>NW_027094093.1:8824186-9516270 GCF_029207755.1 Chamaea fasciata | reverse complement strand
TCCTAGTTGAAATTCCATAGCGAGACCTTTGGGAGAAGGATCAGGGCCTGCATTGATACAATTCTGTGATCTGTGAGAAAGCCGGGGAAAATAATTTTGAATAAGAATGGTACTACTGATGATTTTGTACACCTGTATCCTCTTGTTTTATGCTTCACTTAATGATTGGAAGTGGAAAAATTACTTTCTCTCTAAAACTATTTGGAACATGAAGAAGAAACAACATGTTTGATCTTAAAATTTCTAAGTTCATTCATCAGGTTTTCAAATGGAAGACAATTGTATCCTGAAAGACACAATAGATTCAAAAAAGAGACTGCTGATTTTACTTCTATAAATCTTTTTTGCTCATCCTAATTTTATTGTGAGACTTATATATGAGCTTGGTAGGTCTCTTTCTAAAATACTCCAAACTCAGAAATTCTACTTTGGACCTGAAATGTATTTTGTTAAATATTTTGTTGATCCTGTCATTTCACTAGTCATCAATCAGCTATTTCTCCCCGACCCCCAAAAAATAAAAAATTCCTGAAAGCCTTTCACACAGTTGGACAGCTGAGGGTATTAATGCATTCCAGAAGAAATGCGGTGGTGTTCACAAAGGTGTATCTTACTGTGTATTTATAGCAGTTCCTCTTCGGGCTGCAGACAATAGAAAGGTAGATATGGAATGGGAACTTTTCAATTGGTCTAAATATTTTACAGTGGAAAGTATTGTACTTGTGTGATTCCCAGGAACTCTGGGTTTTTGATTAGCTAGAAATACATCAGGAACAGGGTCTCTGAACTTTCATGCTTCTGTTCTCCATGATCAGTTGGGAAATGTGGAGAGACTGCGGAGGCTTTTTCACTTTGGTGAGGATGTGTGGGAGATGTATGCAGGCATCTTTGTAATTTCTTTGACAAGGATAGGTCCAAGTTACATTAGGGGAGCATTTTGGAGCTTATTTAAGGTCTCTGAAAATTACGAGACTTACCATTTTCAAATTTATTTTCAGACTTATTTTCAAATCCCACTCTGCCATAATGCAGCACTTGTCTCTTAGACAGTGTTTTTCATTCAACTTTTGTCTCCTTTGGGGAAAAATAAAGCTCCTGTTCATCTCAAACTGTGAACTCCACCACAGTGTGTAACAGTGCGTGCTTTGTCATGCAGGAGCTCTTTATCCATTGTTTGGTCTGATAATCTGTCTTCAGAGGCACAGCTCAGCCTGGCCTGTGACAGGGCCACAGTGAGGTGTTTATCAGTGCCTAATACTCTCCTTTGGAGCTAACATGAAGAAGAATCAAGGATTAAAATAGGCAGCCTGGTGTAGCCCAACCACAGAGCCTTTGTGGAAGGATGGAAAAGCCTGAAAGGTCAGCCGGGGAGTCAAGTGTTCTGGGAAGCCTCGTGGTCAGGCAGACTTTGTGGACAACAGCTTCTCTCCCTGGACATTGTGTGGGTGCTGCCTGCAGAACTCTCTGTTTGAGCAAGTCAATAATAACCTGATACTGAGAGGCACTGAGAGCCCTCAGGTGATACTTGTGGGGGTGTGGTGCCTTCCACAGGATCAGACGCAAGGGTAGGAAATTGTCTTTGGAGCTTTTTCATTTTAAAATAGAGCTGTATTTCTTTAATGTTTTAAGATTCTGCCAGGAATTGTAGTATATCTTCATGGTCTTTAGATTAAAAAATCTGGTTTCTGTTAGTGAGTATATGAACTTCAACTTCATTGAACAGAATATATTGGTGGGAAGGGGAATGCAGGTTGTACAGTAAATATATGCCTCTGGAACTGTGAAGAGTGAATTGTTAAAAGGCTTCAACATGTAGTTGGTGCATAAATTTCTTACAAAAGCCTGAGATGCAAAGTTATTGCTGACAGTGAAAAGTGCAGGAAGGTAATAGTACCTTTATTGTAGACATCTGCAGCTGAAGGATCCTCTTGGGACCACCATTTGCTTGCCCTGGGAATTTGTTGACACGTTGGATGTCAGCATCCACAAGTTTTATGGGCTGGAACAGAAGGGTGATCTAACTTAGATCTTTCCTGATCTAAGTTTTTATAGGCAAGGTCTTTGGTAAGTGATGTAGCATTTGGTACTTGGTTGGATGGGGTAGGGAAGCATTTTGACAGGTCATAGCTGGAGATTGGATTTCTCCATGTGTGCTGAGGAAGAGTACTCTGGTGCAGAATACCCCTGACATTGCATAAAATGCTAAATGTTAGCTTGAAATCACCTGTACTACTCTCAGATTTCAGGAAATATTCTTAAGCAGTTGTTAAATTGCAGAGAAATTCCAATAGTGTTGCATTCTATATCAAATATCAATGAAAACAGCATCATTAATGACACACTAATGAATACCACATGAATTAATAACAATCGGCTACTTTTTGAAGTCCCCCGGCTTCCAGCTGTCTCTTAAATCACTTCAAATAATTAATTGCTTAATGCTTTTCACCTTTGACAGACAGAAATAAATTGCAGATTAAAAATACCTGCGTTGGCAGTGGGCAGAGCAAAGTGGAATGGCTGTTTGCTGCTAATCGAGAGGGACGGTGCATTTTGCCCTGCTGAGCCTGCCTTGCCCAGGTGGTGGTTTAAAGGAGGCTGATATTGCTCATTTCACTCAAAAATTAATCCATGGTCACAGAGGTTTTGTAGCTGTTTCTCCTCCACAGAGCTGAATCAGTACCTCTGAAGTGTCCAGTCCTCTCTTTGCAGCACTGCTGCACGACAATCAGTGGCCATGACTTTCCCCTTCAGCTTGATTGTGTCAGTATGTGACAGAGGTACCAGGGGTCTTTTTTAGGGTCATTTCTCTGTTGAGAACTGCCCTGGCATCACCTCAGCCAATAAGTGACCAAGCAATTGCAAGAAATTCCAGTCCCATCGACCTGGGACAAATATGAATGACAACCTCATGCAAATACCTGAATATAATATTGGGTTTTTTCTGGAAGATGTCTGGCCCTGAGGATTTAAATATTTTTATTCTTTTTATTTATAGATACTAAGGAACTCAGTTGCTTGGAGACCTGCATCTTTCTACCTGTGCTCAAAGCAGGTAAGGTCAATTATTCGAATAAAGTTGTAGTGACCAGAGAATGCATGGGAAGCACCTTAATTTTTATCAGTTTGAAAATGCGGAAGTCAGTCACGATTCTTTCTTCTCAAATTACTTAAAATTGCAAAATGTGCAGTCTTGCCATTTCAAGAAGTATGGGGAAATGCCTGAGATATGTTGTGGCAGGAATTCTTCCATGTTGTGTATTCTGCTTTATTCCACAAGTGGCAACCACATTACAGTGCTGGATGCAAGACCACCATTGTATTTGTAAATGTTTGAGCTGCTGATATCAGTATATGTTGTACTGCCTGGGCAATGTATAAGCTTTGTGTTTTTTTTTTAGTAATTAAAAAACACCCTGTATTTTAAGGTTTTATGACAGTGAATGCAAGAGAGAAAAGCCATGGATGCTCTGTGATTCAAAGGGAAGGAAAGCCCAAATGCCTGTTTTTTTTCAGCCTCTGATAAGTGCAGCTCACAGCTTTCAACTGCTAATGCAGAATTTAATCCTAGTTCTGCATTTTCCTTTTCTCAACCTGTTAAATGTGATACAGAATGGCAACTTCTACTTTATCCCAAATGCATTTTAAATGCACATTTTCAAGCTCTAAAGTTACTGGGGGAGTTCTTTGCATAAAATGACATTGCCCTGTGTACATGAAAAAAATGGAGAGCAACAGGAATTTGTTGTGATAGAAAGTGTAAGCTGGTAGACTTTCAGACATTTAAAATGCTGGGAAAGCTACTACAGTTTAAAATAAAAAAAAAAAAAGTTTTCTTCTGCATACTTTTGTGCCAGTAATCATCACAAATTCCTTGCAGAAAATTCCTCAGGCAAATTTGTTCCTCCCAGGTATAATTATGGCAGACAGAAGGAGCTGCAGGGTCCAGTTCCCAACCTGGAGGGCCTGTGCTCTCCTGAGGTCAGGCCCGTGGCAGGAGCAGCTCCGGCTATGCACTGCCAGGCTGCCCCTGCCTGAGGGATTTTGGTGGGTGTGTGAGCCCAGCTTTTTGGGGGGAGACAAACAAGGTCAGGGGCTAATGGCAAAGAAACCAGAGGTGGCAAAAGGCAGTGGTGGAGGAGCCAAAGGGGCTCGTGACACAAGTGACAGTGCCTGGGAACTGCCCCTGCCCGGCTCCTCAGCCCCATCCCAGCACCACGGTACCAGGTGAGGCGCTGGCACAGGGACCCTGAGCCCCCACCAAATCCTGCAGAGAGTGATGGTGAGGAAAGATTTGACAGGGAGGGAAAGTGTCTGAGAAAGGAGATGTGGTCTAGTAAAAGCTTATGAAACAGAAACGGGGGAAAAAAAGCAAGGGGAGGAAAAAATGGAGGGCAAGCAAACTAAAAGCAAAGCACTAACAGCATAAGGCATAAACTCAGGATTTTTTTGCACTGGTATTATGGAATAAAAAATCCACTGGGAAAGGAGGGCAAGCACTGGGTTGAGACAAGAGGCAAGATTTCTCTGTGCCTGAAAGCACATTGTTGAGATGAATTTTCTTTATGCATCCATACCCTTTACCTAAGTGCAGTAAGAATAGTTTGAGGCTTGTTGGCTATGAAATGTATTTATGATTTTCTGCTGCCAAATAAATGTTCGATTTTGTTCAAAAATTGTTTTCTTTATTTACCCAGGGCAGGTACTTATAGTGCTAAAGCTAAATGTCACTCTGATCTGCTAGAAGTATTTTGTTCTGGGTAATAGCCCAATGCCTTTAAAATTCAGTGTGTTATGCTTTATTTAAAAATAATGGGCAATATAGCTGTATTTCACAGTGAATAAGTGTATTAATTATGAGACAAATCACACTAGATACTGTTTGCTGCTCAATTTCCTTTGAAATTCAATGAATAATAATTTTCTTTAAAACAGGGGACATTTTAATGCATCCAACAATGATGAAGTAGACTAATTGCAGGTAATATATTTTTATTGAAATCTGAATGACTACACTTGTCACTGGGTCTCAGAAGCAGGCTATACTGGCTTGAATTATAGAGCATGATATAATCAACTAATTATAAATTTGTTCCATTGCTACTAAAGAAAATCAGGTTAGTCAGAATTTCATCTGACCCAATTTTCCTGAAGTGTCAGAGGTAAAGGTTCTCTTGACCTAAATGCGACCTGTGATCATTCTTCATTTTATGGCAGTAGCAGTTTTTTTACCCTAAAACTTCTGCAAAACAGAATATACAGGGCTAGAAACTCCACACTACTTTAAAAAGCAGCTCCCTGTCTGACCCTGGTGTGAGATCTCGCTTTTTGATAACTTGGGTGTCACCTGCAGACACAAAGGCTCTACCATGATGCTCTACACCCATCACCAGGGAAAAAAAAAAAAACAGAGGCTGTCACTATAAGTTTCAAATTTGCTTTGTGTAAACCTCAATGTTCTCTTAAACTTAGCTGTTTAAGCACTTATACCTGCCACTACATTCCTTTGCTGGAATATTAATGGGAAGGGAGCACAAAGGGTAAAATCAGTCTAAATTAATTTCAAAATTCAAATAAAGGCTCGTGCTTAGGTTGTTTTTCTCCAGGACTCACCATTTCTAATTAGGATGCAATATGACATGTCCTGTTTTCACATTTCATACGCTGCATATTTCAAGTAGAAAATCTAGACTCTTGAGATGATGGCTGGCAACTTGAGAGAAAGAAAAACATAAACAACTTGGAGGAAAAAAATGAATATAATAAAACCACTCTTGAAAATATTCCAAGAGTAAGTCAACTCAGAAATATGTTCAAAATATGGAGTGTGAGCATTAGTTTTCCATAATACAGATGGAATCAATGCATGCAGAATATTGATTACAGATTAAGCTCACCTTATCAATAAAGACCAACTTTTGCAATCATCTTCTGAGAAGATCCATCATGCACTTCTATCAATCCTGAAAATAATCCTTCCATTGTTGGGAAGGTTCCCTTTTTCACTAACAGAGCCTGAAAATGGCTTCTCATCAACTCAGTTCCTAAAAATAACAGCCACTATGTTTTTTTCCACTTCTTCTATAACAATAGTCCTTGGTTTGGAGATTAATATCAGATCCTTAAGCACTATTGGAGAAAAAATAATAATAATAAATACTAAAAATATAAATAATGTTATATGGATGCTAAAATTTAAAGGACATAATGAACTCTGTAAGAAAGTATCATATTATATATCGAAACAAAAGTACGCTTAAGAAGACCAAAATAAGTATCTTTCTACTAAGACTAGGCAGTACACATTCCAAAACACATATTTGTAATTGGAATAAAAATAGTGAAACTAACATGATGCTCAGACCTTTTTCTGTTCCTACAATCAGCTGTTGATCTAACACACATTTAAAAAATATTATTTCCATTTGGCTACAAGCAGCTGCCAGAAGAAGGAGCATCAAACTATGGCTTAGTGGTTATTTAAAATGAGCCTTGAACCATTTTGGTCTTAGATGGGGCATAAGAGTTAGAGCAAAGAACAAGTGCTCCAGGTGGATGGAAAAGGCAGTTGTGGCACAAAATGGCACAGAGCTAGGAAGGATCACACACTCCTTGTTTCAGCTGGGGCTACATAGAGGTTTCCTCTGAAGGTCTTGTACAGGTGTCCAGGAATAGTTGTGCTGAGTTGTACCTGAAGGCTGGATTCAGTTTAAAAGCTCATTTGACACATAATCAAAGCCCACAGATGGAAAAACTGAACAATAAAACCCCTCCATCTTTACCCTTAGACATGAAGCAACAGATCAGCTTGCTTTCAATAGTTCAAGATATCTAGGGCTAAACTAAGGCTTTTCCCAAAAGGTCAAGAAAATTGTATCATCCAAACAACAGGTGACCTCCAATTATGACTCCACAAGTGATCACTTCATCCCTGTAATCTGCAAGGATAGGAATTGTTTGGGTTTGATTTTTACCAAATCCAACAGCACTACAGGGCTTGATCATTAGCACTTAATTTAAGGAGGCATCAAGGGCTTCAGTAATGGTAAGCGTGTTATCAAGGGTAACTGCTCATTTCATTAGCTTGTTTTCAAATTTGTACAATTCTTATTCAATAGGATACTGCTTTTGTCAAGCTGGTTTATTGATAACTTAACAAATTAAAATAGGCATTTCATTCTTTTCCCTGGAGAGAATGGAAAAACAAAAGGACGGAAAACAATTAAGAATGGAGAAATGAATAACAAGCTGCAATTAGTTGTGCAATAGTGAAGTATTGCAGAGATTGCACTTTGCACTAGAAGGATCAGTTCTTGAAAAATGTCCTGGAGAATAAGATGCTTTAAGAAAGCAAACATGCATTACTGAGCTGCATGGACTAGGAAATCACAAGAAATTTCTCTCTGCCATTCATTTTAAAAGAACTTTGAATCTTGGTTTGCTCTTATCTCAATGGCAACTAAGAAGTGTTTTAGTTCTTATCAGAAAGGGTTTCTACTAAGTCCATAACCCTTTCAAGAAACATTTCTCTATTTGGGAATCTCTCTTCCTTTTAGACTTCCCCGGCTTTTAAAAAATATTCAACTTTAAATCTCATCTGGTAATGGAATATGTTATTAACATGACAAAAGCAAACTTCATTTGTTATAAAATTATGCTTCACGGCAATTGTTTAGAAATGCAATATGCCAATAAGTGCATTTAAATTATGGTAAGCAAAACAGAACTCTATGAAGAGTTTCGTAGTGTTGGGTTTGGGGTGATTTTTCTTTTTAATGGACTGTACCACCCACTAAAAGATTTCTGGTTTCTTGGATGATTCATTAATGCTTCCTTCATTTTCCAATTTCTATGGGACCATCTGGCCCATCTTTGTAGAAAGGCATTTAGCTGTAAATATATTTTACAGTCTTTCTCAATTTAAAAGTAGTTGCCCAGCTGCTTCACAGAAACTGTCAGCAATTGGTAAACTCCTCAGAATTGCCAGCCTTCATTAGTAATCCAATCAGGATGTAGTTTAAAATACTGCAAATCAGATTATGCTCCATTGGACAGGAATTGGAGTGACATGATGTGCTGGGTTATCTTATTTTGCATCTGTGATTGCCTTTAATCCAGGAGATGTATCCACTTTCTTTTGAGGGAAAGGCACTTAGGCTGGAACTGGCTGTCCCTATGTGTTGATTGTGGTTCTGTGTGTTCCCACAAAAAGACCTGCTCAGGTTTTGTCATTCTCCTCGAGTTGAAGTCCCAGTCAGACCCTGGTAGCTGAGTTGTATGCAGCATTGGCTGCTCTTCTGAGATCCTGTGTAATGTGATTTAGCTTAACTAGAACTCTGCATTTGTGTTTTCTGATTGCTGTGAATTTTAGATCGGTCGTGTTCTCACTCACTATTGTTTTCTGTACTATAAACCTCACATTTCTTTAACAGCTGGCAGTGCTTTCTGTTAATAAAGTAAGAATGTGGAGGTGAGGCAGTGAGGTTGGCACTGGGCTGCATTAATCAGTTACTTCAGCACAATTTCTGTCATTGGGAGAGTCTCTGCTAGAATATGCAGGTGGGAATATTTATCAGAACAGTCTAATTAATATAAATTTCTAATGCATGGTGAATCTTGTGCTGCAGACCAAACTGGACAAAGACTTGGATGGATACAGAATTCCGTATTTATTTCTAAGGCACTACTCAAACAAATATGTGCATAGAAAAACTGCCACTTTGCACTGTAAAGTACATTCTGGACGATAGCTTCTGTAGTATTAGATTTTCTGATGGGTTAACTCATGTAGGTCAGAGAGGGGGTAAAGTTTACCTCATTTAGCCAGATGTTGTTTCCTAGGACATTTCACTATGTTACATTCGAAAGTAATTCTGAACTTTGTGCTTTAGATACACATTCCGGAGTTATTAATTGCTATAATAAAAGAAAACAGGGCGCCCACTACCTGCTGCTCAGCTCTCAAAATTTTATCACTTTTTAAAGGCTGAAAAGTCTGTTCATTGTTATCAGTTGGATGCAGAGTTGCATAATAGAGCTTTTATCAATTGTGCTTTGTATACCTCTAATTAGATGAGCCTTCAGGAACAGCTTTGAAAATATGAAGAGGACATGAAAACTTTATGTAAGAAATTCTGTAAGACATTAATATACTACTTCCAGTTGAACAGAAGGTTTTGAAGGTGTGAGATATGAAGGGACATATTGACAGAATAATGTGATGTCAGAGAAGTTTGTCTAGTCACTGTTTCCAAGAGAAATTTAGAAATAGGTAATAGTGTGGAGATAAATTCTGACAGGTCTATCCAGAGTAGATAAAAGAAGGTAAATTTCTAGGCAATCAAGTCTTTGGGATCTATTTAGTTAACAGTACAGAGGGAGAACATTTAGGTGAGTGGAGTAGAGGAGACAGAAATTCTATTGGGGATTGAAATCCTTAAAAGCAAGTTTCACTAGTTTTGTCAAATCTGTTGTTGAATAGTAATAAAAAATACTAAAATGACTTGTCTTAGTGCTGAGAAAAGTTTAAAGTTTAGTGAGTATCTTCTACTCTCTGAAAATACTGTGACAATATACCTACTCTTTGGCACACAAGAAAATTATCTTACAGTTCGTTGTGAACTGCATTCACATCCTCCAAGCAGTACTTTTGGTTAGCTTTAGGGAGGAAATTAGGAAGTGCTTGAAGTGACAAGCATCCATTTTCACATGTTTGGTAGGGGAAATTTCATTAATTAAGTCCATTGTTTATGGAGTCATTGGGACACAGCTAGCAGAAAGTTTCAAGATAACTTTTTTTCATAGGCAGTTGCATGGAATTATTTGAGTTTGTATGGTTACTTTATTAAATTCAGAGAGTTCTGCTGACTCTGATTTTCATGTATCTTTTCATTTCTGTCTACTGTCAATGTGATCTGTGGAGAGCTTGGCTTTTCAACTAAATCCCCCAGTTGAGTTCATTCCAGGCATAGTTTGAAGACTCATCCTAGTGGATAATTGCACATTTCATGGCATTTTTATGAGCCTTTGCTTCATAGCTTGTGGATGTCTGTATTTCCTAAGTTTTATAGCCCATGAAATAAAGGGGTTGTGTTGCAGCACATTCAACAGCTTATACAGAGAACCTGAATGCTAATTTTTAGGAACCAAGAATTTAGACAAGTGACATCATTTACCTCTTGTGGTGGGGAGCCAGGAATGACTCTACTTTCAGCAAGGCTGAAAAAGGCTGAAGAAGCTAGGCTAGTGAAAAGCCTTTGCAAATTCTGTTTGTTCCTAAATACAGTATGGCTCCCAGTGGAATTTCCCCCAATCTCCAAGTAGTTAGGAAGGAATTCTGTTTATCTTTTTTTGTTGGCTGTGAGACTGCCAGGCACGGGCTACTCAAGCAAAATAAACAGTAATGTACAACACTTTTTCCACAACTTAAAAACTAATATGTGAAGTAGTGACTGTATCAATACACACTCAGCTATCAGAAAAGTAAGCAAAAGGGAAATGAAAAATAGTACATGAAGGGAAGAATGAGAAAAGGAGAAAAATGTGATCCGGCTGCCATCTCCAAGAAAATGATCCAAAGGACCAGCTCCTGCCAATCCTCAAGTGTGAGGAAACAACTCCCATGTTCATGTGAAGACTGCTATCATTCAATCCTTGCCATGTTTAAATATTACACTTACTTTTGTTTAACTATTCAGTAAAGAGCAGTTAGGAAATTTCTTTCTTATTGGATTTGGTGATTGATCCTTTATTCAGATCTTCATAAAATATCCACCAGGATCTACCAGTGATTTGGCTCTTTGGACTGGTAATACTAATGATTTTATTAAAACTAGGGCAAAAGGGAATTGAATACTTGTATCCAGAAATCCATACTTTAAGCCCCTTATTTTATATGTTGTTAAATGATACTGCTATGGATAAACAACGGATGCATTAGGCACATAGGATATATTCCATAGCTGTGACTTAGACTTCCTCTGTGATTTTATTGCCAAAAATGATTGCACAGGATAACAGGGTAATTCACAGACTCTTTGTAGTTTCATCCCTTTTTCTCTCTTTGTCTGTTCCTTGTGTCTCTTCTATCTTTTTCTCCTTTACACTAACAGTAAGAAAATGAAATAAAACGATTGATGTTGTGATAGTTGCACTTCCACATTTCAGCTGCCAACGCATTTTACTCACAGATGAGGCATTATTTAGGCTTTAAGAGTTCTCTATACTATTTAGGAGCAAAATAAATGGAAGCAAAACACACTTGCAGATATTTATATGTATTTATAGATTTATATGCAATGTATATGGCAGTTAATTTTCAGCAAGGATTTTATGGTTATATGAAAATCCAAGGACTTTTATTTGAAAAAAAATAAAGAAAGGGAAAGCTGATAAAATATGAAAAATATAATTCTCTGAAAGAATTCTAGAGGAAGATACGAGCTCTCTATCTTGACCATTAACTCGGTTGAGGATCTGAAATACTATTTTCACTCCCTTTGATTGTGGGTCATTTACTAAGGGATTCTAATCTCAGGTGGTTCCCAGTGATTAAAAAAAATGTATCAAAGACAATGAAAGGGACCTGTGCTGCATCACTGAGAACTGCAAAGGTCTCAGGACCGTTTGTGAGAAATAAAAGCCGTTCTCCAATGACAGAAAAGTGTCAGTGGACACAACAGTGACTTTGAACCTGATGTAGCAATAGGAGAAAACAAAGTAGCTTTAGAATTTTGTGCATGGGCTTTATAATTTTGACTGAAGTAATAAACTGAAAACCAGGATCATGATGTTTTTTCTGCAGCCTAGCCCTTGATTTGCTTGTGAATGGTTTTCTCTGTATTTGGAAATAATACTTATGAGCCTCTTTTATAGAGCTATTCTTTTTATTCTGGTATGTATTTTTAAAGTAAAAATATATTAGAAGTGAATATAAAAGATATACAGGAGAAACATACATTAAAAGTAAACTAAACATCTAAAGTTAATTTAGTATTCAAGGTTTGGTTTGAACCTGTGACACTATGAAGAAAAAGTCTGCATCTAAACCATACTCAACAGGACATGAATTGATTTTTGTGTTTTCCATTTTACATAGTGGACATTGATTTGCATCCCTAATAAGGCCATTAATAATGGAGTGAAAGGAAGGGTAATAGTCATCCGGTATATCTATAACCAGTAGGAATATTAGTCATTAACTACTATGCCTGTAGTCACTTAGTTCAAATCTGTGTCTAGGTGCCCTTTTACTTTGTACAAACTGTAGGACAAAGAGAGTTCGCTGTAGGAGAGAAACTGTAGAGACAAAAGAGATTGCTGTGAAATTTTAACTGGTCTAAATAAAAGCATTTACTTCAGATATTGTTACATAATTGTGCCCAAAGATAGATGAGGATCAATAAGCTTTAATTTAAAGGAGACATTTTTATTTAGAAACTTCTTCATTGGGGGAAGAGGAGATGGCTTAAATACGGTGTAATTTCAGTGAAGAATTGCATTGCGATTTTGTTGTCGTGAGTAAGCAAGCGAGACAGCAGATGTGAATTACAAAAGCAGAAAATATCTGGGCAGAACCTCTATCTACTCAATGTACTTTGATATAAATAGTAATAGTGGCACTGCCAGCTGGAGGGCAGGAAGAATTCACCTGAATGATATTTTGAGCTTTGGGTTTCTAGGGAGTTTCAGGGAAAGCGGATGACCAGATGGAAACAAATGAAAATGAAAACTTTTATGGTATGAAATTGTATGAAAAGGTGTGTTGTATGATTACCATTGCAGCATAGCAGGGAACATAATCTAGCTGTAGACAGCACAGCTGCTAATGATGAAAGGGTGGAGATCATAAAACATTACACATTCAGATTCATTAACAAACCACGCATATGTTACCAATCTTCCTGTTGTAATTTTTCAGGACACAAAGATAAGCCTAAGAGACACTAAAATGTAGTAAATGCCATAAACAGTACCTCTATAAATGCAGAATAATGGAATTCCATACTTACCTGTTTCACATAAATACTAAATAGATGAAACGTCATGTAAATGAAATCACAAGTCTCCCCTAATGTAATTGTTACTGTGTATAGAACCCATAACTCCACTGGTTTATCCAAGAACTTTGTTCTTTTTTCTGTTTTGATCTTGGACACATGACACATGTTGGACACATAACTGAAGCTGGCTTGCTTACAATGCCACAAACTCCCATTACTTGCTTGCATGGTTTCTCTCTGAACCATTTTTTATGGTTCCTTAACTAGTACTTTCTTTATGGTTCTTTAACTAGTGCTGTCATTCCATACTGGACACACCACTTCATTTCCTCTTCCACTGTGAACAGTTCTGCCTTGTATTTCCCAGCCCTCTCAGTCCCTTCCATTCCAGGTGGTTCAGGAGTTCCCCTTCATGTACTTTCGTAATTATTTCAAATCACAGCACTGCTGCTTTCGATCAGTGCTGATGGATACCTCTCTATCCTGTACATCTCACAGTCACATGAGAACATCCAGGTTGTTTTGCCCATCATCTTCCTCCAGTCATTGCACACTTCCTGTCAGCAAGTTTGGAAGATCACATAATAAGGTGCTTTCATAAAACAATAACCACAGGATAAAGCACAGTCTGTGCTTTATCTTCCTATTGAACAAGTTACCTATCTGTTTAAATGTCAGAAACAATTCCAGACATTAGCTAATAAATCTGTAATACACAATGAAATGCTGCCACAAAGGCAGCAATTTTATAGCACTCATAGACTTCCTCAGGACCCTTACAATGTGATGAACAGAAGCAGACAATAAGTTCCACTTCTTGCATAGACTCTCCCTGTCACTACAGGAGGTTAATCTTTGCTTAAGGTCTAACCAAGTTAGTACCATTTTGCTGTTGAAGCAAAAATAAAATACATGGTTAGACAGTTGCTGTGTTCCCACCTCCTAGTTCTTCAGAAAGAGAAAAGAATTTTAGACAGTTTTGTCAGCTAGCTGAGATTTTTGTTCATTCCTCCTAGGCCTTTTCACAGCTTGGACAACTTCAGAGTAATTCAATGTCAAGGACGTTACTTCTTCTGAAAACTTCACATCTGCCATTTTCAGAGTGCATGGAGCTGTCTCCTGCCAGCTGCAGTACATTAATTTTGAAGGCATCAAAAAAGGCCACCATAATTGATTGTTTAAAGAGAAGCACCTCTTTTCAGGACCTGCAAATAGAAGCGCAGACCTTCCTTGTCCTGTCACATCTGACAGCTACCGTCACCCTCCCCGAGTGTCTCACCTACTCACCAGCATTTTAAAATCCCTTTTCATAGAAATTATTTACGAGTTGTACCTTAAACACACTTTGCAACAAAACAAAATGCTACATTAGTAACAAAACTGGTAGGCATGAGCCCAAAGTGTTGATTGCTCCAGGGCTAACATTTGTGCTAAGCTTCCTCTCAGGTCTTAACTCTTAAGCTTGACAAGACTGGTCCAAAAATGTTGTGGAGTATCCTGTGGCAGCTCTGTATTAGTTTCTGGATAGCTACTGGTGAAGGTAAAAAGCAAGGGTGGGAGGGGTGATCTGTGTGACTGGGGGCTTGTTTTACTCCAGGGGAAGTAGAGAAAAGCAGTTTAGAATCTTTCTGGAGCCAGCCACCTCCTTCTGCTGACCAAGGGAACTGAGGAATGGATTTCTTCCCTGTTTTCTCATGAGCACAATGATCCTTCCCTGCCTTCAGTCTGAGAATGTAATGAGAATGTCACCAGAAGAGACAAGAAAGGCAAAGGTCTCTTTCTTTCACTGCATCCGCTCCTAATTCACCTTTTCTGGGAGCACATTGAGTCTCCAGTCTTCCTTGGTTCTTCTCTCCAAAGATTTTTGTTTTGATTTCTCATCAGTAATTCCTCTCCATGGATCTCTTGTCAATTAAGCACAGTGAGTAAACCCATTTTTGTACAGGATTACTGGTGTAATTTGAGTTATGTTTGCCTATATTATTAGTTTGATGCAATTTACTGAGATGTGATCTGCATATACTCAAAAGGAAAAAAAACCCCTGACTTTTGCATTTCTTTAATACTCTTTCATCTTTGCAGATATTGGTGAAGATCACATAATTAGGCTATATAGGTGGATGTGAAACTTAAGTTATTTACACCCTAAAAATTTTCAATTAAAAAATTTTAGTTTTGCTTCTACATTTTAAAATATTACATGTTATATTGGCATATTTGCTTGGGAAAATAACTCACTCTTGAGGTAAGTGTCCAGGCATAAATCAGTTTGACATATTCTGTCTCCATGGTTAGGAATGGCATTGAAAAGAAGGTAACATAATTTTGAAGTTGAAGAATAATGTGGGCCCCAGCGATTGAGACAGTAATGAGTCAAAATTGCTATTCATTGTGCAAACTTGAATATGAAAGAAACCATATCTGGGAAAAGAATCTGAGAAAAAAAAAAAAAAGAGATAAAATCCAGCATCAGTTCTTATTTGCTCTTTGAAGTCTGATTTTGCCCACAGAAAATGCATAAAAGAAATTTGGAATGCATTTTTTCTGATGATCAGGCTTTTCAGCTGTTGACAATTCCAGGTTTTTGCCTGTTAATACACTGTGTCAAGTGTGTGTTTAAATATACGTAATTGGAGATCAGGAAGATTCCTTTTAATCTTTCTTAACTTCCTTGCCAAGCATAGTGTTGAAATGACACGCATATCGCTGTTGAAATCAGTAGGGCAGAAAGAAGCAGACTAAAGAGACACCATTCTTCATATCCCAGGATGTTCTGCTTCATTAAAAAAAAAAAAAAAGTCTTAGAGGAGCAGATTTGCCTAAGAATTAACTTTTCTGTAGAAAAACCAGCAAGATTTCAGTTTTAAACAGCATTTAACAGGAATTTTTTAGCCATGTGGTAAAGGAGTTGATATCTGATATTGAATACTTCCACAGCTCCATAAGCAGGGCAGGAAGAACAAACTCAATAAGTTTATTTCATTTTCAGGTCACCGTGCTTTCATGCTAAGATGACCTTCTCTCATCCTGAGTCCAATGCCCTCTAACCATGCTCTTTTATATATTTTCCATGAGGAGGGTTAAATGTATAATGCAAAATACATTCATTCGTTCCTTTTTCAGTTTTCATACCCTTACACTAAGCTGAGATACTTCCCAATATTGGTCTGGCTACCTCAGCAGGAGAGTATTTGCATTCCTTTGATTAACTCTGGGACAGTTACAGAGCCAGTTGGTTCTCTCAGCCGATGTAGCTCTTTATCAATAATAAAGACTGCCCTTATTGTTGAGCAGAGTTCAGCTTCCTTTGTTCTGGGTGTGCTCCATCACCCTGATGTTCTCACCTAAAATTGATGAGGGCATTGCCCTCATCACCTGAGAATCACCTTCAGCTGCACAAGTTTGCTGGTTCAGCACATTCAGTAAATTTCCCAGCATGGTGGGTATTGGATTCCTTCACTTTCAGGAAACAGATTTCCGTCTTCTTCTAGCTGTGGTCTCTACGATCAGGTCATGAATACCTGTTGCAATGGTTTAGTTGACTAAGAAATAAGTCAGTTCTCACTGTGAGTGGATGAAGCAAATAGAGAACCAGATCTGGCATTGAAGCTGATACAGCTAGATGGTCTCTGTTCTTGGATCTCTATTAAACAGCATTTAGCACAATGCAGTTGCTAATGACTGAAATATTTGGGTTGTTCCTTAATCAAAAATAACAATGGGATCATCAAGATTAAAAATAAAAACAGTCAAGCATTTTTCTCTCACAAATATTGGCTTGATTAAGAGTTTGCAAGAGTGCAAAGCAGTTGGGGCAAACTTTTTACTTCAGAAGTTACAGCTGTTTGCCCAGTGTTCCAACACAGTTTCTTACAAACTCACAGCAGGGAGAAAAGGCAGTGGCAAATGTTAGGTGACCCAAGAGCTGCTGTACACGTGTCCAGGGTGTCGTAGGACACATCAGCTGCATGAGCCATGTGCTTGATCTGGGATCAAGTGCAGGCCAGGGATTGTGTTTGCCTCTAGCTCTCCTTATTCTCCAAGTTGGAGGCAGGAGGTTCAGGATCAGTGCTTTTGTCTGCTTTAATGGCTAGGTGTCATGGAATATGCTGGCTGCTGTTACCAAGGAAACTTGTCATACAGACTTTAGAAACTGTCTGGGAAAGAATTAATGAGCAGTTAAGTTGGTTTTAGATCTAGCTGAACAAATTTGTTTGTGTGAAAAATGAGGGTTCATCCACACCAAAAACCTTTGCTGAAAGCTTGATTAGGGTTCTTTTATGTGGCTATCTGACTGATTATTTTGAAATCTGTCTTAAAAAAATAAAATGTTTTATTTCATATTTTTCTAACACATTGAACCTAACAAATGTTCAAATAAAAATATTTTGATTTCAGGAAGACTGTAAAATAGAGAATAAGACTGAAAAGCACCCTATCTTGTTTTTACTGTATTTCCCTTACAACAAGAGCACTTATAGCTGAACAATTTTTGGCTGATATTAACCTAAAAATCTTAGCCTTAAAAATCTGGATTCCTTCACTTTCTTAATTCTTTTATTCTCTCAGTGCTAAGTCTCTCCTAGCACCTAGGTTAAACCTCCATTTCTGTATTTTATACACATCACTTTTACCTTATTCCCCAGTGAATATAGGAGGTAATTTATTACCAGCTTTGTCTGAGTAACCTTTTATGGGTGTGACTATATAAATGTCTTCATTTTTCTTTTCAAGACTGAACAAACCAATTTTCCAAATTTTCTTTCATTCAACTCAAACATCTCGTCATAGACAAAAAATGCTGTAAGCAAAGACCTGCTTACAAAGAGGACATTCCTCTACCTCACTGGATTCTTGGAGCAAGCATCTTTGGTTAGAGCTGAGGCAATGTTCCAGATGCCTTACCCTGGAAAAGAAAAGCCAAATGTCCAGTCTAACAAAATGAAAATGTGAGTAAATTCTTTAATAGAGGGATTTAATGGAGAGCACTTTTCAAACATCATGAGGAAAAGTAATCTATAATAGAGGCAAATGTAGTTATTTCTGATTCTTGTATCTATGTTCACTGCATTATTTTTATTCACTCATTTTTAAAGCAAATTGCTTAAGGTTAGAATTGGATTTTTATAATTTATGTTTGTACATCGGAGGGTAAAGTGGCCACATCCCTTCACTATTACAGCTCAATTATAAATATTGTGTTTTTCTTGACCAAGTGAGACTGAAGGAGATATTACTAGAAATTTAATCATATAACCAGGTGTATTTGCACTTGAGTTACATGCCTAATTTTTTTTTACGGAATAAAAGATGGCCTACTTTTTCTAGCATTAGTATTACAAATAATCTTTAGAAGTTGCCATTAAAAATTGTTTTGCAAACTTCTTTGCGGGAAGGATTTTATAGCAAATTAAGGAAACCCCAGGAGAAGTAATTTATTTTATTCCAGCAATATGTGAAACAGTGACAGGTTTGCAGTCCAGAACTTTGTTTTCCCAAGTAGTTTCTGGAACATACATTGTGTTGCATGCACAGGTACAAAATACTCTTGCCATGCAGTTTATAGCAGGGGATGTCAAAAGCCAGCAGTCTAATCAGGAACTAAGATCCATAAGTAGATGATAGATGCAGGTCCATAGAAATTCTCCAAGTGTCTCTCCTTGTTCCCAAAACCTAAAGGAATGTGTTAATTACTACTGAGAGTTAACCATCCTTATTATCCTTAACCATCATAGCACTTCAGTTGTAAGAGCATCTTCTCTTCACACAATCCAGTTAATGAAGAAAAAAAATTGTTCAGTTCTCACCAGGGAAACCTCATCAGAAGGAGAAATTGTTTGATTTGTGCCAACTTTGGTACTCTCAAAACAGGCCATCCTAGTTCCAGAGAGGCAAATGGCATTTCCTCTCCCTCTCCTGCCCAGTGTCACTGTCCAAAATGAGTCTGGGCTGCTCTTCAGGGATGCACAAGTGCATGTGAGTTTCAAACCTGGTCCTCAAACAGAGGGAACAGAGAGAGCCTAGATCTTCTGGATAGCAGGAATGTGGTTCTTGAATTCTCCCTACCTTTTCTTGTACCTTAAGGCTTACCGGGAAAAAACTGAGTAAGGCTCTTGGGAGTTTTTGAAGTTCTTTGGAATGTTCTGGTATCTGCCTGAGCTGTACTGGCATTCAAGGACAGTTTTCATAATCTAAACAAAATTACATTTTTTAGTTATCATATTAAAAGGAGAAGTGGGTCATTTTCTGAAAAATAGAAGCAAAAAAGTTCTCGAAAACATCTTTAAACTCAAGGAACCTTTCCTTGTGTTTGGCACAGCTTATGTGACTGGAGTTCATTACTCATGTTCTTGAATGTCTGCAATGTCCAGGGATTTTTGGTTCACTTGCTCCTTCTTGAACTGACACACATCACCTGCTTAAAGCAGCTATTTTAAAGTAGACAAAGTCTGTAACATTTAAAAACAATAAGAATTTATTCTCAGGGTGAGGAAGTAGGCAAAAAATGCCATTTCTTTACTCAGTCGCAAGAGACCTTCACCCTTTCCAACTGGTAAACAGAGAGCATGTGTTTGTTCTCAGAGATTTTATTTTAACTAAATTCCTTTTCAATATAATAGCAAGAAAAATGAAAAAAAGGTTTGATGTGAAAGTGAGAAACGTAATTTTCACATGTCAATGTCACTAAGCATTGTTGGCTGTTAAGTATCATTTTAATTTTGATTGGTCAGTGAAGCTGTGAGACTACAATAAATGAAATTATGTGGCTGTATTCCAGTAGTGACATCCTTTTACTTTATACTTGTATGCACTGAGACAGAATGCCAGTTCATGCTGTGTAAATATTTATCTCACTCATTTAGTGGCCTAATCTAAAAATTAGAGTGAATCTATCTGCTTTATTATAGTCAATTTCTGTGTACTGTTCTGTACTGTGGACATACTCCATTGGTCATTTTTCAAATTAATTTAGTTGAAGATAATGAAAAAATTCTTAACAGTTGACTGACTGTGATCAGAATGTGCAGTCAGGTATCCTCATACCCTGGTGCTTGTACTTGACACATCCACCTGACCCACTCAGGAGAAAAAGCAGCGAGGCTTTCTCACCAAACCCAGGTCACTTCTGACAGGATCCTCTGCACTCTGCCTGCAATTTGGGTGTCACTTTTAAGCATGGTAGTCTTGTAGAGTTCTGGGACAGCATCCATTGCTGCTTTAATGTTCTCAGTTAACTGAGGTTTTATCCATTTTGTGAGCTGCTGTTATTTCTTACTCTTGGGTATTTTCTTTTTCACATTGTTCCCCTGCCTATGAAGAAAGGATGAAGTGGTATCATTAGTGTTCATACACATGTTATTATGGTTTTGTGGAGAGCCCTCTTTCCTAATTTCTTTCAGGACCCATAATAATGTAAGAATCTGTATATAAGAGTGAAATATTCCAGGTGAATATGGAAGTGAAATGGAAGGAGCAAGAATTACGAAATGCTCTCCTAAATGAAAGGGTCCATAGCTCTCCAGACCCCAGAGAGTACACACGTTGATCTCTGAACAGAACCACGATCTTTGCCTCTGAACTTGAGAGGGAACCTTTCCTGATTTCTGGAAGCTGAACAGTGATTTCTGCCGTAGGGTTCTGAGACAAATACATGCATACTGTTAATATGATGTGACTAGGTTACATGTTTAGTCCAACTTTATTAGTGCATTCTACTTTACTGCTCAATAAATTTAAACCAAACTAATCTGTCTAGAGCCCACAGTGCAATAATTATATATTTATTTGCATTCCTCATTTGCATTCATTGTTAACAACCCCCTGTCCTTGTAAGTATCAGAGGATGCTAATGATGTAACTAGTTAGGTATATAATTGGGCATATCTTGTTAGAGACAACGCCTTAACCTCATAGTATAATATTTGTCATTTTCCTCCTTAAAAGGTCCTAAATCATAATGAAAATATTACCCTGGAATGGTTTATTCATTGTTATCATAATTATAATATTTATTTATGTGTTTCTTTTGCCCATATCTAATATAGAAATACAAATTATAAGTAAACAAGGAATGAAAGAAGGTGGCCTTTCAATGGCTCCAAAGTATAGAACTCTTCCCAAAAATCAACAAACCAAACGAAAAAGGTAGCAAAAGCATTTTCACATTTTCTCCTTTTTGTAATAAAATAAAAGCAAATTCCAATAAAAGAAAATTCAAAAGTTGTATTCAGTTGCTTATGTCTGCACCTGCAGTGTGCATTATGGAGAACCTAATGACTTTTATAAGCATTATTTAAGAGCTGAAAGCATTAAAAAGTCCTGAAAAATCAACCAAAATCTGACAATCAGTCACTCTGTCTCTTGACATGTGATTGAAAGGATTATTTTCTCTTAACTTAAAAGACAGTTTCAGTATTCAGTTTCCATACGTAAAGTAAACCATTTTAAAATTTCATCATGACTATCAAGAATGACTACTAGCAGGAAGATACAAAAACCTCAAAGGTAAAAAATTCACACACACACCAAAAAAAAAAAAAAAAAAAAAAAAAAAGCCAGAAAAACGTGGAACATCGTAGTGTCAGAGTGGTCTGAGTTTCACTCCATTTAGTAAATATTTATCCTCAAGCAGATTTTGACAATTGACTAAGAAGCGGGGCAGTTTTCTGGCTACAATAACCTTAAACTTTATGCAGAGGCAGAAGGAAAACAAAGGAACCAAGTGCCTAAGTGACCTCTAAAAAGTCAGTCTTAGAAACCAAGTTACTGTGCACGGCACCAAAAGTAATGGCAGCAAAATCTCATGTCTGGCTTTTTTTCCTAGCAGTTCCATGAAACACTGGCCAAGCACTCAACTGCCCAGTTGGTGTGCCCAGTGTTGTAGAAGAGACTGCACTTACACGTTTTTTCCCACCTTTGTGCTTATCTTGTACCAAGATATCAGTTGTCAAAGCCAGCAAAACTGTAAGGCTCTTAGTGGAAGACACTTGCTCCAGGAGAGAGAGGAAGGGAAAGAACAAAGCCAAATTAGGCTTTGGAGGTTTATTCTGTCAGTGGTCTGTGACACTGTATGAGTTTAATAAGAGCTTAACTGAATCCTTCTCAGGGAAAGGGAATTCTGTTGAAAGCCCAGGATTTTAAGAGGTTATCAAGGGACACAGATTTAGTTGATGAAATGTCATGTCATGAACCTTGCTCATTGTTAACAGCATGAAACAAAGAACATGCTGTAGGACCAACCAAAGAAGCCTTCTTGTTACTGATTTTATTTTGCTTGAATGGCTTTGTAGCTACCAATTGCAAAGAGCTGATCCCTTCTAAATTAAACCTGTCATTGGTGGTGTGTGCTGTTCATAGGATACTGCACACAAAGAAGGACATTGGGAAAAGAAATTATGCTCCCAGTAGTCAGGGGGTTATCTTTACACTAATATTCTTAACAGTAATGATATCCATAGGACATCCAGAGTCATTTATTGTCCTAAAACCCAGAGATTATCAGTACTTCTGCAGTAAGAAAACTCCTTTGCCAGACAGGCATGCAGATACAGGAGAGGCATAATAACAGGGTGATAAAAATCTTGAAGTAAGACAATGCAATGAGGAAGTTAGAACAGTTTGTCTTAGTTCTGTCATCCAACAATACTTTGTAACCCAAAGGACATGGTTTAATCAGGGGGTCTGAAATGTAAATGAAGCAAATTCTGACAGCCTTTGATCAAAGGCAGAGAAGGATGGAAAGCTTCTCAGATAAGTCTCTAAGGGAGCAGTCAGAGTTACTCAGATAAACAGAACAAAAGTAAAGTATATTCACATCCCAAATTTTGCTAAATTTAGCTTTGACTAAAGATTCAAGAGGTAGTCTTAAGCCAGTGTAATTGATTGGTTAAGAAGGTAGGGTTAATACATTTTGGTGGCAGACTCTGTGCCCACTGCAAACCTGTCTGATAAAGGTGCAGGCTGCAGAGATGACACCATCAAAGCCACTTTGAACCCTTTGATGGGTGCCAAGAGACACAGCTGCTAAATGGGTGTTCAGTCACTTACTGATTGGTAATTCAGGAGAATCAGGTTAATACTTCCAGCTCTAATAACTCTGAATTAGAGATGGCTAACTTAGGATTCATTAAAAAAGCAGTCTGCTGGAGTCAGGCTTTAGAGCACTTTGGTTACTGTGGAGAGGAAGAAAAGGCGTGTTGGGGTGTATGTCCCATTGCAATTTTCTTTTCAGCAATGGACACCAATGCATTATTATCGTAAAATGTCAGACTAAATACATGTCAGGATGTTCAGAGGGTATCCCACAAAAATTTTTGTTTCTTATGTTTGAAAAAAAGGAAGTACAGGACGTTATGTGACATTTATCCATCTCACATCTCTGGTGGGGAAGCCAAGCTGAATTATGCATCATTTTTAATCAACAGTTTCCACAACAGGGGTTTACCATGTCGCAGGCAAAGACTGGTGGTTACATATGTTATTTTGGTGACCTTAAATTTCAGTATTTCTCAGTCAAACAACATTTTCATGAAGATTTCTATGAATTTAGATATTTGTTGCAAGTTTGGGACAGGACTTATTTATTTCTGTCATTTTTATGAGGATAGTTTACTCTTTGGTAAATTGATTGCTACTTTAAAATTTAAACACAAGTGCTTTGTACCCGTTGTTCAAGTGTGATACCATTCCTAGGAATGTTCACAAACTAAACAGGTTCATGTACTGTTTGGTGGCAGTCTTCCTCATCAGCCTTAAACATATAGAATCAAGGTCTACAGTTCCTAGAATGAATGTTCTTTTAGTACCCTACTGCTGTATTCCCAGTGGGATTGTTCCACTCCATGAGGGTTTTCAGGCGCCCATAAGAAATTGGCTAATGAGTTGCACTCATAAACCATCCCTCGATGGTGAACAAATCCCTCCCTTAGCACAGTGCTCAAGGCACGCATGAGAACATCCTTAACACAGGTTGGTTTGTTTGTTTGTTTGTTTGTTTTTAATAAACAGTAATGTTATGTCTTTGAAAATGCAGTAAATCCCAAATTATTTTGGTAGCACTTTGGAGAAGATATGGTGGCTCATGTAGCTAATTAGGAAACATTTCTTTCCAGATAAAAGAGGTATAGAAGGCACATTATTAACATTTCTCAAATATTCATTAATGAATCTTCCAGTGTGCACTTAATAATAAATGGGCATTTACTAATAAAAGTTCCCTTCTGTTTTTTGAAGAAATGCTCTCAAGAGAATGTGTAACAGTACTGAGATGCAGTGTTCAGTGGACAACTGAACTAACAGCTATTCACATTATTTTCTTTGTGCTGGAAAAATGCTTTTATGTCATTTCTCAGTATCAGAACAGAAGACATTTGAAAAGGGAGAGTATCTGTGAAGGAATCCAAGTAGTGTACTATTAACATTCGTAAAGGCTATTGATTTGCAGACAAATCAAAATAACTGTTCCTGAGTTCCAAATTTTGTGTCCAATCCCGAGGGCAGTGGAAAGACCCCCCACTGATTTCAGTACTTATTTGATTTTGACTTTATGTCCCTTTAGGGGATGTGAACAACTCAGAGTTGTAAAAGAGTATAGACATAAAAAATATGTACTTGCACAATATAATTTTATTGACTTCAAAAATTATTTAAGTTGGACCAATATTTTCAGTTTGGAATACTTCCCACTGAAGACAAAGAAAATCACAGGAACCTCTCTACCTAGGTATCTAAATATACATGTAGAGCCTGTCCTGCAAACAGTAAAATAATTCAACTGCACTAAAAGTATATAGTTTTGCAGGTTTATAAATTTGTGCAAGGTCAAGTACAGCATTTTAGTAATAAAATAAATATAAGTCCTGAACGTATCTCTAAATCCTGCATTAAAGAAGAATAAAAAAGAAGGGAATGAATAAATTTTAAGGGAGCAAGTGTGATGTGATTTAAACTATTTGACTCAGAGTCTTCAGATGACATTTCTTTTAGTCTGGACAACGATTTTTTCATGTCATCTGGATCATAAACTACATGTATTTTCCTTTTAGAATGTTATTCTCCATTAACTTGAGTGTACCCCATCCCTGATTCTATATTTGTCTTGTGGAAAGCACATCATCAACGTGTGAGAGCTCACACTTGGGTATTGCATACATGTTTCATGTGGCAATCTAAAATTCCCAACTCTCCATCTCTGTGGGATTTTTTCCCTTGGTTTATAAATTCAGTAATCCTTCTGTAAATAGTTTTGCCAACTACTAACACACTGAAGTTTTGTTTGGACATTCTACTGCGTGCCCCCCTCTTTAGAGAATATCTTCATAATTCCTTCAGGCTTCAACTAAATCAGTGTTTTTAAAAATGGCTTTTTGTAGAGCAGAGCTTAAAAAATTCAAAATAATTAGATTATGAGTTTTAAAATAATTATCCATCTTGATTGTAGAAAAAAAATAAAAGGCATACTCAGGAACTTTCATGGCAATTTTGGATCCATGTGTATTAAGAAGGAGCTCCATGTTGCTGTGGACTTTCCTGAATAGGAATGGGCAAAGAAAACTGACAAAAAATGGGGTTTAAGTTCTGGAATCATTAGTAGGACACATCAAGAATATGTCAGTCCTTAGGAACAGACTGACTGTCCAGGCTGTGTGCAGCTTTACCTTTCAAGGACAAGGGCTCAGAGACCTCTGTTTCAGAGGGATAAAGATGCAGCCAGGCAGGACATCCCTTCCTGTGAAAGAGAAAATCTTTTGGAGAAAATGAGAGTCTGTCTTGAAAGAGATAAGCCTGTATGAATGCTCAAGGGCAGCTGGGTAACCTGCCTTGCCTGGTTTCCAGAAACATGAAAAAAATATTTGGCATGAGCAGAGACTCTACCTACAGCTTTGTAGCCCTTTGCCTTTGAAGAACTCGGTATGTGTGTTAGGATCATTTATCACCACTTCCTACAGGCAATATATTGTTTGACTGCAGTTTTATCTTAATTTACAATACATTGGCTTTAGATTGTTTAGTACTAAACATCAGAGCTAAAAAAAATAAAGAAAAAAAATAAGCTAAGATTAAATAGCAGGATTTATTTCCTGATTTTATGTCACAGAGAGTTTAGAGCAATAAACAGAAGTGTGAGTTAAAGATAATAATAAAAAAATCTCTACCATAATACGTATTTCCTGCTTTTTACCATCTAAGGACATCTTTTTGGTTGGTTTATGAAACTAAAGTGGTCAAGAACTATACAGTATTAGTGGGAATGGAGGATGTAGCTGATTCTTTTTGGCTCTTATTTTCATTGAACTTCATATTCAGTTGCATGATGAGAATATCAAGCTCCATTCCGAAAAATCCTTGGTGGAGGGGAGGTCCTGCAGATACTTTCTACAGGGCCACAAAATAAAAGCAAGATTATTATTAGAAACCTTGAATTCCCTATATGGGCTATCACATCTGCAATGGAAAATTGTCAGGGTGGCCCCTCAAAAAAGTGTTGATAATCTCTATTATGATATCAGAATCACAGAAGTTTTAGATTATGAAAAATTTGAGTGTGGAAATTATTTTTTCCCCTCATAGTCTCAGAATGTGCTTTAATTTTTAATTGAGTGCAATTTCCAGCTGTCATCCCCAGCATTCCTCCATTCTCAGCTGTTGTCTTGTAAATGGCTAGAGAATGCTCTTTCACTATTTAGCACTAATTAATTTTGTTAATTAAATGTCACCCTGCTTTTTTCCTTATTAGAGTTTTTGTACCAAAATGGTTCCCAGGACATTGCTGCTAAAATCACTAAAGATTAAAAAGAAAGGATGGAAATTGAATGTGCAAGCACTAGAGAATTCATTAAATGCATTGTAAGACTTGCAAATGCCTCTTGACAACTGGGATGGGAAGTGTAAGACACTTCCCTCCTAGGGTGAGTTAATAGGCCAGCCATTTCTGTCAAACCTTCTATATATTTGGTGAGCAAGAGTATCACAGACTGGTGAATTCGAGAACCGATGTCAGCATGTAATCCTGTTCTGATATTTCTCATTATAGCGATTACATTGTCAAGGAATTTCCCTGTATTAATTATATAAAGCCAGCAGATAAACATCTTATTATTGCTTGTTTCCTTTTTGAATCTAAAGTAACAAGTGCATGTGAGAAGAAAATGAGAAAGGCAGATTGTCTTCCTCCAATATTTTGGCTAATCCATCCATTTAAAAGGAAAAGAAAAAGGTCATGCATGTGTGTTTGTGGAAGCTGGCAAGGGGTCACATAAAGATGAATGCTGCTTTTTCAACCCTCTAGACTATGGTAGAGCATGATGCATCTGTTAATACGCTCTTTTATAGAGCTGAAGGGTTTTGCTGGGTTTTGCTGGCATGGTACCCAAGTAGAGGCCAGTTGTATTGAGTAACATGTAAAACTGCCAGTGAGGGATGTAGTCCAGGATATTATCGGGTGAAACATGCAATCTTCATTGATTTCCTGACACTGCCATTAATAACAAAGCCAGGGTTTCCCATAAGTCCCTGAAGTTTTTAGTCAGCACATTCAGCTAGTTGTGATTGTCATTCATCTTTCTCTGAGGGCTTCTTGGGGAGCAGGGAGAGATGAAAAGGGCTTATGCACCTGGTTTTGTTTCCATGGACTGGTTCTGCTCAACTTTTCTCACCTGCATGGGAGCACATCAATGGAAGGTGCTGAGTGCAGCAACCTGGGAGAAACCTCTGCTGGATTTTGTGCCAAGGCTCAGATGATATCAGAATTAAGCCCAGTATTTCTGTCAGCTTTTGGGAAATTTGGGTGGGGGTATCAGTGAAGGATATTTTGCTCTTTGTCCTTTGGTTATATGTATGTTTGAAATGCACAAGGATGGCCCAGATTGTCAAAGGGGGTATGACAAGGAGTGATCATGTGTACAGATAAATTAAACCAAGTCTACTTATCTAAATGCCACGTTCAGCCTAATTATTCCCAGACAGCATCTGGAAATCCTTAGACAGGATTACATATGCAATTGGAGTTTAGTTCTCTAAAACACTGCTACTAAATGTAAAGCCTCTCTTTCTCTATGGACTCTTTCCCTCCCACACCCCCAACAGATCATGGTCCTTGAGGGGAAAAATGTCTATCTTACAAATACATGTAATAGAGAGCTGTATTGCACACTCTATTCCAAGACATGATTAGATTTATGTTTGCTTCTTGAACTTTCCAGCATTTCAATTTGCATGCACAAAGACACAGGATCATGTGATCCTGTTGTATTAGTTTATTAGATAGTGTATTATTTAATATATTTTCTATTAGACCTCTCTTGCCTGTTTCTATATGAGTAAAAAAATTCACGGTTGCTATTTAGGGTATATAAACACTATTACCAAAGGATCAGCAGGAGAGTTTTCTAATTCCAGTGAGAAACTGAGACAAATAGACAGGACAGTATGCCTTGAGTAAAGTGCTAATATAAAATAAATATTTTAGTATAAATCTATATGTTGATATTAAGTAAAATGGCACAATTTTGGGACTGTTATAGATTAGTGAATGGAATTCTTTTGTCTGCTGGTGTATATTCAGTTCTTTAACTATTAGCTTTCGGGGATCTGCTGTTCTTGAAGCTGTTTCTGTTGCCCACAAGCACATTTACAAAAGAATGTATGTCCAAAATGTTCTTCAGAGTTTAAAGAAGCGTAAGTGCAGGGCAGCCAGTGCTAACCAGTTTTATGCTGCCCATGCTGACACAACATGGAATGCATTTGCTTTGCAGGTTATTACAGACACCTTAGAGAGCTGAAACTGGTGACTCTCAATGTCCAAAGTCAGCAAGGTCCATCCCTAGCTTTCCTTGAATGTTCTATAAAACCCTCTCTTGGCAATGGTCTCTTCTTTTGGTAAAGTCTTAAGAAATACAGGCAGTTTGTAACCAAAAATACATTGAGCTGATCTGTTTTCTAAACATTTCAAAGTAATGAATGCATTCCAAGAATTTTGGCCAGATTATCCACAAACAAGCAAACATAGAAAGGCAAACTCCTTTTTCCAAACTAGTTCTTTGCAACTTATATTTCAGTTGGTTCTAGAAATGTGACATTATAAGAGTGATCAGAACAATAAAAATAATTGAGAGGAGAAACTTCTAGAAGAGGGAAGTACCTGACATAGATAATAGAAAAATGGAGAAGAAAGGGCAAAATTATAGAACAAATTTTTTAAAAGTAGTAAGGACCATGCATACTGGCATCCCTGAAAGAAATGAGATAAAACACGCCCAACTAAATCATTATACATCTGGCTAATGTATAAGTATTACTGGATCTCAGTCATGCATAATATCAGGAAAAAAGCTAATTTATTTTTCATATCCTATACTTACAACTGGCTGAGAGTTACAGCATTATTGGAAAATTGCTTAGAAATAAACTAAAGAAAGGGGGCTATCGAGATAATCTTCCTGCACTGCCAAAACTGTACAGTCAATACTGTAATAATAATAATAGCAATAATACCCTTTATCCTTGATATTGACACACTAGGAGTATCGAACAACATTGTGTCCAAAAAGCCCACATGCAACACTAATCTGTGACCCCAGGTGTTTGAGGTGAGCTGTTTTCTAGACACAGGAGAAGATTAGGCTGCCTTGTGTGGCTGGACAAGAGGAGTATTATAGCCTGCTCTTGGTAACAGGCTGTCAACAATTACCTCTCTCCTGCACGGGTCACCGGGGTCTAGGGAAGTCAAAGCCAGCTCTGTAGCAAGCAAGATCTAAACCTCGATCCTGTCATTGATCCTCCCCAAATGCCCTTTCCCAGGAGTGCCTCGTGCCAAGGTAAATACAGTCATTTGTCTGACTTCTTCGTGTTAGATTTTGCATGTGGCCTGTCAGGCACAGAGGCAGCATCTCTGGTGCTGCGTTTGCTATTAACTGAGCTTCAGCAAGTTTAACTCAATTGCAATCATGTCCCAGTTTAAGTGCCAAGGAGCCTTCTGTGACTTACATCACAATGCCAATCTGGAAAGGGCTGTAATGGGAGATTAACTTGTAGCAACAGCATACTGGCGGAGACAGAGCACAAAAATAAGAGTGGAAGTAAGCAAGATCTAAGATTAAACTCTAAACACCAGTAGATACTCTTAGAGATTACCAGAGACTGGCCAAAGAGAAGAAATGTGAAACAGACTATAAAAAAAAATCTCTGAGGTTGTAGGAAAGGAAGTGAGAAGTTATTACACACATGGTGGTCATGTCTGAAAATGCAATCCTTGTGTCTGAGGAGATATGAGGGAAGAAAGGAAAGATGAACTCCTTGGATTGTGACATTTCGCTACCGCCAAAATTTGGGGGATTTGAGGGATCTCATAAATTGAACAGGGCACTTAAAAATCATTTTAACAGCTTCTGTGAATAGCACCATTTTTAAATTAAAACTGGGACTTGGCTATAAAGTTCCTATGTCTGAATAGGAGCTATACTGTGAGGAAAAGGTTAGTGAATCTGAAAAGACAATAAAAGATAAAGAAAAATGTGGGGTTCAATGAGAAGAGACAAATCTTTATATTTGCAAGAGATAGATAACATAGATTTACCAGGAAATTTAGTTATTCCGTCTCTGTCCGTGTTCTTGTTGGCACCATAAGAGCCTTTTAGCCCTGCAAGCCCAAAGATCTGTGGTGGTTCTGCTGCAGAGGAGTCAGATCACTCAGGCCTGTGTGCAGTATAGGAGGAAATATATCTGCTGCCAGTTACACGTGGGACTGAGGCTTTGAGTGTTTGGCTCCACACATGAACACCTCAGGCACAGAGAGATTTTCAGCCTTTGAAAACCAGTCTTCTCTTTAAAAACAAGCGTAGAGAGATTTTTAGCCACTGAAAACTGGTCTTTAAAAACCTTAGTAACAACAGGAGTTTGAGCAATTCCTTGTGAGAGCTGTCGCATTGACTACTGTTTCACCTGTGTACGTGGAGATTATTGCTCTTTTCCGGTGCAGTGGTTTTTGTGTGGCTGACACAATCTATATAGTCAGAAGAACTTAAGAATTTATGTTAACCGATAACATGATTTGCAATCAGAGCTTGATTTATTTTCTAAAAAATTAAAAGATTGTGACACAAAAGAGAATTTAAGAAGAAATTATGTGCATTCAGAGATTGTTCTATTTCCTAAGAAATTAAAATACTTGCTGAAAAACCCCAGAATTTAACACGAAATTTAAATATGGGATGACTCATTCCCTTCAGGCATTTCACAGTTCTGAGCTACAGGTACCTTATCTGAGTAGCCTTGGGTGACCTTCAAAGTCATTGTTTCTGGAAACAAGATCTTTTACTGACTTGTGTGCAATGTTTGTCCTTGAAAGGCACACTAAACTAATATTTTGGAAATAATTTGCTGGTTTAGATTATCTACTGTTTAAATCTGCAAGTTTCTTGTGATACTGGTGAAGTTTTTGTACCGTCTGGTTTCTCAGAGATAAGGTCCCCTTTTCTCTACAGCTGACAAACAACGCTTTCACCATACCTGTCACTGCATGGCATAACTGTCTAGGAATGCAGTTATAAAACAAAAAAAGATCATTTAATTAGTATGTTTTTTCCTTATTGTTTTATGCTATTGTGCTGAAATAGTAATGCATTATTTTTCATCCATACATTTAATGTTTCCTCTATTTTATCTATTTTGGCATATGTCATCTGTTGCTTCTGCAACATAAATGTATGAATATCAGATCATTGGTAAAATCTGTGTACATTAAGTGAGTCATATGCAGTAATTTTGGCATTGAAGCCTGTATTTAGAAATCTAGTCTCTTAGACTTAAAAAAAAAAGGAAATATATTTTTGTTGAGAAACAAGCACAGACAGTGTTACTCACGGCAAAAGCTATTGGTTTGAAATGTAAATTTTTTTTAATAAAACTTTTTTAATGGTGTGTGTCTCCAAGACCCAAGTGGTGCAGTGCAGTTCTGTAGGGAAAACAGGTAAATTGTGCAATGAGGATAAAAAATAAACTCATGAAAAATGACACAGTTGAGCTGTGCCATATTTTGTACAACTTGCAATCCGTCATCCTTGGTTTTAACATATTCAGAACAGTTTGCTTAACGTTTTTTCAGGAGGGAAGGAAAACTAAGATGTTGACATAGTTGCTGAAATTTTCACGTAAAATACAAAAGTAGGGACTAAAGCAGTTACAGGCTGCAAGCTGTTTTTATGCTCTCATGTTCACTCACAGAATTAAGGCCTTCACTTAGCCTGTGTTTCCTGTACTCACGTGGTTTCTTTTTCTTTTCACCATAAATGAATATTTATCTATGCAAATATAAAGTCCATCATTTTGTTCTTCCTCCTCATGGTCATCAGTAAAATGTTAGATCCTGTTACTTTCTGTAAAATAATTTTATTGTGTTACAAAATTTAATGATTTATTAATCTATCAGACTGCAATTAATATCTGCTTTAGTATCTGGCAACAGAAATCTGAGGAGAAACTCAGATGGACTGTGAGTTAAATATTTTGAAATCATGCATTTTGAAAGAATGAAACAGTGGAACCCTGAGCAGAGTATATACTACCTATCCACCAAAGGGGCTCAAACTGTGCTTTCTTGTGGGAAATATCAAATATCTGTATTAAAAAAAACAGGAGCCAAAGATTTAGACATTCAGACCACATGTCAGAACATTCTTTTTTTATTTCTGCAAGAAGAAAGCATGCAATAGCTATTGATGGGCTGAAACACCTGTGCCTTCCCAAAGTACCTCATAAATACACACAAAACCCTTCATCATTATCAGAATAATGATGACTACTGACATGACCATTGCTATATTTTACAGACAATCAATGAGTGCTTTAGAAACTCTAAGAAACTGAAAGGAAAGCAAAATGCAAGTTCTCATTTCTTATTGACCTACTTTTGCATAAACAAAGTTCACAACAGCCATATGGTTTTCCAGTGTTTTGTTTTCTCAGTTCTCTGCCAACTTCATTTGTCAAAGAAATGTCAACTATACAAACCAAAAGCCATAAAATCTTTGACCTAAGGAATCTGTAAACCAATTTCAGAAAACAACTTAGACCATAAAATTTTGCAGATTTTTTGTCCAAGTCCTTTTTTAGCAGCTGTGTATGAAAACATTTTAGTTTTTCATTGAGCAGTGCTTCTTGTTAGCTGTACTACAACACTGTCGTACAAGTCAGAATAAGGTACAAATTCAAAGCACAAGAGCAAAGATAATTAACAGTGAACAGTATCCTTTCTGGCTAATAAAGAAAATAATAGCTGACAGACTACACAAAAATCTGAGAAAAAAAATCCATAAATCAAGGATGTTAATTGTTATTTCCACCACTTGTTAAGATGAAAGATGACACTATGTAGGCATTTGCTCAGCGTGATCTCTCATAAACAGATGTCCAATGCCTTGGGTAAACCTGTACAAACTGAGAAGTATCTACTGACTGCATCATTAGTCTTCTTCTGATTTCAAGCCAGGGATTCTGGAGAACAAATTAGTCAACTGATCCTTGCCAAAGTCAAGTTTTATTAAGGAAAAGCATTTGTTGCAGGGTAGAAAGGAATACTGTGTTTATGCTGAAATTTATATAACAAAGTCCCAGTGAAAAGATAATTTTTTAATTTCACATTTGAGTAATTAATTGCAAACTTTACATTCTTCTTCCTTTGTCCAATTTATGATGTACATTCATCATTCCTCTAAAGGATGCACTCTTAATCCATTAAAAAATATGAACATGTTTGAGGATACAACACTTGACATTCAAGTAAAATACCACATTTTCTCAGTGTCATTATTCACATGTACTCTATTCAGCACTGCTTCCCTGCCTTTTCTACACCTAATAGAAGAAGTGAAGTGAATCACCAGGTCACCCATATGTGAGTTGTCAGCTCTAATAAGCCTGTAGGTAGCAGCAAGCAACAAAACCACTTCTGATTTTGCAAGGCAGTATTATCTGGTGGAAAGAGAATGATGCAGATCCTGATGTTTTTTCTCTTAAAAATATATGTAGGATTAGTATATTTCTCAGGATGTTTTATTTTCAATGAAGGTTATTTTTTGTAATATTTGAAAAGTGCATTTAAATATAAGGAAGGAAAAAAATAATTTTTAGGGACATACCGGTCTGAAAAGTGGGGGATGGTAGAATGAAATCAAGAAAAGAATAATTTACACTTATACCGGGAAAAAATCTTTGGCACTGAGTGATTAGCTCATGGAAAAATACTGCAAAAGCCTTAATGGAAAATGGGCATTTGTGTCTCTTATCTGTAAACTTCTGATAAAAATATTATCTTGAAAATTACATTCAAGAAATGGATTAGATAAACGTAGCATTTTTTACCATCTCTGCTATCTATACATTTGTGCTTTCTTTGTGTGAAAGCAAAAAACAATGAATTGTCAGAAACTAATTATCAAGGAAGTAAGTGGCCTTAAGAGGAAAACTCAGTTATATTGAAAACAGGTTTAAAATAAGGCTGGTTATTGTTTTATTGTCAATGCTTAGCTCTTCGTATCAGATGAGACAACATATATAATTAGAGACTAAAAAAACACTTTTGTACAGAAAACCCTAAGAATTTCTCTCAGAAAAAAATTCCTTATTGCAAATGGGGCAAAGGTGCAAGTGAGCAAATCAGCCCCTTTGGTAGAACTACAGCACCTTTTCACCACTGCTTCAGAAATTAAACTAAACAGGAGCTGGGGGTACCTACAGAGATCTGACCTTAATGGCTCTAATAGGCACTTGCCTATTAGAGTGCAGCCTGAATGAAATCAGATCCAGGAATTCGGCCCTTTAATAATGGCTGTCGTCATGATGCACAAAGATTAAGGGAAGTTTCCTGCTCCAATTGAGTGCAGTAGGAATTTGGCTTCAGGCACAGCAGGGTGGTGCTGTGAGGCTCCAGGGAGAGGGAGCACTCACTCTGCACCGGCTGCTCAGAGCCTCTTCACTCATCGCCTGCATTCCCTCCCCAGAGCCTGCTCCTCAGGGGCTGCTCCAGCATCTCCTCCTGCTCCAAAATTTCTCTGTTTTCCCACCACACTGCTGCTGAAAACATTGCATTGCACTGGAGCTAGCACTACAGTAAGCAAGCTCAGTGCACACAGTAATATACTAAATATTATACTGAACAATGAAGTCCCTACATCTTGCCTGTGTAAGTGTTTCAGAGGTATTCTGATTTCTCCAAAGAGAAGCTCCTTCCTAAAATTATCATCATCACAAATATTAACAGTGCATGTTAATTTTTAGCTGCTGGTTTGATTAACAATTTCCCTAGCTTTGAATAGACAACAGAATAGCTGTCAACATTTGTCTCCCAAAGTCTGATAATTTAAAATAGCATTTCAAAAACTAATTAGAAAAAATTAATGCTTATTAACAGAAAGTAAAAGCAGTGGTTGTTTCCATCTCTTTGGCCTATTTCACACTGCACAGTAACAAATTTTTATTAATTGTAAAACAAGACGAAATATCTTCCTGGAACATTTTGGAAAATCTAGTATGATTTTGAAATTGCTGTATTTACATTCGAGGAGATACAAATAAAATATGAGAAAGCCATAGAAGCATGTCATCTCGAGTGTTTTACCAGTGGCATTTAAAAATGTATATTTTTTGTAGTCTTCATCACATCTGGTCATTAATTTGAATGCATCCATCACATATTGAAAATGATATGATAAATCTTGAAGAAAAAATATACAGAGCTACCATGACATTAGGATGTCTTTGGTTAATATCGTCAAGGTGAAGCACCACTAGAAGCTTTTATCTATCACCAGTCCTTTTCTTTTTCTTTGTGCTATAAAAACTTACTCCTTTTAAGTCACATTTTCTTCCAAAACCAAGTAATAAGTGTAGAGAATTTGAACCTAAGCTTGTCTGAATTTTTGAATACAATTTGTATACAGAAGCTGTAACTATATGCATTATGGCTCTATAGGTTCTAAAATGCAATAACCAGATATACTATAAGTATAACCTATCATAAAATGTATTAAAATTTGCCAACAGAGAAAATGTTTCAAAGGATCTTGAAAATCTGAATGTTTGCTAAATACAAAAACCTACAGATTGCCAAAGGGAGATTAAGATATAAAAATGTTCACATACAAAGCATTTCTTTAGTGTTTTAGCTATTACTGTTATTATTACCTGCAAGACTTGGATGCTTCCTGCTTCTATCTCAATTATGTTTTTCAAAGTGTTAGAAAATAATTATTTCAGATTAAGCTGCATATTGCTGAATGAACAGGAGTTGAATCAACAGCATATTTAGATAGAGGTATAAATTTAGTAATTCCAAATTTTATATTATTCTAACTCCTATTCCCAATCAGAACTATGCTTGAGGGTCTCTTCTGAAAATATTACCCTCCCAAGAGTAATGGGAATGTCTGATGCCAAAGAAACTGCACACAGTAGTGCAAGGAGAGCTTGAATGTTTAATTTCATATGCTGTACATGAAAGTACCTGGTTACCATGGCTCTTGGCAGCACAACAAACCTCTCAGCACAGCACTGAGCTGAAAATGACTCTCACAGTAATTTTATTAAATATTTAACTTCGGATAAACTTAACAGAGGCCCCACAACCCTCATTTTCCGGGGGTTTCCATGTGATTTCAATGTGTTAACATTGGTGGCTTGTATGGGACCAGGCATTCAGCCACAGGACCCAGAAGAGAAATGTCCAGGCCCCTCCAGTGACTGAACTGTGCTCTGCTGGGGTGTCTCTGTCTGTTGGGATGAGTGTGCTGAGTCTGACAAATTCACTTGAGGAACTCCAACCTCAGACTGGCCATCGCCTTTCTTGGGAAGGGTTTAATTGCAATTCTAGGGATTACATTGTTTTGATGGAAGGAAGATGGCTGAGCTCCCTTTCTCTCTTTCTGCCTCAGTTGAGTATTCTGGATAAGATTTTTGGAGGGTTTTTGGTTTTTTGGTGGGGTTTTTTTGTTTGTTTGGTTGTTGTTTTGTTTTGGGTTTTTTTGTAAATACTAATATTAACAATGTTAATTTTGTCAGAAAAAGGATATTGACTATAGGTCAGTGATATAGATATTTGCTTCAGCTGGAGAAAGCTGAGGTTAAATCCTTAGGTTTATGGGCATGTTCCTCTTAAGCAGTTTTATTATTCACCTTTTTTCATGAACCATAGATAAGACATAGCTAATTATACCGGAGTGTCCACCATATGTTTAGAACAGTTTAAATGTCCCCAGTTTTGAAAAGCAATATAGAAGCTCTAGGTTTTGTGTACTTTCATGCTACAGTAGGGGAAAGTTGAAGAAAAAGTACAGAAAAATAATTTTAAAACCCCAGAAAAACAGAAGACTTTAGGTTGAAGAACCTGAAAGTTATGGGTGTGCAAATCTTGTAAACTCGCCCACGTTCCTCCTTATTGCTTACAAAGCTGGGAGGAACATATGACAGCTGCTTAGTGGCAGGGTGGAAAATGATGAGTCGGGGAGAAAAGAAAAGGAAGTAGTAAAAGACATCTTATTCTCAAAGTACCTACTGAATGCGGAGGAGTCTGTCATCTGGCACCCATCAGGATATAAACCCTGGAACAGACACAAATAAATCCCAGAGGGAAGTTATCAATTCTTCAAAGACACCAAAGTTCACAGTGAGCTAGCAGTAGGCAGACCTCAAAAGTTTATCATAACAGAAATATGAAATATATTTCCCATGAATGAACAGTCCCAAGACTTAACTCTTTTTCTGCTGCTTCTTAGAATAGTTAATTTGTTCTTAGTTAGTATTTGATGAAAACCTTGCGTTAATAAACTTTAACCTATGTGACATCCATGAAACATTCATTATTTCCTATTTGCCACTCAAGCCATGTGCTTTTATTTTTGCTTCCCTGTTGGACGACTAAAATATTCTGCAAAAAAAATCCTATCACTACACCAAATGCTTATAAATTTTGTTTTTCTGTGAGCACTTAACTCTTCGTGAGAGCTATACAGGTATTAATATAGGGAACAGCAATTCTTCAGCCATTTATGCAAACAGACTCTTAATAGTCCAGATGTTCATGAATAGTAAATAAAAAGCAGCAGAAACATGAATGAAAGGAGCAGCTGCTCAGAATGCTGAAGAATGTTTGCAAACACCATTTTGAAGTATGCAATCAGCCCCGGTTCAGAGGGAAAACTTGGATAACCAACAAAAAGTTTGAATAAGCAATTGAACATGTCCACAATATTATCTAGTCTATCCAACTTTGAAACTGTACAGCTGAAACACAACTTTCCTGTACTTTTAGGATAATTTCTTGCTCTCAAATGGATCAAAACTGAGCAAGAAAAATGCTAACATGTCTGTGTTGATGTGTCTGTGTGAGGGTGCAGAGCTCCTCAGCCACGTGCACATATTAACATGACTGCCTTACTTAGTGGTGCTTTAGGTGTGTGTAGGTCCTGAATTTCTAATTAATGAATCATCAGCTGTCAGAAACCGGGATCAGGATATTCCACCTGTTCCTCTCTTCTGAAATTCTTAAAAATAAGGGGTTTACAGATTTGGTGAGTGGAAAGGAATACATTTTGCTCTATTAATTGCCCTGATGATGGCTGGCCATTAAGTCTGTGGCTGCTTCAGGAGCACATCCTGCCTGGAGAAGGCCAGGACCAGCTGTGTGTGCCCACCGATGCTGCTGGGATTGTGCTTATCTTGAAACCCCAGAGCAGATTCTTCTCCCGTGCCTGTCTGTCTCCAGCAGTGAGAGTGCAAGGAGGATCTGGAAACATGAGCTATACTTTCTGTCTTTCCAGATTTGCTATTCTTTTCATTTTAGTGTGAGTTCAAGCTGGCAAACAACTGCTCCAGCCCAATTCAGTGGAATTTTTCAGCTTTCCCTCTCCAAATCCATTGCTGCTGAATGAAGCATGTGGAAAGTTCCATTTTCAAAATTCTTAGATTCGAGCCTTTGCAGAGAGTTGCATATTGAAAGAGTCATGTTAACACTTGGGATGTTGAGTACACTTCTTGTTTACTTGTGTGCCAGGTGCAACTTTGTGTGCCTGGAAAGCTTGCAGGAATAAGCAGGAAAGCAAAGAGCAGCTAAAGGACAGTGAAAAATGGCAAGGAGACCACTGAGAAAAATAAGGCACAGGCATTTAGCTGGCCTCAGAGGTGACAGAAAAAATAAAACCCCTCTCAAAGACCCAGAAGGGATTTTGCAGAACTTGTTGCAATCCAGGAAGTTAATCTAAGATGCTGATTGAAAAACAGAGATGTGCTGTGTAAACCACACCAGGGCAAAGAATTTTTTTTCAATATGGACTTTTATTTTAATTTACCTCACCCCATTTTTTTCTGTTTCTGTGTTGTAATTTGTGCTCTCATAAAATTTAGGCTCTCAGAATTTAAAGGCATTGCTGTGTTCTTACTGTGCGTACTGTAAAGAAAAGATACAGCAAGATGCACCCAAAATCTCTGAGTAGCCATCTGGTCAATGCTGTCTGGCCCATTTATTCATCAAAATTAACTCCGTGCTGGTTCTAAACTGAGCACCTGCAAACCACAGCAGATAATGAATTTCCTCTCTTCGCTTCCTTCATAACCCATCTGCAGGATTGTGCTCTGCTGCTGTAGGAGCAACTGATATTAACAAACTGATGGTTCAGATATTTTGAAAGAAAGAAATTTCAGAAAGTAAAGTTTGGGAGGAAGAGTAACACAATTAGCAAAAAGGAATACTGGATGATTGATACTATTTTTCATTAATAGTTTCTGCAATGCTCTGTTTTGCATCAATTATTTTGTTTAAAATGTTTTGTTTAATATTGTTTAAAATATTAGCAGCAACATTAATGCAAGAAAACAAAAAAAATACTTCTTTGTGTATACACACACACAAGCTGGTTTCAACAATCAAATATCAGAAACTGAAGATAAGAGATGTTGAGAAGATCATACCAATTGTTTTGACTGCACATATGCAGTACATAGCAGAATTTTTTTATCTTCAAACAGCAACCAGTTTTATGGGTTTTGTCCAAATTCTGTTGCTGACTCAGATTTCCTGTTTAATGTGCCTTGTCCAAAGTGCAATGAAGCCAGTGCAGAGGTCCCATTTAGCTTTAATAAGCCCCAGTTTAAGCCCACAGCAGAATAGGCATACTTATAGGCACGGAGGCGTAGCAAAATTACAGCTTCACTGGGCTACCAATGTCTAACAGGCCAAGTAACTACCAGGATAAGTGTATGGATTTGTGTCAGTAATTTGTGTCAGTTCCATCATTTTAAATTCATATTGTCAGGCTAAAATCTACTCCCATTGAACCTACCAGCAAAATTCATACTGATGTAGCCTGGAGTTCCTCCTCATGGCTTTTATGTTTCATGGAAATCCCTTGAGCTCAGAATATCAAGGCCATTATTCTATATTGGCATACAAATATCATCACATTTGCTGTCATTTTTTATTAGTTTTAAGATATATGGTCCTATTCCTGTTTTGACTAAGTATGCTCTGAAATTTCCAGTAATCTGTGGAAAAGAAGCTGACTTGCATGCCAGCTCAGCTTATTTTTTTCATTAGCCTTTGCTACCCTTCTAAATTTTCTCTGTCAAAATATAAATATACAAAATGTTCACTTTGGCTCTATGTCATCAGCAGCTCCTAGTGTAAGGTGTTCCAGGTGATGCCTCATTTGTTTGTGGTGATCTCACATCATCTATGTCATTCATCTTCTCTTTCAAATTTGGCTGACCACCTTTGGCTCTCCACCTTTCAACAGGAGAGAGGAATAACAAAAAAAAAGAACTTCTTGGAAGCTGTTTTGAAACCATTTCTGAGCATTACTGTAATGAAATGAATGGGAAGGTGAGGTGCTATGCTCGCAAAAGTAGCAGCATCCAGGAGACAAGTGGGACTTCCTCTGGCATCTTGATTTTGGGCTGCTGATAGAATGATTTGAGACCTCCATACATGTTTCCAGATCAAAAACCACAGCACTAAGAATCAAGGTGCATAGGTTTAATTCCAGAACATTCAGTTAGGTTAGTCTCAGAGTTTCCAGGTGGAGGTGAAATACTGAGCAATGTTGCCTTAGATGATTCCAGTTTAAATCTCTAATAGAAGCTTTGCTAATGATGATAAAGGCTTATTTGGGTATATTCACGCAGATAATGCAGCAGAAGTTGGTTATTGAGTAACACAAGACTCAAAACAGGGTAACATCTGCAAAATCTGGGTGATGGTGTGGAGCTGATGATGCATATTTGGGGGATGTGGTGTACATAGCCCGAGATTTTCATTTTTAGTGAATAAACTTTATGCATGTTTAAAAACAGTTAACGCAGAAGGATAAACATAGAGATTCACTTAAAACAGCTTACACTTTTTCAGCCATTCCGTTTGATTTCCTGTTTTGTAAATCTAATGCTTAGACACTACAGCTTAATTAGAAAATGCTGAGTATTATATCGATTAATGGTCAGAAAACTTGTAATTTTTTATCCTTCTCACTCGTTTGAAATCCCACGTGGTGTATTTTTAAATGAAAATGAATTATTATAGTAGGACTAGTCATAAAGCATTTTTTTCCCAGAGAACCATGTCATGAAAGGGCATATGCACAGAGCTAAGTGTCTAAAATGAGATCTTTATAGCCAGCTGAGACACTGAGAACAATGGACTGAGAGTGGTCACTAATGACATTGTTAATGATAGATACCATTACCTTAGAACAGATGTCAAAGTGAAATAGCATTATAGCCTTCAAGATGGACTGCCTTGTCCTTCTCAGTAAATCTATTAAGGTGGCTTGCAAGAACAAAACAGGGGGGTGTTTGTTTTCTCTCCTTTTCATGAAATGCAATGTATTCTGTGCATTTATAACATTTATCTGTAAAAAGCTTGAGTAAAAAAAAAAACAAACTTCATGGGCAAAACATGCGTGTGGGGGAGTAAATATAAAATATTAGTGAGAAAATCATATGTATTTTAAAAATAATAATTCTGATTACACCAACCTAGAATTAATCTGTGCTAAGATCAAAGACAAAAATGGTGTCAGCATGAATTAGGAAGAACAGGAACTTTGGATTGCTGTAGCTGTATCTAAAGGCTGCAGAGAAATCTGCATGGTGGTAGGTTTAGGTCTTAATTTTAAGAACTGTATTTCTAATCTAGGAGATTAGAATTCTTGTGTCTGCTTGCCTACAAATCTCTGTGAGTGTGATTGCACGGGTGTAGGCAGAAATACAACCATGAAAACCCTTATTAATGTAGAGATGTGCGCCAGTGCAAGGCTAGAAAGATTAAAACAGAACAAGTTACCTGTGATTCTCACTTTATTTCATTATTTCTTTTTAGATGTGTGAATATGTAAGGTAAATTTGATTTTGAAGTTGTAAATTGCATAAATTAAGCCAATTAAGCATATATAAAGGCCAAAGAAAGCATTTTGAAATGTATCTGAGAAAACTGACAGAAGAAAAGCCTTTTTTTTTTTTTACTGTATGATTTTGTATTTTATTTACTTTCCATTCAGTAACACATCCATAAACATGTCTATCAAACACATTACTACAATTTGAATTGTACTTTTAAAGTACAATAAATACAGAGTGTATGACGTCACTTCAGATTACTTATTTGGAACCTCAGATTGAGTATGCAAATACTTGTCATACAAGCTATATGGAAAGTTTACTTTCTCGAGTGTTACTTTTCTGTATCTGTAGGTTTTCTCTACTACAGTATTTACTCCTATATGTGTTTATATCTCTGGTTTAATAATGAAAAAAAAGAAAGAATGGACATAGTCTTATGGCTAGAACTGTAGCTTAAATTATCATATCTGACAGCTAAATTGAGATATCCATCAAGCATACAAATGAATACCCAAAATACTCATGCATTATTCATCGGTTTTATCCCGACGATGTGCAGGGCCCCAGGATTATCATCTGCTATTGTAGCTCCACGAAGTGCTTTGCAAGGTACTAAGTGTGGTACCTACACTAGAAGGGTGGCTCAGGCAAAGGTGGATGCTTTTATGCTCTCAGAATTGTTCAGTTAAATTAAATCTGCAGTTTTAACGGGGTTTGAAGCATGTCCTGGAACAGGGGTCATCCAGACTGTGCAGGGGGATGAACAGCAGAGGAGAGAGAATATGGACTGTAAAAACTTGGTCCAAAGTTCAGCAAGTGCCACAGGATTGTTTCCATTTCTACTGATTTCAGAGTGCTCTGGATCAAGTTCAGTGCATTGGTCTCAGATCAAATTTCAACAAACTCGCAAATACATTTCCTCACACAGACAGGAAATTTCAGTCCAAATTTTGCAGCATTCCTGCCATACAAATCAAGGGAACTTGTTATTGCTCTTGGTTATTTCATATCCTGAGTAATAAACAGGGAAAGTGCCTCACTTCACATTTTGCTTCATGTACTGGTTCGTTATCTTCGAAGCAGAATTTTTATCATTTTGCTGCTGCACTGAACCTTGCCAAAAGAATCAACAGAGGAGAGGTAAATGGAAATCCCTGTCCTTGCACTCCAAAGTGCCTCTTCTGCAATATCACTGGGACCAGCTGGGGGAATATGAAAAATTTACACAGACACACCCTTCTTAGTGTGAGCTTCGAAGTCTCCAAATCTGCTTTCAAGGCAGGCAGCAGTGCTTGGAACAGAAGGGGGATGGACAGCCTTTGCAGTATCATGGAGAGAGGAGCTGCTCTGCAAAGTGACAATGAGCCTGAGCAAGCTGAGGATGAACCTAATGAGCACATGGAGGCAGAAGACAGTGATTTCCATGAGGCCCAGTGGGGTCTGTTTATTTGAGTCAGGATCTTTAATGAGCAGCTTGCTGCAGCTACGGTTATTGTCAGCACCTGTATCTGTCGCTGCTTATTGGGATTTCAGTTCAAACTGCTCCTGGAAATGGGATTTAGCTTTACAGTCAGGGTTTGAAATTACTCTTACATGTTGCAACCTTGTATCATCTTTTCAGATCCTCGGCAAGAATTAGGGGTTGTAGACAGAGGACTTTTATGAGCTCAAACATGCTTGTGGCTGCCTGACACACAGCAAGTCACAGAATACGTGTTAGATCAGCAGCCTCCATTATATATTTCCTCAAATTAAAAGAAAAAAAAATCCACACATTTTACTGAAAAGTCTCTGTGCTAGAAAGTAACAAAATTTTAAGCATTTCTGCTTTGGGGCTCTAAATGAGTGAACCAGCTGAATACTTACCTCCTACAATCAGGAATGTGAACATAAAAGCAAAGGGTTTTTTTCAGTTTTCATGAATTTGAAAGAGATATTCAGAGATAACAACCATGTGGGTTATGCACATGTGCAAGCAAGAGAAAGAGATTTGTAAAAAAGAGCCTCCATATCAGGAGTTCCTTCGGTAGTCCTTTTCCTAACACTTCATTCTCTCAATACTTTTTTTCCGATTCCAACAATGAATTTCTCCTCTGTTCCGAAATCTGTTGTGCCTCACGCATGCTCTGCCGCTGATTCTGAGAAGGTTGTCTGAACATGTGAGCTGTGTAATGGTGGGTGTTGTCTCAGAGCTATTTCATGAAGTAGGTTTTTAAAGAAACTTGAGAACATCAGAGAAGGAGGGTACTGTGCATGAGAAAACATGGCTTTGAAATATTTTATCTTTCATTACAGTCTGTGGAAGAAACACTGTTTAATTTCTGGCTCTCTGTAAATTGTTGGTATAAAAGTGGGAGGAAGTGTATTATTAGCCCACAAATTCCTAGGAAGTATTATTAAAAAAAAAAAAAAAAAAAAGCAAAAAACAACAAACTGATTTTCCTGGCTGAAAATACAAGCAGTGGCATTAAACTGGTCCAGGTTCTGAGACAGTGGTTCTGAATCAGTTTTATGTCTAGTATATTTCATAGCTTCACTTTGAGAAAGATGAATTTTCTTTCTTGGCTGTTGGAAAATAAAACAAATGGCTGACATTTGATCTGTTTGAGTACCTGACCACATTTTACTAGTCTTGTTAAACAGACTGTCTTAATCATGAGTGGAACTGTTAATTTCATCTCACTCTGAGGTATTGAAGGTTGCAAACTCCTTTGCTAATGCTGATAAACCCTCCTCCTTCCAGGAAAGGCTTCTTCCACACCACATCCTCTGGAAGAGCGACTCTCATTGCTGACTTGTTTATGGACCAAACTGTCTCCCCCTGATTTATTTCACAGGAAGACCACTTTATCCAAGCAATTACACTATTGAAAATTATATGCCCTTCAGAGCTGTTTTGAACAGGCAGGGATTCAACAGATTTGCCTTGTTAGAGGACTGCAACCAAGGTACAAATCAAATTCTCTTCTCCAAATATTCATAAATGTGCGCACGCTTTTATCTGTCTTCGCTGAAGGAAGAATAAAATAAGGTGTTACCCTCAAGTCTCTGAGATTCCTTGAGTTCTTAAAACATAATTGGAAAGTCCAAGGTCAACAACCTTATTTCCTTTTCTTTTTGTTCTCCTCTTTTTCTTAGATGTAATGAGAAGAAATATTTTGACAAAGAAAAGCCACTCCTTTACTAGCACTGAAGAGAAATAGAGGTCTTCCCCTAAGACTCTGACCTGTAACTTCAAGGGCTTGCTTAGGAAGGGAGGTTGTCTGTTGTTCAAGTTAAATCATTCCTTTTGACCAGTCGTTTATTTATTTTTCCTCATGACCGTGCTATGTCAGTTTAATGTTCCAGATGCATGTGTTCTAAAAGCATCACACTCAATGCCTGTCTCTGAGAGATTTATGAGAGACCAAAAGAGGCCCACAAGTGCAAAAGGGTGTGAGTGAACTTAGATGAAATGCTGGATTTCTCCTGATTCAGTTTTATCCCCAACACTATATCATCAGTCTTTTAAGTCTGAGAACTTAATGTGCCCTGAAATCTTCCATATATTGGAATGTATTGGTTCCAGCTCTTTGTTGTAGGTAAAATCTGCTGTCCTTACTCCTATTGAAATAATGCAATGAGCTTATTGTTTCCAAAGATATCTTTTCTTCCTCTTCACATCTGGCAAAACAATCTATATCTTTTATCTGAAACCATATTATTGTAAAATGAGATAAAGCAGGAGAAACAAGAATCCTCTGACCTGTGGTGGTCTTCAGATATTGAACAAAGCCAACTATTTTCTCCAGTTGAATAAAAGCCTTTTTTTCTGGTGTGGGATTTTCTGGGTTTTGGTTGTTTTTTCTTTTTCCCCTTCATTTGGCAGTTTAGGTACTCAGACTCAAAAAGCTTTAGATTCAATAGAAGTGTCAGTAAGAAGCTGTCAGAATTTGGGGAATATTGACATTTTTCAGTCAAGGTATGGATGAAAACAGAAAAGATAAAACTGACGCCGTAAAACAAGGTGTAGAATCCTGTTCACATTGCAGTCAATAACAGAGTTACTAAGATTTCACCTGAGGGATTTTTAAAAGCATGTGGATGACCTGGGAGCCCTTATAATGGGGTTTTATGGTGCAAAGACACAAACGCTTTGTGAAGTTTCTGACTGTGACCCAAATTGAAGTGTTGGCTGGAAAGGTATATTGTGATTTTCTCTTCTTGATGTCTACACTGGAACAAGGAAACAGTTCAAACAACCCACAACACTGGAGTTTGAAATCTCTGACATTATTCAGATGAGGGAGGTGGGACAACAAACAGGTGTAAAAGGTTGTGTGCTTCTTTATTAACAGTTCTTGCTTGTGACATGCTCTTCTAAAACTTTGGGAAATTCAGTCTCATCACTGAATTATTGCAAATTGTCTAATAAGTGTTGTGGTTTCAGTCCTTCTTTATGATCCAGGCTTCTCTGCTACACACCACCCTCAAACTGCAGAGAAGCTTGGGTTTAGGTGCAATTTGTTTACAGCATTCTCTTCCTTTTTGTTACAGTTACTGAGAAACTAACTGACAAATGGTCACTAGTTTTTTTTCCATATACATTAATAAAATTAATACAGAATAATCAAGAAACAGTTAAAAGAAAAAGTATATATATTCATAGCAGGCTTCTATCACTGAAGTTTGTCTGTCTCTCTGAAATAGTCACTTTTTATGTGTATGGCCAAAATTCATCTATATTGGAGTAAGTAAGGCTGAATTGGTGATTCATCCAGTTCTCTTTATGAAGCTCCAGTTCGTTAGTATTTTATGTAGTCTGACCAAAGCACGGAGGGATTTAGTCAGTTAATTAACTTGAAGAAATGAAATAACAAACAGCATATATAATGTTCATAAAAAATAAAGATACCAGGAGTGTGCAATATACACGTCTTACAGATTTAAGCTTATGATTTGATTTTATTTTTGTTTTTAATAATTCCCCAATAATAATGATAATAATACTCAGTTTATTTAGGATAAGAGATTTTGGGGAAAGTTTTCTTTGAGCATAATGAGGACATTTCCAATGACATTTTTATTTTTTCATTTATAAGAGAAGAAATTATGTTTTTATTTTATGTTTGATTTTTTAAAAGTTCAGACAGTTCATCCTATGGATTCCGACTCTGGTTTCTAAAGCTGAGAATAATTCTAAGGGCTCTAAGCATCACTTGTGACTTTCTTTTGTATTGTGTTGAAAATAATAACCCTCGAGAACACTACCTTTCTTTCCTCATGCAATTTTGAGCTTGGCTACAAGATAGGCCATTGGATACAGAGGTGCCTTCATATTGTCTTATGTCTTTTCTTTCAAGCCCCAGATTTTCTGGTTTCATTGACTTTGTAATCTCTTTTTTCACTACTGATGGAATTTTTTCCCCAGTTTCTTTCTACTGTGTTCCTGATGCAGTGCAGGGAGTGCTAAACATTGTGCGCAGCTCATCCCAGTGCAGGGCCTATGCCTGTCTCTGTTTAACAATTAACTGCTGTAATGACTTTCACCATCTTCAGCTAAAACAAATGCCCAACAGGAAGAAAAGAGATAATCATTCTTTAGCCAGACACACTGGGAGCAATTAAAGGCAATGTTTTCCCCTTGCACAAAATTGCAAATCCAAATTTCAATGCATTAATTGTGTCCATAGGCTCCAGATCGTCTTGGAATCTCTGGGTAGGAGCAGCTCTCTCAGGGGCGAGAGTTTTGTGTAACAGAACCCACAGGTGAGCCCAGTGTAGCTGTGACAGGAGTGTTGAGCCCATCCTGGGCTGGGTTGAGTGGTACTTGGATGTTGGATAGATCAGGACGTGGACAAGTGTACAAGCATCTCTATTGCGAGAGGCTGAACACATTTAAAGACACATGAACGACAACTTGAAGCTGTAAGAATGTAATGTAAAGGAGATAGTGCTCCTTTAATCCCAAAAGTAAAAATACTTTTAGCAAAGAGGATAGCTTTATAAAATCATTCGAGGCTTAAGGCTGACAGTAAGCGAGCCTTAAATGTGCCTACATGGTAAATGACTTCTCTTTCCTGCCTCTTAATCATGGGACGTGGTGTCAGCGCCTGCCCTGCCTGAGTGCTTCACACACCCAGCCCTGGAGGCACACCATGCTTTCAGTGATCTACTGCACAGACACTAATATTTGCTCCTTGTAAATACTAGCAGCAACCTGAAGACCTAAAGCTTTGGCTACAGGACACGTAAGACATGTGAGGTCAGGTAATGGATCACAGGCATCAAAATGACCTGATCATTAATTTTTAATTAATTCCAATTGTGCATGTTTCTGCTCGGGCAAATTGTTGTTAAGGGCAGCTCTTTTTCTCTTTATCCTGTCTGTTTTACAAACTAATACTTTTATTGAAGTGTCAGTAGTTTGTATGTGCGCTGTCAGCTTGCTACAGGTTCCACAGTGGTGAAAACATTCTCTCTATGTGTTCTGTGCATGTAGGATGTGCAGGAACCAGTCAGAAGATCACTAAAATTAAAGGTGAAATTGATCTTCCAGTGTACTTGTGCAAGGAAGCGCAAATTAAATGAACATGCTTTCCTTAGGGTTTTTTTTTCCAGATCCAAGCATTATTTTCTTACAAGGGAAAGGAATATTTTAAATAGAGTGTCTACAGTGGCTACAAAGCAAAAGCAGTGACAGGACACAAGCAACCACAGGGTGCCAGTAGTAGGTGTTGGAGGTTGCTTACCTACTTGACATCCCTTGGACACCCCCGTAACTGAAAGAGTGAGATAAACACACAGTGCAAATTATGTCTGCAGCCACATCTGCTGGAGAGAGGAGCAGGTGTTGTTCCCACATTGTTGTGTATTGCAGCACTTGGTGTGTCTTCGTGAGAGAAAAAAACAAACAAACAAACAAACAAACAAAAAAAGGCAGTTTGTAACTGAGCCCTCCCAGGAAAAGAGAGAGGAGTGTTGAACAGAAGGATCATTCATGATGGAAGAGATCGGTAAGGGGTCACCTTGCCCAGCTTTCTTCTCAAAGCTTTTGATTTGCCTGCTGCTGCTCAGCCATGGTGATCTGGCCTCTCCTCAACTACCACCTGTTTCATTGACCCGAGAGTTTGGGGAGCAGAATTAAATACTTTCTTCCTCTGTTTAAGTTTCTTGTTTCCTACAAAGCAAGTTTGACTGGGCAGCCCTTCTTTCTCTGCTCACATCTCCACCCTCCATCCCACTCCTGTGTGAGTGACAGGCAGCATCTGGCTCTCAGTGAGTTGAATGAACAATTGGATTGGGAGCAGCAGCTAATCCCACCATCCCACTGCAGCTATGAGCTTTTAGTAAATAAATGGGAAACATTTCACATAATTAAATATCATCTTAGGAAACTGGGGAGAAAATGCCCTAAATTAGAAAAGCATTCAGAATTGCATATAAAACATGCTGCTTAAATGTATTTTATAGTGAATTTTCAGCAGAAGAACTTCTGAATACATTCATGAAAGATTACAATCAGCATACAGTCTTTCAATCTGTCAGGGTTTTTTTGTGGGGCATGCTGTTGCTGACACTGCTTTAATAGCTTTGCCACATCCAAACTTCACCTGCTTACCTCCCTGCCCCTAAAATCTCCCGTTAAACCAGGGTTCTCATTTTATAAATCACATTTTGTATTAGAAGTCAGTTTTGTGTGCCCCAAGTGGGTAAGCATTTCCATCCTTATGTCAAGAATTAAGCATCTCCTGAGAAGGAAGAGAGGTCAAGTGGTGTAATAAACCAGATTCCATCAAGAATGTGAAAAAATGCTGCTCTGACCAAAGCTAAATGGAAGTATATCTGGATTGGGATGTGATATGAAAGAGTAATGAATAAGCTGAAGCTATTTCTAGAGTTTATGCCCACTGTGGCTGATTCCATCTCATTCTTTCTGACACTGTTATTTACCCTGAATTACAGTGAAAGCTCTTAATACATACATGATGTATTCAAAAGGCCAGGCCCACAGCCAGTTCCAAGTGCCTTAATTTCACAACACATATCTTTGCCTTTTGACTAAGTACCTTAAAAACATATTGAACTCTTGGAAATGAAATCTGACTGGGGAGTAAGCATAAACTACAGTACATGCAGGCAGGTACTGAATAAGAAAATAGTTTCACTGGACTTGTGGTCCAGAAAGAAAAGTGACTCTGAGAAATCTGTCAGTGTCTCCCCTGTAGCTGAGTAGGTTACTTTGCCACATTCATTACACTGGGAAATCTCTTCCTGTTTTCAGTGGAAATGCTATTTTTCACTGAAATTTTCTACTTGGTAGCATACCACAATATTGTTTCCATTTAATCTATTAAGTTACCAAAGAAATAAAATACAAGTTTTAGTATTTAGCAGAAACACAAGGCTGTATTTATTAGTTTGCTGTAATATTTCTTTTGTGCAATAAATCTGGTAATTTTCTTTTTTAATGAAAAAAAACAACAAATACCCTGTCCCTTTCCTGCTCCTTACACATTCTGAATATCCAACCAACTGAAAGAGATGAAATAAATTTTTGATATTTATTATGAACAGAACATATTGCTTGAAGTAAAACAGAGTTTTTAATCTAATGAAATATAATACATTATTTAAAATATATTTTATCCCTTTGTTTTCATTTCTGATGGAATAATGTTGAATATCACCATTAAAGTCTAATCTTAAAAAATATTACTTCATATGCAAACTGCAACAGATGTGGCTGAGAAGAACAGAGGCTTATATCAGTAATGTTCACATTCTTGGTAGTTGGTAAAAGATGACAGATGGAATTCTGTGGGGCATATCAGTCACAAATAATGATGAGAAATTTCTTCAATTTCTGAAGAATCACTCGAAAAACTCTAATTCCTACAGTTTATTTTTAAGACTATGTCTGAAAAAATATTTCTGGGGAATTGGTGATTACTCCTAATTTACTTTTCTGTAATACTGTTTTTTCTGTATTGACTGAAAATTCACCTGTATTTTTCAGTTATACTAAGTAATACTATAAGGGATGTTATCTGTTCTTACAAGTTTTGTCTTTACTATGTCATATAGCTACAAAATAGAGACAATTCAGGACATTACTATAATTGCCACCCACCTTACATTTTCAAAAGCACTGGGGGTCATTGCTGGGTATTACTGTACAGGGACACTTTGTCCTCTGAAAATAGTAATGATCAGCAGACCAAGAGCTTTTGAAAGTAGCCACCAGCTTTCTGCTCTGTGTAGTGCTCTGCCTGCCTGCATTATTAAGTGGAAATAATTATTTTGAAATTTCCATTTTTAGAAGAAGACATCCTTCCTACCTATTACTCAGCCAAACCACCTCATATATCTGTGCAAAAGAGAAAAATGGGCACCAGTCTGGATAATTCCCTGTGCTGTGTGTTGAGTTCCCAGAATCAGGTCAGCTGAAGCTTCAGTGCTTATATGTTGTGGCTGATTATGGATATCAGTTCCTCAAAATGCTTCATCACTGCTGAAATAAAGATTTTATAGTAAAAAATATTCTCATTTCTTTTCATATCTTTCAGCCAACATGGTTTCATCACTATTACTTCTTGCTTTTTATGCAAAAAATATTGGATCTTAGGTCTCAGTTTTTACTTTTTTCTTCCTGAACATACTAGATGAAACTTCCCAGGAATAATACTTTAGCCTTAAAGATGAATCAGCTTACATTGTTATTAGAAAGAATGCCAGGACAGAAGCAACTTGATTTTCATAATATTTCCATTGAAGTGGATAAGGAGATTTTTCAGCTCCTTTTGGTTTTGACAATTTTTAAAAAAAGGAAACATGTGGTTGTAAAAGGAATGTTGAGGGATTTCTGGACAGACCCAAACCTGAAATCTAAAATTCCGTATCATGACTATTTAGATGTTCTCTGCAGGCATGTTTTTATTTCCGTAACTTGAAGGTTATCACCTACTTAAGAGTACATATGTGTTCTTAACTCTAACTGTGAATAACCATAATAAATCCAAATGAAATGGGGTTTGAGAAAATTAACAACTCTGAATATTTTTCTCCAAAAAATATTTTTAAAAAATTAAGTATTACCTTGAATTATTTTTCTCTGAAACAAAAGGTTTTGTTTTGTGTACTCCCCCACCTCCACCCAAGTCAAGACTGGTGTATGCCAGCAAATTCAGTCTTTCCTCCAGGTCTGGGGGGACCCTTGCAGGTCATCCTGTCACTGGCATGGGTGGAAAGCCAAGGTCAGTGCTCATTAGCCTGGCTTGCCTATGGGAGTCTCACCACTATCCACAGGGACATCTTTTTTTTTTTTTTTTGCTTCTTTGAAATACTTCTGGTGTAAAAATAAGACTAAAGCTTTGTTTCATAATTAAAAAAGCAGTTCACTAAGAAGAAAATGGAAACGCTCCTCAGGAGACTTGTGGCATTCAGTCTTCTGGAAAGCTTCAGGAACTGCATCTATAGATTTTTTTTTTCCTGTTTACCTTATTTTTGGGCAAAGATAACTCTCTTGCCTTCCCCACAGCCACTCACATTGCTTCTAAGATTGATGAGTCAGCCTCATGTGCATAATATTAATTCACATATTCTCACAAAAATATCAGTGTCATTCCGGAAAGGGACAATGGCAGAAAGTGACTTAATAAAGATCATTAACGTGAAATCATCATGATGGGCTCATGATTTTTTAAATCCATGTTTTTTCATGTGGTGTAAAAAGATATGGGACACAAGGATTTGATATGTGGTGGAGACACCTGACACAGAGATCTCACTATGGTCTGGCCTTCACAGGGCTGCCATTGAGAGAGAAAATGTTATTCCTGTTGGAGAGGGCTTTTCATAGTCTTAGCTCCAAGTTGCTCATGTGGATTATGCTCTCTAAAATAGCGAGAAAAGTACTGAAATACAAAATAAATGCTGTATGTAGCTTTTGGAGCTATATGGGTACTCTCAGTACAGCTGTATGAGGTGTGTAAGGGCTTGGGGAGAAAGGCAGCAGGTGTAGGTCAGAATTACTCTCAGTCTGTACATCAGAGTCCTGAGTTCTCCTCCTCACTCACTGATCAGCCCTCAGGGATTTGTGTCCCAGTGATACATGTGAAGGAGAGTCTCCTCAGGCTGACTCTCCTTTTGTACCTCCAAAGCTCAAGAACAGGGAGGGAGAAAGGGCCACAGCAGCCATGAGGGCACATGGGGTGGGGAGCATCAGGGGCATGGCAGTGACTCTGTGTGAGTATCCATGGAGGGGCAGAAAGGAGAGCAGGGAAGAGGGGAATGGGCCACAGCTCTTCGTGTGTGTGTGAGCATCCACAGAGTGGCAGAAATGAGGATAGGGAAGAGGGGAATGTGCCATAGCTCTCAGGGTGTGTGTGCACACCTCAGACACCAAAGAATCTCCCTGTGTAATCTGCTGCAACATGATTTAGATGTTTGTCCTTGGACTGGTTCCTGTCGTTATTAACTGGAAGTGCAGTCGGTTTCTCAGAATTTTGCCCAGGTTTCCTTTAGTGTCCAAGTGATGTAATGAAGATGTAAAGTAAGTCTCAAATGCAGGTTTTGTGGCACTTAAAAAATTCTAAAATCCATTTTTTGTGTTGTAAAGCTAATCTCTCCATTGTGAACTCATGCAGGCATGATCTCACCTTTGGCTTAAAAATCATTGCATCTCGCCAAAGACTGTTGCTATTCCTCACCTTTAGAAAGTAATTTGATCTTCTCATGCAGCTCTAACAATAAGATTTTTTGATGGGCTGGAGAGTATCACAGAAAATAACAAGTTGGCACTAGGGAATATAAAATGACTGATAATTTTGCGGAAAAAATACGAGCACATGACCTGTGAGGCTGTAGGGCAGCAAATGCCCTTGCTTAAAGCATGTAAGCAAAACTGAGGCTTTCTAAAACATTTTTTATTTCCCTTCATAGTGTTAATCTTTCAAAGTGCATTCTCATTTTTGCCTTTGCTAATAATTTTATCCTCATTAAAGGATGTCATTGTCATTAGAGATTTTCATGTGGCAGACTTGCTTCCAACTATTTGTTGAAGGGATACAAAAATGCCTTCTAGACCTCTCCCTTGTTTGACTAATGCTTCCCTGCACAGTTGAGAACCCAGGAGCTCCCCCAAATGCCAGATCCATTACCATATCCCCAGCAAGTTTAAGCCTAACCCAGCAGCATCATTACATGGCACTGCAGTCTACAATTCAGATACAAGTCCTTAGCCCTTGGCATGCCACTGTTAGTAAGATCATCTCTTTCAAGGTAAAAAATAAAGCACTAAAGAGGCACTGTAAATTTTTTAGGACATTATTTGTATCACAAAGGAATCGCTGTCACTTAGCAACTGCTGCTGACAATTGTATTTTATGATCACAGAGTTTTAGCACTGTGGCTGGTACTTGTCTATACACTCCTGCTCCAAAAGAAAGTGTCTTTGGGCATCTCGGTTTTGGGTATGAAAGCCGCATCATTGCAGTGGCAGAGACTGCTTAGCTCACCATGATAGAGGGTGTAAGGCCATGATAAACTGAATAATACATCCAAGTTTGGAAGGAAAGTGTATTAATGGAGTAATGTATGTAGTAATGGAGCTATACGCACTATTTATAAATATGTGATGGACTACTGTGGTCATTACAACTCATGTTCCAATTGAGGTAAAAGATACAGAGAAAAACCAGGCCAAAATCCTTCTGCTCTTTCCCAGAAATCCTCTCTTGTTTATCAACAGATATTTCCCAGTGAAGGGCATAAGTTTGTCCTGATTATACTGATCATGTTGATTGCATTTAAACTGACTGTTTTGGATATCTCAGTTTTAAGAAAAATCACTGTAAAAAGTACAAGTCAATTCAAAATTTGCCTCTGCAATCTGGAGCCCAGGATGGAATTTATAATGTTCCTACTTCCAGCCTGCTGGTCTATTAGCATTAATTGCTTCCTGAGAATACTACAAACCAAGCATATTAAGATTTCTTTTTTCCTTAGTACAACCCTAAGTACACCATCCTTATGGAAAGTTGATATAAATTTTGTTGTTCTATAGTCAGAATTGTAAAACGCTTGAATTTGAATGAACGTATTGCAAGCAATGTTCAGACTTCTAAATGTCTTTAATATTCCAGGCATGTACAAATAATTTTCCCCTTTCTTTTTCCTGGTACTATAAAGCCTAAAACCAATATGTAAGATAAAAATTGTCATATAACTCTTCCACACCGATGTTAACTTTACAGAATTGTGAGGATGTGCTTAAATTTTCATCTAAAGTTGTTACATAAACCAGAATCAAAACATTATCACCCAAGTAAATTATCTTTCCTATTACATTGTACAGATATGGCCGAGAAGATAGAAAGAAAATGTCATTGTTTTGTGCAAAATAAAAGAAATGGCTATTGTAGTGCTGATGCATTTTATATAGATCAGTTTCTGTTTGGTTTTTATTCCCTTAAATATCCATGTTTCCATCCATATGGGAGATGAGGTGGAACTGGGTGTCTCAAAACTGGCATTCCCTTTAGTGAGGAAATCACTTTTTTTGTCCATCTAGACTCTCAGCAAGAAATGACTGAAAGCTCAGTCATTCAAATGCACCATGTAGGGTCTGAAGTTCAATGCTGATGATAACAGAGGTAATTAATAGTACTACTGTAATCATTATAATGTCAGATTTTTACAAATTCACTTGTGACTTTAATAATCTTGAAGGTATTACAGGCACTTTTATGTACATGTATGGCTTAAGAATAAAGCTGCTGATTATTTGATTCTTGCATTACTAAATGGAAATCTGGTCTAATTAAAGAAATTTCTAAGAATTTCTGCTTCCCTTTAAGAAGAATTCAGGACAAAAATCTGGGGTTTGTCTCCAAAATCTTCACTTATCATTTCCATACCCAAACTCTGGAATTTCAGATTTGCTATATTGTTTTTCTATTCAGTGTGCTATAATCCACACAATGCTTAGGAGACAAGGGAAGTGTTAGTAACCATGACTGAGAGGTTGATTTGCAAGCTTGGCAGGAGTGTTAGTTGTGTGCTGTTGCATATCTGTATATCTGCTCTAGATGGTAGAGTTAAGGAAATTAATGAATTGATAATTATGTTTCTAGGAGGTAACTGCAGCCATGGGAGGAGCCATCCTGGGCAGACAGAGCAGTAGCAGGTAATACTTAATGCAGTCACTTCCCCAAACCTATCTCAATCGATTGTATCTTCAATTCCCTGCAATGTCGAATACAGCTGGTATTGAACACTGCAGGGGGCAATCCAAACAGAAATATTTCAGCATCTCATTAGGAAGGGATGGATCCTTAGCAGGTGTCTGCTTTCTCCTGACCTGCACTCTCAGGGTCTACGTCTCAAACCTGGTGATTATATTTGGTTTATGGCATTGTTGGGCACTGAGGAGGCAGAGGCAGCTGGGTGTTTCACAAAAGTAGTCCCTTGCTCTTGTTTTAGAAACTCTTCCAAAATTTTATTAACTCTCCTAAAATTAAAACTAATCTACTGGAGCAGGTCTCTGGAGGTGTCTTAATTCAGCCCTCTGAATTGTGTGAACCCCATTTTGTTGTGTTAAATTTGTTGGATAGATTAAGGATACAGATTGCCCAATCTATCTACTATCAATTTATCCTATCAATCTAAATTTCCTACTGATTGGACTGAACTGGACTTGTGTGAGTGCTCTGTTGCAGTGAAAATAGATATTTCTAATAATCTGCAACATTTTGTTTCCAGCTGAAGCTCCAATTGTCACATATTCCCTGTGGAGTATGTTTGCATTTTCCAAACATTTGTATAGTATCCAAATTTATTTTGTATTCTGAGGTTTGTCCAATATGATTATTTATTGTTAACAGTCTTTTATTTATTAAGTCTTTAAAAATCTTTTATTTCCATATAAAAAAGGAAACAGCACTTTTTGAGAAGTAAAGTATTGTATGGGGAAAAGAGGAGCCTTTGATTTGGTTTTTTTTTAGCATTGTTAGATAACCATCTGTAAATAAATTAAGTCGAACTTGAGAACATGGATTGAGAACAGGGTGCTCTTAATCCAGTTGTAAAAAGACTTTAGCTAATAATACTTTGACATTATTTTAACAGGGGAATTTAGAGTGAGGCCCTTCTAGCTGTGGGATTGATTGAAATAGTTTCCCCTGAAGCAGAAAGTATGTCTCAAGCCACATTAGAAGTAAGGAGTTCTGAGTTCTGAACATAAAATATTCTTCATCAAAACAAAAGTCAGTGGCAAATCCGTGGTACTTTTCCAGCTTTAACTTCTGCTACAGTTGTATTAAGTTTTTTGCCTTGCAAGGAGTTTTTCTGTTAAAAAAAAAAAGGACATAATAATACCACAAACATCCGCACTGATTCAGCTGAGCAAGGCATAAAACTTCTCAAGTCTGTCATTGATTGTCAATTGCAGTGTTACTTCTACCAAAATAACAACGGGTTTTATTTAGTACTTTATTTGGATAAGCACACAAAACAGCAACTTGGTAGGCCCTACACCACCCTCCCTCCAAAACTCTTTGAGGAAAGCTAGGGCAAATTATGGTCTTTCATACTTGCATTAATAAAGGTCCATAGTTCCTATCTATAGGAAAAGACCTATCTATATCATAATCTAGAGGTTTGATTTCTATTAAACTAGCATTTTATTACTCTACTGTAATAAATATATATATGCAAGAGGGTACGCACCATTTCAAAAACGTGTTGCTTGCCTACAAATTACCAAGGAAGGGTTTGTCAAAGTTCTAGTTAATAAAACTTCTGAAATTCTAGGTGTTTGCAACAAATGCAGATTGAGGGGATGATGGGTTACTAAGTGAGAACAAACAGGGTATGTCTAATGGACTGACCCTCACTGCAGTACGAGACCTTTGAAAGTAAATTGCTCTCCTGAAAGAATCATCCTTGCTTTTAGTTAATTCCTGATGTGCTACAAAGTGTTGCGGCTCACAGCAGGCAGACTGCTCTGCAGGAAAGGAGGAGATCCTTGGCTGGGGGGCTGCACACGTTCAGTGAGTGGTGGGCCCAGACCTGACACTGCACACAGGCTCTGGTGTCTTGTGGGAATTCAACATGGGAAGGGGAACTGGCTTCTCAATTCCATTACCTGCATGGCAGAAATGCTGTGTGGAACCCAGATTTACAAAAAAAGGTGGGAGTGAATCGGGTCAGACACAATTAATGGAAAAGAGGAGCTTGCAAGATCCAGCCTCAGTGAGCTGACTTCTTATCTGGAATCATTTTTTCCCATGGCTTCCTTTGGTTTGTGGTTTTTTTCCTCATTGTTTCAGCAAGTGTCCCAATTCACTTACCAGGACATGAGACATGTCTGTGCCACAGCTTCAGCCCTAGTCCTTTGCAATCTGTGTTCCTCACTCCTAACTTCTGAAGCACTGCCATTTCAACCACCTGATCAATTTTATTCTCCCACTTCATGGGATTATTTGGACTTTTCCCATCCCAGAAAGCATACTGAATTGCTGGGATCACTGATCACTAACAAAGGAATAGAGCAACGTCTTGTAACGTACTTAAAATTGATCTTGCACAGAAGAGACAAAAGCAGTCTACACAAAGAAAAAAAATTTAAGAGGATAATATAAAATGTAAATAATGATGTAAATGTAAAATAAAAAAAGTAAGAAAGGTAAAGAAGATGTGATAATCACACAAGCAGGGGTAATAATCCCTACTCCATGCATTGATGCAGCCAGGCTATTCAGAATCAGGCTGCTCCACTAGACACAGCTGAGTCTTGGGTGAGGCAGCAATATATCGCACAGTCCATAATAAATCCTTTAACACAGAGGGCTCAGAGGAGGAATGTATTGGGTTACTCTCAGGAAGGGAGAGAACTCTGGTTACCCCTTTCACCTCGGAGATCCAGCTGGAGAACATGATCAGGTGAAAAGTATTCCAGTGATTGGGCTGCAGCCCACCAGCAGAATGCCTTTTACAATCCTGCCCAGGGGACAAGGGGCAACATTGTCAAAAACTTGGAAATCTTTCACTCAGCCTTGAAAAAAAAAAGTCACCATGGCAATATCAGAGCTGGCCATTGCAGAGTTTATTCCAAGCAATATTCATTCAGGACAGGAGAGAGCTAAGTCTATTAGGAGACTGTTAGTGATTTATTTGCTTTTTTTACAGAGTCATGTAGTGGGGGAAGGCAACTAATCTTGTTGGACTCCATTAAGAAAGTCTCTCCAGGCTTCAGACAGCCTTGCATCCCCACCCGGCCTTCTCAAGCAACATGACTGGAAATTATTTGTAATATCCCAGGCCTATTTGCATAAACATGGAAGCAGACTTGCATTAATAATCACTGTATTAAGGGCCTAAAAAATCCTGATCACATCATTAGACGTACTCCCTGGACATTTTTTGTACATCATAAATATCTCCTCATCACCTCTTTTATTTCTGTCACATCCACGATAGTTTTAATAACGGTTTTATAGTACAGCTGAAGTCAGAGTGAGAGGACTTTTCTTTTAATTGGTTCTATTTCTTTTTCCTTTCAAGAAGAGAAGGAAGAGCTTTAGAAGTATCTAATAGTATCTGACTTACAGAAATATTACTCTTAAACCTTCAGGGTTTAAGATACATAAAGGAAACTGGGAAGATCATAGGCAGGATTTGCATAGGAGAGGTAGGGAAGTGTGCATTCATTTTGTCATCTATTTAAGGAGACCTAGAATGATATTTCTGTGCTTCTCACAACCCAGGATTACAGTTGAAAGTGTTTTATATATCCAAAAATTTGCACCACCAAACTAGTAAGTAGAAGTAATCTAGTTGCAGGCCAGGTGTGCCCCCCTGCACAAGTGGGAGGTTTGTCTTCTGAGAGTTGTAGGAGGTTCTGGGTTTGCTTTTGTTTTCCCAGCCCAGAGGAAGTCAGGTTTAAACTGTGAAAACACTAGGAGATTTTCAAGGGGAGGATGGCTGCAAGCCATTTCTCCCTCGTATAGTAAGAAATCAACATTCACTAGTAGTTATGGTGCACTGGATTAAAAATTACATCACTTTTCTCTTTGTACCTTTCACTCAGATCCCACTTAACTTTTTATTCCAGCAACTTCTCAGTGAAATCCAGACATCCCAACCATACTTGTGATCCAGCAATGCATAAGCAGCCTCACAGGACCTCACTTCCCCTTAAAAGTCTGCATGAACAACAAAAAAGTGAGTTTGGCAACATTCAAGCAATACATTCATGAAATCCTTTGAAATGGGAATTCCAGCATAATTCAGCATGATTGTAAATGCTGTAAAATGTGTAAGCCTAAATGGCAAAGGGAATTGTATACTGTAGTTAGTGATAAATGTTCCATGCAATATACTGGGTTTAGCTGCTCCACTTACCCAATGCTCAGTGGAATTAAGTAGTTAAATTTATGTGCATAGTACTGAAATTGTAATACCGAGTGTCAACCTCAGACCTATTTTTCTCCAAAGCATAATAAAAATACCAGTGGAAAAGCTGTCCTAAGCCTTAGTCTGGTAAAAGGACTGCAAGTCAAGCAGAAAATGTAAAACATCTCTGGTTTTCCTGACCAACCTGTCACAGCCCAATCTGTTGTGACAGTGCAGGAGGCACAGCCTGAAAGCACCTTGGGAAAGGGGTCAGGGCTTAGGCTCCTCTCTTTTTGACAGAGGTGAAAGTCTCAGTACACAGTGCCTGCCTGCCTGTGCTTGCAAGGTGGCTTTTTAGCAAGCCATCAAAGGCAGAGGTGGGACACTGTGGGTTTTCTGTCTCCTGGGAGGTTCCAAGTTGCCCACTGTCCTTTGTGGTCTGGCAGCTCTCTTGATTTCCCATGAAAGCTCTGAAAGTTCTTGTTCGTCCTTAGCGTGAAAAGGACAGTGCTAACTACAATGGCAAACTCTCCCTCAGCTCTCAGTTTGTGTTTCTGAAGCCATGGGGTAGCTCATTACAACCACTGGTGGAAAGGAGAGGGTGAGGAAGGCTGTGTCACTGCTCTTCCTGCGGGCAGGGCAGTGGGAATTGGCCTCACCTGCCCAGTGGAATCCCTGGGATTTGCTGCACCTGAATGCAGGGCCTTGGAAGAGCAGAGGGAATGAGCTGCACCTGTGTGTGGTTAACGGTGGGGCTATCTCAGCTGTTCCCAATCTCTGCTGGTGAGGCAGGCTGGGGGCACCTGGGGATTTCACCCTGCTGCCCAGCTCTGCCTTTCCTCAGAGAGGTGTTGGCTCAGGAAGGAGTCACACGCAAAGCTGGAGCCATCCTTTGTGGACCTACGTCCCCCAGGCGGAGGCTGCGAGGGTGAGTCACTGCTTATGGAATTACATGTCTTTTTCTGTAATGTATATTAGATCAAGAGACTCTGACGCTCCTGAGTCAGGGACTTAAGGAGATGAAAGGTTGGAAAACGTGGAGATGACGTGAGTTGTTCTGGCTGTTTTAGGGTTTCTGGAACATGAGGTGTTGAGAAGGTAGAATTGCTGGTTATGTAAGATGGGCATGTACACTACAGTGTTTGAAAAAGTTGATCTTTTTAAGATGTACCCAATTTCTCTGCCTCTGATTGAATAGTGACCATACCTGAAAACGTCTAGGTCTCTGTAAAGGCTGACCATGTAAATATGGGCATCGTGTATCTTAAAGCATCTCTGGGGTGCTGATAACTGTATGCAGGGCCAGTAGTGCCTTGTAAGACCTGTTTATCTGGTACCACCCATTGCCCTAAGTTTGCTCCTCTACCCGAGGAGCTTGCCTGAGCTTTAAGTAAATGCCTAACAAGTCTAGTTTAATAGGAACAGACCTGGGTTATCTTGGGAACAGAATTGTAAAAAATGGCACTTGCGTACTGCTTGTTGTAAGACTTCATGCAAAATATGGGGACAGGAAGATGCTTGCATTGCTTAACTGAAACTTTCTGTAGTAGTCTCTTGAGTGGGTTTGGATGGGCCCTGGGGATGCCTGTAGCCTCTGGCAAGGAGCCTGAGAGTTGCCAGCATCAAAATGGAGAGTGTTTCCCTTTCCCTGCTGACTCCCTTTCTTCACTTTTCTCAGAAACAATGTCTTCTTAGATCTGCTATTGCTGCATCCTGCACTTTGCTTTTACTTCTGCAGCTGGGTCATAGGGATCTCCTTTTTCTTTGTTTTCTTTCCTTTTTTTTCTGTTAAAAAAACCCCTCTCGTGGTATCCTGAAATCATTGACAAGTGTTTTGTTCTCCTTTGGGTAGGGTGGTCCCAAGCTGCCTTTATTTTGTATCCTTAGCTCCTACATGTGATGCAGAGTGTTTGGCTTTGTATTCTTTCTCAGCCTGAAACTGAAGTTTATGTTGAAGTGCTTGAAATGCACAAACAGCTTATTTTCTGTTTGATAAGCTAAATGAGGACTTAATTCAAGATGTGTATCAAGAGCTACTGGTTCAAGTAGGCCCTGAATTTCTGTGGAAGTATATGTAATTCTTTTTCTACTATCTCAGGGAGTAAATAGGTTTGAAATGTAAGAAGTATTGGTACTTTAATGGGGCCATTCCCGCCCCCCCCCCCCCCCCCCCCCCCGATTTGGAAAAGTTGGAACTTTAATTCCACCGTAAAGATTCACTAGTACTTAAAACTGAGGATATTTATTTTTGAATTTTGAATGCTTGAGTGAAACAGAAATATTTTGTTTTGATTTTACATGGTCTTTATCTCCAGCTTGAGGAAAAAAAAAAATGTTTATCTGTGTTAACTCATTCAATGTGAAGTTTAGTGCAAGGGTTTGAATCCCTGAATTTAAATGTGTGGTTGCTGATGGTTTGTGACCAAACTGAGAACAGCGGCATTCTGAATCAAATAAAAAATGTTTTGTGCTGCTAGAGGCCAAATACTTAAGCTTTGAGATAGCATGAGAATTTATGTGATAGTGAATATGACGCAATCAACAAGAAAAAAAAATAGCTTGAAAAAAGAGGGCGCAGCTTGTACTGTAGCAATATAGGGGGTAGGAATAGAGAAGTCAGTCGTGTATAGAAGCAGAGTGATGGATTCTGAGAGGCATTAGAAGTGCAAAGCATCTCCTGAAAGGCAAGTTTTCCTTATTCCTTCTCATTTACCCCTACTTTTATTTATTCTTGCGAAGTTTCTGCAGAGAGGTTTCAGAGTAGCTGTGCATACTTGAAAAGATTAGAAAAAACGAGGCATATTCTGCACTGATATGCACCTCCACTGACACCCAAGTGATGCCATACCTTGTGTCTCTCCTGCTCCAAGCTTTTTTAAAGAAACCCCAAAAAAAACAAAAACCCCGTAAACCGAGGAAACATGTTTGTGACTTAAAGAATTGCTGCAATTGATGCCAAAGAGAGAAGGCAGACTCTAGCCACAGGAAAAGTCAAAGAAAATATTAATTGAAAAGACACGTGTGGTCTCCTTTGCAATGACCTCTCTGAAGCTGGTTCTGACCTACCAGACCAGGGTTTGGCTGCAGTCTCCCAGCTGCAGCTTTTGTCCTGCACCACCTTCCTACAGCCTTTACTCAGTCCCTTTGCATAGGGGAGGTCCTTGTGCAGCAAAGCTTCTGGGATCCTTTAGCAAATCCACCAGTCTCATTGCAGTCACTTAATTCAAGTCAAGCCTTTGGAATTATCCTGCTGCACTGGGGTTACAGAAATGAACGGAGTTCCAACAGGAAGTGCAGCCTCTCCTTCAAAATGAAAATATTTTAGTGAACAAACCTCTTTTGCATTTCACATTTGATATTATTTCTGAATACTAGGAATGTGGGTGGTATTTTACAGCAACTATCTCGAGGAAAGTAAATACGTAAGTTAAAGACCATATGCCATTGAGTTTTTCTGCCCTATCCCCCAGCATTTTGGAGGTAGATACCTAACAAACTGTTCTGGTTTGATCAGAATAATTTTCCAAAGCATGGTTGGGTTTTTTTCAGTTGCCTTAAATATAAATTTTGGGTTACAGGAATACCTGCTTACTACATTAGGTATTGGCATTAGATGCAGCAGTGACAAGTCAGCAAGCGTGTAATATCCTAAGGCAAATAGATTTGTATGTTCTCCTCCAGACTAAATGATTGTTCTGCACTCTCTAAAGACACCTTAGATCAGTAAGAACATCTCCTCAGGGGATCACAGTGATAACTACTTTTGACAAGTGGTAATAACAGAAGTTTGGTCCCACCATGCAATGAAGGGCTCATCCTGGAGCCGGGATTACTGCTAGTGGGCTGCAGGGGCACTGTATTCACACATTGCTTGCTTTAGTGATGGCATGTCTGCCTTCACTCCATCTGTACTTGTGAATTCAAAATTGCCTGTCCCGTCATATCAAGCAAAAAGCCTAATATTGATTTGAAGGGATCAATGGTAAGAAGCATTGTTTTAACTTACTAGTAGGCAAGATCAATTCCTTCCACAGGAAACCACTGAGTTTTATGCTGCAGTCCCAAATACAGGGGAAATTCCCAAAATCTGTGTGACTTTATTGATTAACATCACTCTTGGTTAATTAGACACAACTTCCCAATCCTTTCAATAGCTCAGTTAGGTGACAAGCTCCCCAGGTATGTGTATTGTGATACTTCTGAGGGAACGCTTGCAGTGATCATGACTCTCCCCTGTTTCTTCCTTGCTGTTGTTACTTTACTGAGCCATCAAAGGCTGTTGTTATTGCACATTGACACAGTGCTGCAGAATGGTTGATAAATCTATATTCAAGTTGTGTTTAAAATCAATGTTATAGCAGTTACCATGCCGAATCAATATTTGCCGAGTTGCCAGCTCCCACTGCCTGATGCAATAATTCCTCTTCTCCCATGGAACGTGGGGACCTAATCCAACACTCACTGAAGTCAAGACAGATTCTCATTGACCTCAGGCTTTGGATCAACCCGTGCCTGCTTTTATTTACTCCTGTTTGTCATAGGATTGTACAAGAGCTCGCTCACAACAGAAATCCAGTTCACCTGATTTCTCCGTGTGATTATCGTGATCGTACTATGAGCTCTGTTATTACCAACAGGCACCGGGGTGTTGCCTTGCCACCGCTGGATGGTTGGGCTGTTTTGGTTCTGTTGTGCAGACAGTGCCTGCTTAATGCAGATAAAAAGCATTTGCTCAAAAATAATCCATAAGTTTTGATGATGCAGCAGTTCAAAAACAACACATTTGAGACAGATCAAGTAAGACTAATTATCAAAATAGACTTGTGTAATCATCTATGCTTCCATGTTTTAATTGAACAGTGGGATATTTCTTCCGAAAAAGTGTGTTAATTGGGGTCTGCTCATGGGAAGGAGTGACTAATTGAACTGGCATGAGCCTGATAGCAGCTTTTTTCATTAAAATGTTAACTTTTAAAATCAGTGTTACATTGCAAATATTGTCTTTCTTTCAGTTGGACTAGTCTATCTGGCACATGCCAGCTCAATTAGCAGCTTGCTTTCATGAGCAGACCCCAATTAACACAGACTTCTCTTAAAGAAGTATTCCACAATTTAAATTAGCACATTTGCATTAGAAGTAATTATACTGGTTTTGGTTGTTAGTTGTTCCTAATTTTTGTGACGATTAAATAGGCTTTAATGGAAAATGACATTTGTTGATTAATTACTGAAGTTGTAACGGATGTTTCTCGAAAATATTCAAATATGGAAGAGAGAAACTAAGATAAGACCAAAATATATCAATGGATATCAAAGGTGGAATTTGTCATTGCTTCTGTGTACTTTCAACATAAATGACAAAACTCTCTATTTTTAACTCGACTGAATTTAGCTTATTTTTTTAATGAATTATTTCTGCATATTTGGCCTGAGTCTGTGTGACCTTTGAATGCAGGACCATATGAGGTAGCAACCAGTTAGGACACTTCAGCTCTAAGACACGTGAGCCCATTATGTTTTCTGAGTGGAAATATCTGCAAAGGCATCAGAGAGGTGTGATGATGGAGGGCTAATGCAGAGTTTCATATTCAGAGCAAGAACAGGAGACCAGTGACCTGGAACTAACAAAAGCCTCTAAGCTCAGTGCTCCTGCTCTTGGAGGAGACTGTTCTCAGGGGACTCCTGTGGAAAAGGCCTTCAGGCTCTCAGTTCAAATACTTCTTAAATATAGGCTTAATCTGGACTCTGTGCTGTCCTTGGTTTACTTCGTGTCACTTCTGAAGTCATTCTTAAAATTTTGATCTATGCAATATTGCCCTGTGTATAACAGTTTTGGTTTGGGGGTTTCTTTTTTTCTTTAGAGTTAGAAATATTTCAGGTGAAAATGGCTCCATTACCATAATTTATATAAACTGTATGAAAGGTATTTTACAGTTTGCATTTAAACTTGGAAGGGATCATTAATTTTAAACCACTACCTGTATGATGAGATAGTTAAGTCTTTTTACATCTATGTAACTTTTCTTTAAGGCAGAACTTGTGTCTTGTGGTTAGCTAGAGCATTCCTACCTGAAAGGCATCCAGTCTTCGAGGTACATTATCAACCATTTTGCTGAAGAGTGTGTTGTGATGATTAATTGCTCTCATTCATAGGAAATTGTCATCCACCTGGACTTTTTACAACTTGAGGTTTTGGCTTCTAAATCTTACTAATCTTCATTTAAGTGTGCATCTTCTCCCAAGCTATAATGAAACAACAACAAAAATCCCCACCTTCAGATAAAAACACCTAAACCAGCAACAAAAACCCCCCACAAATCACCCAGAAGCCCCCAGCAACTTTGCTTTTCATTACTGAGGGGTTTTTTCCCTTTTGAAGCGGTGATACACTCTCAATGTTTTGAAAATGTAGTCAGTGTTGTCCTGGTGTCCCTCTGCTCAGCTAACAAGGGTTCTAAAGTAGACAGAAGATAAACAATTTACCTCTGAGAGCCCCTTCTGCTGTACTTTGACATCTTCAGCCACTGAAGTGTTCTTATATCGAGTCTATTTATGCGGTGTAATCACAGTCCTGTACAAATCAGTGTTCTCCTAAAAACACCATTTCCCAGGGTTCCCATATATGATATTTGGGTTGAGGTTTTTTGTTGTTACCTATGTTATTATAATTGGCATACATAAACCATAAGATTTGGCAATTTTTTTTTTTTTTTAAGGGGAAGATTTGGTGGGAGCAAATAAGATCAGGTTCTGCTTAAATGCAGGTTTGTTTTCCTTAATTTTCCTCTATGTAATGGATGTGAAAAACGAGAATGCTTTTTCCAAGTGAAGTGTCTGCTAGGAACAGGCATCTGTGCCATGTATTACAACATCTGACAGGGAGCCTCACTTCAGAAATAATGCAGTCCTCTGGAGGCTTGTCCAGCAAATGTATCATCCAAGGTCACGGTGATTCCACCTGCATGGCACAGCACACAGTAGCTGCCTGGTGCTGAGCCTTTAGAGGGAGACTGGAGGCTCACAGGAGAGCTGTGGTGCTTGTAAAAAGCACAATAACATCTCGCTTGGAAGGACAGAAAAAAAAGACTAACACAGGATAAATGTGCATAACAGCAGTGGAGAAATTAAAAGCCAAATAAAAAGTTCCTTCCCAAAGAATTATCAACCTGCTCCTTGAAACAGAGAGAAATTGCTCTGTGCTGTTTCAGGGAGAATCATGAAACTGGAACAGGCTGTTTAAGGAGATAAATCCCTTTTGGAGCAGGCTGTCTGGAGAATCTGCAGATGCCCCATCCTTGTTGGTACTTGAGGGCAGGTTGGATGGGCTTTAAGCAACCTGGTATAGTGGAAGGTGATGCAGAGTCAAGTAGAATGAGCTTACAGAGCCACAGGAACATCTGAGTTAAATTGTTATCCACGAAATGGTAGTTGGGATATCATTAATACTGTGCCAAAAGTGTGTTAAGTCCTTTAGAGCCAACAAATAAACCACAAAGCCCGTGCTTAAAGGCTCTGTGGTGTTGAGCCCAGGTGAGCATTTAAAATGCAGTGATCTCTTTAGGTGAAGGGGAGAAGCAGGAATTACTCATGGTAGGGAGGCCTATTTTGAAGAGTGCTTGTTCTTTTGAGGAAGTACCCAGACATTTCTGTGTCTGTAGGCTCACCTGCTGTTCAGGACAGACTTGCTCCTGTGTTTACTCAGCCAGCAGCTGAGTGTGCTTGGGGAGGTAGTGTTAGCTCATTTTTGTGCCATCATGGGTAAGAACAGAGTACACACAGAAAAAGAGGAAAAATGATAGTTAAAAACTGTGTTCCTGAAGGAAGTGGCTGTGTGTGTTGTCAAGGGGAGGTTCCTGCTCTAAGCAAAGTGATGAAGTGTGCCACTGCAGGGGAAATGGTTCTGATCACAGAGCTCTGTGCTCCTGGGACACACTGGCAGAAGTCTTGTGTAGTGTTACCCCATTTTCTTAAATTCCCTGGTTGTGTTTCCCATGTGTGCTTTTTGCTGCCTATTAGCAGCAGATACAATCTTGCACTTTGAGAAAAGGCAAAATTAAAACTTCCACCCTGCTGTTTGTCTACAAACAATTCCTGGATTTTTCAAGTGTAATTATCATCCTACTTTTTAAGATACAGCTTATTCTACTGAAAAATAAGCATACTATAACACTAAGCAAAACAAAAAGATTTAAACTGAGATGGAAATATGAGAATTTTATGTATGATTATCTGTATTGGCAAGAAGCTCTATTGTTAGTGCTGAAGGTGAGTTTCTGACTGAAAAAAGGCCAGACATGATCTACTACTCTGTAGCAGGCTTTAACAAGGACACAGCTTGGATGATTGATGAGATCTTTTCCCACCTGTATAATCTGGGTTTCCATGAAAATAATTCCTTTGTTCAATTAGATGATTAACTAAGAAATAAATGTGAATTCCATCTATTAAAGAGCAGACCCAGAGAAAAAGTAAGAATGATTATGACATTAGCCAAGACCTGGATTGTGTTTTGCTCTGGTATTAAAAATATAAATTTCTCAACTAAATTGTTTGATTAAGATTCACTTTATATCAGTTATTGAAAAGTTTTCCTGAGGAAGAAAAAATAAAACTAAAAAAATGGATGCTTTGTGCTTTTAAAGGTTTCCTGTGGAGGACAAAGAATGTTGCAACATAGCTTTTTTCAGCTCTATAAAAACTCTGCTGCTGGACATATCTAAACTACAAGATAGCTGAAGGTGGGAAAGAGTCCTCCCAAAAAGCCTGAAAAAATTTTGGAGGAGGCTTTGTTTTGTTTTGGTGTTTATGGGGTTTTTTGTTTTGTTTGGGTTTTTCTTGTTGTTGTTTTTTGGGGTTTTGTTTGGGGTTTTTTGTTTGGTTTTTTGGTTTGGTTTTTTTTTGGTTTTGTTGTTTTTCTTTTTGGTCTCTGATTAATAGGTACTGGTAGAATCCTTGGTAATCTTAAGGCACCTGATGGAGCAGCAAAAACATGAAATGTGTAACCACAGTCCTCAGAGACCAGGCCTAATAACCTCCTGTGATCTTGCTCAAAGGACATTTCCATATATTTGTTTTCCAGTTTAAGTTGCATCTCCTCCCTGAACATAACTGTAATCCCCCAAAGTCACAATGGTGTAAGAAACCTACCCTGAGTAGGGAGCAATATTTTGTCCTAATGATGTCAACAGCTGCCGTCTAACATTTAACCATGTAACCAGGGCAGAAATAGGCTCTTTTGACACCCACAGGCAAGAAGTGCTCCGTGTCTGTCGGGCAATCCATTAGCTAGACAGAATGCTCACAGCTGGAAGCCTTTGTGAGATGGCATTTGATATCATCATTGTTAGCCTTCACATAATGCAATATTTATTACAGTAAGGGAAGAAGGGAGTATTTTTAGCTGCATCTTGAGTAACTTATCTCCATGGCAACGCTTTACTTGCCTGCCCTGTTGCTGCTATATAGAATGTTGTCACATTAATAATAAATGGAACACATCTAACACATTTGGCTGCCGATTGGCTTCCAGCCACATATTTCTCTTGTTCTAGTTGAAGGGTTTGCAAAGCTTAGGGGTCCATAAGCAAATTTCATTCATTTTGTTTCTTGGAGAAAATTGCCTTGGATTATGTTAAAGCACTCGGGAGGTTTCATCAATGTATGCATTGTGTTTGTTGGGTTGGATTTTTTTTTTTGTTTGCTTTTGTTTCTAGTTCCACTTTGAAATGCCAAGGAAATCTGTGAATAAATACAATTAGGAAAGCTAGAAACCCAGCAGCTGTGGAGTAATTTTATTTGACTTACATTTGTACGGATAAGAAAATGACATTTTTTAGAATTGCTTATGAGGAACCCCTGTGACGTGTTTTTGAAGAACAATGCCTGCATTTCATGGAAACTTAAAACGAGCAGGTCTCCAAGTGAGATTCTAGAATTGCTGATCACTTCCCGATACAAACAAAAAAGAGCAGTTGCAAGCACCCAGCCCTCATTTTGTTGTCTAAATATATCAGTGGCAAATTTGGTAAATGCTTTGTTAGAATGGTGAAAAAATAGAAGAAAGAACATTACATTTCAGTTTATATCAGCCATGGTTTTTTCCTAGAGATTATAAAACTACTGAACAATACAGTATAACTGGCTTTGAAGTTTGTATGTTAAGGCTTAAATACTCCCTTCTTGGCCTGAGAAACCATTTGGAGCTTATTTAAAAGGTAAGTAAATGCTATACAAGTCTTCATATCTGGGTGATTTAGCCCCATTTCTTTTCTCCCTTTTCTTCCTTGTCAACTCTTACTTCCAAATTTCAAAAAAAAAAGGAGCAAAAAACTTAAAGCTATGTTATGGATTTATTACATGAAAGTTGATCTTTCTGCAGTCTACCATTAGTCTGTTTAACATATTTAATGAGGCATGTGTGTGCACAGAAGTAATTCCCATAGGAATCTTTATGAAACACCTCTTACATTTTGGTTTATGTTATTATGTTGCTAGTGATACCTGATGGATCAAGGAGTGTGTACTATTGCTGCATCTTCCAAATATCCTCCTTTTCAACTCCAAGACTAAATAAAAACAAACCACCTGTTCTTGCACCAGCTTGTTTAGCTTTTCAAAACAAATACTCTGCTTTAAGTTCATAAAATAGTATTAAAAAAGGAGAGAACACAATTTAACAATTATTAGGTTCTCATATGAGAATTTCAATCACATGCATGATGTTGTGTCCTCCAGAATTTGTAAATAGGAGAAAATAATAGTTTATGTGAGTTTTTGACTGTCACTCAGGAACTGAGAGTTTCTAAAACCCTGATTCAAAATATTAGTAGCATTCCCTGAGAACACTGTTACTGACCTCTGAGCCTTGAGTTAATCTCTACTTCATGATGCCAAACTTTGCAAAAGGTTTTTTGCTCAGAGATTTTTATGGTTTTTCAGGGCTTTCTGAGTTTTTTTTACTGTAAAGTGCAGAAAACTGGCAGCATTTCACTCATTATTTGTTTCTAGACAGCCACAGTTTCCTCAAGGAAAGTAAGCTGGTAGCACTTTCTTGTAGTGACATTAAACAGCCCTGAAACTCAAAGTCAGTAAATAATCTTGCATTGCTGTTATTTTTATGTCTCCAGTCCTGCTTTTAACAAGTTATAGCTAATTTAGGCTGAGCTGTATTGAGGTGGTGGCTTCCTGGCAGTGCTGCCTGCCAAGGTGAGAGAAACCCCTTGTGTTGCACAGGACCCAGTGCTTCTCAACTGTGTGGGGGCCCTATTTAATGTTTAATTTCCTGGGGCATCAGACGTTCCTGCATGTTTATCTTGATCTGGAACTCACTTGACATCTGTTGGAAGGCCAAGAAATGCATGAACATGGGAAAGGATGATCTCCTCCCTGCTGCAGCAGGTCACTTTACAGGCTAGGTGTGCTTCTGGACTCAAATGACAGACTTTGGGCCAGGCACTGTGGTGGGTGAGATGCAAAAATTTTGCAGGATGTTCATCTCTCCTGAGCAGCTGGAATCCAGATTTCTGGGTTGCTACATTTAGCACAGCAGAAAGACATGTCATTAATTAAGAAAATTTTCAAAGTGCAATGGAGGTGAAACTTACATATATAATTGCTATCAAGGTGATTACACTTTAATTCATGGCTCATCTCTGCTTGAGACAGATCTATAGTTAAAAAAAAAAAAAGTTTCTATAATTAGTCTATAAGGGATTGATTTCAAGAAAAGAAAGAAATTGTGACCACTGCTGCACTTAAGGTTTGTATTTGTGATACTTATTGGAAAGCACAAGAATTTTAAGGAAAGCAAGAGAATTTCAAGGAGAGCACAAAAATTTTAAGGAAAGCAGCCTGTTGCTGAGGACTCCTCTTGTAAGAGATTTGCACCTGACTTCAGTGAAGTGGAAAGGCAGTCTGACCTCAGTGAGCAATTTTTGATCCAGGCTGTATTTCCATCTCACTGCTACCTCTTTGTCTCATCTTGCACAGGCACACATTATTGCTATGTGGTTTGAAACTGATTGCAGTGACTGGCTGTGTTGTCGAGTTCACCGTTTGCCTACACTGAACGCAGGAAAATATTTTGTATCTTATTTTGACTGTTTTATGGAATATTTCATATTCAGCTCCACCCTTTCTGAGAATTCTACATGTTGAAAGAGCTTGGAGTGTAGCTGTTCTGTTCAACTGTGATGCTGCATACTGCCCTCATTTTACTTGCTGCTTCTTTATTTTTGTTCTTTCCTCTCCAAAATGCGACAGCTAAAAATGCTGACTGAAAGTTAGATCCCCAACCTAAGCACAGGCGCTATAAAACTGAAATTACTTGATCCTTTTTGTACAGCAAGTTCTCTGTTGTCTGTGTAATACTGCAGGTTTGAAGAAATTATCTCAGGGATTGTCCCTGTGATGTGTGCATTCAATGCATTCCTAGAAGAGGGAACACAATCCTAGAGCAAGCAAACTGCTGATGACCACCCTTGGGTTTCCAGGCTTTGAATGGCTCAGGTCAAAATGAGCAATACCTTTATTTTAACACAGCATCAGTAAATGTGTTTTTCTACAGGCTCGAGGGCACCACTTTTACTCTTTTTAACTTTACTTTTGGAGCTACTTTTGATCAGGAATCTAATGAACTAGTTTAGCTCGTTAGGAAGGAAGGGACAGCTCTGCCTTAGAAATAGTCATTAATCTGAAAAGCTGGGGAGGGTTCCAAGGCTGCCTTTGTGATCTCTCATTTTCCTGTGCTGTCTTCCAGAGCAGAAACTCAGTCCCAGTAGAAGCAGACAGTAAAAAACTGAACCAGTACCAGAGACACATGCGTTCTTTGTGGTGAGATAAGCATCCTTGAGCTTCCCACAATGGGATTTATCTTCCACCTGCTTGCTCACTGTACACCTGCCCCAGATTGGCACTGCTTTTGGCTGCAGTACAGTTGATTCTCAGTTTTGAAGCCAGGTTTGTTCTTAGAGTTATTTCCCTGGCACGTAATGAAAACTGTTTCCTGTGCTCTGCTAAATAAGGAGTCCAGGTGTGCCGTGTCTGTCAGCCTTTCTATGGTGTAATGCTAATCTTTACTCCACATAAAAAGCTTTAACAGACTGTACAATAACCCTGTGGCTACCTGCCCCTGGTGAGGAACAGGGGATAATCCAGGCCTCTGGACACAGGTTTCACAGTGGATTTAATTGAAGCTTGTGGCACAGGTGTCAATGTAATTGGAATAATGATATGTGAGGGGTACCCAGAGGGTTCAGCCAGCTGTCAGACAAATGTTTCTGCTGGAGTGTATGGCAGCCTGTCATTAGGTCATAGGTGGGGGGTCCAGCCTGACCCATGTGGGACATGGGGTTCAGGCTGTTTTCAAATAATAATAAAAACAAAAAGGGAAAAACCTAAAACAGAGAACTTCTCCCACTCACACCCCCAAAATAAAAACACCAACCATCCCACATCCAAGCTTTGCAGCTCCGAATACAGCAAGGCGTGCTTTTTTCCCATGTTATGTCTGTGTATTTGGACTAAACTGATCATTGCAGTACTTCATCTTGCTCCCTCTGCATGTATTTTGGTATGTCTATGTTTACATTTATGTATATTACACTTCATAAAAAAATGTGAGTAGTGATTATGAATTGATTCCCTGTCAATTCTTTTTTCAACAAAGAGTTGCAAAACCACTTAAATATGGATTTTGAGTATTTTATTAAATCCTAGTATGTACTCATACATCTAGACCTTTTAAAATTAAAATGCCTGATACATGCACAATAACTTTTACCACAAGCATGAGAGGTACAAATGTGTCCCCTTGACGGATGAAAAAAGGCACATCTGGAGTGTCTTAACACAGACAACGGGCTGTGTCCTTATGAGAGTGTAATTCTGCATTAAGCTGCTGGTTTAGGGTCTGAGCTAGGAAGAGCACTTAGCTATGTGATTAACTGTAAGGATGTGGTTACAGCTTTTGTGGGACTAATCACATTACTAAAATGATACTTTTGCATTTTTCTGTGCTTGTCATTTTCTCTTTGACTGGGAGTTTACATCCTCTGTAAGTCAAGGATAGCTACACAGATGTTGAAGGAGTGAATTGGTGTTTTCCTGCAGTGATTTAGGCAGACAGTGTGACAAAACAATGTTGTTAAGTCAGACTTCAATCTTAATTCATTCCAAGTGTTTGTGGCCTCAGTTGTTGCAAGATTTTTCATTTCTGTTTGTCTGTAGGATATATAGAGACAAACAGATACCGGATGCCTTGAGTAATCTTTAGCTACTCTAAAGAACACAGAAATGAACTAGTTTGTACTCATCTGGATGAATACTGGCTCATTTGAACACGTGCTATAACCAGTGAACTTCTTGCTAATTACCCTTCGCTTTGTCTTGAATGTGTGACTAAGAGGAAAGCCAAGCACCAGTTCAGACTTTTATTTCTTGCTTTCAAAAAGGCTCAGCTCATGAAGCTGATCCTTCATGCTTCAATATGATTTTAAAAACCCAAATGTTTCCTAGTGCTTGCTATTAAGTCTGATTTGCAAGAGCCTTTCAAACAGGTTCTTTTTCTGAACTTATTTCCTTATTCCGATCTTGAATTACGAGCATTTAACTTATTCATTTTGTCTGCTATATCCTGTACACTTGCTTGAAATTGTTCTAACTCCTCTTTTATATTCAGAACAAGAATTCATTGCAGGTGGAAATGTTCATTCACTTCGGGGTCATTCACATCTCTTCCACAAGAGATGGAAGTGGAGGAGCACCTCAATAGAATCTCATCTCTGTTGTCTTAGAAACATTTCATGATGTGATGAGGTTTCCTGTGGAGCAGTGTGTGTCTACTCTTGTCCTGTCTTATCTAAATCTAACCAGAATCTAGGTGTCTTGCTCTTGGATCAATAGTTTAATACTTAGATCTCACCAAAAGCTTGGTGAGCTCAGTTTTCTCTGTGGGCACATCTGCTATTTCAGACCTGACCTTCCCTCTCCAGAGTCCCACATTGGTCAGCATCTGGATTCCTGAAGGGCCTGGGGCATGCTGCTTGGGAAGATGGTGTTGTGACCTCTGAGACAGCGTAACTGAGGCTCTGGTTAATAAATCCCTTGGGGTGAATTAAAGTGAAACGGCAATGAATGACCAGTGTATACATGAAGCAGATTTATTTTAAAACAATTTAATCACAGTGGAGAGCAGGTATGGTCACAGAGTTGCTCTGTTGAGGTGGGAGGCCGTGAAACAGTTTGTCAGGTTATATACATTCAAGTTATCATGGCAATACCTAAATCCTCCTCAGAAGATAACCTATTTCTAATTCCCCATCATAAATCTTATGGAAAAATTGTATTGCTGAAACTGATAAATTATTAATTACTCAAGTTTCCTGATAAGAACTATAAATTATCAATGTGTGAATGAGTTTGTCTGGCAGAGACATGGGAAAAAGTCCGTTAATTCTGTAACTGACTTTATCCAATCTTAGCTTGACCTGGTGTAGATCAGTGAGGTCTGTGTGAGCTCTCCCACCCTTCACAGAAATAGCGAATAAATCTGTTCTGTGGAAATCTTTACTGAACTTTGCACTGTTGGTGGTTTTATGTGTCTGCCATGACCCCCAGTGACATCAGGGGGCACAAACTGCATCACTGAGGATGCAGCACTACAGAAGCAATTAAAAGAACAAACATGGACTAATTGGACAACTTAATTCACGTTCTTGGAAGGCTACAAATGAAACAACTGTGATGCACAATTGGAGAACCTCTATGCATAAACATTCATAAGCTATTTCCATGGTTACTTAACTGTCACATAGATGCTGGAAAAGTAAATCCCTACCTAAACAGCCTGCAGGAAGGTGTTTAATTCCTGCTTATGCTTCATTCTTGCTTAGTACAGCTTTGTTATGGTTGCTCTTCTATTGAATTCCACTGTATCTGCTTCTTATGAATGGGAGTTGTGTGTGGCCTCAGCAGAAGATAACAGCCCCAGGTCTGATACTCTTGGCCATGTACACACTCTCAACACCACTCTTGTCCTTTGTCACATTCCATTCTCACATTGCAACCCTCGGGATGTTGAATGGGGTTACAGATTTCTCCAACACACTTGAGCAGCTGTGAAAGGGAAATAGAGCTGTGGCTCATTGGTTATAAGTACTCCAAGAAAGACCTTTGGCTGTTTTTCAGATGACTCTGTGTAATTACAATCATCAGTAAAAGGAGGTCAGATCTATCTTTCTGCCATGCTTTGTTGTGGTGGAAAAGCTTTGGAACACTGTTCATGTGGATTCAACACCCAGTTACTGGTTATTGGTTCTGCATTGTTCCATAGCAAATCACAGCCTGATTGTTTGTATCACGATATATGTTAACAGTGGAATTTACATCTCTGTTAGTATTTCTGTCACTCTTTAAATGTTAAAGAGAAGCAGAAAGTATATTCTCTCATTTCTGAATGCACACATGAAGTGTTTTCTCTGGTTTTACCACCCCTAAAGATACAAGAGGCACTTAAGCGGCCGTTAGTAGTTACTTGAGTTTTATTGCAACTGACACCTTATGGCTAAGTTTTTAGAGGATGTGGCTTGGCAAAACTTATAAATGGCTCATCTCATCAAATAGTCCAACATTTCTAAAAGGTTTATCTTTCAAGGCATCTTATTTCTGACATTCCAAATGCAGCCAAAATACATCAAAAGTGTTGGTATTCTCTGTTTCCATGTGAATGTATTGTTAGTGTAGTTACAACACTCCAGTTTTCTTGAAGTATAAACTTGCATAAACTTTCCAGAAAATTCAGTGTAAAGAACTCCAAATGGTAGCAGTATTTTATTTCTTATGTGGGCTGTTTTATCATATTATTCTGGAAGTAGTTCCATGGGTGGTGGGGTAGGAGGATGTTTGAAAAGGAAAAAGAGCAGAGAGTTTTCACTAATCTATTTATAGTATTCATTAATTGATTTTATTCTTGTGGTTACCCTCCCATTAAAACCCATTTGAAGCTAGAGTGCTCTTGTCTATTAAGGTACTCACTAAGGGTTTTAAATTACTTTGATAGTTTAAGAGAAAAATTACACTTATTTCCTAGTGTGCATTACTGTTGTGAAATGTAGCACTTTTTGCTTGATCTGTAATATTCTTTCTAGATTTGCTGAGATTCTGAACTAATTCTGAAGAGGACAAGGAGGTTAAAATCAAAATTAGTTCTTGCTGTCAGCCTCAAGCAGTTTTTGGCACCCTAAAGAAACCACCCATGCTTATTTTGTGTCCTGCTCAGCATACAAGTTCATGATTGCTTTATAAAGAAGACTGGAAAAAGGCATTAACGTGGAGATGAACAAGGAGTATTAATTGTACAAAACCCAGGGATGGATAGTGTTAGACATGTCTGTGCTCAGTGTTCAAGCACGTAGCAATACAGAGGTGGCAGGTTATGGTGCTTGCCCTGTTCTCTCAAACTACTGTGGCCCTGCTGCCAAATTGCAGCTCTGACAGCTCTGTTTGCTGGTGGATAGCCCAGCCCAGAAGATGGGCTCATCTCTCAGACTGGTGACTCCAGTTAACGGCATTTTATCCTAGTGTTGCACACAATTTACCTTCAGTTCTGCTGCTTAAAACAGCTCACAACAAAATCCATATTCTACTTTGCAGCTGAGTTTGAGTTGGGAAAGTATATTCCATGTCCTGTGATGAAATATCTTTTTATGAAGATGTCAAGGGAGAGAAGCAGTTACAAGCACTTTTCATGGTGGTATAAATTCACACATTATTCATGCTTCACTGGCCTTATTCTGCCAGATCAGCATAAAGCCATCTAGAAGAATATGTACCTTTAGCACACCGATAATACTCGACAACGAGGTAATAACACTGGTGACATTTGCCAAGCCTGACACACTTGGGCCCCTCTAAGTTGACATTAATAGAAATGAGACATCTCTATCTTAGGCAGCAGTGGTTCAATGACCTTTCTCTTATTTTTCAGACTTCTGTTATTTTTGCATGCTCTTTATGGCCATCGTAAGGAAACAAGAAATTGCTTCTTTTTCCTACACTTCTGATAACCTTAAAATAGTCTTTCCCTTTTAAATGGCTGTCAAAAAGGGCTTCTTCACAGACTTTTCTCATGGGCACCCTAAACAATTTGGGCTGTGGAGAGTTGATGTCTCATTAGAGCTGACTGAAGAAGTATCAGTGGCATCTGGAAGCAGCAGGGTTGTGATGAGTATTTATCCCTGCCTTGCAAAATGGAGTATAGGACATTGCACTGCTCGTGGAAGTCAGCAGAATTGGCCTTGGACTTCACTGCAAACTCTCCCCCTAATTGAGGAGTGCTCCAACCCACTGCTAAAGGCTATTTATATTTCATTTCTCACTATAAAGGAAGGTAGAAGATTGACAGCAGTGCACTACAATTTTGTAGTAATTGATCTTTTTCAAAGCACTTTGGCTTTCTCTGAAGAGCTGTCATGTGGTTCTGTACCTTGTTATTGCTATAGGTACATTTTACTGTTGTTTTCAGAAAGTGGTCACCAAGATATCACGGGTTTTAACCACAGAATTGCCTTTATTCTGCATTTATTCTGATACTAGATGTAATATTAATGGAAATACCCTTCTGGCAGGGTAAGCCACGTTATCAGTAAATGTGTAATTGACTTCTGTACGGAGTCTGAGGGAACAAAGGGAGCTGGGAGATCAAGAGCCCTGTGCCTGGCTGCCAGAGCAGCGTGATTGTTCTGGCCGCAGCCTGTGATCCTTGCTTACGCAGAGCAGTGCTGTGAGTTATCACTCAAGGGCTGCAGCTAGTGATTGTGGTTTGATCAGTGTAAGTGGTAAATGACAGTGCAATTGTATCTCGTGCTGTTCATCAGCCTACCTGCATATCTACTGAAAAAGGAGCAAGGAGAGGTACTCTAGTACTCGGTATTAGAGATGTGCATAAGCATGAACCTGAAGGGAATAGGCAAAAAAAGGGGGGAAAGTTGAAAGCTTTGTACATTGCAACCAGCGTTAGGTACTAGCACTGAGGAAGGACTGGGAAATCAAGATAAAAACGTTTGAAGTTTTGTGTTTAGTAATTTTTATTTTTTGAGGGGAAAATGTTTCTTGCTGTGAGGAAAAATGCTTTGTTTCTTTTTAAACTGAGTTTGTAAATCAGATCATGAGGGCTTTGTCTGAATGTAGGGAATCTAAAAGGGTGGTTTTGACGCTGTAAATATGAGGCTCTCAATTGTTCAGGTATTTTAAAGATTGAAAGTACTCAGACCTCTTAACATTAAATCCACGTTATGATCTCTCATATTAGGAATCAAAAGACAGAAGGGGAAAATACAACTTTTACATAATGCTATTCATCATGACAAATGTTCTGTATCAAAGAACATAACATCCTGGCAAAGCTTCAAGATTACCCAGAGGAGAGGCAATGGACAGACTGTTGAGCCAAAGTAATTTCAGAAACAATTCCACACCTTATTTATCCCTCGTGTGGAGCAGAAAGGCTATAAAACCCTCCAGCACAGTCACTTTGTGCATTTGTTTAACCTACTGACCTTAGCTCTCACCTACCTGACAGCCTCATGTTTCTGAGCACGGATTTCTGTGCAACTCTAAACATTGTGGTTCCGAGTCTCTCTAGGAGTGATGATTCTTTCCCAGCTCTTGAGCCAAACTTATTCCAGACCCCGTCACTGGGTAGCCTCATAGCATCCGAAGAAAAAGCTCTCCCTTCACACGAATGTACCTTTAAACAAATTTGAAATTATACTGCATCTAAACTTCTGGCTCAAAATTGAGTAAATGAAAACTATTTGTTTTCATGAACCTCAAATTTAATCCTCAGTAAGTGGGGGCTTTTTGTTTGGTTGGGGATTTTTTAATTGAACTTTCAGATATTAAATCAATTTATTCAGTATTATTATGACTAGATGATACAACTTATCTGTCATAACACTGAAAACTAGAAATCTTGTTTATGCAAGTCAGTGTTGTACAGATAGAATCATCTACGTAATTTATCAAAATTATATTTATTTACTTGTTGGTAACAGAATTTGATGTTATACTGAGGGCTACAGAAGTCCTCATGCTCTTATGTTACTGTCTGTCCACACAACAGTCACGGTAGAAAATGAACTAGTGCTATATTGTTTATAAGATGTCAAAAAATATGTCCTCAATATATTAAATTAGCTCTGTGTTCAAGCACATAGTCAAGACATGCAAATCTGACCAGAAAGAATTGTTTTTTAAACAGACCAAAAAAGCCATAGCCAAACCGAATAGCATCCCACCTTTGTTAACCCTTAGTTTGGATGCCTGAGGATGGGAGCTGAGTTTTTGGGTGGACGTTTGTACTTTACTGTGTGGGATGACAACATATTTTAGGTTTCCTGACAACACGAAGTCCCTACCAGCTGTTGTGTTAAAAGCAAGTCTTGACTTAAATTGGGATGTGCTTTAAAAGGGCATAAAGGGGAAGGGAAGATTTGTGTTGGCATCTTTTGTCACATGCTGCCCATCAATTTGCCTTGGTTTGTTCAAATTGAACATCTTCTGTTCTGACAAAAGCCAGCTTTAGAAAACGAAATTCACAGTCACCTCTGCCATGCTTAATTTTTGAAAGTCCCATTCCTGACACTCAGATCTCAACCAATTAATTTTATTATAACAATGAGCCTAACATCTTCCAGGGAACCACTGTAAACTTTTAGGTCATTCTTGATATTTAAACTCTGGGAGAAGAGAGACTTTGTATTTGCATTTCAGATTGCATCCTATCATGGATATTTTTTAAAGTTCACCTTATTACTAAAAACATAACTTTCTTTTTCTTGTGAAATATAAAGCCTCTTGAGCTTATTTGTATTTCACTGCAAACTGCAGTTCACTCAGTTCATAGAGCTGAAAAGGGGCCCTGTGAGGCCTCATCCTGGTCCAGCTGGCACTGATTTAGGACAGTGATGTAATGATATCTCAGGGGTTGCTTTGGGATGTCGGACTTGCTTGAACATGAAGCTCTTAAGGTGCAAGACCACATGGCTAAAATCCAGGAAATGGTTCACCTACTCATTTTTATGGGGTAGGAATGCAGTTCTGTTAAAGTTCAGAGAAGAATAACAGTGGTCTGTTGTTGTTGTGATGAAGATTCTGAGGCTGTCCTCCTTTCAGAATGTTTTAAAGAAAGATGAATCAATTAAAGGAAACATCACACTGGGAGGGACATCTGATACAGGGTTCTTAAGTGGACGGGGGAGGTCCTGGTTCATCTCTGTGGGTTGCAAAACTGCCTTCCTGATTTGCATGACAGCCCTGAGCCCTTAACATGTGCCAGGACATACCAAAACTTTTAAAGATTTTGTTCAAGTCAGGGCAGAAAACTTATTTAAACCCAGAATACCCAAGATGTTCCTTATGCCTTTAGAACAGAAATGCCTTTTCTCTACTTTTCAGCTGCTGATATAAACTGTATTCTCTGGGAAAAGGATGGATTGTAATTTCAACACACAATCAGCATAGAGGAGCTTGGTAAACAGAAAACATTGCTGGTGGCAGTGAAGAGAGGAGGAAAGGAAAACCTCATTAAGTCTGATTGTTATGGCACACAGTGATAATGGTCTTGTACAGGAGATAATGATTTACCCCGTGACTCTGGAACAGGACAGGTTATATAGGTCTGTGGGCTTTTCTTTTAATTGAAAGAATACCTATCATTAATGGCCAGTGAAATAATTGAGTAAATCTTTGTGCTGCAGAGAGGAAAAAAGTTAGAAATATTGACATAATGCAATTTCATCCCACAGTGAACTGTAATTACTAATGTTGAATGTATGACCTTCACAATACAAAGTTTGCAGAGAACTTTAATCTTTTGGTGCTTTCGCAACTACCAATGATGTAACATAATGGTGGCGCGTTTAGTGACTGGAGTTTGGTTCATGCTAACACAGAGCTTACAATCCTGAAATAACTTATTAAAATTGTGTGATATGAGTTGGAAAGAAGCAAGAGTAAGTCAATACCAGTCATCCTCCAGTTGCACACCTGAGTTCATTTAGTGAAGATGGAAGAGTGCACTCTAGTTCCCTGTGCTTGATCTTGTCTCCTGGCTGCTCGTTCCTGTTCAGAGCAGGGGCTGTGGTGCCTGTGCTGGCCGTGACAGTGGAGCTCAGTGTCTGCCCGAGGGGAAAGGTGCTGGTGAGGTCCTTTGTGCCCTGCTCTGCCTGCAGGGGTGGGGTGTACTTGGGCACATTGCTCTGCCTCTGCTTTCTGCCTGCAGGCTCCCTTTGAGTAGAAATAGGAACCAAAATGTGGCCAGAAGGGGTGTCTGAGAGATGAGCTGACACAGCAGTGCCAGAAACACTCCTGTCACTGCTTGTACCTGTAGCAGACTGTGGACAGCATCCTCCCAGTCACTGCACTGGCTGAGGCTTGAGGGGAAGGGAACATGACTGGCTTCAGCAACTCAATCCCATGTCCATTTATTTTTCTCTACAAAGTCTTGCAGAACCCTGCAGCTGTCACATTTGCCACTCTTCTCATCCCACTGAAGGCAATCCCCTCAGTCTTTTGAAACAGCAGCAAATTAAAGATCTTTTTGAAGGCTGCAGACAAGCTAATATATATTTTATATGTTCTGTATATATACATGCACTAGCATATCCTTCAAAGTTGAAAAGAGACCATTTGAATTAAAGAGAAATGAATATCTTTGCAGATCAAAAGAAAAAATTAGGCTTTTGTTTCTGGTTTTAAAGGGGGATTTTTAAAGTAATATCCAAACCTTTAGGGTCTTTAAAGTATTTTCAAAATTGCTGGCAGCTTGTCTCTGAAGTTCAGCTCTATGAATTGGACATAAAATTTACTTACTACTCATTATCATTCCATCTGTTTGAAGATGCTGCAATTGTAATGAAACAATTGTTAGGATAGCTTATCTACAATGCGTGATCAACATGTTTTCCCTTTTCAGATTTGCTTGGGGGTCACACAGTCGTTTTAATCTGCAAGTGCTAGTGCACGTATTTCTCAAACTGCTGTGGAGTGCATTGTATGGCTGTGATTATGAAGGTTTTCTTGCTGGCCATACCTCCACTAAGCACATTGTGCAAGTCATGGCACAGGAACCATCTCATATTGATGAGGGTATGCACATGGAAAATGATGCACGTGGTCAAGGTAAAGACACTCCCTAGGGATTTTCAAAGAAAATCCCTTTATTAATAGCCATCTCTTCCTGTTGGTTGAACGGGTTTTAATTGGCACTTCCACTGGGTAACAGTTTTTTCTGCCGAGTTGCTTGGTAAAATTTGCTATTTTTATTGATATTATTAATAATAGCAGTGTCTGCAAGAAACTCACAAAATTCTATTCCAGCATCTCCATGCAAAGGAGACTAGAATAACAGTATTGCCTTAAAAAAACAGTTCCCTCAGCATTGGGAAGAGAAAATGCATAAAACTAAGGAAGTGTTGGAAAAATAACTCCATTAAAGAGTGAAAATAAAATAAGCACTAGTCTTGAGTGAAAATGTTGTGGAGGGCAATCTGCTTTTTGTTTAAGATGTTGGCTTGACGGGGATTTTCCAGAAGTGACCATGGGAAAATGAGCTCAGAATCATTCTTTTTAGATCTCTAACTTGAAGTTCATTTGTGACCAAAGCACTTTCAGGAAGTTTTGGTTATTTTACTACCAGTTAGCAACCTTCTGATAACTCAATAGGTGCTGAGGGGCAAATTTATGTTGTAAGTATATTGAGAAACAAATTGAACCTGTTGGAATAATGAAAAATAGAAAGGAGATGTAAGCATCTCCTAATTGCTGGTGGCAGAGTCTGAGTCTGACACTAAAGCGCAGTCTTTGCTGTTGGATTATTACCTATGGAATATGTGAGAAGACATAGGTGAACTTTCTCATGCTAAAGTAGGAATCCAGAGGAAAGAATCAGATTTTACCCCCCTCATTTTTAGCAAAAAAAGAAACAGTGGGAAAATCCATAGTAAGGCCATAAAAATAAAACATACTGCAAGGCGATTAGTGTAAGGTTCTGAGGATCCATAAGGAAAAAACTCAACGTTTATAACGATGTCTGACTGAGGGAATGAAAGAAAAGACTGGATTCCTTGCAGTCAGTCTGACATAAAGCTGAGAAATTTAACACCGTGGATGTTATGGAACAAATTTAGGGGTTTTTTTAGAATACCATCCTAACAGTCCAGTGGTTGGAAATATTCTTTCACTTGTAAGGGGTTTCCCTGCTACTACTTAAAAACAAAGACACAAGCCTTAAAATCTGTATGTTCTCTAAACTTGAGTAGTGATTTTTCTTCTTAATTATGTGGCATGATATTAGTACCTGAAATTTTAATTAAAGCTTGTAGTTAACATAAAAAACATCAATACTCTACAGTTAAAAGAAATGTTATTTTCATACGCTTTCTGCATGGCAGCACGTACTATGGAAGAGTTTGATCCATATCCTGGTGCTCCCCATATTCTTTTTTGTATCTTGTGCTAAAAGATGATAATCAGTGGGCTTTTGCATGTGTTCAGATCAAGGAATACCCCTCCACCTTTTAAAATCCCATTTATGTGCTACATGCTGTATGTTTAGGTTCAGTGGGAAGGGTTTCAGCGCCAGTTGTGTGCACACGAAGCCTTGTGATCGACTGTAAATTGGTAATTGAGCCGGTGTGAGCCCGGGATGGATGCCAGTGCCAGGATGCTGGGGATCGCTTGGGTGGCCGCTGATCCCCAAGTCCAGCAGGAGGAAGCATTGAGCTGCCTTGCTCTGGCGTGGCTGAGGGGATACTGCTGCTAATGAGCGCAGGCTGACATTGGATTGGAACAGGAGCTAATGACTCGTGTGTCTGCACTGCCTTTACCGGTGGTGGGGCTGGTAGGAGACTTATTTGCAGGTGCCTGGAATGTCCAGGTGGTTGAACTACATGTACAAGAATCATGTTGAGTACTTGGTGTTCATAAAAATAAAGATGGAAGAGAATGAAGGAAGCCACAGCTTAGCTCAAGGTTAGCTCTTATGTGGTGCAAAATCTATGAGAAATTCAGTTCTCCCATACCAATGCTGACAGACAAATCTGTGTGCTCTCATTAGAATGTTCCTATTAAGCAAGAAATACTTAAAATTATACCCATGTTGCTGAAAGTTCCTTCCAGATATCACAAGACATTTTTAATGAAGATCGAGATAAATTTGTCCAGTCCTGTACCTCAAAAGTATAGATGTTCTGTGATACCACACTGAGTTCTTTCAGTTCTTTGTGCTTCTATACAATAATGTAAACATATATCAAAATTACAGTGAGAATGCACCTGCCCTTGTTATGTATTCCTCAGAACCTCACAACCCCACTGTCTGCTTAGTGTGCCTTTGAAGTGGCTGCAGTATCAGTAGGTTGCTTGGTTAATAAATAAATAATCTTGGGATAATGCTAACTTGGATTGAAAAACAATTACTCCGGATGAAAGTAGCAAAACTGAAGACAAATCTTAACAAAAATGCATTTGGGTGAGAATTGCAGACAGTGGTACTTAACATCCATGTCAAAGTGATCTACACATGCTCTCTGTTCCCCTGGCTGACTGAAGTTCTGGTTAAGCCTAGCTAGAAAGCATTGACAAGTTTTAGAAACGGCCTAGGGAAGAATGAGGAGAGCAGAAAGTCCTTTGAACTCAGTGGAGGCTTGAATGAAGTTAAAATCCTCAATATTATCCCAGCTGGCTAATAACAGCAAAAGGTTAGAGTAATATAGTAATTACTCAAACTTACAACTGTTTTTTTCCCATAGGAAAATAACACCTGCTTTAAATCATGAATAAAACATGTTGGCCCAAATCTATTACCTTAAGCACCTCCAGTAGAACTAGGGACATAATGTATGTTTACTTGCTTGAGGAAAACCTACTCATCGCTGATAAATCCTCACTGCCTAATTAGGATGCCTAATATGTTTCAATGCCTGATGTATTTCCTCTTGCATATGCTTAAATGGGTCAAACCTTGAATCTAGTTAAAAAATATAAAAGTACAATGAAACACTTTATTTCTTATCCTAATCTATGGCAATGTAGGAAAAGAAGCAATACATCCAGATGCTATATTATTTTTCTTAATTAATCAAAATAATATAAAGAAGCATCTCTAGACATTTTTCTGAAAGTTTTTAATTTTAGCTTCTCTTCTGCCAATAAGCCTAAAAATCCAACTTACTTTCCAATAAAATGGTAAATTGAATTTAACCTTTGCTTTGATTGTACTGGTATCTGTTGATATCACTGATGACTGAAATTCCTACCTCATGTCTGTTCAGCAGTTTTAGCAAATTAACGTGATCTGAGTTTCACTGTCAGCATTTAAAAGAATCTGCTTGCTACACATTCATTCTTGATTTCGTAAATGAAATGTAGTTACTTGACCTGCATTTAAATAAGTACATTTATACACTCAGATACACACAGTGTGTATATAAAGTGGAGATGTCTTTAGGTTGAATCAATGCAAATATTAGAATAAATATGATAATTCATGTGCAATATTCAATGGAATCAACGTGATGCATCTGTTCCTAGTCTGTAGTTAGTAAACAAAATTTCCAGCATCTGCTTTATGTGAGTCTTCATCTCTGAAGAATTAGTGAATGGTTGACTCTGCTACTGCCTGTCTTACTGAAAAACAGGAAAGTCAAATGTTTGGTGGTGATATGTAAGATGCCACATGGTATCTCTGGCAGTGGTTGTAAAGAGGGTCAGAGATGGGCCCCAAATTCCTGCCTGAGGCACTGCCCACAATGTGTACAGGAACTCCAGTGTTCCCAATAAATGCAAGTACCTATATGTAAAAAAATATAATTATGTATGTGCCCTATTGGTGCAGTTTCTCATCTGGAACTAGCACACCCAAATTAACGCACTTTGTTCATTATAATTCACCCATACTAATATTAGGATAACACATTAATGGGCAGTTACAAGTACGTTGTACAGAATTTTTCGACAAAGTGTTAATCTTGATGGGATTAAGAAAAAGCATTAAAATTAATGAAATGATTGCATCTCAATCTGCATATGCAAATTAGAATAAATCATATGCCCTACAATAGTATAAGCGAAAGATTATGATAATAAATTGCTTTATCTGAATTAATGACTGGCTAGCACCACTTGATAAGGTCATGGTAAGTCCCAGTGCACTTATTACTAAAATTTATCATTCAAGCATGTGTATGCATTTAATTATTACAGCCTATTTAACAAGCACATAAACTTTGAGAGCAGGAGAACTTTCCTGTCTGTAAAAGAACTTTTCCTTGTTCAGAACATGTCAAATCCCAAGAATGGAAGATATGCAGAATATTCTAATTTGACTTAAGGATTAATAAATAATTCAGTTTAGTCCTTACTTCTCACTACTTTATAGGGTTAAAGATTTATGGGAACACGTGAGAGTTAGAGCTAGAATAGCCATGATGAGAGAAGTCGCTAAGTTTGCTTTAGCCTTCTATCTGTGTGTTGATTTCCCAGCAGCCCTGTCTACAGACCAGTTTATTCCAGGCAAAAAATTATTTTCTAGCTGTGTACTAGTACAGCACCTAGTCCAATAAAGTTCAGTAAGAGTCTTTGAGTAAACTTTAGGGAGAGAGTTAATGAGGAAGACTGAGGAGGGGAAAGAAGTATCAAGCTTTTTCTAAAGACTGAACAACTTGAAATTACTTTTGTCATACTTTCTTTGTTACATTATAACTAATATCAATATTTAGTAACTTTTATCAGGAGATATCAGAAGGTGTAAGAAGACTGTATAAGATTCTGAGAGTATTTTCTTGAAAGGTATCGTAATGTTGTTTGAGATGGACAGTAAAAGATTTCTGGGGTTTTTTTTTTGCTTCAGTGAAATGTAATTTCAAGCTCCCTCTTGTTTGTATGACAATTCCCTAATGTCTATAGGCATCCTCACAGCTGATAAGCAACTAATTTCTCATAAATGGACACTTCAACAGTATTTGCTGAAGATTCATCTGTTAAAGAGTAAAAATATGTATATGAGACCAAGTAGCTGAAAGCATGTAGAGGAGTTCACTAGCAGTTGAGACTCTCAGAGCAGATCAGTTGCTAAAAAGCTGCACCCAAAAGAGCTCAAAAACTTCTGGACTATGTCAGCTATCTGAGCTTGTCAAGCAGTTGTGGAGCACATCCCTTTTAGTAGCTACTGACTAGATGGAGGCCAGCACCACCATTTCTCTGAGCCTTTCAGGTTGTGGTGAATATAGAAGAAAGCTTATCCACTGCCTGGGGAGATGTAAAAAGAGCTGGAGAAAAATTCGGCTGACCATTTTGGATACACTGGGTGTTCCCATCTGTTCACATTCACAGAACTGCTGTGAATTGACTCTGAGCTCTGGGGAGCACGGGCTGTGCTGGCCACAAGCTGAATCAAGGAGAACCTCATTATATTTAGAGGATCAGAAAAATTCTGGCACCTTTAACAGTGCAGAAATGTTTAGAGGCTTCAGTACATAAATTCTGCAGATGCACAATAGCCAGTCAGCAGTGTGATGCCTTGGTTCAGAACTATCAAATTAACTCCAGTAAGAACACTGTCTAATGAATTAATCATAGTAATACACATTTTACTCCCAGAACAAAACATAGATGATCGAATTAACCAATTTCTACTAAGGCCCACGATTACTTTATTAGGGCTCTAAAAAATGATTTCTGCAAAGCAGTGTTTATTCCCAGATTGCTGCAGTTGTCAGACAGTGCTAAGACCTGCAATTGAGGCCTCTGCTGTCCCTTATCTCATTAAGTGTGACATAAACACCTTTGATTAAATGAAATGGTAAAGTGCAATGAATGGAGTAAACACTTTTCTCTGCAGAGCATGCCCTGCTACATGCTTAAGATCTGATTTCCTGGCCTCTATTGACAGATGATAACATGTTTTGTACCCATGCCAGCCAAAGATAGCCATTTAGAGCTTCTAAATAATTAAATATTGATTAATCAGCCTAGAAACATATAGAACTTTTTTTTTTTCCCCAAGCTTTTGTCCATTTTTAAAGGTCTTATTTCTGCCAGAGAAAGTAGGGGAATCTTCTATACACCTTCTGCAGACGTCAGGGGCTTAAAAAATTACAGGTTTGTGCTGCTGTGAGAAAAATGGCATGGCTGCCACACTGCCATAGCACAAGGACACATGACTCCACTCTGCTGTGCTTGATCTCCAGGGGATCAGTCAGGAGGAGGACCCGGATTTTCTAATTCACAAAGCCATTCAAAAGCGGTTGAAACTCTGTTTTGTGTGTTAGCCAACTTGTCTATGAGGATGGAAACATGTGGTGGATTATCTGACTCCTGCCTCTTGGCACAACTGGGTTGAAAAAGCCTGCACTTTTTGGTTTTGGTGCAAAGTTATTCGGGGAAAAAAGTCATCCTGCCTGAAAGATTTTTGAGGTTGTTTGGTTTTTCCCCCCTAACATAGCAAGTGCATGATGCATGCATGTGAAAAATAAAGCATTTGGGATATAATAGGAACTCCAATGAACATAGTAATAATTGTAAATTATTATTGTCATGTGATCTCAGTGAGCTACTTGATTCTCCACATCTTGGGGAGGACTTCAGTAATATTGAGCTAGTTTATTTTTCTTAACCTGCAAACTGGGATTACCTATAGGTGGTAAATAATACGTGTGTATTGGTTGATGAGATTTCTTACGTATCGCCAATTACCAAAATGACATTTACAGTACAATAGCAATACTTAACAATATTACTGTTGTTGTTATTATTATTACAATCAGTTAATGCAGGTAGGAGTTTTCATAAGGCATCTGCAAGAATTTAGAAGCACTAGTCTATCAAAATGATGATAAAAGCATTGAAAGATGCCTCCTTACTTCCATTTCACACAGACGATATTTGGGGCATAGTCCAGGTGCTTTTTGCCTTAAGGAAAGCTCCAAAGCATGCTTCTCTCTGGGCATTATCTGTTTACTGGTATTAAATGCAAGCTCTTGACCCTGTGGCATCACAACTTCTCTCAAGGGCTCTGTATCTTTATGATGGCTGAGTTTTGGTTGCAAGGTGCCTGTTGTAATCTGTGCTGGATGGAGAAGGAAAAACCCAAATCCCTGCGTTTCTGTTTGTAGTAAAACACAGCTTAGCTGGGAAGCTCGCAAACAGAATGTGACTGGCTTGTGTGTGGCAGCAGCTCCGAGTGCCATGTGGCGTGGCAGACCTCCTTCCCCCCGCCGGCACAAACAAGCCCAATTACAGTTCTGCTGGAAAGTGGCAAAGCCCTCAGTAAAGTGAAACCCGAGCCTGGCTGTGCTGCTAGCAAAAACCAGGCAGTTTTTGTTGACAGGGTTTGTAGCTAACACTTCTGCGAGGCAAAAACAAAACAAGTGTTTTGTGATACTGTGCATGGAGGCAGTCTTTTGTTAGCCACAAATGCCCAGCTGAAAGTGTCTTTCCCTTAAAACCACAGGACATCCTGCCTTGGGTTTGAGAGAATAATGGAAAAAATGCCAGGCATAAAGCAGCTCTGATAGTGAAATGGTGCAGCGTGCCTAAGCTGCCTGTTTGTGGGTGAGAGATTGTTGCAGGGTAAGGCTAGATTGAGATTTTGAATTTTCCAGACATCTTTGGTAGTCAAGGAGCAAAGAAGAAGCAAAGCAAGAGGACAATTATCTGTTATGGACCTCAAACATATATAGGATTCTCTGTTACGCTATTTATTGTCTATTGTAATTGAAGATACTGATATTACCTAAAAAGTTGTCCAAGATGTCTGAACAGAAGAGCAGTAGCAGATTTCCCATATCAGAATAAGTCTTGCTAAATCAGGCTTCTGGGGAGATTCCAGTTAGATGCAAGAGGAAAACTTTTCGCAGCATTTAGTCATCGGAATGATCTTCCCAGGGAAGTGGTACATTCCACAACATTGGATGCTTTCAAGAGGCTGCTGAGCCATCTTGTCTAGACTGTGCTTTTGACGAGAAATATTGGACCAGATGATCCTTCAGGTCCCTTCCAACCTGATATTCTGTGAAATTTAATGATAAATCTGTAACTGCCTGGAAGTCTGAGTTCAGCCTTGTTGCTTGCTGGCTGCCTAGTCAAAACTCAAAAGTCACAAGTAATTGCCAAGTTCTTCCTTAAAAAGTGATCATTAATTCCAGTAATAAGCCACATGAAGTATTGTTGTGAAGGGTGAGGCAGCAATTGAATGGCAAAGTTATTTGAATAAGCTAAGATGCTAATGACCAGTAACAGCTGACAAGGACATCAGCAGTGAGATAGAAATAAACTGAGATTTTCTCTTATGTGGGTGAAATAGCAAATATATCAAAGGCTGCTTTTTCCCCAGTTTTGTCACTTTTGAAGAATAGTATTGGCGCATTTCGCTTGAAGGGTCATGAGTTTTGGAATTATGATTGATTATGTAGGAAGTTAGGACGGCTTGTGTCCAAAAACTGGTCATTTTTTTCCTTAGATTATAATATGTTATCTGATTTTTCTTTTAACAAATCTTTCTCACTTAGACCATCACAGTAACAAGAAAAAACATACCCTAAATCATAAAAAATTATAGGTTGGGTGACTGAATGGCCTGGAACCTGAACTAAAGATGTCTGCTTTTTTTCCAGTTGCTTTGTTCTCCCTTGTGCCTACAGACCTTATCCATTTCTGATTGTAAATCAAGTTCTCTTCATAAATCTGAACTCTTTCATAGTATCTGCTGCACAAAAGGTTTACCTACTCTGAGCTGTTTTTGTTGGGTTAGGCTCTGGGGTTTTTGTCTCTACCACTGACAGCCCTAGTTTTCATTGACAGTGACTCAATTTTTGATTTGCTTTTCCTCCTTATAGTTAATTTTATTTATGTTCCTAATCACTCTCACTTCTCTGTCAACAACTGGAGTTGTTTGGTGATATTCAGGTTGAAGTTTCCTTGGAAAGTAAGGCAATGGAGCAATTAGAGGTTTATAACATTGCATGAGGATTTTGATGCTATTTAAACAAAGCTATGATTAAGTGAAATTGTCTCCTGCTCCCTTGAATGATAAACATCACCCTGTTTTATTTTCTCTGGCTCTCGTATCTTCTTTCTGCACCCTTTTACTCATCTTTTGAGGGTAGTAGAGAAGAAGGATGCTGAGCCAGCTTGCTGTCATCAAACTCTGCTTTCTGGTACCATAAAGAGAGCTTCTAGGACCTATGAAAAATAACAGGTTTTGTCTACACATGTGAAAACTGCCAAGGGTGCTTGATGAACAGGGGTAATACAATGTGAGGGGAAAGTAAGAATGAGAAAGTGACACTGCTTAAAATCTCAAGCTGATTTGAATTTTGATTAATATAAGGGTAGTTGAACTGTCTTTATGCTGAGGTGTGCTTTAGTTTTTAATATCTTACATCTGACTTTTTATCATTTCTTGACTTAAATAAACTTTATGGGAGAGACTTAATGAGGAAGACTGAGAAGGGGAAAGAAGTATCAAGATTTTTCTAAAGACTGAAGCACTTGAAATTTCTTTTATCGTATTTTCTTTGTTCTAAGTTTAGGGAGAAAGTCTTTTAGCCCTTGACTACGTTACAGTTTATGTTCTTAATTTGCAATCACAGAAACTTGGGGTGGAACAATTAAATTTCTTGCCAGATGAGAAACCTTTCAAAATCAAGCAAATCCACAATATAAGAAACCTCAATATGTTAAGGAGCTAGTCACTAAATGCTGGAGCTGTGTTATGACCATTAGTGAGAGGAGACCATATCTTGAAAAGTAGTTGCTGGCAAACTTTTTTCTTCTTTATTCCACCATGAGAAAAACAAACAAACCAACCCAACAAAAACTGGCTTGTGTGAAGAAAAGGAGAGCTAGATGAAGGTGCATAACCTCTTTTGCCAACACTATTCTGAGGTTGTTGACTGGGAAGTTGTCCTGAGTACATGTCTAGGCTGGAACTTACAAGAGCAGGCTCTGCTACTGATGTTGAGCTCAGTGGAAGGGTTTTCTTCAACAGAAATGCAGGCACAGTGAGCGTGGCCACTGTGGGATAAATGCTGAGATATTAATATTTTTCTTAGTGATCACAGGTACTTGATAGAACAGAAAATGTACTGCTTTAAATAGAACAAAAAAAGAGAGGAATACCTGCATCCTTGTTGACAGCTCTTTTAACCATTCTTTGCCACAGCATGAATTATTTGTGCTAAACTAAGGAATATACAATTTCATTTGGTTGTAAAAATGAAATATATGGCTTTGATCTGTTACCTGGATATAGATTCCCTTATAATATATTAAAATACTTGGTGCTCTTTCTGTTTTAAAGTATTTCAGATACAAAACCCAATAATGGCATTATAACTATTGCAAAAAGAAAATTAATTCAAGATTAATAGAGAAATCCAAAGAAAAACAGAATAATATAGATGTATTTAAAAATAATTGTGTATTGATCTTTTTTCAGCCTGTGATTTAAATACAGCATCTTGCCACCATAAAGCTTCAGCAGAACTGTGTGTGTGTTTTGTTTGGTTATTTATAAGTAATAATTTTACAGCAAATATTGAGAATTAGGTTATTTCAGGAAGCAAATTTTAAAACAAGTCAGCTCAAGCTTTTGTCCTAAGACTGAGATTCTTATCGACATAATGTATGAAGGGTGGTGGGGAGGAAACATAAAACAGAGAAGTTTAAAGTTTTGGAGAGAAGGAAAAAATCTTCAGGCTCTTTAGAGGCACTTCCAGCTTACCCAGGATGAGGTTTTGTGAAATTTTTTGCTGTGCCTGGCTTGGGCTCAGTAGTTACCTCTTGATAAACAAAGCAGTGAGAAATGACCCATGAGGGGTATGAAAAGCATTGTTCTCCTCTCAGCATCGGTTCACGCAGTTTGCGAGGGTGAGAAAAATTGGAAGTTGGGAGTTGTGTACGTAGTAAAGATGAATTGCAAAGATGAAACTGCAGCATCAAAAAGAAAAGTACCCAGGGAGTCAAGGAGGTCTCACAGAATCACACAATTGTACCACTGTAGTTTTGGGGCTTTAGTTTTGTTTGGTTTCGAGCATTTTTATTTTTTGCCATAGAAGCAGAATTTGCAACAGCAACGACTATCACACTGTCCTAAATGGTTATAATGCACTTGTAAAGAGATTATTCATTGGGAAGTTTTTGCTGTTATGAACAAGGCTGAATCATAGAGATGTCTTGAATCGATACTGAGGGCCAAGTCTCTGCACTCTTAATTTTGTGTCAGTGTGAGGATATTGATTTCTGGAAAAGTTGGAAAACTTTGGTACTGTAGCAGCTGGGTACCTATATGTAATCTTTTAACTTTTTTCTGAATTGTATTGTTTCAAATCTAGAATGTAAAATTTGTCTTGGAAAAATATTCTTGTGCCCACTCCATCTGATGCTTTCTGTACACATGAAACAGGGAAAAGGGTGTTATCTCTGGAAGATCAAGTGGATCTGCTCTCCAAGGTGGCCAGAAAATGAATCATGGTTTTCAGTGAGCATAGATGTACTAAATAGCACTTTTTCATGGCAAAGGACCTCCTCTGGCTTATTTCTTTTTTTCTTTTTTTTTTTTTTTCCTACGTGATGATGCCATGGCTGCTCCCCTTGAAGCCAAAAGTCCATGGAGTAGGTCTACAGAGATATGTTAAAACATAAAACCATTTAAATTTTAAAAAGAAAGTGGATTAACTAAGTTAGGAGTTTGGTGGTCTGTCTTTTACATTACATTTGCTTTTAATAACACCTCTTCAAATTCTAATATGTCAGCAAAATTCCAGTGTGACTTCAATTTAATATAAAAACATTAATCATACAACCAAGAAGCTACTTTTATATTTACTTTTCAGAAAATGCATATATAGAACCATTGTTATGCTTTTGTTTTCAATTCAGGCTAACTTGTAGTTAAGGAATGCTTATACATTTGGGGATTTTGTCTGTGTTTGGGTGAAGGGGAAGGTTCTGGTAACACTTCTAACCAGTTTCACAGAATCAGCTTAATTTTCTTCAGCTTCATTTTCCATCTGCTTGGTTTTCACTCCTCTCAGCATCCTAGCAGGCTTTTCATATTTACAGTCCAACCAAACAACTGAGTGTATTCAAATCTTTCTGCATAGCAGACATAAAATGGAATTATTTTCATCCTTCAGCAGTTCCAGCCTTTCAATAGTGTCATAGCAATAGAAATGGGGCACTTGCACTTTACCATTCAGTAAAGGCTAACTAAGTGTGCTGGAAGTACTCTAAGGTTGAGTGACCTCCAATGACTTGTGTGTATAGATTATCAAACATCATAGCTGAACTAACAGACCATGAACAGTGTTCGATTCCTTTCAGGCTAAATAGTGCAGATAATCATAATTATTCTGGGTGCCAGGGTCACAAGAGCCGCTCATCACTTTTCTGGCTTACTGGAGAATCTTTTAAAGTACTAAATGATACATCATCCCTGTCAGTGTGTTATAAAGGAATTAAGTGAAGCAAGTTCTAGAAGAGATTTTTGACAGCAGATATCTGATATGTCTCTGTCCTTTCATTCATATCTCCTCCAATTTTTTTTAATGCAGATTACCAGTCTGTCACTCAGATGCTTTCTTTTGTAGTGAGACTGTTTTCATCTCTAGTGGAATTTTCCCTGTTAATCTAATGGGCAGTTTAAGAAGCAGTTAATTAATGTATGAGATCTATTCACCATAGGTGATCAGCACTGCATCATTTTGCAGCTTGTGGAATAAACTGGGTGAAACATTTTTTACATCAGATTCTAGTTCCTAAAAGTATTATGAAGCAGCTTGTGTCAGGAGTATTCCTTACCTGAAATCTCTTTGCATGCTGTTTTAAACTAGCTTAGAGTAGCAAGGAGGAATTGATATAATTAGTGATAACAGAAATTGGGCGATATTCTTCTGGTGGATCAGAATTATTTGGAATACACTGGGAAAATAATACCTTTTAAGCTCATATTTATTGTTTCTAAAGTCCTATTATCATGATACCAAGATGACTCAAAAGAATGTATGAATATTGTGTACATGTGCATATGTAGGTAGATATACACGTAAGGCTCTATATAAGCGTGTGAAGAAATGAACATTTTAAGACCTTCCTAATGTTAATACAGAAAGTTTAGAATGAAGCCCTTTATTAAATGTATTACTGCAATGATTTGGAAAAAGAGGGATGGTTATAAAACAAAAGAAAGAAGAATGAAGTCTAGAGAAGCAGTGAAATGTTACACTTGTGCCAAATGAACATTGGAAAGCACAAGTGAAACCACAAACTGACCGACCAACTCTTTTCGTGTGCATATTTTCTGCCATCTGAGCTGTGGCATGAGTACAATGGAATCAAGGTATGCAAAACTGAGTAACAATCTCCTTGGCAAACCCTAAATAAACATTTAAATCAACATTTAGGTGAATGTACATGTACTAAACTTGTAGAACTAAGAACATTGACTTTGTAGGAAATAAAAATATAAAAGGAATTATCATGAGTCTAAAGCTTAAAGTAGAACAGAGGATAATAGCTCTGTGTACAGAAATCATTAGGTGTTTTACTTGAACATCTGGATAACACAATCCTTGATGAACTGACATATTAAAGATTATTGTTCTTCTGAATGAACACAAGTATTTTAGGTCTACAGTTCTATTTCTAAGAAAATAGCAAGCCACCGATTTGGCTGGTGCAATGCTCAAATGCTCCGATGGCATGAAGCGTACCCTGTACAAACTGTGAACTCTATTTGAAAATAAAGTTTATAATTAAAACTGGCACTTGTGGGCTTCCAGCTGGTGAATGCTGTTTTGCTGACGTGAGCCTTCTGACACCCACAGTATGGTGGCTCATTGTCAGCCGTTCTGCCAGGCCCTCGCTATTCCAGTGCCTCAGATGTTGCCATCTCTGCAAAATGGTGCCCGGCAGCAGGAGGCTTGCAAAGGCTTCATTTCCCTCTTTGTGCAGAAAAGGCTTTTCCTCGCTCTGAATCTAAGCTTTTTGTTTTATTAGACAATGATCTTGACTTTCAGTTCTGTGCAGAATTCAGGCAGTCTCCTGTAGCAGCAGTGCTGGTTGCTTTTCTAGAAGCACCCACAGGTCACTGCAGGGGGAAGCAATTAGGCGGCAGCATAACAATGCTGCATCAGAGCTGTCCATAGGCAACACAATATTGCTGACAGTGGATTGGGTTCTCTTATATGATCTGGTTTGCTAATGGCTCTGCATTGTCGTAACAGGACCAGATTATTTTGGCCTGATGCATGCAGTAAACGGGAGAGAATTTGGTTCTGTGTGCGTGTTCAGGTACTGGTGGACACATAAAGAGCTTTTTGCCACGAGAGTCTAAAAAGCTTCCCAAGCTTCCCAAAGCAATATGAAATTCCATTTGTGCTGAGTCTTAAATGAAAGATGAAAGAAAAACTGTCTTTTTTTTTTTCTGTGTGTGCTTTTGTCAGTCTCAGGTGACTTCATGTTGTAACTTCAACTTTACTTAAGCAAGATTTCAGAACAAACTTTCAGGGTTCTTTTTCAAACACTATTAATAATAGCACTAAGCTTATTTATTCAGTGTGTATCAGTGGTTCAGCCCTTTCTTATTATCTGTTAAATTAGCAGGAAATAAGACAGTTTTTTGCATCACAGTTCTCATCTCAAGTTGTTATTGATCAGCTATAAGCACAAAGGGAGATCTTGCTCATTACAAAATAACTTTACACTAATCTTTTTTAGCTTATATCGACAAACATTAAGTAAAAATATGAAATGGCAAGCTTTGGGTCATTATATTGTTGCAGTTTGAATAGTGCGTCTGGACCCTTAGTGAACTCTTCGGGATGTGGTTTTCACCTTTATAAAGTTGCTCTTGAAACAAGTAGCAACAAAATTCCCCCCTCATGGATGCTGTAATAGTGTGATAATACAAGTAAAAAATAAAATAAAGTTGTGGAAAAGACCACTGATTGCATGTTCTTTTATTGCCTTCAGTGGTGCCATGATACAAACGTGGATAATGAGACAATTACAATAGCTTGAAGGCTCACAGTGTAAATAAATCTGTGTAATGATTAGCTGGGTTCTCAGAGCAATGACAAGACTTATTTTATAGGCTAATATTTTTAAACAAAATTATTTATAAGAAACAAACACACATCAGAAATAAATTCTGGTGTGTTATCTGTTCAAAATATTGTGTTAAACTGGCGAGGAAGAGGGAAGAAAAATTAATTTGAGAGATCCAAATATTTAGATGGAAAACTCTGAAGCGTGTCTGCCAGCTGCAAGCAGAACACATTCCACGGCATTGTCAGACCACAGGGTACCCAGGCTGGTTTGGTGGGGTTTGCCATCCCCATCAAGGTGCCACTGAACTCTGCCAGTTTGCAAACACAAAAGGGCTTAGCAGTACGTCATGCTGTCGTTGTTAGAGCATTTAGACAATGAAAGGAAAGAGCAATGCTATGCAAACTTTTCCTTTTGTCAAGTTAATGAAGTCAGATTGAAAATTATTATGCAGTTATTTAAGAGGGAAGGAGAATTTGAGAGTAGAAGCAAGTGTCCTAAATGTGTTACTGTCAAGTGGGACACCAAGGGGGGAAAGAAATCACAATTTCCCGAGTTTTTCCTCCAGCTATAGGAATGACAGTGTTGGTCCATGCTCTATACTGCGGAGTTAAATTGTGGGACCAAAGTGGAGGATATGCAGTAGAAATTAATAAAACCCCCTCAGTGAGACAGGGGAGATATAAAGGCCTGGAGAGAAGCTAAGCTAGTCTTTTGGAATGCTTCATGTGCTTCTTATTTACTGCTGCCATCATGGCTCTTGATGCTTTAAGGATGCTGGTAAGGATTCTTAGGGCCTCTGGACAATCCTGCAGCCTGGTACAGTAGGGGAAGATTGTTTCCTTGAGCAAGCGCAAGGAGCACTTGAGTTTCACTGATTAGATACATGGGCTGACATGCTTAGACAAATGGAATCAGATCAGTGTGATGTCTTCCTTGCTCTTTGCTCCTGATAGCCAGCACCTTCTTCATCAAAATAAGTTATGGGTTTGGAAGAATATTACTTCTTTTCAGTTCTGTTGAAGTCCAGACACTTTTTCCAGGAGTCCTTTGTTGGAGAAAAGTCCTCTGCCTTTAAATTTTATCCTGTTCCTCTCTTCCTCCCTTTGTATCAAACTATTACAGACAGAATACTTTGGGAAAAGTGTAGCATTTCCCAGAACAAGGAAAAGCAAACCAGTATGCATTTATCCTTATTTAAAAAAAAAAAAAAATCTTGTTCCTCTACTTCTCTGGGATGTTTAATCTTGATAATGTTGACATAAGCCTTTTATATTTGAAATGAAAATTAGTGATCCTGTTAGAGTCCAAACTGCTATATTCATTAGAAGTTGCATGTGTCAAATAAAGAAGGAAACTTTCTCTCTGGGTTGTTGCTTGTTTTCCATAACTCTAAACAAAGGCGTAAGCCTCTCTGTCTTTTGCTGATTTTTTGGAAAAATTGCCCTGGTGACTATAATCATTAATTAGACTCCTATAAAAGACATTTGCATTGTTTTTAAAAAGTTACACTTTGCTGACTTCAATTAAGCTTACATAAGCTTGTACAAAGGAAGACTTTTGAAAGAAAAGTGAATTTGTTAATCTGGCAATTTTTCTTCAAATTCCCATTGCACTAATCAAAATGACATTGATTTCCTCAGATTAGCAGCTGATACCTGACACTTCTTTGTTTGAGCCACTTGACTCAAACTAGCAGTTGTCTTCTCATAGCCAGGGACTTGTATCTCAACAAGTACAAGCTCCTTTTCAAACCAGGCAATCTGAGAACTACAGGTCTGGCCACCAGCAGGAAAATTTCTTTCCCAGAAACTGATGCAGAATAGACCAATGCCTGCTGGACTGCTTGGCACTGCATATCAGTCCTGTGTCTTGAATCTGTCTTGCACTCTTTTAGTGCAGCTTTTTGCTCCACATTCCAAGTGTCATTGCATGCTTGAAGTAAATATAGCTGGGTTACATTCTTTCCTGAAATACAGGAAAGCAGGGGACAGAAATCTTATATGTGAAGCTTCTCCTTGCAGGGAGGAAAACTCTGTGAAAGGGTTCCCAGCCTAAAGATCCTATGTTACCTCCCTTTGATGTCATGCCAAAAAACTGATTTTGAAATTATACGTAGGAGACTTTTGCTTGTAAATGGCCACTTGCAGCTATGCATGGCAGAGAGTTGTAATAGAGGCTGAACTAGAAGAAATGGAAGTGTAGAGCAGGCTAAACCAGCCTTTCTGTTCTTTTGATAACCAGGCCAGAGAATCTTCTGTTAAATACATCTCTGAAGTACCTACTCTATAACCCAGGATGCAGAAATAATTCCCTTTGGTTACTGCTCTGCAAACTGAGAGCACTGGATAGTGTGGGAAAAAGTCATCTTGGGCACAGAGGGAATTTGCTTGGTTTGCATAAAGAAAGATGGCTTGGTGGGAGTACAAAGCATAAATAATTCAGGTAAGGAACAGCCTTCACTTGAGCTGAATGAGAACTCAGAGTGGTAAAGTATTCTTGAAACTTACGAGCTTTCTAGAAGCCCACAACCTTTCAAAACATTTGAACCTTTTGAATAACCTTCCAAAAAACCTTTTCTCTTGCACAAACGACAAAAGGTGCTACAAGCTGATTCTTGTTTCAGCTAAAAGGGCTTCATCTTATTCTGTTGCTGGCATGGCATGGCATTAGAAGCAATCTTCTCTTGGCATCTCATCAGCATCTAATTTCAGTTGTCTGTCTGCTCTCCTTCTGCCCAGCTCTGCATGGCAGTGTTTTATGCTGGGGGAGTTTGGGTTATCAGGATAGAGTAAGGAGCTTGTTCAGCACAAATCCATGGCAATTGAAGGGGTTTACCTGGGGCAGGTTCAAAGTTTGCCTTGTGCTGTGTTTATTTAGACATGAAACTTGCAGGAAAACACATGTCTGGTGCCCCAGAGCTGCATTTTCCATTTTCCAATTGAAACAGATGAATTTAGGATTGGCTATCAAACCCTTCTAGCAAAGTTCTAGCATTGCTCTTTGCTAATTTCTTTCTAGTGGCCCCTTGAGAGATGCAGACAGTCTCGATGCTGCATATTAAACTTTAATTACTGATTTCTGTTATGAGGTTCAGATAGAACTTGGACAGAGATAGCTGCATCATAGCTTGTAAGCTCCTTGTGCTGAAAAACACCCATAAAATAAATGAAAAATGAGTCAGCAACCTCTCACCAATCTCTGTCAGTTCATGCTGCACCTTCAGCTCCACTGTAGGATGCCAGCTGGTCTTCTATTAACAGTAAATTGTAGGCTTTTATTTATTTATAAGTGTCATTAATCTGGTAGGTTGAATACAGTTGGCTCGCCAAAAAAGAGCATACGGGGCTTAGCATTATCTGGGCAGACACAATGGGTAGTTTATGAAAAATATCACAATGTATAACCCACAACAGCCATGCTGTTACGTGGGGTTAGAAGCACTTTGCTTATTATATTGCACAAAGGACAAGTCCAAAATCAACACTGCTTGACTGACTTCTGAAGAAATATCCATTGATTTCAGGCAAACTGCTTAAAACTCCACATGCCTGACTTGGAATCACTTTCATTTCTACGCAAAATTAACACACAGGACTTCAGAATTATTGATAACCCTGCTGAATTAAATGAGACTAGGGAGTTCTCCTGAGATGACTGTGTATCTTTCAGATTGGAGCGGGTAAAGGTGGACTTGCAGAATTAGGTAACATGAGAGAGTTTAATATAGGGGGGGAAATGGCAATATTGATACTAGTGTTTTAGGAAATCTGTATTGGAATTCTGGAAGTGTTCTCACAGGGCACAGACAGAAGGTTTGCACCAGTATAGAATTAGGGTGATACAATATTTTCTTTCTATAATATCTTCCTTTTGTTGTTTGTGCTATCCATCTGCTCTGGATTTGTCTTACTGTGCTATTCCCTGCTTGGCTGTTCTTCTGCCTTTCTCCCAGGCCTGCCTGGACTGTCATCATGTTGTGTTTGAATTCTGCACAGTATCTTTTGGCACTCAAAAGTGCTCTGGGATAATGAAGTCCTGGTTCTTAGTGTGGAGGTTTTTCCACATACCTAATTAGCATAATTTTTTCTTTTCTTTCTGCCATGTCACTTTTACTGCTTATCTAAATAAATGGGATTTCAGAGGAAAATCCTGTTCTTAGAGGGGAGCTCTTGACAGTCTGGCACTTACTTTGTAATGCCAGAAATTAACTAACTGCAGATTGTGGGGCTGCTTTGGGCTGGTAAAGGGCTAGTGGCTGCAGAAACCATTTGTATATTGAATATGGGTATTATACCCTGTGCTTGGCTGCTGTGGAAAAACACAAGAGAAGCTAGAGGATCAGTGTGGTGCCAATGTTCTCTGTTTCAAGACCTTTTTAAGACTCATTTTATTAGTTATCAGGGCCTGTGTGTTTGCAGGAGTGCTAAAGCAAACATGTTTTTCTAGGAGTCAGAGTGGAGAGTCATCTGTTTGCTTAGACATTTTCAGAGTCACCATGTGAGACTGGCAGAGTTCACTAGATCACAGTGCAGTGGGTGTGATAAGTAGCAACAAGAAATAAAAATCTCATATCTCCTACAAGCAGATGCAAACTGAAAATATGACCACAGATTTTAGTTATTACATTTAAAAAATAAAACAGCCACTTCATTTTCATGGCCCAGTCCACAAGCCACTATTTCTCTTGCTCTCCTGCTTTGAAATTCCTTTATTGTAACTTTCAATGTTGCCTTTTGTTTAATGGAATACTAGATTGTGGATACTAGATTGTACAAGGCTTGAGTTCATTTCTAAATTGCAGTTTATTTAGGCTATTTAATAAATTGTTTCATATTTGTAGTATCTACATTTTTGGTGCTATACAAACTGGCATTAAACCTAGAAAAATTTAGAACTTTAATTAAAAGTAGATGTGAGTGCATAGTTCTTAAAAATGACAGAATATTGCTAAAACAAATGTGTATTTTATACGTGCAGCTAGTAGGTTTTCAATTTGCTAAATATGCTATATGTTTGCTTTTAATTGTATAACCCCAAATATCACACTTGTCTTCATTAAAATTTATTAGTTCACTCATGCAAAGAAATTCTTCTAAGTGTCTCCAGTAAATATTCACTCTTATGGACTATGAAAATAATTATCTCCTTAAAGCCAGTGCTGTCATCGTTCATTATATACTAAGCAGGCAAAGTGAATTTCAATATATTTGCAGGTCTGCCTTTTTTTTTTTTTTTTTTTTTTTTTTTTTTTTTTGTCTTACTTTTAACTCAATTCAAGTTTACTCCATTAAAACATACCAGAAAAGCAAATCACCAAAATGCGTGGAGTGTTGTGCAATGGACTGGTTTTTATTTATGTACTGGGATGGAGGAAGGAAGCAATTCAAACCAGCAAAACACTTGTCAAGGTTGAACAGCAGGCTGTCAATAAGTGAATCATAGCACTCTGAGAAGTGGGGGCTTGGGTTGTTGTCCTGTTTAGGGGACACTGACAAACCAAGTTCTGACATCTAAAGCTCGGGAGCAGGTTGAAGCACGTGCCCTGGCTGATGTTTGTGTCTTACTCTGAGGTATATTTCAGTTTGTTCAAAAAACGGTCCTAATGTGCTGTTTCCTCCAGTCCTGCTGAATTTACTCCTTTTTACTACAACCAATAGCCATCTGATCAGATTGTTCTGGCATTTTTCTCTGAGTTTAGATCAATTTCAAATCAGAACCAGAGATTTTCTTGATCCACTCTACAGTGAAGGATGTACTTTTACTTAAAAAGCACTGGCAGTAGTACAGATTGCTTTTAAAACACACAATTTTTTCAAACATTTTTAATGGTGTTCTAACACCTAGAGGTCATGTTGTCGTGCTTATACTAAAATAAAAAGATGAAGTAAGTTTCATAAATAGTTTCATATTATATTTGTTCTGAAACATCTGTGTTTTTTAAATTGAATTACTTGCATTTTCAATTTCTGGAGACTTGGGCAATTTATTATTTGTGCATTCTCATTGTGGTCAAGAGTGGCTTTATTGTTTCTTGGCGTATTTAAAGAGAGATTTATTTTGAGGGGTTATTTTCTGTGAGTCAGACTCTTTGAAACTCCTGATGGTCTCTTTTGACATTTTCTTTTTTTTTTCCTAATAAGATAAATGGGCATAATTTGCTGTGGTTTGGTTAACAGTATGGCATTTTATTCAACTGTAGTGGTATTCAACAATTTCTCACATTTTCATAAAATGGATATTAAATGGAACCTCAAGTGTTCCTGCTAACCACAGTTGTATTCCACCTTGGAGGAAAGCATGCTGTGATTTAAAAACTGGTTGCATCTACCTCTTTTATTTGTAGTATTTGCATCTTGTAACCCAACTTGGCAGTCTGTTTATCAGAGGTAGAATTTGGTGCTTGCTTTATCCATGCCCCATTTATAGTCACAGCCAAAAGGGGGAGACTCATTGTATCTCCAGTTTCCCATTATAGATTTGAGAAGGGATTAAAAGTAGGAAAAATATAGGGCAATAGTGAGAGCTTGTATCACTACTTGCAGGAGTAGTGAGCCATAGCAGATCTCTTTGGTTCTTCTCGCTCATCTGTTTTGTGCTAACACCTTCAGTGGATGAACCCATTTGCACTGTGTGTAAGAAAGTTTGTGACTGAAACAATTCCACTGCCTTTTTTTTCTTTTTTTTTCTTTTTTTTTTTTCTTTGTTTTGTTTTGTTTAAAATTTATGAAGTAATCGTGGGTTACACAATGTAACCATGATATTATGAGACCATGTGATACTAAAACAACAAAAATAATATGGCTGGATTTAAACATATTAAAGTAAAACCAGCTTTTTTTTTTCTAATGTTATGTTAGATATTTGCTGAATGTGTGCATTTATTAAAAAACCTGGCCACATCTGTATACCAGAAGATACCACACATTCTTATTGCTACATTTGCCTATTCAAGGAACACCAAGGAAAGGAGAGCACATCTTTTCTTCTGTGGGATCTCTTATGTGAAAGAAAAGATTTCCTGAGGCAGGACAAGCCCTACCAACATTTGCTCAAGGAGTCTTGCACTATGCCCTGAAGTTGATGAGACTATTAACATTAATTATTCATGTGCTGACAAAGGCTGGTGCAGGAGACACAGAATGAAGACTAATAACCTGAAATACAGAAAACTGGATGCATAGGAGAGCCTGGAGAATGGAATATCTCTCAGTATTTTTCCTCATTAGTTTGGCTTATTTCCCACAGGGACAGCAACATGAGTCTTTGACACCAGAACTTTTCCTTAAGTGCACCTGCAAATTCCAAACCACATTCCCTCCATGAGCAGTGCTCTGCCCATGAGCCTTGACCCTTTTGTCAGCTCAAATATGCCTGCTGATAGAGGATGTCTTGGAGTCTGACAGATGGACCTTGTCTGCCTAGGGCTTGGTGTAGCTCAGGGAAGAACTAATTTTGGATTTTGTGCTTGAAAATAACCAAACCAAAAAAGGTAGTAAAAGCACCACTGCAAATCAGTGACGTCCCACTGGGCTTCTGAGTCCCATCTTCTCACAAAGATGCTCTGACAAGTGGGAACTTAATAAGAGGCCCCTCTCTGTAAAGAGAAATGGTATTTCATTTAAAGTTCAGTGAATGTTGGGGCGGGTAAATCAATAGACAGGATGCTCAGAGGGAGTGTTTTTTAATGAGCTTTCTCCCGCCTGGGACCATATAAAATTCTGGTATTTGTATTTCTAAGTTCTTAGAGACCTGAAACCAAAGTGCACCTTTTTCTGTAGATATGCCTTTATGGCTACTGGCTATCAAAAGGAGAATCTCCTTTTAATAAAATATTTGTATCAGCTTTTTTATTTTTAGGTATGCAGTTTTGCAGATTTTTATTTTTCTGCTTGTGATAGTTACTAAGATTCTGAACTTTTACATTGTTCCAGTTTTCTTGACAGTTCTCCTAACAAAGAAGAACACAGCATCAAGGTTTTTTAAACAACCAACCAAAAAAAGCTTAAAGTTTTTTTGCAATTTTTTTCTTGCATAGTGCTGAAAAGTCTCAGAAACCATAACCCCTCATTCAGAAATTTGATTGGTGCTCTGCATTTATAAAGATTGCAGGAAGTGAACTAAAATGCCATCAGTAGTATCAGAAAACTGTCACTTGGTTCTTAGGTGTGCACAAAGTCCACAATCTTGATAGTCCTTGTATGTGCTCAGATAGTCACATTATTCAACCAGTTATCTACAAGGAAAAAAAGTCCTTTGTCTGTTTATTAGAACAAAAAGATGCTGTAGCATAGAGTCATCCAAGGGTGATCCATGAATATACATCCATTAATTTTAGATCTGCACACTTGTGTCATGGAACAGTTATTTTTAAAACAGTGTCTCTGGAGCAGATGGGTTCAAAAGGCTGCTTGATGTCACTCAAATGCAACCAGCAAGTGCAACTCGCAGTTGCGGGCACAACTCGGGCTGGTGCCTGTGCCCTAGGAGTCTTTTTTCAGCACCACGAACAGCGCCCGCAGCCGTAGCCCGGGCTAAAGCCGTCCCTTCCTTCCTGGTCTGCCCCCGAAAGGGTGGACACGAAGGGAATTCTGCACTCTTAAACGGGTGGGTGTGCGTGTTCAACAGTCACACAGATTCTTGCTACCTCAGCCAAAAACTTGCTGAAATAATTACTGCATAGGGACAAGACTTTATTTTTATATTAGGCATATCAGAACCTCATATATGTTATTTTTTGCTCCACAGAAACGAGAAGCCTGGCTGACCTATGCTCCCAAACCGTGCTAGTTAATTATTAAGATGTGTTGAAACATGAACTATTGAGTTGGTCCTGCAGAAATACAATTTTCTTATGCTGTACAGCTAAGCAATATTATTAAAGCCAGGCATTCAAAATGCTGAGACTTGCTTAAAAATAGTGATTTTTAAAGAAACTCCCTTGTGACACACTTTTCTAATTATTCTTTTAGATTTTTTTCAAGTTATTTTTTCAAAGTCCTCTCTGCAACTAAATTTCCACTTTTTACAGAAAGAAACCTGGGCTTATACAATTGTAGAAACCCTAGGACAGAAACTTTTATGACACTCAGAATTTTAATAAAGTTGGTAGCAAAGCAATTAGAGGAGTGTCAGTGTTTGAAAAAGCCATAAGTGAAGAAGTTCAAGTGCAAGACTTTTTACAATAACACTATTCAGTAGGGGAAAAAATTAGTGAATTCTGCTCGCTGGAACAGGTAAGAACAGGTTAAATCTCAACTGTTTGTCTTCAGTTAACTACAGTAAATTTGTTAGTATCCTACTCTCTGTACACTTGGTCAGTGGGAAGCTCAGTTTTGTTTGTTTGGTAGAAAGCTGAAAGTTGAGCACAAAAGTACAGTTTCATTCCCAGGGTTCTCCTAGCAAAGGAGAAATCCTTTTCATTCCCCTGTGGAAGGAGAAACCTGGAAGAAAAGAGAAGGCACCCAAGAGCTGTACTGTTGGAGGAGAGGGAGGGGAGGGAAGGGTGGTAAGACTAGTGAATACCTGAACCACAAGTTACTTCAAAGTGGCAACCATTGCCTGTTGCACGCCAGGGGGTTATTACAGTTTTCTGGTTGACTGGCTATTACTTGTGTCAGCAACCTGAATCTCATAAAGCATTAAGCTTTATAGCTTTAACTTCTTAAAAATTATTTATTTTTATTTGAGCAAATATTCCAGTTTCTTTCACGGAAGTGCTTGGTCAGGCAGAAATTTGAAATAAGTTTGAATTTTACCATGGCACCTTTCTACCTCTTTTTATTGTGGATATCCTCGATTTCCATGTCTCCAACTGGAAGCAGACCAGAGAAGCCAAAGCTTAGAAGTTGTTCTGGTATGAAGATGATGTGCCAAGGACAAAGTTCTGTGAGAACCTTTGTAAACTAGCTATTCAAAGAGAGGCATAAGTGCAAAATCAGAGAATCTTGCAGTAAAGTAGAAAGCTGCTTTGTGACAGAAGGATATTGCTGTAGTTAAAACTGTCTTTCGCCATGGAAAGTGTGAGGTTTAGCTACAACTTCCCAGCATAATAAATGAGGGTTCCATTTCTCCAGGGCAATGTATTTGTACAAAATAGCAGTAAGTACTCGTCATGCTAAGAATATGACACATTCATGTTTGCAGGCTACTATAAACTTCTAAACTTCTTTGCAGTTTTTTCTCTTTGTAAAAGTTCATTGCAAATCCTGTCAAAAATAACATTTAGCCCCTTTCTTTTTTATTGTGCAAAGATGCTTTTGTGACTCTCTCCTAGCTAGTTTGAGAAATAAAAGTGGATTTGTTAGACCTGAAAGATTTCAATTAACTACAGTGAATGCCGGAGGTCAGAGATAGTTTCTTGATTTGCTTCTTGCCCATCAGCCTAGGAACGTCCTAACAAAGATTTTTCAGGAAAGAAAGCAAATAAAATAAGATTAGAGGAGAGAGAGTGGGATGGAATTATGGACACAAAATGAGTGTATGGATTAACATTTTCAGAGGAAAAGAACACAAAGAGGGGGGATAGGAAAACAATTTTGGCTGTTTGGGTTTTCTTTTTCTCCTTGTTCTTTAACATTCAGAGATAGCAAATCCATTCTGTCTTTACCCAGGCAGTGCCGTGTCGCAGTAAAATTTAGTAGCAAATATTCTTTCATCTGTGTGGATGTACACATGCTTTACTTGTGGAGTCATTCTATTCTTCAGGTTGTTCTATTTTGCAAAGAAAACTATGATTTAGAGATTAGAATATAAGTAGTTTTAATCTTGCACTTTTAAACTAAACACATTTGTTGCAACAGAAGGAATTACTGTGTTTATTAAAATTGTGTGATGGAAACCAAAAGCAGTTGTGTCATAGGTTTACAAAAAGAGGTGATCAGAAACCTCTGAAGATGGTTTAGTGCAACCTATTGTTCGAGGAAGGTCAGCCAGAGGAGATGGCTCAGGATTGTATCTGGCTGATGAACATTCTCAAGGATGGAGACTCCACAGCCTCTGGGGTAAATCTGCACCATCATTTGACCACACAGTCAAGAGGTGTTTTTTTCCTTATTGTTTCAATGGCATGTCTTGCATTTTTATATTTCCATTACTTTTCTTTATAATATTGGATAGCTCTCAGAAGGGTCTGACTTCAAATCATCTTTACTCTCCTGGGTATTTATAGACATGAGTGAGAACTTCCCTGAGCCCTGTCTTTTCCAGGCTGATCAGCCCAGCAATGTCAGCCACCCCTCATGGTGCCCTTTTCTTTGGCTCTCTGCAGCACATGCTCATGTCTGTCTCACACTGGGAAGCCCAGAACAGGACAGAGCACTCAGATGTGTCTCACCAATGCAGAGTAGAGGGGAAGGATCACCCCCCTTGATCTGCTGACAATGCAGCTCCTGATGCAGCCTAGGATGGTCTCAACCTTCAGTGCCACAAAGATGTGTCACTGGCTCTGCTCAGCTTGCTGACCACCAGCACTTCCAGGTCTTTTTCTGCGAAGCTGATTTCTAGACAGTTGGTGTCAAGCCTGTAGTGCTGCTTGGGGTTATTCCTTCTCAGATGTGGGACTCTGCATTTCCCACTGAACTCCATTGTACTCCTGCCTGCTCATTTCTTAATCTGTTGAGATATCTTTGAATGCCTCAGTCATCCACTGCAGCAGTCGCTCCTCAGAATTACATTTCTGAATGTTTGCTGAGGGTATTTGCTGTCCCATCATCAGTGGAGGTGTTAGTTTGGCCTCACTGTCAGTCTCTGGGCACAGCACCAGGGACCAGCCTCCAGATAGAATTTGTGCTGCTGGTTACTACACTTTGGACTTGTTCTTTTGGTGCTTTCCATGCCACTGTTCCTGCACCCAGTAGTTGAATCTTCACGCTCAGTTAGACCAGTGTTGGTTCTGAGAAATAGGACTCTTCTGAATATCTATAAAGCTTTTGGCCCACTCCTCCAGGGAAACTTGAAGGAAAACATTTAACTTCATTGAATATATGATCCTTGAAATGCCCAGATGAACTTCGCCCTGAAAGATTTAAGCAATGTCTACTATTTCTGAATAGGGTAAACCCCCAAAGCAAAAGGAAACCTATTGGATAATGTGAAAGTTATAGGCAGCTTTGTAAGTGCAGGAAGGTTGAGCAGAGCTTTTGGAGATTAATCCAAATGCAAATGACCTCAGAATCATGGAAGATTTCCTCTGAAGTCATGGCCATAAATGATTACTTTTCTGGAATGTTTTCATTTGGGGAGGTAATACCTTGTATCTCTGTGAGAATGTTTCTACTAAGGAGCATATCAGAAGAAGAACCAGAGCAAATCATTAGCCAGAGAGATATACAATGAGGCCATGAACAAGGACTTAATAAATGAGATTGTGCTCATTCAGGGCTACAACTCAATCCACAGAAGCCAATGGGAGCTGTTGCCTTTGATGATCAGGTATCTTTATCGCAGATCTAATGAGCTTCCCCCTGCAATGCAATTTGAAAAACACTGTTCTGCCCTGCTGCCTTTGGTAAAGAGTCTCAGAGCTCTACATGTTAATCAAAACTCCCAGCACACTGAGGTGCATTATCCAGGAATTGGGATGCAGAGACTAAGACTGAAAATGTTTTTGCTTTACACCAAAAAGAGACAACAGCACAATTGTCAGAGCAGTTACACAACAGCAGCCACTGGCCAGGAGGCCACCCTTCCTACATAGTCCAGGTAAGATCTGGTCAGAGTCAGGAAGACCAAAATATGAAGAAACAAGAGGGCAGGGTAGAGAAGGCTGCCAGATTCCAACCTGGATTAGTCTATTCACTGGAGTTCAGACAGTACCGTAGTAACCAAGTTGACTTGTGATCCTTTTGTATTCCTCTGCTTTAACATGCCAGAAAATCACAGAGATTAAAACGAAGTAAAACTAAGTAAAACCCACTAGATGAAAAAGGTAAAGTACCAGGTAGTATTTGTAACTTATATTTTTATTATCACACTTTTATGTAAGTTGTAGTCTTGCAATGCTACTTGTGCAGCTGTGGTAAATTTCAGCAGACCATAAAGGGTTGGAATATTGTCAGCAGATGTGTCAAAAATCCTAATTTCACACTTAAACATCAAAACTTTGCTTATTTAAAAGCTTATTTAATTAAAAAAAAAAAAAAAAAAAAAAAAAGAAAAAGAAAAAATAGGAGCGGGGGGGGAAGAAAATTGGAATTGGACTCTTCAGATGTATAAAATATGAAGAATACCTGCTGGCTTCCCAGGATATCAAGATGTGGAGCTCATAAGCACATAATAGTGTGAGTCACAGGTGGAAAGGGGCACTGGAGTGATATTTACATCATCTTTTATCATTACTTTCCCACTTAAAACTTGCATTGGAAAAGGTCTGTACATTCAATTATATTCACACTGTAGAAAACAGCCAATTTTTAAAAAGACTTTTTGATTTAATAGGTTTCACTTTGAAAGAGAGCAGAAAAAGTGTTGTGATTTTAAGTGAAATTTCTCCACACGTGTTTTAGTACTCTGGATTTCACTGAGACTTAAATAAACAAGGGATGCTACATTCTATAGCCTTTTGAATTTGGTACAAGGAGTCTTCCTTCTTGGCTCTTTCATTTCCAGTAATTAAACCATCTGGCTGATGAGGGAAATTAATTCACGACTACATTAATTCCTACTTCTACATTTCTTTGTGGAAAACACTTCAGGAGAAAATGATGTTTGCTGGATGATCAGATGTAAAATTAAGAGAATGTGTTGTTGATCATCCTATAGTGCTGCTTACAAAATTAATCATGGATGGGTAGAAACTCTTGTGATAAATCTGATGTCAACATCGAGATAGCAAAGAAAAGATTAGAAAGATCATGAAATTCTCACAGATTTGTTTAGGTTGGTACATAGACTGAGAACAAGTGTTCAATTTATTGAAAAATTCAGGCCAAGCTTTTACAAGACATGGAGGAAGCAGAACAGTTTGTACAGCTTTCAATTGTATGTCTGTGCTCTTCACTATAGAATGCTGGGCTATTATGGTGTGAGACTGACAGTGAAAGTCTGGAACATGAATTTAAGTGCTATTCAAGCTACTTTTGAAATTGCTGTTACTCTTTCTAAACAACATTGGAAGTGTGAGGGGTTTATTATGTTGCTGAGCAAAACCTCCAAGTCGTCACTTGCTATTCCTACACTCCAATACTAAAAGAGACTGAGGCTGGGTAAACAAAAGTTACAGCTGGCTGTGTGCTGTTACAGATCCTGGAATAGCTTCTCCTGGTCATGGAAGTGTCCGAGTTGTTTGATCAAGCCCAGGTTATGAAGGGTAGGCACAGCTTGAATCTCGCAAAGTTTTGATTAGCACTGCTGAGGCTCTGGACCCATGATACATTGTTTAGCATCTCTGGTCCTGTTGCAAATGAGAATTTTTCTTTCATTGGAAGCACAACCAGCCTGTAACAGAAATTCGGGGAAAAACATATTGCAAAACAAAATATGAGAGTAACTATTTTTGGGCATAGCATTTTGTCTGAAATGTAGAGTATGAAGTAGTGCAGTAATAGTAATATAGTGAGAGCAGTGTTTTTGTAGTTAAGTGGAAATGATCTTTCGAAGGGCTCTTAATCTCAGCTTTTCTAGGAAGCTAACCAGAATAAAAGGAGTGGCTATTTTCAAAACTTCTGTGGGTTGCAAAACATAACTATGATATAAGTGCAGACTTTACTTAAGAAGCAATATTTCCTCTATATTCAGATTACCCTTCTCATTTCTTTGAGGTCTCACTGTCCTCACTGAGTTCCTCCATGCCAAAGCATACCTTGCTATTTTCCTTTAAAAGACACCTCTGTTCTCCCTTGCCTGCATTTTGCTATCTGGGCAGAGGCACCTATTACAGAAGGAGCCAGTGCATTTCCAGCCTCTCAGGGACAGCACTTTACTGGCTCAATTGAGATATGAGGAGTAGGCAGCAATGAAGTGTCTATCCTTCCCTGATTCAACAGATCTGGGCTGCTCTTCAAACTCTGACATGCCTGTTAATCTTGTAGTGACAGTGATGCTGCTGTGTGTGTGCACTGTCACCACAGAACTGTCACTGCAGTAGGTGTTAATAAGCAAAGTGGCTGTTTAATGAAAAACCGGTTTCTGGACAGTAAGTAATGTGTTTAGGGCCTTGGGCTGTGTTTTAGAAGACAAAGGAGGGCCATTAGGCTCAGTTTGTGCCTTGCCCACCCAGATAAGCAGGTAATGATGTGTGCCAGATAGTGGTGCTCCCATTTGTTTTCCCTTCCATTTCTTTTCATAAATCTGAAAATCCTTACATTCTGTTTTCTCAGAAGAGGAAAGCTTTTGACCAATGGTCAAGATATTACTCAGATATTCCAGTTGTGTAGCAATGTGAGTTAGTTTTGTTCTGGATTTCTGGAGAAAAAAGCTTGACTCTTCACAGCCCTCTTCACCACATGGCCACTCATTCAAAGTTCTGCTAGATCAGAGCAACAATTAGCTAAGCACATCGTTTTGCTCTTCATGTTGCATAGAGCTTAGATGAGATTTTAATAATCATACCTGCAAAAGTGTTCTGGCACAAAGTTGAGTATCAAAAACTGTATTATTGTGCTTAACCAATGCCTTTCTGATCACTTCACCCCCACTGAACTGCTTGAAGAGGAGTTAATCCTTGAGACAAGGCACCACCACAACCCTCTCTGGTGGTGACCATTGAGCCGTGTTCTAGAGATACTTAAAATCATACGTACGAAAACAGAGTGGCACCACCATGAGCCAAAACTCCGGTTTTCAGAAATTTTCAAACATTCGTGATGGGTTCACGGAGTCCATTTTGGCAAATTGCATTAGAGTTAGCCCTTTGCTATATGCCTGGGATTCAGGATGCAAAAGATTTGTTGCTTCAGGGTTACTTCAGGGCTGCAGTGTGCAATTTTTAGAGTGAAGGTGGTTTTGTAAAAAATAGGGTACAAATGTATATTCTATGGATTTTTCTAGATCTCATGTGTATGAGAGGAAGCCAGTCAACTTTTCTAACTTAATTTGCACAGGACATGAAGAATCAGCAATAGTTTTTAAAACCACAGATGAAAACTGCAAATCCAATCAAAAAACTCTTCATGTAAATTGTTGATTTTCCTGAGCAAGTTGTGTATTACACCCAATGGTGCTGGGATGAGTTCTGAGTATGCAGCACAATGCATGCCCTCATACATCCATAGTACTCCCTCATCCCACTCAACCAATTAACAGTAATTAGATAATTATGGTTCATAAAAGTCCTCAAAAGATGACGATCTTGCTGCTTGGGACTCATTAGCCCTTTGCAACATATTTATTATGCTTTTTATTTCTGACCACAAAGGGGAAAAACTTTAAAATATTCTGCTATTTGCCATATTCTGCTCGTGAAGCAAAGCTTGCAAAAGCAGCCTTTCTCCTAGATGTCCAATATTAGCTGTGTTTTGACTGAAAATGACAGATAATGATAGAGAAAGGAAGTTTCCATAGAACACCTTGCATTTGATCACGAAATTTTTACTAGCTTTCCAAAGCAAATGTCATGTTATTTTTATATCACTGGTAAAAATCTAGCCACTTCTTCTCTGTAATAAAAAATGGTAGGCTTTAATTATGTATGCAGCACAGAGCACACAAGACTGAAGAGTTAGAGTAGATTTTTCATGCAAGGCAACCAGAGCTCGAATAATTTGAGGAACTGACCATTTTTTTGTAGTTTGAATCTTGGGGTTTTTTGTTTGATTGTTTGGGTTTGTTGTGTTTTGCTTGTTTGGTTGGTTTTTGAAATTTAAAAATCTCTTTTTGCCAAAGAACTTTCCTTCAGTAGTGTTGCTGAAAGATGCTCAGTTTTTCATCTTACCCATTTTACTCAGTGACACCATAGGAGTTTTCACATCACTGAACATTAGGCAACTAAGTAAGGAAGTTAATTTCTTTACAGTCCTGATAATGATGAAAGGGAGGATCCTCCAGTAGGCAAACCAGAACAACATTGTTTTCCTTTTTTAGAATAACAAGTTGTATAGAATTCCATGTATTACTTGTGGATGAGAGCATTAATTAAAGAGTGGTGCAGCTCTCAGCACACTTTTTGACCTAATTATGTCCTTTAGGGTCAGGAGCCTCTTATGAGTAATGCTGTGGCCACTATTTTCCCAGCCTCATAAGGAGTTGGTTTATATGGAAGGAAATACTTGTTGACTGTTTGAAGCAGCCTTCTTATCCCAGCCCTTGAATTTCAGAGGTACACTAAGAGGCCAGTTGGGACGTAGGATTTGAGCCTTGCTTTTGATATTTGTACTAAATCTGCTTTCCTGTGTCTACACCTTTATCACAGTCAGTGGGGTAGAACTAAACCACCTGGGGATTAAGTGATTTTCTGTTGCCTATTCCTGCACTGCAGGCTGAGTCAGTTGTTTGTCTTCTGACACAATGGGATTTGCAAACCACTCTAGCAGCTTTCTGTAGAGCAGAGATATAACAAATGAACACAATTAAAACAATGGTATATTAAGTGGTACAAAAAGTGAAGTTAATAAGAATCTCCCTGCTTTATGCTGGGCTCTTATTTATTACTTTTATGGCAGTATTAGGAGGAGAGTTGCATTATGGTTACACAATCCTCGAATCAGGAGTGGCAGTTGTCACATTTTTTGATGAGCGTACTTTGATAATGGCTGGTTTTGTTTAATGAGAATGCTGTCAATACAGCTACAGCCCCAGCTGTCACTGCTGCCAGGCAGGAGCTGGAGAGGTGTGAGGATCTAATGATAGGCTGGTGCTAAGGGGGAGATTAGATTAACAAAAATCAATGCAACCGTTCTCTTCATAACTTTGAGTATTGTGCTCTGCGCTGCCTGGACTGAAATGCTGATTTTAGTTGATACATTAGACTATTGCATGGTCAAATGTGAGTCACTTTACAGTATGTGTCAACAACCTAAACATTTGGAGGGTGGGATTTGGTCATGTGGTTTTTGCATCCATGAGGTATAGTCACCTAAGAAGTGAATCTTATGATTTTATTTTTAACCCCTCCCCCCTTACCAAGAACAGCTATAAATCCTATGATTCTTTGTGGGTCCCATTCAATGCAGGATATTCTATGACTGTGATAATTCCTTGTGTCAGGGAAAAAATGTTTATATTTCAGGTTTGATAGCTGGTGCTAAGATAAATCAAACTTGGTTGGGAGGATGAAGATGACAAAGAATTCTTTTGGTTTTGCAGACGTGTGCTTAGAAGTGACACTACGCTGCAGAAATAGCAAGAGTAATGATGGAGAGGAAACAAAAATAGTACCCAAAAGGATAACCAAGGTGGATTGTCTCGATGCTTTAGTGCATGCTTATTTACCTGATTGCATACACATGTAGAGAAGAAGACAGAAGCAGATGCACATTATTTTGATAAGTTTTATCAGGATAGGAAAATGTGTTTGCCAAAAGACAAATAATTTTTGGTGGTGGTATTATGAGGGGATTAGTTGTTTTTAATCAAGTAGACAGCGCTTTTCTCTAAATTTCAAACTTTGTCAAGCAAAAATACTCTAATATCATGAAGTGTAATGTGCTCTGGTCACCTTCCTGTGGAAAGGGAGGTAGGAAATGTATTGGTGACCTTAGGCCTGTCTTATTCCCTCCCTTTGAAAACAGAGGGAATGCAGTGGAGGGAGATTCCAGTCTGTGACAATTTCCTCATTTCCAGCTGCTGGAAAGGCCAAGTGCTTCTGCTGTTCTCCAGATCCTTCCTTGTGTCATTAACAAACATACCTGGTTTTGTTGGAATTGTGATCCCATTTCCCTACACACTTAAAGGCAAGGAAGTTTTCTGTTGTTTAGAGTCAAAGGTAGCAGAGTTGTTCCAGCCCCCAAGAATTTTTTTAAGACTTTTTCTTCACAGTTAAGCAGCAAGAACTTTTAAGCTGCCTTTCCAAACTGCAACCGACTTGCAATTCAGGTTCACAGAATCTTATCTAATGAAGAGGACTTAGTTAAAGCCTTGTTACACACACAGCAAAAAGGTCCCTGAGTTTTAGGGTCCCACTTAGGCACATGCTGTATATTCCTTTCTCCCTCACTCAGCCTCACCTGAGACACAAAGGGTGCTTTATCCCTCCCTCCCTCTTAACCCTCCTCTTTGGTCCTGTTTAATCCAAGCTCTTTACAAATTGAGATTCATAAGCATGGCTACTCTGGGGTTTCTTTCCTCTATCCTCTGAAAACTAATGAAGGATCTTTTAAGACTTATGGGGTTTTTTTCGTTGGCCAGGAGAGTACCATGTTGTGAGACATGGTATTTCAGTTGTGATGGTATTTCAAAGTTTTGCTGAGAGCCATGCATCAGTTGTTGAAAAACATGTCTTGTAATCTCACCCCTCTGAAGTGGGAGCAGGGGAATTCCCTGACTTGGGAGTGTTCAGGCAAGTTATCATCCTCCCATTTGTCAGTAGTGCATACAGGAACAGCTTGCACAGCTACAGTTGTGCTCATAGTCCTGCAGGGCTTAAAGTGGCGGTGGAACCAAACTGGGAATTGTTCCTGAACATCTTGGCTCATTTTCAGGAAGGTCTTTGCAGGCTTCTGGAGACCACAATAGGATCAGACTGGGTCCTTCAATAAAGCAGGCCTGTTTGAGGCAGACATGGTAAATGTAGTCATTGCTGAAATGCTTGGACAGCTCTGATGGCTCCTACTCTTGTAGAAATGGCTTGTGTTCATAGAGTGGTGGTTCTCTCTCTTCCTTGTCACACAGGTACAGAAGCACATTAAAAAAGAATCACCTTCCTTGTGTTTCATACAGGTAGCATCCTGTGTAAAGGCCCAGCTGGCTGTTTTTAATGAGAACTAGATGCAAATATGTTTACATATTATTCCAACTTATTCCGTTTCAAAGAACAGAGAAACAAAAAATTCTGTGCAGGACTATGAGCCTTAGCTCAATTTTGCAGTTCCATGGTTTAAGAAATCCCCTTATTTCTCTGAGTAGTAACTTGCTCTGTTTTGAGATCTGTCCAGTCGTCAGTTCCTAATCCATTTAAAATGTGTTCTACTGATACAGTGCAGTGCTAATCTTTTAATCTGAATGTCACGCTGTACTCATTCAAGGGACTTAAAAAAGTCTATATTACATCTACCTAGTGAAATTCCTCAAATGAATGTAATCTTAATAAAAAAAAGATTGCGGTTGTATTCAAACACTGATGGCATGTGTTTAAATGAAGATACTTACACTGTAGCTGAACTTTTTGATGAATTGGTTTAATTAATGTAGTTTTAAGGGAGGGGAAAATGTGAACAGGAAACACATGGCCTTGTTTCTTTCCATCTGGGTTTGGGAAGTTGCTGGAATGTTTCATTTTCACTTTTATTAAAAATGCTAATTTCAAAAAAGTGTCTTTGGCTTATCAGGAAGAAAGATTTGAATAAGACCAAAACAATATTTTTGGAAGAGATAATATCATAAAAACCTCACATTTCTCTGCTTCATTTGGCTTCAAGACTAAATAACTGAAATGGAAGTACATTCTAAATTATGACCATGAAACTGTCTAGCTCTTTTCTGTACTAAAGACTATTTATATGACCCTTGTGCTCTGAAAGATAAAAAAGTCTCCTTTACATGTGAGATGATAATTAAAAGGAAGGAAGCCAATATCTAGACCTCTTGGCTCTGTATTCAGCAGCCAGCTCAGCATTCCCAGCAGATGTGTACAGAGCATTACGTCTGACAAATGAAGCAAAGGCAGCTCCTGAAGATTATCTCTCTGATGGTAAAATCACGTCCATGTGCTCTGTTGCACAGCATAAGGATGGCAGGTACAAGAGAAAACACAAGCAATTCATTAAGAGGTTGTTGAAATCATAAATATATAGTAATATGGCACATTTGTTCCAGCTCTGTTTGTTTTTCGTGTAGAATATGGACATAATATAGTTGAAACAGAAAACTTGCAATAGGTTTAATTCTTCCTCTAGGTTTTTAGAACTCAGCACTTCAAGTAGCAGTATTTGTTGCCTGAATGGCGTCATCTTGAGGGCAGTATTTGCCCTGAGTTCATGGAATCAGAATGATTTGGGTTGGAAGGACATTAAAGATCACCTAGTTACAACTCCCGTGCCGTGGGCAGGGATACTTTCCACTCCACCAGGTTACTCAAAGCCCTGTCCAGCCTTGGCCTTGAACACCTCTGGGAATGGGGCATCCACAGCTTCCCTGGAAGTTACTGACCTGCATTGCAGAGGACATTGTGTTTCTCCTGGCTGTACTGCAGGAACTAGTGTATTCTTTTAGCTGTACTGAGGTGTCTTAATGGCCAGTATTCCTCCAGCATTTTTTGTAACAGCTCACAACCACCGTGACATCAGCCAAGGTGAGCTGAGAGTTGTTGTGCCCTGTCAGTTCATCTGAAACACATGGCAAGTTCAAATCACAGTGTATTTGGAAATCCTAATTCCTTGGCCTCTGCCTTGAGGACTGTGTCTGTCTGATTCTGTTGCTGTGACCTGCCCTGAGAGTGGATTGCCAGTGTGGTTTGAGTGCTCCAGTTTGCAATAAACGTGTGCAGTTGACATTTTTCTGAGTATCTGTGAACAGATTCTTAGCATAGGACTGATTAACTTGATTAACAGCAGTTTGGTTAACTGAGACAGAGAAAAGTGAGAGTACACAATCAGAATTTCTGTGTGGTTTGGCACCAGGACTCCTACATGGGAAAACATCTCAGTGTCAGTTCCTGTCCAAAGAAGGAGAAAGCTGCAGCTTAGTCCTGTACTAAGAGTGTGGTTTAAAGGGGAGGGCACAGAGATATGGGGGCTGCTAGAGGAATTCACCTATCATAATTAGTCAGGGCATGTGGCTGTGCTCCTGGGACTCTCCAAGTGTTTTAGGTTAAGGTTAGAGCTCTCAGAACGGGAAATCCAAGATACCTGGGGGGCTCAGGATGCTTACCAAAGCAAAGGATGTCCAGCTGTGAGAGTTGCCCTTGTGCAGTCCTTAGCCATGGAGATCAGTGTGTCCCAAACCAGACATTGCAGCCTGGGGCAAGGGCTAGGGGGGCTGGCTCTCGGGTTGGTGGGAGAGGGGCCGGTCTCTGCCAGAACCTTTTACCTCCCAGCAGAATCAGGCTCATTCCCTGCCATGCTGCACATGCACTGAGCACATCTGCCAGCACCGAGCCTGGCTCTGGGCAGCAGGAGCAGGGACAAAGAATGAGAATGAGAAGTAAATAAGCACCATGAGCACACTGTGCCTGCACATTGTCTTTAGCACTATGAGAAGATTCCTGCCAATTAAAAAGCGTTAAAGACACCGTTGATCCCAATGAGTCCCCCCAGTACTTACTTATTTCAGACCTTTCAGTGCAGAATAGGGACATGAGGGGAATTGAAGGGGGTGTCTGTGCAGAGAAGAAGTATACCATTAAAATGAAATTTTCTTAAGAATTATATTTAGCTATGAATTTGCAATAACAAGAAGTGTACTAAGATCAGAGGTGTTAGGTGTTTTACGGTTTTCCCAAAGCAAAAAAAAATAAATACAGTGGCATTGTGCTATCAGAGCAGAAGTTTGGTTTCTGACTATCAAACTGTATTCTTAAAAAGCAATGACTCCTGCTTGATGTAATTCCCATTGTCTGTAATTAGCACCAGATAGCTTGTAAAATAATAAATTAGGTTTAATGTGATGATGCAATGAAAACGCATGCATTGCAAGTGTATTGAAATATTTCCCTGCATTGATCAGAATGACAGAGGGCTGTGTACGTACAAAGAAACGCCAAGTAAAAGATGATTGTGCAGTAATTATGTCTAAGATGGCTGCAAATGAATTTAAAGAAGTTTTACTGATGTGAAGACGATGTATTTTAGGTTTAGAAGCTACTCTCAGGCCTCTCTGTCAACATACGTGTGTGCTCTACTGCTCTCAGTGCAGTCTTAATCAGATCAAAGGCTGACAGCACAGAGAAGCTGCTAGCAGCAGAAGCTGTAAGGGACAGTGCTTGGGAAGAAGGTGGAGTGTGGAATCACTACAATAAAATTTGAGGGTTTTAGCAAAGTTCAGTCAAGACCTTAAAACTCATGGCTTTTGACTATTAAGGGATATTTTACTGGGTAAAAAAAATCCTGTAAAATATCTTCACCTTTCTGTAACTGCCTTTTTTACTCTACCTCTCTTAAACTCTAAACTACTTATTTCCATAAGGATTATGCAGCAAACTACGTAAAACTCTAGTTACAGTGAAGTAGGGAGACTTATATTAGAGAAGAAAACTAGTAGGCCTCATTAACAGAACACAATGGATTCTGTTCCTTTTTCTGTAAAGGTTCAAATCTTCTTTGAAGCAAATGTACAGCCTAATCATAGAGGATCAATATATTTTATTGAGCATCATGTAAAAAATGCTCATACCTTTGGGATTATGTTGTGATGTAGTCAGAGGAACTGTTCCGTCAAAAAAGCTCTAGAAATGGACACAGTGAGTGGTGAAAAGAATTCCTTGAATTATTCACAGTCAAGAGCTGCAGTGTATGCAGGTACATAATTCTGACATCTAGTTTCTGTCTAATTTCTCTTCCTCAAGTAGAGAAAAAGCATCCCTTGTATAGTAATGAATCACTTGGACATGAGTGTTTCCTATTTATGGAAGTTTCACTTGAAATGAAAGCATTCACTGCTGCACTCCTTTGCACAGCCCTCATCGCTTTTACTGGATCTTGAATAAAAGATTTTACAGAAAAGTCTTACACTTCAAAAATATTACAAAGTAATTGCTTAAAACCTGCAATTGAAACTATGGAAAAAGGAAGAGTTGGGTTTTAGGATGTATAGAGTTTCCAAAAAGTTACATTTATCCTGAATAAGGTTGCACCTACAGCTATGCTATAGTTTACAACATTATGTGCCTGTTCATGAGACTTTGTATACTCTACTGTGAATATAAACTGTGGCGGAAAACCAGTCTTGGGGCTATTTTACAAAGACTGTTCCTCTTGGTTTTGAAAATCATTTAATGGTGTGGGGTTTTTTAACTGCTGACATCTAAAAATCTTTTTACTCTTCTTCCTGTGGGGTATGGGAAAAAAAAAAAAAAGAACTAGGAAAGGAAGAGTTGAGGGTAAATATAAACACGAGGAGAAGCCACTGCATTGTTTTTGTATTCACATCTTGTCAAGTATCCACCAGTTTGCAGAATCACTGATGAGAAATTTGCCTCAATTTGCAGGGATTTCATTCCAAAAAGAAGCTGAGAAGCTTGTTAAGTGGGAAAGATGTTGTAAGTTAGCAAATGTATCCCTTCTGTGATGTTGAGTGAGATTTACCCATGAGCTTAACTATTAAAATTAGTAAAATACTGTTTCCATTTGCAACCCCGTAGAATGAATACACATTTATTGAAGCAGTCTGGGGGGGCAGAGGGAGGCTAAACAACCTCATATAAAATGAAGTGAAACCATATCTGAAAATTCAGTTGCATGGCAGAGAGAATTGATTCACAGCTCTAATTTAATCAAATGAGAGGAGTATAGTAAGCACATATACTAAAAATGACATCCAAAGTTAAGCCAGTTAAGAAGGCATCAGAATAATCAATGTAGCCAAATCAGTAAGAGATAAATCAATTCACAGCCATGTGAATTAATCTCTACAACTTTGCAAGTGCCAGTGTGTTTAGAATTTTTGAATCAAAGGTTTCATTTGAGGATAACACACCTTCTGAATTTACACAAAGTCACACGTATTTTTACTTTACAAATGTTAAGGGATTGTCATTCTTAGGCTTCAAATTTGTCTAAATGAAAAACACAAAATGGAGTGAGAAGAGGAACCCGATCCTGTGGGTTGCTGTCCACTCTTATCCTCCTCTGGCAAAGGATCAATTCCATATTTTGTTTCAGGCAACTAATGGATTCCACTAAAATTGTGTCTGCTTTAACTCACCAAGGCTCAGGTAAGAAGAAAATCAGTTACAGCTCTGTTATGCAGAGCATCCCAGCATTCCTGTCTGGAAGAGTGTGAGCAATGTAAATACTCCTGGGTATGAAGCCACTTAGGCTAAATACTGAGTAAATTGCTGAGATTTATCCAGTATTTTCTAAACTACAAGCTTGTAATGAACATTTCAAACTGGAATACTGTGCCCTTATAGCCTGCAGGTTAATCAGTTGCTTTCTGGAGTCTATATTTATCCAAAAAAAGTATTTCAAAAAAAAATAACAAGTAATATACTCCTGTAGCTGTATCATACCGGCCATGTTCCCAACCTGCTGCAAGAACATCCCTAAAATCCAGAATTTATCAACAGTAAAATAGTCTCGTGTTGTTTATGACTGATGAATGAAGGCACCTTAGCTGCTCGCTGAGTGGAAAAACCTTGTAAATTATCAGTGAAAAAAATAGCTGGAAAACTTATGTGCATTGAGAGAAGTTCACATTGCACAAATACCAACAGAATTTTCCTACAAATCAGATTTTTTTTTCCTTTTTGGGAGGCATAGAAACAACAACTTGCGAAAATCAGGCTTTGAGGCTGCCTTGATTGCTAAAAATGAATAATGAGGCTTATAGCTGTGTCCAAAGAATGATGGACATGAAACTAAACAACTTGCATGAAAAGCAAATAAGTGGCCCTGGAATTTGGTATCTGAATTGTGCATAAATCTCTGTTACACTTGAATTAAAGAGAAGGTCTCAAATTGGACCTTCCAACAAATAAATTTGCTACCTTGTCATTCTGAGCAAGTTTTTGAGGGTGTTTGATCCATGCCTTTCAGTGCTTTTAGCCTAATTTCCTACATAAATCAAAAGTTATTTTCATAAGTGTTTTGCTTGTGATATCTGTGGGCATTTTTACACAGCTTGGAAAGTAGACAAGAAACAGCCACTAATGTAAAATGGTTGCAATGCTGTGGCTTCCCAGTGCTTTGTGTATCTCCCTGGCAAAGCCAGTGTGTTTGCCATTATTTTAACTATTTGAATCATCTGAGCTCATTTCTGTTTTGGATACACTTGAATGCCCTAAAGAGGATATTTCCAAAGAGAAAACTGGATTGTTTAATGTCTGTGCTGGAATACAGGTGCAGTGTGTGGCAGATGAGTGCACTCTATCCTAGAAGTAATAGTCAAGTGATGCAGGACATTGCCACTGTTTTAAAAATGTACTGCATAGTGAATTGAACAAATATGTTGATAGTTTGATTCTTTAACTTAACCTCTTTTAAATGTGAAAAGCACTTCATAAGCTGAAGCTACAGCAAATTGAAAACTGATGTTTAATGAAGATGGGGGGTGTAACTGATTGAATTCCATGTGTCACTGCTGCTGTGCTGGGCAGTCATTCCTCTCTTTCTCCTTCATGCAGAATACTTCCATTTCTAGCTTTTTCCAGCTTTATAAGATTGAGCAGCAGCCATTCAAGCTTTCAAATACGAGAAGTTGGAGCTTGTTTTTCAGCATACTGATGAACTTACTTTGAGGAATGAGGTTATTGGATGTAAGCAAATAAATGTCAGAAAAATCAATTACCTTTTGTTGGTCAACTCTTAGCCATCATTTAGATGTGCTTGATCAACACAGAAGGGGAAACATTGTTAATGTTAATTTAGACAGGTCAGGGCATCTTTCTGTGTGTTTCACCATATTAATGAAACTAGAAAAGAGCTACATTATGTTCTGCAGCATCTACACTTCAGACAAATGAGTAAAGCTCACTATTATGTTTGTAATCAGGTAATGTTAACTAGGAATATTTAGATTGATTTCTTTTAGAGTTGTGAACTCATTATTGCTTTAAGGACAAACATGCTCTGTAACAAACCATTATAAATAGCATGCTGTTTTCCATAGGCACAAGATCCCTGTTTAGTGAGCAATGCTGTGGACACAGCCAGCTGGGTGGGTTTTGTATTGGCTCACCCTCCAGTCTGGGTCTGGCAGGTGCAACATAATACAAATATGGTTAAGTGGCTTTCAGATCCAACTGAGGCCCAGAAGCAGGCTGCTTGTTTTCCCAACCAAGCCTGGCAGTGCACAGAGCCTGCTCAGGTGGGTCTGGGCTGCGTTCCCAGAACCAGGAGTGAGGGGCAGAGTGGGAAGATGGAGAGTCGGCCCCTCAGTGGAGCTTGGCCGAGTTCAGCAGGGCTCATTGGCTTCAGGTCTCTGCCAACCTTCTTGGATATGCACCAGGACGTGCTCTGGTGCCTCTGCAAATAGACTCTCCCAGAGTGGTGAGCAAGGGGAGAGGCTCCTGAGCTGGCTGGAGCCCAGCTCAGTAGTACCCGAATTACCTGCCATCACTCAGTGTCCTATCCCTGGGATAATACAGTTGACTGTACTCACAAGTAAACACAAGAGCCACAAGCTCTGGCATTCCTTCTGCAAGGGTGTGAAATGCTAATGATATACAGGAGAGAAATCAAGGGCTAAGAAAGGCAGTGCTAAAAACTCCTGGTATTAAGGATGTTTGTGATGATAGTGAAGTTTTGCATTGCATCATCTGTGTGTGCTGTGAAGTCTCCTTAAGAGGACCCAAAGTTACAACAGAATTGTTACTTAACTTTACTGAGACAGTGACAATACTTTAAGAGCACGGGTTGGAAATAATAATATAAACAAGGCCCTTGCAACCTTCTCCAACTGGCCATGCTTTGACCAAGAGATTGAAGTAGGTAGTTTTTTAAGGGTCCCTTGATCTGACAAGGTTTTGTAGCCAAGACACAAAGGCTGTTAGCAATGCCTCATTTTGTATGCGACACCTATTCTATGGATTCCATATCCAGCATATTCTGTGGATTGTGTGCACCAATGGTTCTGTTTCAGAAGAGGTGGCTACTAGTTAGTGCAGCAGATGTTACCAGCGCTCATTTTTTATTAAATTCTGTCTTTTAGTCAGGCAAGTTGGTGTTTAGTGCACATGAAGTGTATGTAATCAGGGTACAGAACCTTTCTGATTTTCCCCTAAGTAAACCTTACTCTGCAACTCTGTTTTAGGCTCATAGATGATATGTGAAAACCCAGGTAACTAATGTGGTGACTTACTTTTGCAAGAGACAAAGTCTGTCTCTTGGGAAGTGATTGAGGATGTTTTAAGTGGTCCCTAGCAGAAAAAGCAAAATACTGATTGGTCACAAGTTCTCCATGACAGCTGACAGGCAAAAGTAGCGTGCCAGGGTAGAAGTGATGTATTTTGAACAGTGATGACATGTTGAGTTAGAACATAAGGCAAATAGAATAACAACAGATTGATTGAGAGGGTGAGTGGAAATGTGAAATTCGTGAGGGAAGATGAGTGTTGTAAAGTGGCCTTGATCGCGTGCCCGATATGTTTGATTGCCATCTCTGCAGGCCTCATGCCATTATTTTCAGGTAGAAAGAAATATGCATAAAAATTATTCAGCTCTCACTTGTAGCAGTCATGTAACACTACAGTAGAAACACAAGCAAGTAAAGAACCAAAGTGTTTGAAAATGTGAAACTTCCCATAGGAAATGTAGTGGGGCGGTGAAAGGAAGGATTCCCTCATCGGAGATTGAAAAAGAAATTAATCCAACATCAAGGATTTGCTATTTGCTTGTAAGCAATCCCATCTGGGTCAAAGCAAGGCAACACATTAGTCTTTTATGTTGCTATGAAGCAAAGCTTCCCACTGGAGCAGACTTTCTCTCTGTATTTAACAGTCTGCATGAAGTCGGTTGTTTGAGCTGGGCTGCAGTTCAAGTGAATAATGATCATCGTCATGGGATAGAAGGCTGGTGTCCATTCAGGATTAGGCTGACACTGATAATCTGGTGTGAATATTATCAGAATGCTGGGCATTTCCCAAGCACCCATCTATTTTTTAGGTAAAGAATTTACTGATCTATACATGTCCAAGCTTGACTTACCCTCCAAAAGTTTATTCTGCTTTTTGTGCAAGGCCAGGTCAAAACCTCGATGAGCCATGAAAAGCTGGCATTGATGACACCTTTAATTTATGTGAAAGTGTTTAAGTATGATCCTTTTGGATACAAAATATTGTGGACTGCGTAGCACATGAGCAATGTCAGCAGCTATTTGTGCAACACGCATGGGTAAAAATTGAACAGTGGTAGTTTATTGGAGAGATAAATTTGGGAAGTTACTACACTGTTAAATGAAATGTTTATACTGAAATGTTTCCTGCTGTCTATTTTTCCTGTCCCTCTCATAATATTTCTCCTTTAGCATGGTCTTCCAGTGATATTTGTTAGGCTACTTCCCTAATGGTTTGCAGCCTCTTTGCTGTTTCCTTTTGACAGACCCTGGCATGAGCTGTCATTGCAGAAGGCAGTTCTCAGCATTATGAAATTACCAGCAGGCTTTGCAAGCAGACAATGAGGTCAGGTTTACCTGTCCAAATAGAGCCTTTTTCAAAAGCCAGCTGGGAGACAAAAGTGGCCCATGGCTCTGCAGCCCATCTGCCTTCTACCAGGCACCATGTGCCTGAGCATCACCTTGCATAATATTGGGGGTTCCAGGTACTGCATCCATAGGTGAGGTCTTCATAAAGCAGAAACCAGCCCAAGCTACAAAGGATGGAATAAAGAGTTCAAACCACAGAAATACCAGGAGAAATTATCAGGGATCTTTGTTTGCATGCTGAAAGCCAAGGCACAGACAACTGCCCTTTCAATTTAACAAGTCCTGGGATAGAATCCAGTGAGCCAGTTTGGTGTCCTGTCTTTACAGGGAATATTGGTGTCAAGATTTCGTGTCTGTGTCTAGATACACGTGTATATATCTACTCGTCTGTCTATCTATCTATCTATCTATCTATCTATCTATCTATCTATCTATCTATCTATCCACTCACACAAGGATGTTGTGCAAGGTCCTTTAGTTTTCATGGCAAGGAATCCCTGTTGAAATGACCTGGCTCTGGGTCAGGCTCCAAACAATCCAGCAGAGAGACTGATGTGGACTCTGGAAAGCGTTTCATGCCCAGCAAGTGCTTAGCACAGAGCTTCGTATTAATCACGTTGCAGCAAAAATCTGCTGTGTGCTGTAGTGTACAGGCTAGATCTCATGAAAAATTAATCTGCAGATATTCTTGGGCTCTGCAGAAAAAATAGCCCAAATCCATGTTTCTCCTGAGAAAATTATCTAGTTTGAGAATTTTAAAAATATTGCCCACTGCTGTTACCTAATTCCATGGTGACTGTGAAATGAAGAGTAGCTATGAAGCAAAGTAAGCATGAGTGTCTAAAATAAAATTTTCAGTGGGAAATACAGGTACAGTGTAGAGCAACTGGGGCAAAGGTACCTGCTATGCTGCCCTACAAGTACTGCTTCCCATGTGTTTAAAATGCTGTTATGCTGGGTACTATGAGCAGCAGAATAGCTTATTTATCCTATTTTGCAAAGTAACTCTAATTATGTTTTACTGAAGACATCAATTTACTATAAACTGAAGTATATTTCTTATTACTGTTTTGTTGTTTTCGTAAGTCCGTGGCATAAATAGTGAAGTGTTTGTTAGGAGATACTGAATACTGTCAGAAATGTCTTGGCTCTCCTTTTCAAAACTCTCAATTAACAAGCATTCTAATTAAGAAAAAAGGAAAACAAGAAAATGCAGTTAAAATTGAGACTCTCCATAAATTGTCATTTTTGCTTCTCAAATAATATGCACAGTTCTGTAATATAGCAGAACAATGTAAATGAAGCTCTAAAAATACAGTGTACGAGAAAGGGACTCTAAAACTCGTGTAGAAAATTACAAACTTGTAATTAAAATAAGAAACTGAGAAAGTAACTGTTTGTGGGCTCAGTCATAGAATAGTTCTATGCAATTAAATAAAAAAAGAATCTGTGGTATTTTCCCTGTTTCATGGAATTAAAATTTTTATTAACTCCATGTGCTGACCAAGCTTGCTGATGTCCATTATAACCTGGCATCAAATACAGCAGAGAGGGACGGGATATAAATTGGCCAAAGCAATAAATGAATTCAGAACGTTTTGTGAGAAAGAATATTTTTTTAAGAGGGAAGATTAGTAAGCTTTCGTGGGATCTTTGAGCAGTACACACTGACCTAGATCAAAGTGGTGGTGCTGGGATTTTACCAGTTGAGAATATGAAGAGGAGGTGTTCTCAGATATTTTTTTTTAATTATTTTTTAAATTGAAAACTACAGAGGCCCAAAAATGTTCTTAGGATCTCTCCATCCAAGATTTCCTGCAAGAGGTAGTTGAAGAAGGCCAACTCCACAAGAGCAGACTCGTATGCTTTTTGAATTGGATAAGAAGCCTGGAACTCAGTGCACCTCCTTAATGTACTATTTATCACTTTGTGTTTATTTAAGGATCCCTGGGCCTTTTCCTTGTAGGTGTTCCTATTTCTGTAAAAAACATTATGCTAGGTATGCTAGGGAGGTTCTATGGGTTCAACTCCCTCAGTTAATAAAAGTGCCTTAACTAACAACTGCCTGTAGCCCAGGTGTGTTGTCATTCAGGTATTAACAGGACAGCAAAAATTAACTTCTGCAGCAAAGGGGTGATTTCCCCAGAGTATGCAAAATGAGTAACTACACTACTGAAGAACTTTCAAACTCTCTCATCATTAAAGAGTAAAATCAATTTTTCCATGTCAAAGAAAAAAGCCTTTGAAGAAGTCTGGGTGTGTCCCAGTGCAAGTCAGAATAGATTATTTTATAAACTAAAATTTTATAGCTCATGAGAGCTCATAGAGCTGTTTCTGACCAGATCTAGTCTGAATCAGTATTTTCTCCAGCTGTGAAGAAAACTCACTCTGCTCCCTTCTCTCCATGCACAATTTAACTTACATTGAGCTAAGGCAGTTTCTCCCTACATGGATAATAACATGCCCCTTTTTTCAGTTCATTGTTACCTATGGCTGGGGCTGTGGTCAGATTGGTTTTAGTCCTTTTATTTTTATATATACATCTATATATCTGTATATGTAAGTTTTACACCATTTACTAAGCAGTGATGTAGCTCAGTAGGAGGAACATTAGTAAAATGATCTCACTTGTTTTGGGAGCAGGAATGTTGCCTCTGCATGTTCAGAAGGCATTTTAGAATCCACATCGACATGAAAATAAAGCAATTATATGGTCACAGAAGAAGGACATGAAAGGAGAGGGAGGGAACAAGATTGCCTAAATTAAGGAAGAAAAAAAAAAGGCATGGGAATATAATTGTTTTGTAACAAGTATAGATGCCAAGACCCAGATCAGCTAAGGGTGAGGAGGAAGAGAGTGGTTGGTTGGAGGTTAAGAGAGCTGGGAGCAAGCGAGCAGATTTAAGGAGTCAGCAGGCAAGAAAATGAGACACTTCTGAACTGGAGGTGGAAGCAAAGAGGAAGAAAATGAAGGGGAAGTGTTAAAGCTGCAGTTAAAGAAGGCGACAAAACTGTGAGTGAGGATGAAAAGTAGTCATGCAAGGGAGTTGAAGCGAGGATGAAATATTGCAAGAATTGGACAGAAAAGATTTTAATGGAGAAGCAAGAGAAGGGGGTGAAATGGGACTAAGAAGGGTGCATTGAATGATTCCCCTTGCTCTTCTTTTCATAGGACTCACTCTGCTCCATCCAGCTCTAGTGGTGCATTGGTTCTGGAATGGATGAGACCAGATGGGTGCCTCACCTAATAACACTGTTTATCCTTTTTACAAGTCAGCTGTAGTTCAGTCTTTCTTTAGAGTATTTCTGTTCTGGGTATTTCAGGAAATACATGGTTACAGATTAAAGATGTCATGCCAGAGAAAGAGAGGCTCCTCTTTTCACCCCATCAAAATATTGCAACAAGCAAATGTGGGCAGATTCTGTTGATTTATAGCTGGAGAGTCCACAGGCTATTTGTGCTGAACAGGATTTAAACTTGGCAGGGTTTTTGCATGTGTGGATTATGATGCACCCTGTGAAATCCTCATTGCTTCCACACTAAAGAAGGCAAAGTAGAAGAGGTGGAGGAAAGGGTTATGGATATTAATGAATACAGGATGGGCTTCAGGGAAATGGTGAGGAGGTACAGTGAGATCTCAAGGTCAGGACTGAAGAGCAAAAGAAAAGGGTGAAGATGGAAGATGTAGAATAAGAGTTCAGAAACATAATGGATACTGGTAAAAAAATGGCATGGCACACAAATTTGAAGCCATGTGTAGTTGTTTCAGGGGTGGGAAATGAAAGCACCACAAGATGGTAATAAGCAATTACTGGGAATTTAATTCCATTCTGTGTTTCTTCTACATTTTTAAATGATAAAACACACAAGGCAAATCAGTGGAGGGGAAAGTCAATTACAGTAGCAAATCAATTAGGGTGAAGAGTCAAACCAATCAAAACTGCAAGGTAACTAATGAAGGACAATTAGCAACAATAAATGGATTCAGCTCTGCTCAGATTCAAAAAGGAAAGGGAGACACAAGTGACATCAGGCTTTGAAGAGTGCAAAGGATGCTCTATTCAGAAGGGGAAACACATTGTGGGTCTGACTCTTCATATTCAGTGGCTTTTAATTGCCAAATTCAGAATGTACCAGGATGAGGGAAAATACTTTATAAGCTTTTATATTTTTCTAGTGATATTTGCTGTCAGTGTAATAGGGAGAGTCTAGTGCCCTGTGTAATTTCCCTCTAACCAATTTGTTGGCTAATTCAAAATCCACTCAGTATTTCCTATTGGCACCTGTAGGCTTTATTTATACCCCAACCTCTTGGAACTAGCTGCATTAAACTGTTCAAGTCTAGATATCATCAATGGAAGAAATTCCTTTACTTCTGAAGGTGAAGAACATGAGAGATGCAGAGTACATTAACAAGGCTGCCCTGTGCCTAAAATTCTGCATTGCAAACACTCACCAGGGAGGAAAGTGTTCATGGGTCATTGTCAGTTTTAAGTCATCTAATTGTTGATTGACTAATCCCTGAATATAAGGAAAGAGCAGCTTAGTTTAAACCTGCCTGTGTTTACTCTTTTTTTAAACATTTTTACGTTACAGATCCTTCTTAATTTCTGTGAAGGACCAATGATCTTTTTGTAGCAGCCAAAAAAAACCCAATAATGTTTCTGCCAAAAAACCCAATAATGTTTGCTGTGAAAGAGCAGAGATTAGTAATCCAAACTGTGCTGCTGGTGGTGTTGGCATCTTTTATAGATTTCTATTCAGTCTTGGGTAATACTTGACAATCTTCTTTATACCAAAGCACACTTCATTCTAAATTGTCCCCACAGAGAACAGCACTGCTTGATATATTCAGAATTAGATTGGCTAGATGAGCTTAATTCAAGAAAGTACTGAATTTGTCTGTGGTTCATCTATAATGCACTAAAAGGAAAATTCCCCAGCTAGACAAGTAAATTATTAACTCATAAGTCTATGTGTTGTAATTTGTGTATAGTAATAACTTATCTTTAAGCAGGATTGAAAATGTATGTGGAGAATGTGAACAGAGTCAGAAATTACTGGTTGTTTTCAAACCCAGGGACTAGATATGAACCTGGGCTTAGCTGGAGAGGTCAGACTTCTGCCAGCTGAAGGTCACTGTGCTGGTCGTGGAGTCCCTCAGACTGTTACAAGTGGACCAGCAGCTGCTAGGAAAAAAGTTTTGAGGTTATTGGTCAGGATAAGGTAAATCCAGGTGTATGTCTCCCAGCAGATCCAATCAAGAACAAAGACAAGGTGATGAATGATGTAGAGGAAACATTTTTTCATGTCTAATTTAGTTTCCAGAGATACAAACAATTGTGTTCTTGCTTACAACATTTTGAATTCTGAAATAAATTTGTTTCGTTATTTGATCCATATGACTGGTGTGGAAGTACTCAGCAGCTTTTTAAAAGGAACTGGTTATTCTTACCCTTAATCCAATTTACTTCTCAGAAGCCCTTAACTTTTTTGACTGAAGAATATCTATTTTATCCCTAAGCCCCAAAACAAATCAAGTAAAGCTGTAATCAGTAATTAAACTCTATATTTAGGTTATAAATCTGTACATAACACACACTGCAAGCATGTCCAAGTAGCTACTGGGTTGTAATAATCTTGATAACTCTGGTCTGTGCAGTTCTTTGTCACGCTTATTGTTTTGGCCTCTCAGAAATGCTTTGCTCCTGTGAAGTGGATGCTATTTATTTGGAGTGTTTTCCCTGTCTAAAACAGCTAACGAGCCCCTTTTTCAGTACAGAAGTCATGATGTGTTGCCAGTGAAGTTCTTTTCCCTCATGGCCCTGCTGAACAGTCTACCATGGTGGATCAAGACTATTCTTGATTTTCCTGTCTGCTTAGCTAATTAAAATAACAAATCTCCACAGCTGTCTGCTTTGGATTCATCCTTATCGCCATAAACTAATTAAAATAATGCAACCGGTTGCAACTCATTAAATATCAACTATGCTTTTCATATAATTATAAGCCTTCAAAAATCCACAAAATCAAGCAAAAGCTTGGTTCCTCTGCTCCTTCTTCCTTACCTAATTGTAACTATTTTCTTAAGATGCCTACATATTAATTTACATTTTCATCTGTGACTTTTTTTTTCTCTGATGTGTTCTTGGAATTTTTGTATTTTTGTAGCCTCCCACTCCATATTTTTTCCTGTCACTTTTAAGTTTTCTCAAGAGGGAACTCAATATACTTGGGGTTTCTATTCAGCCTAGCCGGGTACTCTATATAATAAATGCTTGTTCAGAGTTTTCAAGTCAACTTAGTGAAGTAGGGGAATTGCAACAAGAAATATAATTTAAGAAAGCATTTAAGTGCTGTCTTAATTTGGTTTCCCACTGGCACCTTTATTCATGTGTTTTAATATGATACTGATTCAATACTGTGGTTTGCATGTAAAATTACTTCTGAAATGAAAGTGATGCAGTTTTCTTACTGTAGAGAGAGACGGTATCTCCAAAATGGAAATAATAAACTTACTTTTATTGGATCTTTTTTTTTAATCCAAACTAATATATGTGTCTCCTGAAAGCCATGGGGATTCTAATGTAACTGATTAGGCAGGCATATGTGTGCTTTAATGCTCTGTTTATAAAAAAGTGGGATTTCACTACTACTCTCCATTTTAAAAAAAAAATAGCTATTTTGTGGGGGATTTTTCCTATACTGTAACTTAGCATTCTTCTCAGAGAATCATGTTTCTACACACTTTTGAAGCAAGTTAAATCATTTATTTACTGCAAGACCTTCACTTTTAATTAGGTCTATCCTGTCTTTCTTTTCTTTCTATTTCCCCACAAGAAATTTTCCTTACTCTGTTCTGGGCTGAACTCGTGTTTTGGCAGACCTGCTTTTAAGGGGCTTTTCTTCTCTTCAACAGCTGACAGTACAAACAATTTAATGCCTTTCTGTCTTCACGGTCCTACTTTTTCCCATTCACTGTTTCCTAGTTTGAAACCCTGTCTGGTCAAAAACGGACAACAAACCTAAATGAAAGTCTAGTTCTGGTTTGTTCCTCCCTGGTGTCTACCTTTGGATCTGAAATTGCATCAAAAGGCCAAGGAAGAAGACTTATCATAGGTCTGCAGGGTAGAGCTGTGCAGCTGCCACCTGTCCTGCAGCAGAAACACCTGCACGTGTCCTCCCTTAAGGCAGTTTTCCAGGGGGAGTTGGCGTGTGGGTTCCCCTTTGCAGGTGTAATTAACTGTATATTCCCTGTTACCTAAACATCTGGCACTTTTGACCCCTTGTGTATGTAAAGAATTAGAATCCGACTCTTTTAGCCAGACCCTGTTCAAAATACAAGACAAAATTAGGTTATCTGCCTTTTCCCATTCTGGTATTAAATGTGAAATGAAAGAGCTGGAGTGAGTCATAAAGGTTAAGGAATGTCTTCTAAAGGAGCAGCTCCCAAACTTTCTTGCTTTGTTCTGTCTCCTTGAAACTCGTCTCTCATTTCCTTTAACTTTTATGCCTTTGTCAGACTTGTGCTTTTGTGCTCTCTACTAAAATAAGTGCCAGAGAAAGCCTAAACTGTTCAATTTATAACATCCTTATTAAACATTGCAGGTACAAGACAATATATCAAAGGGAATCTCAATGAAGCAAGCATTATTATTAATGCTTTCCAAGTTGCTTTAAATTATAAGAAACAATCAAAATGCTATAAATGTCTTGCACTCTTGCACTACGCTGCTGAGCTGCAACAATGATTTGCTTTTTCAAGTTATTTAATTTGTTTTGAGCTTCCTGCCCATTCTTCAGTGCGGTATCGGTGAGCAGACATGAAAGTTCACCTTGCTCACTCTTGACAAAATTCAAATGAAGAGAAAAGCTGTGATTTAAAGTAGCACCTGGGGAAATCAAAGCCTGGCACTGGCAGGAAGTGTGCACTTGCTCCAGAGTTGCTTTTTGTCATTTGAGATATTGGTAAGCTTCAGTTAAAGTCTGGTTTACTTATTTTCAGTGGTGAATAAGGCAGAGAAAGCCACTCTTGCAGAGAAATGTGGAGCGTAAGGGTTCAGTCAGACACCAGACTAAATTCATTCCTTCATCACAGAAAGTTGCTAAGCTACGCTTTGTTGGATTTGAACTTGAGTTCATCATCACCTGACAGTTCTATCAAAAGCTTTTTTCCTTCTGTTGTGAAGCCAGGTGGCAAAATGTCTTTGTGAAAATTGGACCCCTGATCCAACTCCAATTTTTCACTGTCAGTATAGTATCAATTAAATTCAGTGCCCAGATATTTGTATGTACATATCTCATCCATCACAACCAGTAGTTTTGTAGGGATGGACTTTAAATTTCTTTTTAAGGAGGGATTTAGTGTTTGGCCTATTTTCCCGTTTCCTTTGTGCTTTATAAATTGCACTGCCTTTAATACTTGCCACCAATATTAAAAGGTGTAGCTTTAAGTTTAGTTTTCTTATGCATTCTTAGTTCATTCAGATGTGCAAGCAATTGGCTGGTCTACATGGCCACAAGTCATTCCCAAAGCAATCTGCACCTTCAGATCCAAAATCACCATGAAAAGCTTTACCTTAGAAAGAGATGAAGCAGAACTGCCGAGGGACAGGTCAACACCTTTCCACAAGGGAGCTCTCTCACTTGTGCTTGGAGAAGATTGTGATCCCTTCCCATTTCACTGAACAGAACTGGAAACAAAAGTGTGTGTGTCACTTGTGCTTTATTTACATTTTCCACCTTTTCACCCTGGTCTGGGATGACTTCCAGATTGGTGGGCAATCTGGGGTAACTGGCAGGTTCTGAAGGGTGCTACAGAGAGGAAGCGAATTTAGCGCTGGCACTGCCCTTGGAGTTCCCTGTGTTCCCCAAGCACTGCTCATGCTCCCTCACAGGAGAACCCATCTGTCTTTTCCACTCACCAGCTACTCCATGAGGCAAATGAAGTTAGCTTCTTCCCCCATCACTGCACATCTTGGCATGTCTTTAAAAATCAGAAAGTCTTCAAGCAGAATGTGCACAAGGGGCAGAAGATCAGTGATGTGTTCAGTATTTGTTCATCATTGTTTTGAGATGTTCCTGTGTTGCACATGTCCCACGTGGCTCCACTTGAGAAGCTGCATTTTGGTATCTCCATCATGAATGGTTTAAGTAACAACATAACAAATCATGTAAGGAGCACTAGCTTCGTCTTAGGAACTGCTGTCCTTTGGTGCAATTTTTCAAATTTGGCACTTACAAGCAATATCAAGCTTGCATTGTGGAGTTTTTTCAGAGATTTTTAATAACTTGAACAAAAGTTTAGTTTCTCTATTTGTTTCAGTTTGTTCATCACAGACATTTCTCTCAATTTGTTTTTTATTTATTTTTAAGGACCTTCACTCTGTATTAAGGTGTTCTTGAAGCAGGAAATATTTCTTTAGGTAACAGCTCATGACAAATGATGCCCCAAAGCACAAAGACAATTTGTTTTCTTCACCACTGGAAGTAAATCCAGGTGATAGACAGTTGGGAACATGCATTCTTACAGTCTTCTTCTGTCTCTTGCTTGTACCAAGAAGCTACAGACAGACCAGATCTCTTCAGCCTTCTGATGAAGGCTGTAATTCATGCAGTCACCTTTTTCATCAACAACCCTTCGTATCTTCTTTGTGTTTTTCCATTGAAAGTACTGCCATCAGCTGAAAATTACAATATAAATTTGAAATTACTTTAATCCAGACCAAATATAAATTAATTCAATAAGTCTTATATGAAACTTGAAGATGAGAAAAGTATTTTAAATTTAGTGTGTAAATTCACTAACTCTAGACTTATCATCAATTTGGATGAAAGTTGCTTTAAAATCAACTGGATTTTTGCTTGATCCAGTAGCGTAGTATCTGTAGCACTCTTAAATGTATATTTTATTTTACTGAAAACACCTCTGCTGTCATTTACCCTCTCAAAGGTTTGTGCTGGGGGGGGAGTGTATAGGGTTAACAAAATGCTAATATGACTGAGGTGATTCTTTATAGTTTTTATGTTTTATGCTATAAGAACTTGCTTGTTTGTGTAAGTTTGTATTCGTGTACTGTAATAAATGGCCACTTTTAGGTTAGAGAGAGACAAATGTGGCATTTAAGTATTTTTATTTTCTGCATGATTCAGGGAATAGATCTCTTTGGGAAGCTGGGGGACATTCACGCACTGAGAGCTACAGGGCACTCTGAGTTCAGAGGTTCTGTGTCTGAGTCCCAGAGCTCTTCCTGGGACCATCACTTGTGCGTCCCATCTGTTAAAGCAACTGCTGTGATTGGCAGGGCTTCAGATCAACACGTAATTTCTCAAGCATCTCAAACAGTGTTGTTTAAGACTTGATAGGAGCAGGACAAAGCCTAGCTTTGCCTTTTGCCACTCTGGATTTCAGTATGGAGATACTTTAAATGCTTTACGGTTTACTGTCAATCTCCCTACTGAAATATTTTATATTTTTTAATAAGCAGATATATATCTTACAACAGGAAAGGAGCTTATCTCCAAGCCCTACTGACCTACTCCAAAGTTACTGCTTCTGGGAACTGCATCAGTGGCATTGAACTCCCATGGCCCACAGGTATATGCTAGAAAAAGTTTGGGGTTTGTTTGGGTTTTTTTCCTCAAATTTTATTTTTTCATAATTTTTCTTCAGTTTTCTTCACACACAAGCACTGTGTGAGCAGGAGGTAAGGAGTCCATCTCTTGTCAGGCTGTTTCCCCTGTCAGATTGTGCTGCAGCAGAAGGAGCAAAAGGGATGAGATGGGTTCGAGGAAGGGGTTTTAGCAAGTCAGCATTACATGGGAGCCCAGGGTGTCTAAGGGGGAAGATAATCCCTCAGTTCCCATCCTGTCCATGTGGAGACAGCCACAGCTGAGGGGCAGTCCCACAGTAACAGAGGCAGTTCTTCTCCCTGGAGCTGTGCTTTGTGTGAACGTGCTGTTGACACAAGGGAGGTGACAGAAAGGGGACAGTGAGGAATGTGTTGTGTCACATCCTGGCGTTTCTTGGAAAAAGAGGCTCAAGCGCCGCCTTCCCCCGATTCCTTTGAAACCCTGTTCTGACAGATGCCAGGCCTAAAGTCTTCTCTGTATGTCCCCAAAGGGTGAATCAATCGGCTGCTAAAACATAATTACTTACCTACTGTTCCTAAATTGGTAACAAATAAAGCAATTGTTCATTTCCACCTGATGCAAAAAAAGGGAACAGAAACCTTGTTGGCCGATCCTAGTACCTCGTATTATCACACACAATTATGATTCACAATTGCAGAAACTTTTGATACAAACCACTTTTTTCTCAGCTCACCCTGAGTATACAATGCTTTGTATGCAACCATGGAATATAGCTGCTTGCTAAGGTTATTTCTATTTTTCTGCTTCATTTATATAAATATATGTATTTACCTGTCATTGCAAATATATTCTTGGTTTTCTTTCATAACTCCAGTGATATATTGGACGTGTAGGAGCATTTTCAGTATGAAAAACTTACAGACAGGTCTAATCCTACTCTGCTAAAGCGTAGAATTTCACAGGAAGCTGCCAGTGGACATGAAGTGATTTGAGGCAGTCAGATCCTGGCACCATATTTTTCTTTATTTGTAGGGTTATCACACACAAAACTAAGTAGCAGCAAACCTGTGAGAAGCATTAAGTCCTTACATTCACGTAAAAGGTGGGAAGGCAAAAACTTGGCAGCTGTGCCACAGAAACCTGGTGTTGCCAGAGCCTTGAGGTGATATAATCCCACCTCCCTTTTCTTGCAGGGAGAAAATTAAAAGCCATCAGATGCCTCCAATTAATAAAATGGAGTTTTAGTAGACCAAAAAAAAAAAAGAAAATTGAACCATGTATTTAAAGAGCATGTTTAAAGAGAGAAAATTCACATACTTTGCTCTGCGAATGAAATAAATTTTAACAATGAACATGTTCTTTCCTCACTGTGTCGTGGCTGGTCATGTCCTTCCCTCTAGCTCTGTTTTCTGGCTAAACAACTTTCTAAGACTTTGAATCACTCTGGGCATCATTTACTATGGGCAAAGGTAGGCAATGTAGTAGCTAAAAACACAGAAGAAACAGATAATAAACTAATATATCTAATAGGTAACTAAAAGGTGGGCCTTAATTTGCTCACCGCTTTTGATGTCTTTATTGCCGTGCAATTGTCAGGCTAGAAATGGTCAAAATCTGTGGCTCCCTTCAAGGAACTGATCTTCAGGATCAATAAATTACCATCCTTCAGCTGGTTTTTTTTCTATAGCACTTTATAATTGCTCACATCAGTGTTTTTCTGTCTTGAGCTGCAATCTATCCCTGTCTTAAGGATCTAATCTCTGTCTGAAGTTTTACCTCTTCTTGACTGGCCTTTTGTGGCTTTTGTCTGCATCCTTTATAACAGCTGGTGCCTGGGAAGTTTGATCCCAGGTTATACAAGTTGTGGGGTGCCTCACACACAGCTGAGCCCCTGCTCAGGCGAAGGTTACAGTTTCCTGCATGCTAAGTGTCTCCCTTTTGCTTCTCAGGAATGTTTTGGCATGTTTTTGGCTTCCCTCAGTGCAATCCCATTTTGCACGTCGCTTGGCTCATCCCTGCCTGTGTTTTCCTGCTGTGTTCATGTGTTGCCCTTGGGACAGACTCTCCTTCCTCTGGAAGACACTGCCTGACTGCAGGTGAACACAGATTCCTGCCTGTTCCTGCCTATTGCCCTTTTACATCTGAAGGCAGAACATGCAGCATGTGCCATAAACTCCAAACAAATGAATCAAATAGTTCTGCAGTCCGTCAGAGGTAATACGATTTTTGAGTGTGTTGTCTGCCGCTGGATCTCCATGTCAGATACATGCTTTGGCTCCTTGATGCTGTGCTGCCAGGCTCCCCAGCAGCCATCCAGTGGGAGGTTGTGTTACACTTACATGGAAAACGACTTCAGCATCAGGGGGTTTCTCCTGGCTGTGGAGATCTTTGAGCAAACCAGTAGGGAACAGAGACCCTGTTGGCAATTCTGATTCACAACCTGCACGGCAGCAGGAAGAGGAATGCTGGAATCTCCGCTGGCAAAAATAAGATGTAGCAACTTAAAAACAGATATCTCAGTGACCCTGCACAGAAAAGAATATATTTGACTTGCTAGTGTCAATAGCAGGTATATTGGAAAACAAGGTTTTCTGTCTGACTCGAAAATCTCAGGCAGAAACACTCTGGCAAAGAAAATCTTAAGCCTTCACTGGCAAAAAATGCTAAGAGCGTTGTCTGTTGCTAGCTGTAATAAGATACAGACAAAGACATGGGAGCCAGGCAGGGGGTTGTTAACAGGCAGGTTTGGGGCTGACCCAGAAACTCCTGCTGGGAATGTGTTCCATAGATGGCCAAGCAGCTGAGGATTTTCCAAAGGGCTGCTTGAGGAACAGGGCCAAGGTTGTCAAAGCTCAGCAAAGGAATTTCTGGCCTCGTAGGTTTATCTTTGGCAAAATACATTGAGGAGTAATAGATACCACATTTACCTGGCCTTTAAGGTAGATTCTTTATAGGAGTTTAAAATAGAGAAATAATTTTAAAAAAACCCCACACATTAATCTCGAGGCTCACCTTTTAGATAAATTTTCCAAGAACTGATCTCAAAAAAGGAGGCTTCTGCGAGGTTGCTCCTTGTCTTTTTCAGCAGAAAGCAGTATGAATACCTAACTATAGGCAGTAAGAATAGGCAACAGTAGAACTAGACGTTCTGCATCTAGTCAGGGAAATATTAGTGATTTTGCTAATAACTAAGCTAGTTCATTTAATTCTATCTTTTGTTTTTCTGGGGTGGGAAGACAACTTTCCACTGCCTTTGCTTTCTAAAAATGTGTCTCCTGTGGCACTGTTTGATGGCTTTCATTCATGTGTGTTGAAATGTTTTGGAGAGAAGCCTAAGTGTTCAAAAATGTGCTTCGCTGCCTCCAGGTTTTTTGGTATTTGGCTTTGTCTTTAGTTGTAAAGGCTTTTGATAACAGAGCTGGCTGAATACTTTCATATAAAAATGCAATTTTATTGAGCCCCAAATGTTTCATTCATATTGTCTATGGTGCGAGCGTTTGCCAAGCCCAGAGCAGGATGCCAGGTGAAGAGTACCTGGATTTCTGATGGTTTGTCTTAAGGGATATGGATGCAGCGAGCTGCCAGGGCTTCAGACTTTGGTCAATCTTCTGCTGCTGGTGCCCCGGTGCCATCGTTTCCTGTTGCTCCTCAGCGAAATTGTCATCTTCGCTCTGGTCATGAAAGCTGACAGGAACATCAATATCACTAAGTGGTTGCAGAGCCTGGGGAATTTAGCACATGTTAGTTTTTGGCCTGAATTGGACTGTAACCTAGAAGAGTAAAACAAAATCAGCCATGAATGGAAATCCTGCTTTCCAGCCAATTCTTTTGTAGCCTTCTCCTGGTGCTAATGAGAAATAGAAAATCAGAGTCTCTTGTGCTGGAGGCATTTACACCCTCTTCAATTTGATATTGTCTAATGCCAGTTTGAGTTTCCTCACCATTAATGCATTTAAGACTTAATGCAAATACTTATTATTATTTGTGACTGATATCCCCCCTTCCACCCCACCCCCCAAAAAAAAATTCCACAGAAAAATTATGAGCATAACACTCAATTCAATCATGTCAATGTATGGAGATCAATATGAGAAAATTACTTATTTCGTCCACTTTCGCTGAGTAGAGACTTTCAGACTTTCCACACTTCCAGGTTTTAACTGTCTGAACTTCAACATCCAGCTCATCAATTGTTGTAGAAACCAGCAGAGGTATCACAGTAATATTGGTCTTTTGCAGTTGGTGTGGTGAACATTACCAATGCTGCCTTTTCCAAGCCAAGTAAGATAGGATTCCTTCCCCATGGAAAAGGAAAAATGTATATTCTCGTTTCAGTGCTGAGCAGCTTATGTTCCTTCTGTCCCAAACAGGCAAGAGTTTTTTATCTTGCATTTATATTCTTAATTTGCCTATAATTGCTTTCAGGCATCACATCTGAGGCCAGCCTTCATTAATATGTTAATTGTGCAGTCCCTCCCAGTGGATTTTTCCGAAGCTAAGAGTAAACAGAAAGGTTTATTCCCCTCACCTTCCCTCAAGCCCTCTAAACAGAAAAATATTTTTATGAGATACTTGACTAGGCTCAGATCACCATGATGATGGGGCACATTTATTTCCTGTTTCTGGATCTGCCCAAAACAGCTGATCAGAATCCCTCTGTTGGAACAGATCAGAGGCTCATAAGGTCAGAACAAAATGGCATTTTTTATTGAGGTGCAATTTGGAACCACTGTACACATTTCCTCCATCCTATTCCACGTGGATATGCTAAATGGGTATAAAAAAAAAGCTGACATTATCAAAGTACTACAGGGAATTACCCACACACTTGCTGTTAATTAATGTGAGATGTGCAGAGAATTTGCCCACACTGCTTTGAAAATCTCAGCTAAAACATTTTAATGGTGAGTATTTTTGGGGAATGAAACATGGAAGAAGCCCTGTGAACCAAACTCCTTAACTGTTTATTACCTCTCTCAGCTCTTGAACTGGAAATGTCATCAATGGAAAAATCTTAGAGTTCATTTCTGAGTTGTCCTGAAGACAGCCCTCATACCTTTCCAGTCAGGAAGCATGACAAACATGACTTAAAATTATTTCTGTAAATAATTTAAATAATTTGTTGGAATTAGGATTCCTATAACAGCCTCTCTTTCTCTGTTAAGATTGATTATAAACTGTGCAACAGATGTCCAGCAGCAACAAGATGCAAAAATAATTCACTGCCTATTCCTTTATTTGTCTCCTCCTTTTATCCTGCCACAAATGGGGGCAGATTGTGAAATCCCTGTAGATTTGCTGGCTGAGTAGGGGTGTTAATTGTCAGCTATAATTGATGTGCTAAAGGCTTCCTGAGAAAATTTGTACTTCTGTATCCATTGATATCCTTCTTTCCTCTTCTATCAAGCCACTTCTGGTTCCCCCTGCTGCCAAATGTTCCCAATTCCACACAGTCTGTAACTGCCCTCCTCACCTACCCAGTGCATCCTGCTGTGGCCAAAGGCTCAGGGAGCTCGTGACGTGTCCTGCATTATTCGTTTCCTAGTTTCTGAAGGCAAAAACTAAATCGTGACAAGATGGTTTAGGACCCACTCCAGTAAAGTCTGCAGTGCACATATGAGCAGGAAAAAAATGTGTGAGTATAGTTGCAAAAGGTACAGAAGACTCATATTTGACTTCTTTTCCCTCTATTTAAATACAGCTTCAAATGTTTCTATCCCTAGGTCTTAGACATTCATGTACATGTTGGTCATTCTTGCAATTACATGGATTCAGGATGGTCACAACAGGCATATGAGAAAATCTTTTTGGTAGCTGGAAAACCTGCACAACAGATGCTTACCTCTGCTCCTTCCCTCAGCTCTTGCAAGCTCACTCAGTCCATCAGATTCTTTATTGCAAGTCATGATTCATTCCACAGCTGAAATTGTGACTCGGGTACCTCATCTTTCCTTCTCTGAATCTTGCTGACTTGTGCTCTCTGTCAATCCATCGTTTTGGATCCATGTGCTTTTCATCCTGCACATGATGAGTGTCTGCTCCTCTTCCATAATGGCATGTGCATTCAGTGTGACTGTGCTCCCTGCCTTTGCACTTCAGGCACTGTCATTGAGATGCAAAGCCTTTATATTCCATCTAAATATTTCTCCTACCTCTGCTTCCCTGGATCTGACTTGTATCTGTATTATCTCCTTTCCAGTCCATGTGCCCCTTTGCAGAGTACTGATAAAAATTGATTTTTGTTCTGTGAGTAAATTGTACTCGAATGAAAGGAATTGTTCCTACAGGATGTATGAAGGATTTTTGTGGAAAGCACCAGAGGACCATTGAGAGGTGTTTTTCACAGCTCTTAGGACTTTCCTATAGTTTGCTGAAGAAAAGCCAGATGAGAAGGTGCACTAGACTCCAATAATAGGGACCAAGGGGCTTTACATGTTGTGTTGCTTCTCTAAGCTGGCATGGCACTTACTTCAGGTGTGCTCAGTCTGCAGCTAAATCCTTGTTTGAGGTAGTGTTTAGTTCTCAGTCTTCTCCTCATCCCCATGTATCCTCTGTATCACCTCCAGGGATATTGAGGGAGTCTTTGATCAAAGCTTTATGGTACAGATGCATTTCTGTTTCAGTCCACCCTTTTCCATAGTACAATAACTTTGATTTCGGTAGAGGGGCAATGGGTGTAACTGTTCAGATTTTTTGATTGCATATAATGCTCAGTCCATTTCCTGGTAAACTTAATTTCATTACTACATTTCCAAGCTTACTGAGTCACACATTAGTAGTACCCATTGTAGCACATAGGGGCCAAGTTACCCAGGGGATGTCAAACATTGTCTGTGAAGCCTGTCAGGTAGGGCCTTTTCCACCAAGATCCATTTATTTCTCAGCTTTCCTGTATAAAGGATGTACACCATATAATTGGCCTCATTTAACAGCTTGTGTTCCTGCCATCAGTGAAAGAGTCTCCTGCTGTGATTTCCAGTATTGCCCATCTAGGTCGTGTTTAGCAGTTCACCTCCAAAATAGCTGTAAAAGTAGAGAGGTGACAAATAGGTGTCAGATTTGAGAACAAGGAGGTCCTGCAGCTGTGGCTGCACTGCCCTACTTTGGGGCTAAATCCCGTGGCTGAGGTGGCCCTTGCCTCGCAGTGCCCTGGTCATGGCAATAAAGGCTTCAAAGAAATCTAAATGCCTTAATTTCTATTCAGTGCATTAATCTCTTTCAGTTTTAAAGAAAACAATTTAAAGCAATCTGGAAGGCATGTAAAAAGTGTTTTAAATTGGTGATATTTATAGCTGCTTCATTTTTTTCTGAAGTCCCTGTTCTTAACAGGCAGTAACAGCAATTCAGTAGCAATCCAGTTCCTGCCAGTAACCTTCTCCTAGGAAAAAGGATTTCAGTAAGCTTTATCACTCAGCGTAGCCAACAGAAATATTTGATACTAAGAGCAGTGGAACCAGAAATCCACTTCAGATGTCCTTCAAACAGCTAGATGAGCAATTCAAGGGGATGTGGAATAGGAAACTCAGAAAATGGAGCTTGACTTTGATACTTACTTGGTGTGATAGAGTAATTTACTCTCCATATAGATCTTACTGTATAAGAAAAAGGAAGAAAGAGGAAGCAGTAATGTGTCACCTTATCTAAATAAGGTACCTGTCATTCCTGAAATTCTCCTTAAACTATGATGGATGCTCTTATTCAACAAGAGAGATTTTTTCCCCATGGTGAAAGACGATCCTTTCAAACAGCAAAGGACTATGATGAGACTGATTTTCCTTCTTATGGATGAGGCTGAAACAATGCAAAAATAGCTACAGAGCAGGTGCCCTGGGATTCCTCTCTGACCACTTGCAACGTGTATAGTCATAGAAAAGGCAGTGATCTGAACAGAAAAACAGCTGGGTTAATTGTCTTGCCAGAAACGTCTGTAAGCTTTGAAGTGGTAGCATATTCTCCTATGTGTTGTGCTTATTTACTAAGAAAGTTTTGTTTTCTTTTCAGTTAATTTTGATTGACTGATCTGTCATTCCAGAACTTAAATCTTTTTGCTATTTATCCATGGTTCTAATGTCAACTCTAATTTAACTAAAGACATTAGCTAGAAATAGATCTGTGGTGTTTACTTTCTTTTTCTTTTATTTTTGCCAAGTATATGCTTTTTTCCCCCCTGCATCTTCTATTTGAACACTGTTTTTAAAACAGTTAATCTGGGCACTGCTTTGACTTATTCCTTTATTATCTAGAGGACAACTCTGAAATGTATGGTGAACCTCTTCGGCAGTGAAACATGTAATGTACATATAATAAAGCAAACTCAGTGATCTCTCTCTTAGACTGATACCAATAGGCATGGTAGTGAAGAAGTGTTTTGTGCTGTAGCAGTGCCAATTAAAACCTACTTCAGCACAATAAAGAGTGAATTGAGCCCCTGGATATAAAGAGTGTGGTACCTGTGAAGGCTCACTGGTACAGTGCGTGCTTGGGGGGGAGCTGGGGGGAGCACAAATGCTCCCTGCCTGCCTGGATCACAAATTGCCATTATTTTGTGTTGTTTATAGCCTCAGCTGGGAAGGCAGGGACTAACCCAGCCACTGTAAGGCTGCAAAATAACTTAAAATCCATAACTTATTAGGTGCACTAAGTCACTGAAGCCTGGAAGGGTGGCCCATGCATTCTATGAGCTGATCAACCTGTCAGCATTCTTGGAAACATAATCTTTCCAAGAGCTGTGGGGTTCCCTTCTTCCCTGCTTGGGAGCCTTTGTGCTGAACCTATCCTTCTGAGTGGCGATTTTGAGGAATGGAGATTTAGGAGATGGCTGTACACAAAAGAATATTTGATGGTCTTTGTGTATTCTTTTGTTCAAGGCAGTCGTGTACCGTACCTACATTGATGGCGTTTCTTACAGGAAATAAAGTGTGCAAGGGCTTAGACAGTTCTTTCGTACAGCCCACCCACTGGAACCACAGGCTTCGTATTAAAATGAGTGAGCTGCATTTATAGAAAGTTTTTTGAAAGACCTTCTTAAACTGCTTTACTTTGCCTCATGTATGCTGTTGCTCTCAGGAGCCAATTATGTTCTAGGGACACAGCAGGGCTTTGCAGGCCTGCCTAGAAGTCCCCAACCCTGCTCCGACTGAAAATCCTGCAGAAGCAAGTACATTTACACTTCTTCGATGTGCTGTTTCATTGTTTACACTGTATTTTCATCAGCGTGCTGCTCATTAAGCATGGGAGGACCTGACAGACGGGACCTGGAGCACTTGCCATCAAATTTAGCCCAAGTCTACTGACATCTCAGCAGGGGAAGTGGAGCACTGTGATTCTGAAAAAGGCATTTTGCAGTCTGTAATCTTGAGTATACAGCACTGAGAAGAGCTGTTTCTGCATAATGTAATTCATACCATCAGGAACTGTACATTTTAAATCACAGATCTGTACTTCTTGAACCCCATTCTCTGAAGTCATTTTCTTTGCTCGCTGACATTTTAAGTGTTCTGTGTTTGGTGCCACTAGATTATGACATTTTGATGTTCAGTTAGAAATCCAAAATAGCAATTAGGGAATTACAAATTGCAGAAATCTTGCCGTATAACTATTAATTATATTCCTTATTGTCCTAACTAGTAAATGATTATACAAAAATGTCTCTTAAATATAACAGGCAAAACCTTGTTATAATTAGGCTATTCCTGAGATGTCAGTCCCTACTCAATAGAACTGGCTTATCTCTAGAGCCTGCTGAAGCTGACAGTATTTCCAGGTGAGGAACAGTGCTCAGGAGGAATAGAAGTGTGTGTATGTGTGATTATAACCTGGAGACTTAGATTTTGACTTGAGCTCTGGGAGATGTTGAAATTCTTGCCTGATCTAGGGCATGATGTGTCATCCTGGATTGCTGCAAGTCAAGCAAGCCTTATTGGTATTACCTTTTGTGAAGAGATTTAGAAGAGTGAAAATATTTTAACTTTGATGGTGTAGGATATTTCAGCAAAGCTTTCCAAACGTGTCATGGAATGGTGCCTCGGGAGTACTGCTTGCTTTGCTGCCTCACTACAGCAGAAGCAGTGCTTTACATCTATAGGCAAATTAAATCTCTCCTTTTAGTCCGGTTTACTGCACTGACTTTGTTCCAATGCTGTCCTGCACCCAGCCTGTCCTGATATTAATATTTTGTTCTACAACACTGCAAAAGGGTAAAACTCCCAAGTAGTGCTGGAGCAAAGATGAGGTCCCTAGGAAAGCAGCTTCATGATGCGCACATCCAGAAGATTAGATCTTGTTTGCATGAGGAAAAGCAAGGGTATAGTAGAGAAGGCTTAGAAAATTACTGGGAAACACAGCCAGCTTTGGACTTCCAACCAAGCTCAGTGGTTGTGCCAGGCCCCATAAATAGCCCTAGTTTAGATTAAGTTAATTCCAGAATAAAAATCCCTGCAATGCACATTGCACAGATATCGAGTTGCATCAGTTTCATTCTGTGAGTCTCTTAATAAGTATTTTGAAGTCCTGCCTGGTCTCTTGTCCTGACCCCACCGAGAGCTGGAACTCTGGCTTGGCTTTCCCCCATAGGAATCCTGCTCATGTGCTCCACAGTGAAGGCTGCCTTGTTAACTGCAGCCTCTGCTGCAGCGCAGTCTGCACCTATTATAGGACAATTAGTAAAAATACAAGTAATACAAGTAATACAAGTAAGCAAATTCCATCCATTGCACACCCAGATCACCTATGTTTAAGTGCAGCTCTGAATTTCCTCAAGTTCTCTAAGTGTAGCATGATGGATGCACGAAGAACTGTACTCAAATAGAAAAAAACTTATGTTTGCCTATAAAATAAGATCTTCTAACCACCTTTTCAGCAAGACTAGCTGGGAAATAGAAAAAGAAACAGCTTGAGAGATACATTTTCAGTCATCTCCAAATGCCCTTTTCCCTCTCTAATTTACTTCCAGACAGTGCACACATTTTAAATGAATAGTTAGCTAAAAACTGAAAGGATGTTAAAAAATTAGATGAATACATTGTGTTCTAAAAAGAATTGGAGACAGAGGTCATTGAGATTGTTTTAAAAAGGTCTCTGTCTCTTAGTGATGATGACAATACGGGCAGTGAAATAATGGAAGCTGGGAGACAAAAGCTCTGAAATAAAGCTCTTACATGGGCCATGCTTTTCCCAGGGGTCAGTTATCAAGAATACTAGGAATGCTTTCGGACTGGTGCTGGGATATAGAACAGGTATTTAAGTTGTAATAAACTGTCGGAAATAGGATGTGGTTAGGCACTGGCAGATTCCATGTGTAACCGAGTTTGGAGACCTGGGCCAGGTGCAGCACCAGATCTGAGCTGTTCCTGTCATGTTTCTTGATGTACATTTCCACATCACATACTAAAAACTCTTTAAAGCTTAAGGAAAAAAGATTTCAGTTTTGTATTTCAGGTTTCTCCTGACCATCTAGGGTAGAAATTGCTTTTAAATTGCTTTAAGAAAATATTCCTATGTATGATTGCAGAGTAATTTACTTGAATCAAGAAGCTCTGGTGATAATTTCAGATGCACTATTTAGTTAACATTCCTTAAGAATTAGCTGTCTATGGAAGTTGAAATTACATTAAACATTTCAAGAAGTTGCATCAGGAGTCTTAAAGGAAAGTAACACCGAAGGAGTGGAGGAAACCATTCAGAAGACACTGATCTACTTCTAAAGGTTTGCTGTCCTGTAACACTTTCAAGCAAATGAATAGGTTTTGGCTAAGTTCAAGTCAAGTCATTAGGATTCTTTTCTCTCTTTTAAACCTTAATTAAATGTTATCCTCATTGTCAATACGAAAAAACAAATTTAAAAAAAAATAGGAGGAAATGGGAGAGGAGCAGAAAGACCAGACTTCAAACCAATAAAGAACTATTTGAAAGACAGGAGAAAAGGTCCTCACAAAGACAGAAAAAAAAAAAAGGAACTATAAATCTTTTAAAATTAGGAAGCTGTTAAAAAAATAAAATTAATACTGTACTGTGTAGCCAAACCATTATCACCTACTGAGAAAGATTTAACAGAAATGTGAAAATAAGTTTTAAAATTTTGGAAACCCGTTGTTAAAAGTCCCAAGATTATAGGTGCATTAAGAAAGATTGAGAAAAACCCCAACTTTATTAGTATACACGCTGTATAGATAAACCCCAAATCTGAGGAATAAGGAAGAATAATTTTCTGCATGTTTATTGCCCTTTACTTGGGAATGAACTCTTGTTCAGCCACCGTTATTTTTGTAGAAAGCTGTGACCATTAGAACTGCCATTCAGCAGTGGGTAGCTCCAGCTAAATCACAGAAGATGCACACCCCATACCTACCTCATCTTGATCGCTTTTGCTACAGTTCAGTGAAAATCCTGGTATAGGACTGTTATCTCTCTTCAAGAGTGTTACTTATCATTAGCTATGGCAACACTCAAAAATCTACTTAAAGAATAAATCCAAGTACATAAGTTTTACCTCCAAATTGACTAAGGCTGTCAACCTGAAGTAAATTACTCATTTATGGTCAAGAACAGAGGTCACTCAGGCAATCAGAAGGTTAGCTACCAAAACCAGGAGCAGTATTGAGTGTTCAGATGTTTTATTTATATAAAAATATGAGTATTTCTATTATTCTTTGCGTTCCAAGGAAGAAAAAGTTGCCGTCCATTCTGCATTGTGGAAAATCTGGTTTTATTAGTGCTGTCCTGCACAAGGGTATTTTTATTTCTTTGGCTGGCTGGTGTAGTGCCTTTCCCATTCATCACACTGTAATGTAAATGTGGGGCTGCTAGTGAGAGATGAGAGCTCTCAGCTCTCAGTCTTTCACACAACAAGGAGGATAAAAAACCCTAAAAGGAAAGTATGTGGGAATGGAGAGTTCTGTCTCCCTTTACAATAATACCACTCCTAAGCAACTGGTTTGAACAAGACTGTGCAAGGAATGTTGCAGGCTTCCTAAAAGGCCAGTGATTCTCTCTTCCTCATGGGAAGAAAAAAAGATCAGCCCCCTGACAATACACACATGTATCAAAAGCTGTCAGGCTTTTCAAGTTCCTCCTGCATTGCTCCATTCCCTTGGTATTTTCCAATGTACTTGCTTTTCAGCTGTCGGCTTTGTTTTGGACCTTGGAAGTTCAGAATATTTCTCAGATTTTTATTTCTCAAAAGTGGAGAATAAAAGGTGTCTCCTAACTTTTTACAGCGATGTCTTTGGTTAACAGTCATGTCAATAAAACAGCTGTGGTAATGTAGCTGTTTCACCCCTTTTTCTGCAATTGGAGATAAATTATCACAGTAAGGCTGGTGTACGGAGATGTGTATTTTGATTTTTTAAGGCATTTAAAGACATTGCAAGACTGCTGTCTTTGCCTCAGTGGCCTTATAGTTGAGCAAAACATCCAATTGTTGAGTTCAAAATTCTAAACTTGCTATTGAACAACTTTTCACATCTGACAGTTCTGGTTCTGAGGGTGATGCCCTTATGTATAATCCAGTTGTGTAGGCATTCATCATTGTTTTTAAGTGAAAATTGCAAAGTTTTTAAGTGATTTTCAACAAATTTTGACCACTATTTTCCGTAGGCTAAAGCACTGTGGATGCCCTGAACTTAAGATAAACTAAGAATCATGTTCTTTTGCTAATATTTTACATTCTTAACAGTCAGATTATTATATTGTCTGACAATCTCTCAACTGGTATGTCGTATCTTGCAAAGAGAGGGTTTATAATTAATTGAAATTAAATGTTCAATTCTATTCTCAAATAAAGTTGCAGTAGATATTGGAACTGGTAATTTGGAACCAAAATTCACCTCATTTTCTGGTATGTAAAAACAAACCTGCAGTCTTTTGGGGCTCTTCAAGCTGAAGTTTTTTCAGATGTTTTTTAAAGCACAGTATCACACTCTAGTCATAGTCCTTGTTCTCAGTTCTGACTCCATACACGCATCAGAAAAAAAAATTATTTTTACAAGATACGTTAACTCCTTGGGCACCTGGCTCTTACCCTTTTGTTGTTTTCATGGATGATGCACATGTTCTACTTGCTCACTATCTGCTGTGTGCCACAGTCTGTTATATTTCTTAAAATGTGTGTCTGCACAGCCAAGGAGGAAGCCAACCCTTAGGCTGGTTCTGGCTGTCGCACTGGGTCGTGCAGACCTTCTGGAGGGAGTGCTCAGTTGGCTTTCAGCAAAGGAAAAGCTCAGCCAGGAGAGGCTTTTCCAGACTAGGAGTTGGAGTAGGAGAGAAACGAGCACATCTGCAACGAATCTGAAGGTTTGGAAACTGTTAAGAACAGGGAGCAGAAATATCACAGCAGGCTTCAGAGCCAATGGAAGAAAGCCTTTTTCAGTGCGCAGAGAAGGCATACATCCTTCCCTCGATAAAAAGTTCTACTCCTGCTGTAGGTTTCTGCAAAACTGAGTTGCTGCCCGAGGTACAGGAAGTTTCCAAAGACAGGACACTGCTTAGGTCTTCATCTGCTTATATTGGTCTGGCCTCAAATTTAGTCTGGTTTAATTATGCAGATTTCTCCTTAATATTTTTTTCCCTCCTAACCCAGTCTAATGTTACATTCTGTTGTTTATTTTTCAAAACTTGTCAATCTGCTCCAGTTTCATTCTGTCTTTTTCACATTTTAATAGCTTTCTATAAGTTTAAGCTGTCTGGGGATCTTTTTCAGTTAGGAGTCTGCGATCCCCTTTGCCATCTGGCCTTGGAGGAGAAATTCCACAAATTATTTAAAACAACATGTTTGTCTCAGCATAATCAAATCTATAAAATCTCCTTGTTCTTGGTTTTTCATCTCAAGCACATAACTTCCAAGAGATGTATTATTTTTAGGAGTGTAACATTCTATAAATTTCTGTAACTGATAACTTAGTCTTCATCTGATAACTGAATTGGTGTTCCTCACTTAGCTTTTAAAATAGGGATTGCTCAAAGTAAAGTCAGTGCCACCAACTTGTAAGATTAAAATAAACTGGTATCTTTTTTTCTCATCTTTCATTTCAGCAGCCCAATTTTCCTATTGCTATTGTGTATAAATATGAAATTCTTGCTTGAACTTGCTTTAGTGACTTGCTGCATTCATGGATATTTCTTGGCGTTCTCCATTGGCCTTTCCTTCTAATTTGCCATTTCTTTCCCATTTCTCCTGCCAGCTGCAGTTCAAGATCTCAATTAATGTGAATCATGAGTTTGTGTCACTCATTTTGATGGCTCTGTAGTGTAACTGATAGACTGACCAGCAATGAAAAGTTCTTATAACGGGAATAGGTTCATATTTCCTCTAGTTTGCTAAATTAAATCTCTCCTATTGATGTCACTTTTGTCAGAGATGAGGTAATCCACTTCTTCTCAGCAGTTCTATTTCATCCCTAACAATATACCAGTGACCACAATGAAGTTACACGCTTGTGGCCATGTTTCCATTTAAAAGCTAAACCAACTTTTCCCAACATTCTTTCATGGGCAGACTATCAGCCTTTGCCATGTTGTGCCTCCACATTTTAAAAAGGTCCTGGGTGACATAATCCCAGTGCTGTTAGAGCTCTTTGTGTTGGGCCAAGTTATCTCACTCAAACTGTTCTTCAATGCTGTTGTTTGGGATAGCCAGGTTTGGGATTAAGTTCAATAATACTTTGTTACAAGGAGGCTGTAAAAGTCTAGAACCAAAATCTTTTGTGATCTGGTCTGAAGGTGGATTATAAAAATAGAAAAGTCAAAGGGAGAAAAATAATTAAAAAGCAAAATGGCTCAAAAAGCCTTCAGAGTTCCTAAGAAGCATGTTGCAAAGAAGGGTGAGTGTAATGCTGGCAGACTATTGGCCTTCCACCTAGAATTTATAAACATACTTTTGTATGAGTTGTGGGACCAAAAGAAATCTGCACAATGCACTTTAACTCTTTGACCACTTGGAACTTTTTAAAATCTCCTTTAATTTTGATATTTGTTTAAGTTTTTGCCAGCTGTAGATCTCCAACAGTTTTCTTTGAAAATCCAACACAGTACACATTGCTCTTTTCTGCTCTTCACTCTTTGAGTGCACAGTTCTCTGCTTAGTAAGCAAAGGACTGGCAAGAGATTTAAAAAGTCCCTTACCTGCAGACTCATAACTTTGTTTGCTTATGGATTATGATAGCGCATCCAGCTCAATGATGTTGTATGTTGTAAGTGTTGCAGATTAACCTTCCTGATGAAAATTCAAAAATCTTCTCAGAAATCAGGCACAATTCATACATGTAACTATTTAAGTGAAAAGCAAAATGGTTTTATTGTATTTTATTACTACAAAATAGTGCTGAAACATTTTCTGCCTATCCTTTTACAAGCATAAGCCCAAAATCTCCAGGAAGGGAATTCTATTCTAGCTTTTTTTCTTCAAACTTGAGCCATTTACCAAATGTGTCAGTGCCTCTTGGAATTCCACAGCCGAGTGTGCAGTTGGCAGTTACGTTTCTTGGGCTCCAACTACCATTTATGTGATCACACAGGAGAACAGGAGGCAACAAAATCTGTTGCCCTACTGGGTCCATCTGGGAATTAAAATGTCTTTGGATTTCTAGGCTATGACAGGCATAGGTTTGATATAGAATAGGTGCTGAAAGGAAGGAGAATTAAATTGCACTGGTATGTAAGGAAGAGTGCGTACATATGGGAATACAGCAATGATCTCAACTCAAGGACTATTCATTTAAAAATTTACTCTGTGTGCTGAAGATTTCCAGCTAAAAATAAGAAGTAAGTTTAAAAGAGAAATAAGCCTTTATTCCTTAAAATTTCAGAGAATGACTCTTGGCCAAGTTTATTTTTTTATTATCAGCTACAAAGGGATCTTTTAAACAATATTCAATTGAATTTTAAAAAGTCAGGTTTTCACCTATCCTAATGCAAAAAAAAAAAAAAAAAAGAAAAGTTATTGTTGTTAAAATAATCAACAAATTTGAGTAAAGCACAGATTGGTGTGTGGCTCCCATGAGTTAGCCCTCAAATCTTTGTCTCAGTCTATTTGGGAATCTTCTACCAGGCTTGGACATTTCAGAGCCAGGTCATATGCGTGCAAAACCTTTGAACGCACAGTTATTAATCTACAGCACAGATTTGTGTCCTGAATCAGACAGATTGTCCAGTTGGGCATTAAATATGATCACACTTTTGGTGCCATTATCTGGTGAATCCCTGCTGGCCACAATCTTCCACCCAGTGGCAAGGGCCAGTGGAACTTGTGGGGTCTCGAAAGGGTCTAATTCTTCTCCTGCAGCTTTTATCTTCTCCCTCTCTTCTTCTTCTCTTTGGATTTTGGTATCTCGCAATATGAATCCTCAACTTGTGAATTTTTTATGATTTCTTCATTTTGAGCTTTTTGATACTGGTATCAAACCACTGGCATCACCTCCATGTTCTCACTTCCTTCTTTGCAGTTTTACTGACCATGCATGTGTTCTTACAGACTAAGGTGAGAATTGAATACTGCTGTTTATCATTAATTTCTTTCAGCTAAGCCTGGCCTTGGAGTCACATGTGAGCCAGCATAATTTACTGTAGCACCAGGGCTGGCAGCCACAGAGATGTCCTTTCTCGTTCAGCACTGGAAGCACAGGCAACGCTCCATACGGCACAGCCAAGTGTCTGGAATGACTCTTTTAACTTCTGCTTTAAAACAGCATTTCATTTGGCAAAATACCAAAATATTCTATGGAAATAATTTATGGTACTTTAAAAAGTGAGGCTTTAAAGTTAAATTATAAGCATATATTTACTTTAAAAACTTATTTTTAAGTGGTTCTGGAGACTGCTAAAACAGAAAGAGTTGAGAAATTATGTAAGGTGGTAACAGTTTGAGCAAAAAGTACAAAATCTGACACAGCAAACTGGGGAGTCACCTTGCTGCTTCCCAGCACAGTTTGTTTTTGACAGCTGCACCTCTTCTGTTGTTTTTCTGGATGATTAGCAGAGCTTTTCCTTATTTCTCCCTTCCTACCACCTTATGGTTTTATTAATGCCTCCTTAATCCTATGGGAGTCTTTTGCCTTCTTTTTTCATTTCTCCTTCCCCCCCCCCTCGTTTCTCACACAAATCTATGCTATGTCTTTCACACCTGTATTTCTCTGTTTTCTTCACTCTCTTTCTGCGTCTCACTGAACCCCTGCACATTGCTGGGTTTTTTGTTTATCTTTCAGAAATGTGCAACAGCCTGAGGTTTTGGTTTTCTCTTTCATTCCCCTGATCAGCTCCCTGTGGAGTCTAGGTTTTCCTCATCCCAACCCCTTCCTGTTCTGCTGGGTTTTTTCCATCAGACTCCTCTTATGTTCCTATGTGTCCCATGAGACTGTGTCGCTGTGTTGGAAGATTTCAATCAGTTCCGTATTGTTTCCTTTGACCCATGTGGGATGATGGCCTCTGCACTGCAGTTTTCTTTTCCTTTTCTTCACCCTTTCAAGCATCCCTAGGCACCCCCAGCAATACTGCTGATCGTTAGAGGATCCATTTCTCCTGAGTAACCTGGTGTCATCTCCTACTTCTCTCTTGCTGACATGGAGACGAACGGAATAATGGAGATTTGTGCACTGTTTGTGGCTCCTGCTCGGACCGTGCACCCTCGAGCAAGCAATCACAGCTGGTCTGTGGCCATAACAATTTTTGGAGCTCAAAGTAAGGGGTGTCTGGCTGCAGTGACTTTAAATGAGCACCAGAATTTTTCCAATGGCTAGAATTCCGTAGGCCGTGAAAAAAGGATCCTTGCAGAAAAGACAAAACAGATTTACAGTTTATCTTTCCAGCTGCATATCTTCTCTGTATCAGAAGCTCTTTTTGCACAGCTCAAGATAAAACAATAAACTTGGGAGTGTCTTGAGTTGGTGCTTATTTCTGGCACATCTGGGAATATTGGTATTCACTGCGAAGTCATGAAAAAATATCATGAAGTTCTGTTGATGTCAGCATCTTTCTCAAGCATCAGTAGAAGTTTAGTGCTTCGCAGATATATTTTAACACAGACTCTTCCTAGGTCTTTGGGAAATGTAAGGATTGTTTTATCCACTGTATCAAATCACTTAATCCACAATTTTGGCAAATGCAGAAATTAGCATGTTCATGTTTTAATACCTGATACATATCTGTCATTCTGGCTTGAGTTCCTCTGCAGGTTTCAAATCTTTTAGTTGGAGTCTCCCCCAAAGAATGCAAGTGTTGAGACCACAACTTCAAATTTACTCATGCATGATCAAGGTCAAAACTGAAGTTTGGTGACCCAAGCTTCATGTGTTGCTTTGTAGTCCCAGCTGTCTGCTCTGGGACGGGGAGAGTGTGCAGGTGTCCCTGTGAGTGTTGCTAATCCCTTACTAGTCCCCCATAAATGCAGTCTTACAGAATGGGTGTTTGCTCCATGCCTTCTCCTCAATTAATGACTCTGTAAACAGGGTGCTAACGTAGTCTGGAGGACTATTGACTGTGCAAGTAATTATCTGCTGTGAAAGTAGGAGAGAAACCAGCTAATGGGTTTTTAGGCAGTTTCTCTTAGTGAAACATTCTTCCTTATTGTGTTTTGTATAAAGTACAGGCTTCTTTCTGGTTCAGGTTAGAACTCTTGAGACTGCTGGGCAGCGGGGTGTGTATGTCACAATCTAACAGCTGGTGAAGTGACAGATAAAAGTTAAAAAACCAAGTGTTGTTTGAAGGTTTGAGATTTTGTGTGTGGGGGCGGATTTTTTGTTGTTTAGGGTTTTTTTTAACATGGGTCGTTTCACACCTCGTGTTTGCAGTGAAGCTGAAAAATAGTCAAATTATTGCAGATTATCTCAGATGTTCTGTACAGCTAAAAATGAGCGGTTTGGTGTGGCGAACAGCAAGAGCCTTTCAAACCTTATCTCTTATTCACTTGGCAGAGTGAAGCTGTGTCCAAACCTATGGAAAAGCTGAGAACAGCAGTGCGTTTTGACCCCCCAGGGTTAGGAGAGCCTGGATAAGGCTCTCATACATGGAAATGCCATCCCACTGGCATTTTCTTAACTGCAATTTTAAAAGCCAGGTAGTGTGACTGAAATACTTTAGGTCTCAATTTATGGTCCTTGTCAGTCGTTTTTATGTGGGAGCCATAGTTAATGGCTGTTGGAGACCAGTCCTGGTGTGGGGCTGCTTGTGGGTCTCCTCTCCATGTGATGAAGCCCTGCTATGAGCCCTTCTGCAAAAACGAACCTAACCTGAACTCATTTTAATGTATTGGCCTTCACACATATTCAGAGACACAAATCTGGAGTGTTAGCTAGGAGGGTCTTGCAAATTAGTGCTGATGCAGTGAAGTATAGAATTTCCCCAATTCTGTATTACAGATCATTTTAGCCATGCAGCAGTCTATTAAAAATATAACTCATCCAGCTTATCTATTCTAAAAGCTTCTCCACTGCAGCCAGCCACCATAGTTGGTTAAATAGGTGCTTGTCACACCAGTTTAATGAATTTGATATGAAAGCCGTTTTTTCTCTTTTGGCCGTGAGAAGGCTGGCTCAGATTCTGTTCCGCTGAAGGAATGGAATGGTAGGATCCATGTCATATAATTTTATAAGTGTAATACTCATCAGTACATCAGCTAATATGAAAAGCAGAAGAAAGAGGGTAAGAAATAAGACCACAAGCCAAATTGGTAATACCTCTAATTCTTTGTGGAAAGATAGGACTTTAATTGAAAGATATGACAATAAAAATATCAAATAATTTCTTTAAAGAAGAGTATAACTCATGTGTTACATCCTTCACGCTCTGTTCTTTGCTTGAACAGAGTAACACAGACTGATTACTGACTTAATTTTCTAGAGAATTTTGGTGTTTAATGTCCATTGTAAGCTCTCAAAAATGTTGTATCCTTGATAAGGTAAGAAGGAAGCATTGTCTTGGCCTTTAAGGAAAAACCTGCAAATCAAAACCTGAATCAGAGGGAAGCAACTTTTTCCCTCCCTTCACTTCCACTTTGTATTGCCACTGATAATTGGGCTTTGCCATGGAAGAGGCATATGTGCAGGAACACTTTCCAGTGCACCTCTAAATCAGTAAGATACTCCCAGTTACCTAATTAACTACATGCAACTTTGTGTAGTCACTGTGGCGTTCTTATTTCTAAAATTCACATTTGCTTTTATGTGATCTCATATACAATCTAATTTCCCATACCAAAAAGAAAAATAATAAATACCAGGATATTGCATAGAGTTCCCAGTGTTAATAATTAAAAGGAAATTGCAGTGAGATGAAAAAACTGTGTTCTACGAACTACATCTCCTTACAAAGGAAAGTCAATCAGAAAATGCTATAAAGTATACGATACATAATCAAAATAATTAACAGCAAGGCATGAGACTGCTGCCTTCAATCTCACAAGTGTGTGTAAGTAAAATTAAAAGACCTTGGTCACCTTTGGAAGTCCTGTGGTTTTTTCAGCAAAATCTTACTTGTATGAAGTGATTATTTAAAGATGATTCAATCAGCCATTCAGGGACCGAAAATTGTGAAGTAGTAGTTAAAACTAATTCTATGTTTTATCACTCAAAGTGCATGCTGGCTAACTTTTGTGATGAAGGTTGTGCATTTGATTTCTAGGATCAGATAGTTGTTGTCAGAGCCCTTCTTTTGGACAGTGTCCAGGATCAGCTGGAGAATATATCTGGTGTAATAGTTTCTAACAAGATATTTCTGCTACTCCTCCAAGCCCCTTCCGCTAGTACTGTGAAGTAGGATTTTTGCCAATAAATTGGTTTTTGTTATTCTTATCCAGTGAATAAAGACCCTGGGATCAAGAGAGCTGTAGCATACCACTGAATGCATTGTTTAGGTTTTTTTCTTTTTGATCTAAGCAGTTAACACTGCAAGTCTTTCTTGGGACAATTTATCCTTGTGAGGACATCCATTTTATGGGAGCTTTTTGCTACCTGGAGTTATTTAGGGACTCAAAACACAAAAGAATGGCCATCACCAATTTGATGGCTCCAAGGCTAAGCATGCTGCTTTACTCCTAAGTGCACAGATTAGAGGAAAGATTGCCAAGTGTCTGTTGTCCTCTGTCAGATATTCCATGTGTAGAAATACATGACAATAGTTCTCTAAATTTCGAGTGTCAGACTTTTACAGCAAAGCTACAACCTCTAGTGTTGGGTGTGTAGGTCCTTAGGAAGCAAACAAAAGGTTAAATAGCTGAAGTTATGAGTAATGATGAGCTACAGGCACAGCTTAGGCAAGGCAGGAGAGTTCAATGAAAATGGGATATACTAAATGAAAAAGCCAATTTATTCTGTGAGAAATTAATTTTAACTGAAGCTTCCCTCAGAAAAATAGGAGTAGTAATAAGAAGTGAGTCTGGTCAGGTCAGAAGTCATCTCTGCTTTTTTCTGGAAACTCAAGAGTAGCTATGCTGGGAATCCCTCAGGAGCAAGTCTGTATCTGTGTCCCCTGCTCTCTTTCCAGAATCTCTCCCAAAGTGCATTGAAGTTGTGATACTTGGAAAGACCTGCAATAGAAGTGCTATTGCAAACACCTATAGATTATTATAAATCACAGAAACTGATCAGGTGGCTGAAGAGAAGAATGACCTGAAATCAAGAGTCTAAGCAAAACCTGACAGTTCTGGATCAGTATTTTTTTGAAAGTTTTTTGTCCCTGGTGCTCCAAATATGTGAATATTCCCTTTAGGGTGGGACTATCCAAGAACTTCCACCACAGCAAGTTTAGAATTTAGGTCTCCTGTCTTCATTGCACAAACTGTAAAACGTTCTTGTTAGGTTTCTGGTGCGCAGTGATTGTAATTGTGACTTATTAATGATGACTGTCTTATTCTCCATCTGGTTCCAGCACTGACTTTGTGAATCACTTAGTGCAAATAATTTACTCTTCACCTCAGCCTAGAGATTATAGGGAAAAACACCTATTAAGTACCACATTGTTGTATTAGAGAAGATCTGTGTTGTTCATTTTGTTGTTTAGTTTGTATATGTTGCTGATGCATGAAGTACTTCAGAGTAAAGGTCTCTTGCACAGTGGCAAAGAAGAAATAAACCAAAGTCAGCCAATAGTCCTTCTTAGAATGTCCTTTCTCTTCTTGGGTTTAGCCCTCTGAGCCAAATCACCTGCAAAACATGAGTCAGAGTGTGAAACCATCAAAAAAAATGACCCAGTACAGGTGCACAAGCATGTAAGAATAGAGATCATAATCAGTCAAGAGGCAGACAGATCTGACATTTGCTGAGAGCATCCCTGTATTTCATTGAGTTGTCATGCCTTGTTGCATACTTAATGAGGATGAGCCCCTTATATGCTGATTTTGCATTACAAATGTTGTTTTGCTGGGACTGTCAGCTGCAAATAGCTTGTGGCAATACATCTTCCATGCAGCAAATAAACACACACACCATTATAGCAAGCCCGTGTTATTGCCATGACTGTAAACAACTAATAAAAGGAATGTATTTACTGTGCCTTACAGTCATTCACTCCAGTCATATTTTTTCCACTTTCAAGCCTATTGACTTTATGTAACATTTGGCATCATTTCATCGTACCATCATTGTCTTAATGTGTCATCATTTAAACAGAAGTCATGCTGTATACCTGCACATGGAGTCAGCCCCACGGGTCCAGATGTATCTGTGACCAGCAGGTGTATTGGGCATAATCTCGAAGGCTCCAGAAGTATTTTGTGTACTAGGAATAGCCATAGATATAACTATATCTATATCTATAACAAGATATATCTATATCTATAACAAGATAACTGCCACCGAGATCAGCTTCATTGGTGCTAATAATGCCAGGGTTGTGGTCTTGATCCTTGTATGGCCCATTCACTCAAGAGCTGGACTCAGTGATCCTTGTGGATCCCTTCCATCTCAGAATATTCTGTGGCATTTAGGTCACCGATGTCATCAAGTTGCTTCTGGTAGCACAGCACCTGGGCATGGGGAAAATCAGCATTTTGCTCTGCAAAACCAAACAACATGGCTTGATCTGCATGGAAATCTGCCTCCCTCTTGACAGAGGTTATAGGTTATCGAGCTTGGTTACACCAAAAATGGTTTTGGTGTGCTTTTATTGGTACTTTTCTGGTTTTGAGGATAGAAAACCACATAATTATAGAAAAGTTTTGTCTCATGAAGGTTACTGAACAGTTCACACCAGAGAAAATCAAATCATGGGGTTTTTTTCCCAAGAAATTTCTCAGGAGTTCGGCTGAGCTGTTTCTCTCCTTTTAAAGGTGATTTGCAAGAACTAAATCCAGACAGAACTTCCTGTATCAAAACCCCAGTCACTGTAACTTTGCTGGCATATCCTCTTTCAGAACCATACTTCTCACAAATTTCTTATTAAAGATTCTTTGTGGTCTGTTTGAACAATTTGTTCTCCAACTACCATTATATTTTGAGATTCAATAATTCCTCTTGCTCCCTTGGTTTTAGCATCTTCATTTTATTCTGAGACCAACTGTAGCCTTCTGAGCTTTCTGTTTGGCTAAACAAGGCAAATTCTTTTAATCTCTTCTCATGAAATAGCCTTTTCATTCTCTCTTTGTCATGGAAACTCTTCTGGTATCTGTTCTAGGATGACAGAGTATTTGTATCCAGTATGGTAACATGAATATTCCTTTACATCCATCAGAAACATCTTGACAGAGTAATTTCAGGAGTGACTTTGCATGGGTTTTGAGGGTCATTATGTTTGTGCATAATCTGCTAATCTTCCATAATTTCTGATTTTAATTCTGAGGAATTTTATTTGATGCAGCACATTAAATAGTGTCTGTAATATGTTCAGGTTGTAATCAACATGCCTTCACTTCTGAATCTTCATTGCCTTAGCAGCCATCCTCACCTTCTCCCTTTTAATTACTGTCCAATAAGAAAGGACCACTGTACCATAAATTCATCTTTTAACTAGCTGCCACTGCACCCCTTGGGACAGGTTAAATGTGCTGACAGTAAACTATCCTGGCCTTTTCAGTTTGGTGTTTGAGTTGCAGGTAAACTGCATTGTTCCTACTGTCTTTCACAAGGGATATAAACTGCAAGCTGGGTGAAACCTGATGAAGCTAAGTTTGCATGATGTTTTTTCTTTATGCATCACTTGCAACACTATTTCATAATGCAGAAGTGTTACCTGCTGCTGAGGAATTTTAACTGCATCTTCTAACTAAGCTAGTGGCAAATTGAAAACTAATAAGTTGTATTTTGCATATCAAATTCTGCTCTGGGGACAAGCTAACCTAGACACCTACTAGATTGCAACTTCCTGCTCAGTAAAAAAAGAAAAAAAAAAAAAAGAAAATTATGACAGCTCATTACATGAAAGAATAAATTCATCACCCAGAGCAGAATAAATGCTATGTTATTACACAGTAATTGTGAAGGCATTTCAACACTTTTGTTCATGAAAATATTAAATTTTTTCAATGCTATCTGTAATAAATATTATTCTAAAGGCAGCAAAATGATGCAATATGTTTTAGCATTCAATACCTACAGACTGAAGCTTTCAGTGTAGTCAGTTGAGCACAGAGCAAAAACCAGGCAACTTCTTTTACTGTCAAACAAACAAAAAAAAATATTCATCTATTTCTGTGAGTCTGTCCTCGCTGTGTGTTGGAAATGGTCTCTTTGCCCTCTGTTTCTGTGGTAAAACCAATATTGACAACGGTATAGGGCATGGTGATGAGGTGTCTGTCCTTCAGGACAGATATGCTCCATAGCATCTTCCCATTTCTGTGTTTCAGAAATTTTGAGTTTAAGTTCCATTAATACTGCACTTCAACCCTGTCATTGGTGAAATATGACCAACTTGTACTCCAGTCCAGGAAAGAAAGACAAATAGGGAGAGTTATAGGGTAAACTTCAGTATTTGAAATGATTAAGTTATATTTTACATATAATTATCTTGAAAACTAATCCATTTTGTTGCAATTTAAGTAGCGTTTATATAAATTAGGCACATATGACATTTCTAATTGGGTGTACTTTAATGGTTAAATCATCAGTTTTTAAAATGATAATTGGGCTAGTTGTAAAATTTCAAGGTCTATGATTTTAAAATTGAATTGCTCTTTGACCTATGTAAAAGAATAGGTTGTTAAGCGAGTGCCTCACAGGAGAGAAGCAGTCTAGGATATTATGATTTGAATTAGTTTTTCAAAGGAATTTAGAGTAGGCAACCTGTCCTCTGATCTTTCTTTGCACACTAGAAGTATGAGTCAGTTATGCTAAGATAGCTTAAATTGAGAATATAGTGATTTAATTAACAGCTGGAATTGTAGAATTCCACGTGTGAGGAAGGCAATGCATTAATGGCTTCCCATACTGATGCTCTAATGAATCCAAGGTATTTTCCACTATAGAGCTGTCCATTGTAGATGCAGCATGGCCTTTCCGAGTTCAGAACAAGTATTTTGGAACTTCGAGGAAGTTGCATCACCTGGAATATTTATAGTCAATACATAGCGTTGTTCCAAAGGCCCCATTATTAGCTCATGTCACTGGGGAGGGCAGCAGGCAAATACAGGATGTGTTTACATTCCAGTAGCACTTTTGAGTGGAGACCTCTTGGTCCTGTGTGATGACTTCCCTCTCCACACAAGCCCCAGCAGCAGGTTCGGGTTCAGTTCCATTGTCTGAGTCTCTTGTGGACAGAGGCAAAAGCAGAGTTCCATTGGCAGTATAACCCTGGAGAAGCACAGAGGGCAGCAGTCAAACTTTTGTGAATGTGCCACAGCTGGTGCTCCGCTGGCTGAAGGTCCTGGTGCAGAAACATTCAGCTCTGTGGAATGTAGCAATGCAGTCTGCAATGTGAGAGAAAAAAACATTTATGACAGCCTGGTGATACAGCAAACAGGGGCAGTTTGTAAATCATTTCTGCCAGTGAGAAGTTCTGCGGGAGTCAGTCCCTCCGTGGTTTCAGCAGGGTGAGGTGGCCCAGATGTTAGGACTGTGTGCTTTGAGTCATGGAAAAGAAAAGGTTGTTAAGTCAGTGCCTCAATGCAAACAAGCAGTTCAGGACATAATGATCCAGACTAGTTTTTCTGAGGGATTTAGAACAGGAAGATCTGTCCTCTGATCTTTCTTTGCACATCAACACTATGAGTCACTTGCACTGGGGACACGAGGCTGCCTTCTAAAGAATGACTGATTGGACAAATCTCAGTCTGGAAAAGAAACAACTGGGGAAGGGAAGGAAGTTAATAGAGTGATGAGCCATTTGGAGAAGCAGGATAGCATTCCCACTTCCACAACACAAATGGAGCCCCTCAGTGATCCTGGAGCTGTGCTCAGGGCAGATGTAGACTATTCTTCCTGTTAAAAGCATCTGAGTTTAGGAAGCCACAAAAGGATACCAGGTGCGCCAGAAGTTTGCATGGTTTCAAGACAGTTCAGGGAAAATAAACCCATTGAGAATTACTCAATACACAGAAACTATACCTGGCTAAAAAAGCCCCAGAACAGGAAATTTTCAGATTCTGCAGGAAAGGTGGTGGTGTGTGCTTTCCCCTCTGCCCTTGATATCCACTTTTGGATACTGTCAGAATTGTCTGTGCTAGTTAGACCTTTGATCTGGAACCGTTTCAGATGTTTTGGGGAGTTTTCCACATTTTAGAGTAGGCTTTGCTCACAATTTCCAAACTTGGCTACTTCTCTGATGATCAGTCAAACCAATTAAAAGATACCCATGTCTTCAATGAGGAAGCAAAATTCAAACCCTTATTGCAGATTATGTGAAACAAATATCTATTTCTTTCTTCTATCTCTATAGTCTCCTTATCATTCAAATTTTGAGCTTGGTTTTAATTAATGTGATTTTAATTGCCAACCCAGGAAAAATTTCTCACAGCCTCAATTAGAAGTCTGCTGGACCTCCCAGCAAAGGTTCAGCAAAAGATTGAGCTTGGAAAATGTAGCTCATGAAATCTAACCTCAAAATGTGACCAAAGCTTTGAACCCTGATTTCTCTTCCTTGTTCATCCAGGTGGTTGTGTCCCAGTCTCTTGGCCTAGCACTGCTTCTGTAAATCTGCCAACGCTGGTGTATATATGATGGTCTTTAAAATAGTATATGCAAAAATGGATTGTTTGATACTGCTCAGTTAGGCATTCCCATTCAAATTGTCAGTTGTATTTGCCTACCCTGGCTAGACCTCTCAGATTAATTTAATCTGTGTTTGCTGTCTTTTCTTTCAGAGTTGTTTCTGACAGTGTAAATATGTTGATTTCTTTGTGTGCTACTGATGTCTCTCAGGATTCACCAAATAATTAATACCAACATCTGTTTAGTATGCAAATACCAAAACCATGCTGTCCTCAGATTGCCATTTGGATGGGAGAAAATGTGAACGTCAGTTTGTCTCCAATCACATGCTCAGTTCAGGCTTGTTTTGACAGGTTTTTTCCTGCCTGATACCATAAAAGGGAGGTGGCAGTGGCCTTGGTGCAGTCAAGTACTAGCTCTGAGGCTTAAAGGCGGGACAGCATCATGTAGCTTCTTTTTTAGGGAAGGAAAAGTTGGTTTAGATTATTATGTAATGGGTTATGTTGATTTTCTTTGCGTAAAATGTACAACAGAGTGAATTTACATATTGAAGCCATCAGACACTCCCAGTTATGAATACTTTATGTGCAACACCATCACGTATAGAAGTGTGTGTGGTCTGCATAATAAATACCTGTTCGAAGTACACTGAACAATTTTTTTTAAAATTTACAATAACAGCCATGGTCCAGAATTGCTGAAGGTTACACTTCAGCAGTCATGCACGGGAGAAGACTGGCACCAGTATTTTAAAAATAGGACATAACTATTCCAGTGCTGTGGCAAGCCTTGACTTTTTAATATCTACCAGTGTGACACCTGAATGATTTATGTGCGCGTTCTGTTGCTGCCACCTCATTCCCAAGGATTGGAAGTGCTGCAGCAAACGTAAATAACAAAGTGGAATGATCATCCTGATACTGAGAAGTTACACATTGTGAAAAACACTGTGTTATCACTTGGGAAAATTTGTTGTCATACAACTAGTACCATACCATCTTCATCTTAGATTTGCAGAATTTTTTTGCCAAAAGTTCCCATGTACCCATGAAACATAACTTAGGCTTGTTTCATTGATGGATGAGGCTTTGCTTGTTTCCTACTGGTGTGAAAGACACCGTTAAAACTGTCTGTAACATTTGCTGAAACTGTAAGTGCAAGGTTCTGCACCACTCAGTGGTTTCTTGTGTTCTGTTTTGAGGTCTTAGAATGAGAAACTGCAGCGTGTCAAAGGGACTGTCAAAATGCTGTCAGATTGGCTTCAAAACAAATATTAACTCCAAAATCAGTGTGGTTCCTATTGCAAGAATCATGTAGCCTTGTTCAAGAACACAGTCCAATTTGATTGAAAAATCTGAGCCATTAGCTTTTTCTAATAATGTTATAATGTAAGACTTGGAACATGCTAAAAAAACTCCACCAAAACACAAAAAAACCCATCTATCTTGCATAATCAGGGCTTTTTGTTAGAAATACTTAGCTATGCTTTGAAAGGGTAGTTTCCATTGGAAAATTCATATTCATTGTAGCAGTGATGGAGACAAATGAACAGTAATGAAAGTCCAAAGGAGCCTGGAAAATTACCTTATTTTTTGCACTTTGGGTGCATGGTTCCTCTGAAAGATAAGGAAAATATCTGAAGGAAAATTGCAAGCCATTTTTAAATGTACTCCTAATAACCAGTTGCAATTAAAACTGTGGGGCTGTTCAGAAATATCTGGGAACAGTTTGCATCTTTAAGCACTGGAGTGGGAATTTAGAAAAAAATCAAAAAATTCCAGTCTTTCTGAAGGCCTTACTTTTTTATTTTTTATTTTCAGTTTAAATGAGAAATTAGTAACTGGATCAACTGTAATGGAGTAGTCTTGAGATTAAAAGGAGCTAGAATTTGTTGAGTTGGTAATAAGGCCAGATCATCAAATTGTTACAGATCAAATCCCAGACTAGAGTAGTGCCTGTGCTGGCTGCAGTTGTAAGTGCCCAAGCCGTGCTGTTCCATTAAGGGCAGTAATAGAGTTATTTGGAGGAATTTGGGGAAGTCTGCTGTCACTGGTTGATAGAAATTGTTTAATGCCACTTGGGTCTGCAGAGAAACCTGTCTGGGAGACTCAGAACTCATTCTTAGCTAAGACTTATAGGAAGAATAAAAGAGGAGGATGAGAATCTGAGAACTAGGTTTTCAGTCTTAGAGCTCCTCTGTTCCAAGAAAGAACATCATCTTAGATGATGCTAAGGCATGAGGTTAAATCAACCATTGTTTTTAGTATACATTAGGAAAATAACATTTGATATGTGTTAATGGATAAAATTAACCATGTTATCATTATATGGTTTGTCTCAATGATAAAATTAACGGCATTTACTTAATCCATTTGATTCTATTTAGCCTGTCCAGCTGGTGAGCTCACTGGAGGAATATGACTGAATTTCTGGTTATAATACTAAGTTTGAATGCATCATTATTTCTGCTAAAAATAATGATAATATTTTATAATTTCCCTACCATACTAAGAACTATATGTCATGTCCCAAGATGATGAATATAAAAGCATTTTCTCATGCTATATCCTCACATAGGAAGAGTAGGAAATAATACCAGAACATTCTGCAATTGCAAAAAAGTATGTTGCCTGGAGGATTTTATTAACAGTTACTATAAACAGAGATTTGGTAGCAAATATTTCATGATGCACACGAGCTGGATAAAGCAATGAAATTATTGGTAGTAGCAAATATTTGCCACTACCAAGAGTAGAAATTGAAGAATTAATTATTTGATAGTAAATATTTCGTATTTACCATGAATAAGGTAGTCAGGTGGGAAGAAATCAGGGAAGTAATAAGGCATAGCACAGAAGTTTTGCTCTAATTTGTGAACCTCTGTGGCTGAAACTACTCATCAGGGTTTATCAGACCAAACTTTTTGCTGTCTTCTAAAAGCAGATCTGTTCAATATCTGCTGGACTGCTGCTTCCAGGTTTTCATCCCTTACTTCTTTCCAGATATGGTTTAGTGTCTTTACTATTTCCTATTATTTTTAAAGATGTTGCCAGGCACCTTGATTTTTTCTACCTAATTACTTGAAAACAGTGTCTAGTCAAAACAGCTGAAAATACACTTTATTTATAATGAGAAGAAACACGTAGAGAAGGCAGCTTGGGTCTGTTGTTCCCCTAAAATACGGGAAAGTGTTTCATTTCTGGGAAAGCCTCTGTAGGAGGGAGTCAGAGTCGTCTCATCCATTGCAGCTAAAGGAATATTGTTCTATCCCTTGGATGTGGCGTTCGCTGCTGGAAGTACCAGAAGTTAGGGATGGAGAGCTGTAGATACACTTTCGGTGCAGGGCATGGAATCATTAAGGTTGGAGAAGCCTGCCAAGACCACGAAGTCCGGCTGTTAACCCAGTCCCACCACCATGTTCACCGCTATGTCCTCATACTTTACATCCACACGTTCTTTGCACACTTCCAAGGATGGTGATTCCACCACCTCCCTGGGCAGCCTGTTCCAATGATTGACCATCTTTTCTGTGGAGAATTTTTCCCTAATATCTAATCTAAAACTCCCCCAGTGTACCTTGAGGCCATTGAATACATCAGTTTGTTCTCCTGATATTTGAAAGTGACTGCTGCATGCATCAGCATTTGATTAAGAGATTGCCCCAAGTAGATCATTCCTACATACCAAATGATCTACCCATAAAAATAAGTTTCCTAATAATCTTTTGGTATTTTTGCATCAGCTAATTTTCTGCTGAGGAGAGCAGAATGTGATTAAAGCAACGGAAAACATTTTATGGTGTGACAGGTGGTCATGAAATTATATTAGCATTTAAATGACAAAAATGAAACCTTTCCTTTCCTGGTCTGAGAATGTCAGAAAGCGAAGCGTCAGGATTCATCCTCTCCTCCCATTTCCCATGGGTTATATTTTACTTTAAAAACAGCTGTTAATTCTGTCTCACAAATTATGAAGGATCTAAAAGAGAGCGTCGTGATTCACTGTAGATACCACTGGAAAACATTTTCCATCTGTGTGACATACTTTAAAAAAGCCCTTGGCCACTCAAAGAGCCAGCTCTGGGAACTTAATCGGATGTTTTTCTTCTCTTGTTAACTAAGAATCAACTCTAGGGAGTGTTGAGATCACCGTGGTATTTATTTTAAGTGAGTGATTGAATGACTCCTGAGCTGCTCTTCCGGAAAATGAAGCAAACCCCTGCTTTAGAGGTCACCTCTAATTAGAGATCAAAAAATAACTGCTGATAACTTCATCAAAAATATAAATAACTCATCAGTACAAGTCCAGTGGCTTTGTCTTATAATTAGTCTTGTACAAAGGCTCCTTGAAGTCAAATGACAGTAGGGTCTCCTGTCTCAAACTTCACAAACGAACCAATAGTTTCAAGCTGATGCTCCCTTTGAACTACTCTCCCAGGATAAATTACTGATGGCCTAAATGTTACATTTACATTTATTATTCTCTATTACCAAGAACATGTGAAGCTGCAAAAGATTAAAGCAGCAATTACTGAAGTTAGAACATTGGAAATGAAGTTCAAACACCAGAAATTAATGTTTAGGAAAACAGGAAAGACAATCACCTGAGGCTAGATTTAACTAAATAAAACCAGTGGCTTCTACGTCTAAGAGGACGTTTACATCTAGGAGGTGATCATTTTTATGCTCATGAATTTTTGAGTGAGCTACTGGCAGCTTGGGCAGTTGGGTTTGGATGCAGTCTGGTTAAGGCCTTGGTGGTTAACCTCAGAAGATTGACCAGGAGTCCTGGACCTTAGTATTCTCAGACTTCAAGGGAGGTAACAGCATCAGAGGGAATAAACTTGTCCTAGTAGCTGTTCTTTAGGAAAGGTTTCGTAAGTGTTACTGAAGTTGCTGGTTTTACTTTATTTTTTTAAATCTTGGTTATCTTTCTGGTTTGCTATTTTGTTTTCTCTGTTTCATAAATTGCTGTTTTGTTCAGTTCTTGGATTTGTTGTCCTTAAAAGACAAGACTCAGTTCACTGAGTCCCTGTCAGTTTAATTTGGTTTACTCAGTTTTGGAAGGAGAGGATGAAAATGAGAGATGTTCAGTGAAAGAAGGAGCAGGGAATTTTTTGGAGCAATTTTGGGTCTCTTTACATTCTAAGCTGTTCCTGTGTCATTTTGTCTGCAGCTCCATAGAGAAGAAATTCATCCACGCTCTGAGTATGAAATGCAACTCATCAGGGCAGGCACTGCACCCAACCTGCCCAGCTGGGGGAAATGCAGTGTGGTGCAAGTGCAAACCTGCACTCAGCCTTCCCCAAACATTCTGCGGCTCTGGAAAACTTGGCAGAAAAGGCATTTCTGCCTTTGCAGGGAGTGGCTGCACAGGGGGAGCAGTGCAGCTGCCATGCCTTGGGCTCATGAACAGAAAACGGGCTCATGCAGTCCCTGTGTGTGGCTGTTGTCTGCTCCACCCCCACACTGATGGGGGCTCACACAGTGGCCACTAATGGGGTTGTTTTTCAAACACTTCTATTCACCTTTAAAATGATGAAATTAAGCTCCCATAGTTATTAAGAGCTAAAAATAATGATTTGCTCGCACTCTGCATTGTAGTAGCAGGCGCAGGAGAATATTGATCTGCACTCTGTATCATATTATATTTACAATGGGGCCTGATCGATGTGCTATTTCTGAACGCACGGCTCTCCTGTGTATGAAATTGGGGTGTTTTATTGTAAGACTAATGTACTTGGACAAATCACAACAGTGTCGTCCAGGGTGCTGCACACGAGCTGGATGAAGCAGTGAAAAGGTCAGCTTTGTATCTCTTCTAGTTTTTAAATGGGCTTGAATTTTTATTTTTTTTTTTTATGTCTAGTAAACAGAAACACCAGTGCAAGCGGCGCTGTATAAAAGCAGGGTAAGAGACATTCCTTATAACACAAACCTTACAGTAAGTGCTGACACACAGACAAAAGCAGGATCAGAAAGTGATGAAAGCAAGGAAATGACCTTTCTCGGGTCACCAAGAAGGTCAGCTACAACTTTGAGGATAGACCACCTTCCTTATCCAGGGTATCAGTCTATTTTATTATTTAATCACCCAGTGATGTAAGTGGAAAGTCTTGGGTTTTGCTAAGATATATCAAGAGGATGATGCTGAGAATATCAGTGGGGTTAAAGTGATGCTGTGCTAAAATAGTGAGAAGAAAGTTTGCTCTATAATTTTTATTGAGTGTTTTCTCTTTAAGGGAATAAAGTGCTACCATCCCAGCTTTTGTGCCACCGTAACAGCTGCCAGAGAAACTCAGTCTCCAAAGCACTGTCAATAAAGGCCAGAAATAAGCATTTAACAAAGAGAATATATTGCTATTGAGGGTCATGGTTGCAACTACCACGCTGTATAGATGTGGATGCTCCCCAAAAGAGATAACAGAGTGATTGAAGAGGGTATTTCAGTTGTTCTCCACTCCAGTTCTAATAGGTAGGAAAAGAGATTAAGGCTAACAGTGATGCACTGAAAAAAAGTCTTTTGGGGACTCTTTTAAAAATTGATTTTGAAAGTAAATCCCAATGTGTGTATAAATATGTCTGTTTCTGGCTTGTCTGTCTCCTATTGCTTTCATTCATATGAGTTTCAGTCAGTCTGGTTTATTGTTATGTTGAACAAATAATAATAGTATTAAGGTGTCAGTTGGGGTTCATAAATTTGCTGTAACTTTTGAGACATATCTTAATTTTCTGAATAGCCAAAGCCATCTTTTGTGACTGTCTAGGAGTGTGTTTTCTTATTAAAAATCTCCACCTATTCTGACAGTACTCACTTAAAATTGTAACCAATACCTGTGATCCTGAGTGAATTCCTGCTGACCATCCGAACTGCCTGTGGCAAACCCGATCTAGAGGGCTTCTCCTGTTTAGAGGATAACTGCCATGTGCATGAAAAACTCCGGATATTTGGGTGGGAGAAGTGGGGTTTGAAGGTCCTTGAGTTTTGTTCGGCACAAGTGTGGTGTGAAAGCTCCATCTAACCTGTGCCGAGAGCAAATGTTCAGGTTCTGATCTGGGCTGCTGGAGCTGACAACTAAATTTTACTTTCTTGTGGACTATCAAAGTCTAAAGAAAAGTAAGAAGCATTTTTAGGTGCCTCTGTTTTGGTTCAGGCACACAGTTCAAGGTTCACATCCTAAGAATAAAAATGCACAACACAGCTCAAATTCGAAAGGAGCTGAGAGACAGAACAGAGGTGTTTAAAAGATTATTTTTAAAATTATTTTTAAAATTATTTAAAATACTGCCCTGTAACTGTGGATGCTGTTGGGAAAGGAGCTCTGAGTAGCAAGTTCTGTGTGGCTAAAGCAGGCTTTATCTGAAATAAGAAGGTAAAGCTTCAGAAACAATGTAGCTGTAGGAACTCAGTGTTGCTAAAGAAATGTGCATCAACTAAATAGCTTAGAAAAGGAAGTATGAATCATTGCAGAAGAAAATGTGTAGAAATGAAGCTGTGGATATTTGCATTTTTAAATATTCTCTTTCCTAAATCACCCAAAGTATTCTCTTAGACATTAGCAAAAGCTTGTATATACAAAAGTGCTATCCTATAAACTACAAAGTGCAGGTAATATAAACTGTAAATTACCTGGCTCCAGAATTAAACAAATACATGTTTCTGTTCACGTTAATCAGTGTTTATTTTGTTTTTACGTGTATTTGCAGAACATTTGTATCATTAGGCATAAGTTATTCAAGAAGACAGGCTAAACTCTGTTCAGTTTAAGGAATTGATTATATTAAAGTTAGTAGGACTGCTTTAGCAAATAAATGTAGGCAGTGTTTGACACAGAAAGTCTTTACAAACAGTTCTAAATGATCCAGGGTGGTGCTTCAGCTGGTATAAATCACTATTTCCATTAGCACTATTTGCAACAGATTTATGCTGATTTATGCTTAGAGGTTCTGGCTTTGCATCTATAGTTAGTTCAGTGAAATAAAGATTCTTTCCTGTAATTCTTTCTCTTTTCTAAGAAATGCATCCGAATTTAGACAAATCTGTGGAACTTGTAGTATTCTAAGATATTTTATTTCCAGGAAAATTTAAGGAGATTAGGAATTTCAGTACTTAGGCCACAGATACATAAATTTATATGTGTACATATATCTATGTATATACATGCATTGAAATTTATCATTTCACAGTTAGAAAGAGGTCAGAGACCTGCATCTAAAGGACTAGCCAAAGATTTTAATTGAAATAATTAGATTTGTAGCCATCTTCTTTCAATAATGAAACAGACTTAAATTACCCTGCGTAAGAAAGATACTGTCCTGAATTACTGAAATTGCAGAATATTCTGAGTATGGAATATCTTGTAGCATCAGAATTACAGCAGTGTGCAGGCGGCTGTGTGTGCTTTCTCCTACCTCACCGTTCCTCAGTTTGAGCTGCTCTGAAGTGCTTAGCATCAAACACGATGTGTTTGCATGAGGTGCTGGAGCTCTTTCCATAATGTGCCATGAGTTTTCCAAAGCATTGATGTTATCTAGAGCTTGGCATAAGCACAGTCCCAACAGTCTGAGGAGCTCTGAGTGTAAAGGTCTTGCCAGTACTCTGATGTGCACAGCTTCCCACAGTTCTCTGGAACAAAAATAAAATCTACACACTCTACCAAATCCTTGGTGCCACTTAGTCCTCTTTATAGCCTCTAAAAAAGTCTGTCAGATCTTTGAATTCTGGTTTGGGTTTTCTAACTGGTGTAGTAATCTGCATCTTGTGCCTATTCCTTTCTCTGAAGATCACAAGAGTTGATTGTAAAGTGCTCGGAGGCTACGCATGTCAACTTTTCCAGGTGTACACATGATACTGAACTGGCCTCTGAATTCAGGTGCTTTGTTGCAGGGAGGGTCAAAAGCCAAATAAAACCAATTTAGATCTGACAGCTTTCAAGAATCGCTTTCTGAAATAGAAAGTAATTTTTATTTTTTCCCACTTTGATTAAATCTTTCCCTGATGGCGTGTATTTTGCTTTATCTTTTTTAAGTGAAAATATTGTTCGTGGCAGAACAGGAGCCCTTAATTTTATTTAGGTTAAATACGCCTCTGGAAAAGGGCAGATCTGAAGAAGCAGGCTCTGGGGAAGAGAAGGTACTCACCTGTAACAGACAGAAACAGATTAGGCTCTTAGTACATTATTTCTTTCCCCTCACTGAAGGGCAATTGTGTAGGAAGAAATGTTTGAAGACACTTCAGCTCTTCCAGACAGGGAAGATGAGGGTCATATTTCTGATGAAAATAGAGGAGTTGGGGCATCATTCTCACACAGTGCTTAAAAGGTGGGAGAGCGTTTGAGCTAGCAGATATAACTCAGTGTGCTGGGTGTGAGGTTTTGGGGGGCCTGGAGGGCTGGACAGAGGGCAGAGGTTGATAAACAGGGCAGCAGCTCTTTGATTAGTCTGCTCTGTGCTCAGATAAAGCAGCAGAACCCAGCAGCACTGGTCAAAACAGGCAACAGAACAGCAAACTCGAAAAAAGCCCCAGGCAAGGGCTGACCTGGAGCTGAGGAGCCCCATCATAAATCCCTCAGAAATTGCTTTAGTTTAATTTTATTAATATCAAGTTTCCAGCCTTTGAGGCTGCAGGTAAAATGTGTGTGAAAAGTCTCGCTAATTCTGCAGACAAGAATCCCCATGCTGTGTAATTAACGCTGTAGCATTTACCAGCTAAACAGACCAGTTAAGGACACAGAGAAAAAATAACTTACAAGTCCTCGTCTACATCCTGGCACATGTCTGGAACTGTTTGAAGGTTAGAAGGAAAACTCCCAAGAAATCTCATTAGGTTAATGCTGCTGCTTCTCAGCAAACCTATGGTCCTATTCCTGGCAGTACTTTTCCCAAAGTGAGTTTTTTCAGAGTGGCGGACAAGACTTTATCAGCCTTCAAGGCAGCAGTGGACAAAGGAATGGGACTACCTGCCTGTGGTGGCAAACTTAACTGGGAGCAGGAAGTTCTGAAAAGAAAAAAGTGAGGAAGTTTCTGTTTAGAAGGTGGGGGAGGACTTTCAGCTCATTTGATGTCTCTTAGCTTCACCCAAAATACAGACTGCATCTTTCTCACTAGATGATCTTACAACCCTGCAGCTTCTCATTATGTGGTAAAAAACCAACCCACCCATGTAGTGGTGGTCTAATATGTGCCAGGATCTGTTCCTCTCTCTGAAATGAGCAGCAGTGTTCATCCCTCTCAGGGTGGTGCAGGGGAAGGATCCAGGGTGGGGAGAACACCACTGGCACAGCCATGTGCTTTGCTGCAGGAGAATGTAATCAAACCCCTCACGTGGAAAACTCTGAGGAAGTGCTTTTGTGAACTGTGCTGTTTTTTGAGAAGCATGTCCAAGAAGGCAAATGGTATCTGAGCAGCCTCCCTGCATGAATCAGTACCCACATTTGCTGATATAAATGTTTCATGAGAGTCAGTAACATTCACTTACATTCTCAGGGCATTTGCTCCGTTCCTTTAACATAACTGGCAATAATGTTCCGCATCAAGTGATGCTGCTTTACTTAGGTGGAACTGCTATGTTTTAAATGAATTGGTAGGATCCCTATTGTCCAGCAAACAGGATATTCTGCTGTTGTAATACTAAAACTCAAGTATGATCTGACTGTACAGAAGAATTATGTCCTGTTAACAGTTTTGTCTTGGACTTGATGATAAAACGCTGCACAATGTTTGTTCAGGCCGAGGTGACTAATATGAATTGAGAGATTATAAACCACACACAGGAGAAGATTTTAAAAAACTCAACCAGAACACAGATCTTTGTATGCTTTATGGATTCAGGGAATGTTTTCTTTCTGCTAGAAAGGGCCAGACTCGACAGCCTCTGTAACAGAAAAGCATCAAATAACCTCTCTAATTGCTCTAATTATTTCTGTGATCTTATAAAGAATAGACTGAAGGCAAGTAACTACACCATACCCTGCATAGAAAATGTAATGTTTTTTCAGGTTACTGCTGAAAATATAATCAGAAGTAATCATTTGAGCTGTGATAGGCAAAGTGACATCTTTAGGTAAAGGAAATACCTCTTACTAAGGAGTTAATTTATGAGTATACACTGGATATAACTAGGTAAGACATAATAGCTTTGATTTAACTTGTAGGGGCATCCTGCCATTGCCCTAAAGAAAGAGAATGGGATGGGAAATGGTTCCTATAAACTAACCATGAGGGTCTTCACAATGCAGTATTCCTTTCTAGCTTCAGTTAAAGTCAATACCATGCAGAAGCAGACATGCTTTAGGGAGCCTTTTGCCTGGGATGCTGGGTAGGTTAATCCTAAGGTAGGTTAACCTCAGGAACAGGTTCAAACCTTTGATCCATCTCAGAGGAAAGATTAATTTAGACCTCTGACTTGTCATTGAGTGGACTTTTGCTAAACTGTTGTTACTTTGGGAGAAGGTTCCTCTGTCCACAAGCACAGTAAAACAAATAAAAGTTCTCCTTGTTCAGATTTTATTATTTATCCCCAGTATGAAATAATTTGACATAATGATGTTGTTGCTGTACTACAAATACAGACATCTATAGGCAAAAGCATCTGAATAGCACCCACAGTGCCATTTTGGGCAGAAAGTCACCAGCATGTGTATACATTCTCAATGTTAGTGTAGAGGTCTAGAAGGAAGTTGTATTTTAGAACAGTAAATAATAATTCACAATCCAAATTTTCATGCATTTTATTAGTGGAATATTACTACAAACCAGACATTTACTTCTAGAGCAAAAATTTCTCTCTTGTGACTTTTTCCCTCACTCCCCCACAGTTTTTATCACAGATACAGTGATTTCTGTTCATACCAGGGAGAAAACCATATGCTTTGAGAGCAGTGATGTTTTTGACCTCTGTGTGGGACTGCCTGAAGCAACGTGGTCCAGGACAGTCACTCGTATGTAGTTCAGCAGCAAGAAATCCTGTGTGCTCAGGAACAGCAGCATCAATACATGGTGGTGTGCAGCTGGCACTGTGTTTATGTGCTGGCTGGGTTGGGGTGCAGGGAGAGAGGAAACAGTATTTTGCCACTGTTTTACTCTTTTTTTAAAATCTCTTCTTAACACCAGAGCAAACTCAGGCATGGATATGAATATCACTTTAAGGAATGGGATGTTTGCAAGCAGACACACATTTAGTCTTCACTAGGAATTTGCATGTCAGATGCCAATGGATGTGTGTAGTCCTACTGAAGGAGTAGATATCTGAATACTGAGATATTTCTTGCCCACTGGTAATCAGGGACATAGAAGATGCTGAAAATTTTCTGCTCATACCATACTGAGACATTTTCTGTCTACTTATTGATTGGCTCAATTTATTTCACTGGTCTCCTGAGCATTAAATGTTTTCCAGAATCTAAAGAGTATCCTTAGAGTATCTAAAGTTTGTCAAAATATCAATGATATGATGGTGTATTCTTTACCTAATGAAGCTTTAAATCAATATTTCCCAAGCCTGAGATACCACCTAAAGGAAGTATTCAGTTTCACACAACAAAAACCTGATAAAAACTTTCAGCGACTGGTTTTAGTGCTCGATTTTTTTTTTCCCACCAGCTGTAAACTAGGTTTAGTGGGCCAAGGAAGAAGGCTTATTTCAGAGTCATGAAAATAGTTTTTCTGTTGAAGTCAGGTCTCTCATTTTGGTGAGAAGTTGCACCTGCTGCCTCCAAATAAAAAACTGTGCCCAGGACTTCTGACTATCTCTTAGTGCTCACCAATGATCAAGATCAAACTCCAGGAAACAAGTTTATCTCTTGAAGTGCAAGTTCTACATCTTCTTTCTCAAATGTACAATGGGTCTGCTGCTGGTGATTAGTCTGGATGACCACTCTAAGGTGGACCTCCATCCAAACAATGCAGTTTTCATACCTCCATCAGTGATGGTGATGCTCAAAAAAGAAAGAGAAGGTTAAACCTTCCCAAAGATGCCAAACTGGTCAGAAAGAACTCAATATTCTTGGCAGCCTTTTTTGGTAGATTGCTGTTTTACAGGACTTCTAATGTGTTTGAATGAAGTCAGGATGTCCTTTTTGCCAAACTGAACTTGTAGACAGGATCGCCAGATGGAAAGAACTCACCTTGGTGACAGGGCTGCAGGACAGGTGTGCTCTCCCTGCCTGTGCTGAAAGTGACTGAGGAAGAACAAAGGAGGGTTTCTCTGAACACTGACATTATCTTTCCTTGTGTTGGCCATGCCAGCTTCTACAGCTCGTTAAGAACAGGAAAAGACAGGATTCACCAGATGCCTGCAGAGCCAGTCAGCAGATGGGATATTTTCTCCCTAGCCCACGTGTGTATTAGGGGAATTTTTCTCGGGTAAAAAATGGTCAAAAGCTGCCAATTATGCCTGATTTGAACATGAACAGATATGTTCCTGCAGCAGTGGAAATTGGTTGTGGCACAAATATTCTTCTAAATATGCAAAAGTCTTTTACTTTAAAGTAAAATGTTTAAAATAACAGGAAATATTGCAGTCGTCAGTCCATGTTTCTTTTCAGAAACCAAAGGCAGCCAGAGCTTACCCAATAGTGAATGAAAGGCACATGAGTCTAAGACTTTTCAGTCCTGAAATGTGTGTCACTGGAAGTCACTTCTTCAAAGGTTTCTCTTTGTAACAGAAAGGACCTCACAACTGCAGAGATTTCTTCTCCCTTTGGGAGTGGACAAAGTGATCTGAGGTGCTGTGAAATAGCCTCCCCCTTGTTCCCATACAACAAAGAGGTTTTTGGAGTCTTTTATATGATCTAACACATCCCAGAGTCTAGGCTTGCTCTAATTCAAACCCTACCTGGTCCTTAAGGTGTAACCCTGGTCACAATTATTATTCTTTTACATCATCTTTCCCCAGAATCGTGGCAGATCTGATTCTGCACCAATGTAAGCAGGACTAAGCTTCCAGTCATGTCTTATTAAAAACAGACATATTAATAGTTCATATAGAAGTGCATTTGTTTGTGAAGGATGAATAAATTTTGTTTATTTGTACTTACTGTGCTCTGTTGCATAGCAGAAAGCTTTTTTTTTTTTTTTTTTCTTTTTAACTGGTTATTTTTAATCTAACTGTTTAGGTTCACTATGAACTAATAACCATTTTGTTTTATTTAGCGAATAATTAGAGATTTCCCGGTCAGCTTTTGACAGACAAATGTGATTCAGCTCTAGTTACCAGACTGAGTTAGGGCTAGCATTGAGAGTTCATTGGTATGCAATTTAAGCTGTGATTATTATGGTGTCAATGGTGATGAATCTTCCCGGATAAAATAAGTGTTGTATTACATAATACAAAGACAGGTGGATAACAGATTAGTACATCCACTCCCCTTTCCCTGGAGCCATGGAAGGGGATTCCAAGCTATTAATCAGAAAGGCCTTTGGCAGGGCGTGTGCTTTAGAAACTGGGAGATGTATGGCAAATTGAAGCATTTCAAGACCGAATACAGATGTTTATTTCATATCTTCTTGCTGAACTAAATCCTTTTTCTATACACTTCAGCATTGCCAGGCAAATTATTTCAGGTTTTTTGAGATCCAGGACTGGTAGGTGCAGTACTGATTGCTTGCCTTTGGCTCTGATTTTTATACAGAAAGCTGAATCCAGCAGTGGCACAGTCTGAGAGATATGAAAGCCCCACTGCACATTCAGATAACACAGAATAACCATGTTTTTTCTTGATGTGTGTTAGATGTAATGTATGAAGGGTGGGAATGAATGATTTAAAGATTTTGTATTATTTTATTTTTTTTAATCAAGGCTTAAAAATGGATTAAACTGTGTGAGAGAAAATTGGTGCTGAAGGAGAGCATGGGTCAATAATTAGAGCAGAGGCCTGGGATTCAGGAGCACTCTGCTTGCTCTTTGTTCCTTTTCCTTTGATTTGAATAAATCATGTGGGGCTGGATATGGGATTTCTGAGAAACACCTAGGAAAGTTAGATTCCAGCTTGCATTTTGTCTTCTATCTTTGTGCGATGTTACCTTTTGTATGTAGAGGATTTTAATACTTCCCTGCCTCAAAACAATACAGATCTTTCAAATCCTGTCTTTCTGTGGTGCACACAAGCCTTTGAGATCTTCAGCTTTGAATGACAATATCATTATAAAACACTGTACCAAGATCTTAAAAAAATAATTAGGGCTGAAATATTCCATCACCTTTCTTTAATTTCATTTAATTTCTTCAAGTAAAATTCTCTCTTTGGTACCAGTTTTTATTGACTCTGTCTTTTTCAGGGAAATTGTCATCGTGTTTTACTGTTTTAAGTTTTTAGACTATGAACATTTATGTAATATAGAATACGTGACCTTATTTTTACATTTTATTTGTTATGGTGTTTATTCAGGGCATGTCTGCGGGCTTGTGGTTAGGTTTATCCCATTTCAATTATTCAGGATGCTAGGGAGAAAAAAAAAAATTGAGATCACCTAAGGACTCAAGTTTAGGGTGCCAGGGACTCAAGTTTGGTGTCTTCTTGGTTATCCTGCTGCTAATTAAAGAAATTAAAGACTTGTAGAGTGTGAGTAACTCTTCCTGCTGTTTAAAACAAGCAATCTGCAGTGCATGGCAGTGACTCCCGATGATTAGAGATTCATCTGTGGTAGCAGACAGCTCACTTTATAACTACCTGCCTATGCCTCTTGCTTTTTAAACAGCCCTCACACAGATCCACCTTTCAGCAGCTCTTGGCAAACACCACGATAGCTACTGCTCCTCTTATCTTGCTCGGGGCTTTGTTATTCTTATCACACCCAGATTGTGTTTGTGATGGCAGTGTCATCCAAACCCATGGAACCACCCCAGTCTGCCATCCCCGGTGAAAGGCACTGTGCAGCAACTGAATACAGCTGCTCCACAAATTAAACACTTTTTTGTCCAGGAAGTTGAAGAAGGAGCATTAGAAGGCGCCTTGAAAATTTGAGTAATTTCTGTCCCTAATGAAAGCAGAAATAGAGGTAATGCTTCCCACTATTTTTCATACTCTTTGTTTCCATTCCCCATCAGGACTGGCAAACAGAAGCAAGCAATAATTGAAAATTAGCAGATCAAAAGTTATTTCAGCTATTAGTCACTAAAAAATATTTTCAGTTTAGTTTGAGGGAAATGTCACCATCAGCTTCTTCTTAATTTGGCTCCTCTATCTCCTCCTCACGGCTGAGCTCAGTACTGTTTTCTGAGCTGGAGGAACATCTCAGTGCTGTGTCTTCTGCAGCGTTGCCTCAGCAGTCAAACATTATCAGGCAATTATTCTGGAATATTTGCTTTGACGTAAGTTCAGTACAATAAAGTAGTACAAGGTTAAAGACATCATAGGTGTAATGGACTTGTCAAACCCTATAAGGAATTTGTATAATTCTGTGTCTCACCCATCTCATGAGGATGTAAAAAGCTGCCAGTTCCACAGCAGGGATTGAGTGGGCTGGAGTGTGCCCTTATTATAATTCTTATTGTACCTTTAGCTGTTTTTTTTTATTTCTATTTTGGCTGGCTTTGACCACTCAGTGAAAGCTAAATTGAAATGATATTATGTGTTTTGGCTTGGGCACCAAATTCTGATTCTGTTACATTCTGAGTTTTGGGATGAAATGTCAAAACCTTCCCCTTTTAATTTAACAGAAATCCTGGGGTGTTTTGTCATAGTAACAGCACAGACCAATGCTCTCCAGACGCTGTGGCTGCAGCAGAGCTGGGGGAAACTCACCCACATGGCTGATCCTTGCAGCTGTGTCCCAGGCCAAAGTCCTGCCAAGTCTAAAAGTCAATGGCATCACTTTCTTCAAAGAATCTAGATAGAGGAAGAATATCAGTCCGAACTGAGGCTGTTGGAAGTGGCTGAAATTGCCCTATGTAAGTCACTGGGGCAGGGAGGAGTTCAGTGGTATGTGTTTTTTAATGAGGAATGAAATAAAGTTACATAACCCGCTACAAACCTGACTGGTTCCCAAACCAGATCAGTGTTGAAGTGAAGCAGATCCAGAGTAGCTGTAGGCATTTTCAGTGACCTAACTTTCAAAAAGCTGGAATTAAATATCAATTGCTATGGCAGGAAATATAGTGATGATCCACTACTGCTGGGAAAATTTCACTGCGTCATCCTTCTGCTTGACATGATGGCTAGAGGGGATTTTGAAGGTGAATGCGTGGGGCTCCTCTCCCCTACTATCAGTGGTTCCAAGTTGTATCTGTAGCCAAATGCTTTTGCTCTAGTAGCTTTCATTTGAGGAAGAAAGAGGTGCTTTTTCTGTTACAGGTTACATTTTTTAAAATAAAACTATTAACATGCCCTAGATGACCACTTACATCTCACATGGCTGGCATCCAGAGATGCTTAAAAGACTTACACAGTCTTCAAAGCTGAAGATGCCCCTGATGTAGACATAAAGTCTACATTTCTCCATTTTGCTCTGTAAAGCAGCCCATTTAAATTAGAACAGATAGTCCTTAATGCAGTGGCACTAGAGATGCTGGCAGCTGAAACAAGGAAGCTGCCCATGGAATAAGGTTAAGATCTATTTTACTGCCATTGTGTAATTTCTTCAGGCAGGCATGGACTGGAATGAGCAAGTGCAGTGGTAGGGCCAGGCCAGGACCACTCTGGGCAAAGGGAGCCCTAGTCTCAGGGATGTCAGTCAAAGTTCTTTCCCAGTTGCTTCATTTTGAGGAGTGGAATCAGACATAAAAGAGCAAATTGTGTCCTATGTTTCTGAGATGTCAATTTGCAACTACTGCTACCTCAGCAAGCCGAGAAGAACTTCTTTCCAAAAGTGTTTTCTCCTGATTTTTAGGTTGTTTGGTGATCTCTACAAACACAGCGATGCTTTTCTCTGCCTGAAGTTTCTCAAGATGTCAGCTGTGCTTAGAGCTGTTTTTTGTAATGCTGGGGGGGGAGGGGGGGGGGGACAGAGAAAAGTAAATCAATGTAACTACTGAATTTTGATGTAGGATTCAGTTTGTGACTTATTTGCAGCAGTAACCACCGTTAAAGGGCATTCCTTCATTTGGGCACCTGTTTATATTCAGAGCTATGAGATCTGGAATCAGAGTCATCTTTGGTAATGCTTTCTGAACCGTGCTGGAAGACATCCTCACGCTCAGAAATGTCACCAAGCTGTGCCCTGGCCTTTTGCAGCTGCTGCTGGAAGCACCTCCCTGTTGGATCTGCCTGTGTGGTGATTGCCTAGCACGACTTTGTCTGAGTGCTTTGGGTTAGTAAAAACTCCTGTCTGGAGGATCAATGCCATCCAGATTGCTGAGACAGTATGGAAAGGAGAGGGGAGCAGAAACAATCCCTGCAGGGTGTAAACTCTGCTGGGGTGATGATGTGTGGTTAAAGGCAGTCACCTCTTCGCCAGATCACAGAGCACTCCTGGTGCTATTCAGCTGAAACCAAGCCATGGGACCACAGTCTGAGGCACCCTGTGAGACATTTGTGTGTGCATCAGCCTAGAAGTTTCCCCTTGAATGCTAAGGCTTTAGCAGTTCCTCTTACAGCCAAAAGGAGTCTTGACTTTTATAATAAGAGTTGCCTTGGGTGCTTTGTACCAATGAATAGTTGCATGTGCATATCCAGAAGACTGTTGCAATTGCATTGTAAATGCAAATGCCTCCCTAATATATCCTGTACATTTTCAAAAGTGGAGAGCCAAAAATACAGCCCAGAGGATTCTGTCCTCTTTCCTGCTTATGGATGTACGCTTTTCTTTGGGTATGTTAAAGAAAGTCTCTAACCCTTCCAGCTGGCTTTGGCTCATTGCTTTCTTGCTGCCTGTCTTACTGTAAATGTTCTTCTGCTCACTTCTTCCTGGCACACACAGTTTCTCTTAGGCTGAGTTTTAATTCTTAATCATATGTCTTGTACCTTAATTATAGTAGGGGAAACGGTGTCTCCAGATCGACACACAGAAGGAGCCTTCCATACACCAGTGATCTTTTCTTACATGTTTGGCTCAGCTGTCCCCACAGCATCCCAAGATCTCTGCTCCGTGCTGATACACGTCTGTGTCTGCATTGGGAAGGCAGTGACAAAACTGGCAGGTAGCGAGCAAAGAGGAGACAGAAAGCTTGTGAAGAGAAGAGAGCAAAGCCTGCCTGTTTGATTCTCTTGCAGAGTTTTCATTTTGACAAAATAAGAATAGTTAATTACCATCTATGGCTGTGCATTTGTGTACATATAAGTATACATGCACACATAAATGCATATGTGCCCTCATATATATGAATATTTGTGTGCCTGTATCTGTGTGTGAATATGTGAGAGCCCTTCCACGTAGGTTACATTGTCTTTATTCCCACCCATACCTTTCTAAACTCTCATCTTCCCCCTGAAAGACTGCAGATAAGAGCTAAGGAGACCTGTAGTTAGAAACAGCTCCTTTAGGGAAATAGCTGCATTATACAATATGGTATAATATAAAGATCTGTAAAACAATGGTCTGTGAGCTTTGTGTTGAAAGCTGGCGCAAAAATGCTCTGGTTGACATCTAGAAATCTTTAATCAACACATTTTTGGGCGGCTGAGAGATGAATTTCTGCCTGCTTTCCTTCTGGGATGTGTATTTGTTTCTTTTTAAACTCCATCTATGCTTATGTGTTTTAAGCAGCTCTGCCTGTCAATGCTTTAAATCAATACCATTACAGCTCTATTTGAAGGTAAACTATTTCAAGAGGCTGCTTTACCCTGCAATTATATCATGTGCTAAGTGAGTGAAACTTTGAGAGATATTGAATGCTTCTGGGTTTGTGTTTTTCTTTTCCATTTCGCCAGATGACATCCACTGATAATGGCCTTAACATGATGGGAAATTAATTGAGAGCGCATTTCTACACCGCCATAATTTTATCATCCATCCTATTGCTGATATTAGCAGGAATCCATAACCCCGTGGGTGCTTTGAGAGAATCTCTTTCAGCAGAACCCAAGGTGTAGGGGTTACAGGGTTCAGCTCCTTCCATCAGCTGGGTGTCAAATCACTGTCGGAAAGAAATTACTGCTGTATTCTTTTTTTTTTCCTTCTTTTTTTTTTTTGTTTGTTTTTTTTTGTTTGTTTGTTTGTTTGTTTTTTTTTTTGTTTTTTTTTTTTTTGTTTTTCAACTTTAGCTTACAGCCCTGTGCGGTGGGGCAGGAGATGGTTTGCCGTGAGCCACTGGGGAGAGCAGAGTGCTCGTGGCCCCTGAAGGCCTCTCTCAGCGAGGTACTTAGCGGAGTCACTGCGCATTAACGGGGGTGCAGGCAGCAGCGCTCTGATCTAATGTCCGCTACAAAGTGGCGCAGGATGGCACAATAACTGTGCGCCACTGGACTTGTTTATTAAATTGTGCTTGCTGAATTTCCCCGCGATGACTACCACAAAGCAGGTTTTCTCAAATCCCCAGCAGCCAACCAGCCTTCCTGAGTTCACAATGCTGGCGATGTAAAATAATTCCGTTCTCTTCAAAGCCTGTTGTTTCTTCTTTCGCTGATTTATAACACGTGCTACAACTCAGAAGAATGGGTTTGGAAGTGGCTGATGCAGGCTCTAGAGCTTTTCTACTTATCTTGTGACTTTCACAGGTATTCTGCTTATTTTCTGAATAAAGTGCTCTATTTCCTCCTCCTCCACAATAGGCCAGTAAATTGGGGTAAAATAATTTTGCTCTCTTTTCCTCTGCCACCTGTAGCAATACCTCTGTGAAGCAGATCATAGCTGTGATTGTGGCGTGCTCCTCAGCGACCGTGCATGCTGGAACCTAAATTTATGCTCACTGAAATGCTGTATTAAAATAATGTGTGCTTAGAGAAAAGATAAACTGTTGTAAAAATTCCCCTATGTTTCACTTGAAATTTACTGTTATTAAGTACGTCCTGAAGAACCTCGAATTTGGGATTCTTTTTCTTTTTTCTACTACTTCTAGCCCTGTTCTACTTTGCCATTAACCAAGAAAAGGAAGAAGAGTGAGTTAATCACAAATAATACAATTTTTTATTATCTGAAATGCACCTGTTTCTTTTTAAACTATTACTATTTTTCCCCTTAAAAATCATTCCTGACCCTTCAGTCCTAATTGTCATTTTTGATACATCAGGTGGGATTATTGCTGATCTCTGGCTGCACAGATCTTATGATAATTAAGTAGTAATCACGCTTAATTTTTCCTGTGCAGCCAGCTGACATGACTGAGTGCACGGAGGATGCAAATTACATGTGGGAAAGTGAGATTCTACCAGGTCTTGCCTTCAAAGTGGAAATCACAGCTTAAATACAACCCTAAAACGACACTTCTTCCTCGCTTCTTCCTTCTGTGTGACATTTTCTCTCTAGAAAATCGTTCCGTCTGTTCAGATTCCCCTGTGGGATTCCTTTTGATTGCTGCTGCAGTCGGTGTGAGGGGAATTCAGGAGCTCAGAATGAGCAGAGCTTGCTTTGCTCCTTCACTGTGTAGGAGAGCTCAGGGTGCTCCGTTTCCAAGCACCTGGGTTGAAATAATGTCTTTGCAAGTCCCTCCCCAGGCAACTCCCCCACGAGCGTGTGCTGTGGCTACGTGTACAGCAGGGTAGCCCTGCGCCAGAGTCATTACTGAGGGTGGCCAAAATTCAAACTACAATTACAGAGCTGGCACAAATGGCACTGAAGAAAGAACTGGGGGCCTAGCACTACCTGAAAACATAATCCTTTGGATCACATTTTGCAGTAATACTTCTATGAAAGGGAAAATACCCTTGCAAAATGTTGGAGTGCATCTTCTACACGCAAAAAAGCATCAAAGAGAATCAAGGATGAATCATCCTTACTGTTATTTTCTCTATAATGTTGCCAGGTCTTCTGGGACTTTGATGATTTTTTAAAAGGACACTTTAGGAAACTTTGTCTTATGTCACCTCTGCCATAGGCTAAATGTGGCATGTAAGAAAAGCAACATCTTCTTCACTAAAACACAGAAATACTCCCAAGCAAACACCATCTTGCCTTTCGTAAGCGCTGGCAATGAATGCTTGCAGGAGCAGAGGAAAGAGGGAACACACTTCTCTGTGGTTTGTTTACAGGAATGTAGTGTAACCATTACAAAGGTTTGGTTCAGAGAGCTCCTGGCCCATTGTATTTCCCAAAGGAGCCGCAATTACTCAAACTTCTGCTTTTCAAGGACTTCAGAGCTGTTATGGAGTTCAGGCCTTTTCATCACCTGAGTACAGTTACCTGTTGAAACATTTGTGGGACTCACAGGGGACTGAAACCTTCCAGGACATGAACCCTGGCAAGGAGGCAGCGTGGTGGTGCTCTCTCCATTACTTCAGTAGTACCTGTCCACCAAGGTATCTTTGAGAGGAAGGAGAACCTGTGTTTTGTTTTAGGCGCTGAAAAAATGCCTAAATTCTCATGTTCTTTCTTTGCATCATATTTATTAGATTTTTAATTTGTTGCTTTGGAAATTGTTTGTTGCTCTGTCAACTGTTTGTTGCAAGATTTCCCTTAGGGGGAAACAGAGATTCATATGCATGATCACACGTCACAGTATGAATAAGGCTTGCCACACTCCAGTTGACAACTAGGAAATATTAGTCAATAATGCTGGAATATAATTGGCTTTATCTTCTCATGTTGTCACTAGACACAGCTTCGTTCTTAGGGAGCCTGACCAAGAAACAAGGACAAGTTTCAAATTCCAACAGGATTAACTCACTGCATTAAGGAGCTTTGATAGAGTTCAAATGTTGCTATTAACTTAAAAACTTCTTTTTTCTCCCAGAATAATCGGTGGTTTCAGTTGTGATGGTTATTTTTGTTGCTGTTTGTCTTAAGACATTTAAATGTTTACAATTTTGATTGGTATAGCTGGTTTAGAAATAATATCCCTCAAGTTTTATGGTGAAAAACATCTGAACCACAAGAGATAGTTACTGTAGCTCTTAAAATAATAATAAAAAAATAAAATAAAAAAGAGAAATGCCCTTTTAGTCCTCCTTTCATACCAGAAGCTATTATTGCCTTTTTTGTTGCTGCATTAAACATATGTTTGAATATGATCTTCTGACTTTCATTGCTGTTGGGTTAGGAACACAAAGAGCATGCCCCCGTCCTGATTAGCTACTCTTGTACAGCAGCAAAAAAAAAAAAGCAGCAATGGTAATTTCTCAGCTCATTAGGTACATATTCATCGTAATAGAGCATCAAAGTTAAAAACTGTAATGCCTTCCTCTCATTTAATACTCCAGAGAACATTCACAGTAACCACATGAAAGCAAAAAGGATTTGAACATTGGGGCTGCAAAAGTAGGTGTCTTCGTTCCCTCCAGGCAGATAGAGAAGAGAGAGAACTACTTTTTTATCCTTATCCCTGCCTGACTTGCCTTGCTGTGCTAGCCACTGGTCACTGAGGCTGTGTGAATAACAACTTTGACCTCTGCTAGTTCTTCTGGTAGCTCAAATTTTAAATCCACAGTCTGCAAACGTTTGGCATCTGCTGAAGAGTACAGTGTGCTGAAATAGCTTCCAGAGGTTTTACTTTTGATGATTCTGTGGTTCCTGATACAGAAATCCTTCATCATAATGAAAAACTTACTGTCCCTTAAAAAATTTAGGCAAACCCCCCATCCTTAAAAATGTTATCTTTGCCCAAAGTAGTTATGCTGGCTTAAGCTCCAAGCCTTAAAAAGGCACCGTTTCCTGTGGTTTAGGAAAAAACAGTGCTCAATTCACACTATTTACTGAAACAGCAGCATTTCCAGAAACTACTTCCAAAAGTATTTCAGAGCTGGTGCCCAGCATGAGTTTTTGGGGCGTTTCCAGATGCAGCACTGAGCCATGTGTGGTGTGTATGTGTGGTGGGGGACACTTTCTTGGCTCCCCACTTGGGATGCACCAGCATGTGCAACTAAATTTGCTCCTGGTTGTAAGCGTGTTCTGCAGCGTGCTGATTGAGAGGCTGCCGTTCTACCCCCGACAGAGCCACAGAAGGGAGTGTAATTTGTATTCCATGATCCCTTATGTAGGATGCAGGGTATTGAAACGTTGTAGCATGGAGCCTCTGTCTCCCAAACCCCAAATTCTCACTAGATTTTGTTAGCCTCTCCCAGCTGCAAAATGATGGACTAGGTAAAAATAACTGCTGGTAGCATGAGTGTTCATTCAGGATGGCAAACAAGTTTTTCTTCCAGATTGGAGAAAGTCTCATTTTCTTTCAGTTCTACCACCCACATTAAGAAAGAAGCAGCCTTTCTCCTTCCTCCAATACCTCTAAAAGAAAGCATTCAATATAGGCTATATTCCATTTCTGTATTTTGTTTAAAGGTAATTTTATACATATAATTCCTGCAATGCATTTATGATAATTTATTAATATTGCAAATTTTAAAACTAGAGACATTGATTGCATAATTCAGAATATATTTTTTGAATATTAGTAGAATAGAGGATTGAAGGAAACTAACAGGCTTTGGAGAAGATGTTTTGAGGTAGATGAAAAACTAGCAGTGACAAGGAATACTGGGAAGCTCCTTAAGAAATAGAATGAAAGAAAACAGGGTGGATCCATCCCTTTAAAAGGCATGAATTAACTGGACAAAGCAGAAGAAGCAGGCAGAAAGCGTAAGTTCCTCATCTGATTAAACTGATTAAGGCTCTCTGATTTCAGTGAAGTTGTGTGGGTTTATGTCAGCTGCGAGGATTTATCCTTAAAGGGAGCCAGAGATGAGTGATAATCTTAAAGGGCATCCCTTTAGGACAATATGAATGAGAAGGTAAAGCAGGCTCTGAAATGCCTGTGGATAGGAAATGCCAGTTTGGGGGTGGTGAGAAGTGAAAAAAGGGCTGGTGAAAGGGAGGGAGGCTGTCTTTGAGGTTAGGTATGAGGAACTCTTTTCTAGACAGAGCTTGGGCGTGAGTGGACTAAACCCTGTTTCTGTAGTCTTGCTGTCTTAATTTTCTCAACAGTGTTTGGCTGTGGAGGCCTTTGAATAATGAATATGTTGGGAACCGGGCTCTTGGCTCTAAGTCACTGAAGGCCAAGGGAGGGCTGCTGCATTCAGGTAGTGGAGCTCCATTCTGGGAACAACGGCAGCAGCACACGTACAATCATGGAGCACATGTCCAGTGTTTTTCTTTCCTTTTGGCAGCTCAGTTTAGCGTCTGGTTTAAATTTTTTCTACATTGCTTGTGCATTAAATATTTTATTAGGAAAATTGCAAAACAACCTATTGATTGTTGCATCGATGTGCGTTAGAGAAACCCAGTGATCTGGCAGCTACGTTCTGCCTTTGTTCATCCTGGACATTACTTGTGCAATAATTTCCTTGTTATATTAGCAAATACTGCAACATTTAAAGGTTCTGTGCTGGCTCTCAGACAAAAAAGATTGGTCTGTGTCAAAACAGTTGGCATTTGAACAGGATTTGGATTGATCACTGTGATCAGGATGCTTTAACTTTTATGAAGTAATTTTTCAAGATGCACTGAAATAAATTCTGCTGGATTCATCCCTGGTGGAGGATTCCTGGGGGCCCTTCAGCTAGCCATGTTATGGAAGAGGTAAACAGACCTACATATTGGTTTGTTTGGGCCTCAAAATGAGCAAAATTTAAACTAGTGGCAATACAGGTTGTTCTGCTCAAGTCATTAGTGCTGTACTGATTTTAACGCTAGTAAGGAATTAATCTATGTACTTGATGAATTTTGAAGTCTGATTAAAAGACTTTGGCTTTCAGGCTCATGAACCTCCTGTTAGTAATAGCTTGGTTTCTGGCAGCAGATGTGTGTGGGTTTGAGGCACAGGCAAGGCCAACAGCACAGTGGTGGTACCAGGTATGGGAGAGTTGCAGGCTTGGGAGTCACAGGCAAAGCTTTCTTTTAAGGTTCTCTTGAGGAATACGGAAACTTGAAAGAATCATTTCCTATCTAAAACCCAAGCACAGGTTCCTCTATGAAACATAATAGAGGAGATGAATTTTTCCAGTCTTCCTTTATAATAAATGGGGGATATTTTGTAATTCATGCTGCAAAATATATATTCTCCTGAAAGTCGGAGTCTATAAACAAGCAGCCACCTGCTCTGCATGACCTTGCAGAGGCTCTGTTTTTTCCCATCTGCTACCCTGTCTGGGTAGTTGTTACAGTCTTTTCCTTCTTTCCTCTGCACATTTTTAAAATTAAGCTGGAATTTAGCAAGAGCAATGTTTAAATGTTCTCCAGCAATTTCTTGGGACATACACAGCACACTGATGTCCCTGGGCCATAACTTATAAACTCTCTGCAAGGTTGCACTACAGCTTCTTCCTGAATGGCTGAACAAGAGGTTAAATGAAGAAAGGCCCCTCAGAGGAGATGAAAATATATCTTTGGACAAGTTGCAATGAATCTGATGGTGAGTCTCCCATTTTTTTTAATGCAAGGAGAGCAGAGTTTGGGTGAGGTGGTGGGTAGGATAACGACTGATGTCTGTCTGCGTCACTACCAGTGTAAATGTGCTCCCTTCCTTCTAAATGAAATGCTTATTATTTTCACAAATTAGTGCATTTTTGTGTTTCATTAATGTTTCTCAAGTATTCTGAAGACAATGTGATGACAAGCCAGTGACAAAAAAGTCACAGTTGCACAAATTAAAATAGGCTGACTTGTGGTGGGGAGAAGGAAAACCAGAAAACCATTTGTACACTTCAAAAATTGTTAAAAAATGGGGAAGCATTAAAATCTTGGCAGGAGAAATGCCCGTGCTGGTAGTGCAGGTAAACCTGCTAGCTGAGCTCCCAGCACCAGAGGCTTGGCAGGCCAGGCTGCAGTGCTAAGTACGTGCCACTCCTGCTAGAAGGTGTCATTTCTGTGGCTAGTGCTCGTGTTTGTGGAGGCTGTTTTTGGCCAGTGTTTGTGCCGGGTGGCAGAAACCATCCAAGCGAGAGCGCGACAACCGACAGTGACGGCTGCTTCCAGGGGAGCCCCGCTCTCGTGAGGTCTTTATGGTTTAGCAGAAACAAAGCTAAGGGGCACAGATAATCCTGTCAGGATGGCAATGGAAAAACAGGGAACTGGGCAGAGCCCTCAGAAAAAAAGCCTGTTATTTGTCAATAGGCATTTGTGGTAAGATATTAAAGTCAGTAAATCTGTAAGGTGGGGAGCTGCCATCCATGCAAGCAAGGCAAAAGCCTTCTAGCTCTGGGGGGTTTTGGGGCTGTGTGGTCTTTTGGTTTTTTTGATTTTGTTTTTTTTGTTGTGTTTGTTGGGTTTTTTTTTCACGAGTTTGTGTGTTTTTTATTGTTGTTGTTGGTTTTTTTTATTCCCAAGAAATCAAAAGGTGTAAGAAAATGTAGCTCCACATTTTAATTGCTGGGTACAGAGTTTAAATGTGACTTCAGCTTCCACTTGGTTGTCTGACTAAGCAGTTCTGAATCCCTAAGGGTAAATAGTCCTTGCTCCAAGGACCCTTCTTTGAAGCAACATAAATCAATTATTTCTATGTTTGTGGAAATTACTGTGCACATTATCAGATGCCCGAAGGACTTTACTTCAGGTTCGTACTTGATTCACATAGAACTGTAAAGGTTCCATAAATGTTTGCAGAATTTTCTTTTCTATTTTTATGTTGCTATGGTACAACTCATATGGGTCTTCAGTTTGCTTTTTTTTGTCATGAGAAAAAAAAAAAAAAAAAAGTGGGTTTTGAGACTGTATTTAATCTGAGTCAGCACTAATTGTGTTGTCTGAATCAATACAGTCTGGAGAGAGTATTGGGAGAAAGGGAAGGACACCCTGTTTAATGAAACAGGAGCTGCTCCCCTGGCTTTGTAAAACTGGGTAAGATGCCATTATGAAGAAGCAAATATTTAGGCTTAGAGTGGGAATATTTACAAGCTGGTGCTTGCAGAAGACTGTGCTCAGCTTCTCTTCTGAGAGATTTATTTCTCTGATTTTCTTATCTCCTCCACAAAGCAAAGTTTATCAGATAGAGAGCAGCAGGGAACTGGGAAAGGATGAGTGAGGGAACCGCAGCATGGTAAGCCCAAGAGGATGTCCTCTCCCTGCCTTCCTTTTCTCTTGAGGCCTGGCTTGTTAAAACCTTTGTGAATTAAGATAATAGAGAACCTGCTTTTGTGGCTAATGAAAGTAAAGAAACTGTGAAAGAGGAGGACTGATGGCCAGCTGGAAAATAGTTGCCACCCACAATTTTTGTGGAAGGGGAAGAAATGACACAGAAGGAGAAGGGTTGGGGATTGGAATTAGATGATATTTCAGGTCACTTCTAACCCAGGCCTTTCTAGGGTTCTATAAGTCGTGTATCAGCAAGAACTCTTCCTTCTTTCTAGTGAGAAATGTTCCTCCTCCATAGGCTGTAAGAAAATATCCCAGCTGACTTCTAAAGCACTTCTCCAGCTGAGTATTTTCCTGTAATTATCTTCCTTATATAATAACTGTAGGCTTCTTAATTCAATTTTCAATTAAAAAATGAAAACACTTTAAAAAAACCAAAACTTCAGCTGATTTTGTTAAGGCCTTGTTCTTCCTTTAGCTTTAATTTCATCATACTTCTTTTCTAATTAAAATCCAGTTTATTTCCCCCATGTTGTTAGAAACAAAAGATCACTTTTCTTATTCACTAGACTAAATTGTATTTCAAAACCAGAACACCCTGACTTTTTTGTCTAATAGGATTTATTATACTATTTTGTATAATCATTGTAACTAGGAATTGTGTACCACTATTTTAACAAATTTTCCAGTCAGAAACACAGAAAATATTATGGTTGTTACCACTTAGGAGTGGATCCTACTCAGAGCCGCTGTCTTTACTTAGACATAGGAAATACTTCATACTGCCTTCTTTTTTCCAGTTACACACAAGCAATTTTTTGGGCAACTTGGTTAAACACATTACAGTCACTGTACCGGCCTCTTACCCTGTGTGATGCCCAGCCATCCCTCTCCATGCAGACATGCACAGCATTTGTGTGCTCTGGCTTTGTTTAAAACAAAAAAAAAAAATCCCAGTTTGGTCATTTTCTTTCTCCCCGTGAGACTTCTGATGCAGCCTGCATGTGTACTACAGGTTTGTGAGCTCACTGTTCTCCAGAATTTCCACAGCTGAAATGAGAGTCTAAGCACCCTGTCACTGTCTAAAAAGACATTTATTCGTGCAGGTCAAATTGATTTGAAGTGTCCAGTTCTCATTTCCAAGACACAAGGTATTATTTCTGAAGGGATAGTTTGGGTTGTTTCTGTGGGCTGTGTTAATTTCACATGGATTCTCTATTGAATAGAAAACTTTGGGGTGTGTTGCTGCAAGCCTTCTCAGCTCTGGGAGCAGTAATTGGGAAGTCAACAGAGAATCCTCATCTCCTTTTCCCAGCAAGGATTGTTGTTTACATACCTGTACATGCCTGTGCGTAATTAGGGGGTGAAACCTTTCCGAAAACCTTGCTGCAAGTGGGGTTTTGTCATAGCACTTCAGCAGGTGTTGTTAGTAATCAGTATCTTGGTATATTCATAATTTCCATGTACTGTTGTAGAAGCTGTGTGTTGGAGGCTGGTGAATAATCCATGTTATTGAAGATACAGCTGCACTGCAATTACACACTGCAAACACAGGAGCTGGAGACACACCTGGAGCCTGGTTCCAGTTTGAAAGTGGACAGTGCACCATTAGCCTGCTAATTGTCACGCTTGAGACAGGTTCAATGTGCAGGTGGCTTCCTCCTTTTGAGGATCTAATACTGTATCTGTGTAAATTGCATCTTTAAAATGCCAGACAGTTTTGAGATTCTCCCTTCTGCCGAGGAATGCACTTTAGAATAGTTGCTTGGATGCAAAAAAATCAGAATTTCTGAACTCTAAGTAACCAAGGAGAAGGCTTGTAAAAGTTGTCCTTGCTTCAACTCTCCATATCTTGACATAACCCTAAGGAGAAAGAGTTTCTCATTTATTTAATTTGTATAGATTTAGAGGGTAAAATGTATCAATAAGCGATGCTTCAAAGTTATGCTCTTGCTGGCTTGATTTTTGGCTAAAAGCAAGAAGAGGCCTAATCAAATTTTGAACTTTTTTAATAAAGCGAGTGGATATGAGAGTGGTCACCACAATTCCTTTGTTTCTTGAAACACGTTCACCAGAATGCTGATGACAAAAAAAAAAAAAGAAAAAAAAGAGAAGTCTCAGAGAAGAGCAACATGGGGGAAAAAAAAAAACCCAAACAAAAAAAAACCACCAGCAAAACAAACCCAACCTAGAAAATCAGTAGGGAAAAAAATGTAAAGTTTTAAAAGGCCAAATATATGTCACCTAGAGAGTGACAATTTTGGTTCAAATTCAAGAAAGCACTTAAACATTTACTCAAGTGCTGCTCTGAATAAGAATGCTTTCCTGAGTAGAAAAGGAAAGGAGCTGGCAGCAGTCTATGTACCTACCATCCTATCCCTGATGTGGGAAGATCATCACTTGGGGAGATATAAATATTAAAAAGATACATTTCATCTGAGCAGAATATGATTTTTACTATTTCAAGCGAAATATTTCTTGGGACTTTCTTAGCTAACAAAATATGATAGTAGTAAACATTTTCTTGGGAAAGATTCCTACCTGGCAGGGAAATCAATTCATTGACCCTGGAGATTTTCTTGTGTTGTTTGCTCCATTGGCACACTTAAAAAATAAAACTGGGAAAGCCAGCTGGCATTTGCAGTGTTAACTTCCCATTAATGATCTTTGGAGGCTGTTGGGTAAAAACCCTCCCTCTTCCCTTCCACTTTCCTATTACCCTTAATATATTATTATCCAATTTAGCTTCCCTGCCAGGGGAATCTTTTGCTCTCTGATCTCTCCTGTAAGAGGAATGAAAAAGCACAAGTAAGCTGACTAAGTCTAAAGGAGCAAACTACACCAGGTTCATGCATAATGTAGCCATCACATCTTCTTTTCTATATTCTTTTAATATTAGTGAGTTCGTATGATATTCTGTGCTCACACTGAGAAGAGATAGAGACATATCTATTCCTTACTTATGGATATTATTTCTACCTTAATGAATTCTCTTTCCATCAACAGACAAAAATTCAGGAGACTGAGAATTCCTCCTCTCTTGAGCCCTTTTGATTATAAAACATTTTTTGTAATTACCCATAAATAATGAGTGTTTAGTTTTCTTAGAAAATATATTTTAACATAGTTCTCACATGTCATGTTATAATGCTCTGTAATACTTCAGCTTCCAGATGAAAATGTAAGCTAAGTAGCATTCTAGATTAACAATTAAAAAAGACAACTGGAAATAAATTTAATTACAAAGCCAATCCACTTCAATGGCATAAAAAATTGATCTTATGTAACTTTAAAATGTATGTCTACTGCCCTAAGTCCCAAGGCAGTAGAGTATTGGTAAGTATGAAGTAGGCTTATTTCAGCCATGAGGGAACGGCTCATACAAACTTCCTAGAGCACTTACTAATATAAATAATATGAAATGTTTGCTGAGGTACCATTGCAAGTGTTTCCTTGAGAAAGATGCATTATAAACAATTAATAGTGGAGAATCTGCAAGAAGATTCTTTCTGCTGCTTTAAAAGGGAAGTGGCTACAAAGGAAGGATAGTTTGCAGCCTTTAATAGATATATGTGTGTGTGTATAAATATATATATATATAAAGAACCAAAAAAAAAAAAAACCCAACTGAGAGCACCAAAGGGGAAAAATACTTCTCTTTCTCACTTCTGTTAAAGTCCATGTTCAGAAGAACACAGCTACTCTTCATTTGCCATTGCCAAGTTGCATGATATCAGACTGGGATTTTATTTTAATCAGCATCATTTAAAAGGAAACAAATCACCATGTACGAGCTAATTCAGATTGATGAGAAACCCAGGATGACAGAAAGGGGAAGGAAGTGTTACAGGGGAATTTACTTCTGAGTGACAATTAAATCTAGTGCTCAGATTAGCAAAAAGCAGCCTAGTCATCATCTGATGCACTGCAGAGCGAGAAGACTGAAAACATTAAACAGCATTTTGCTTTTATGGAAAAATCAGCTGGAAATGGCCACAGCCTTGTTTTTAAATATCCAAATGGAGTTGTACAGATAATAAGGCAGTGTGCAAAGACTGGAAAAAATATGGAGGTTCCTTGTTCTGGCACTGGTGGGTTGGTGTGAGGGAGGAAGAACCTACAAAATGAAATTTTAAAAAGATGATACTTAATGCATAACTCTTGGCCAGTAACTCTTTGTTCAGAAAAGTGTGAATTAGTGCTCTTTCTTCCATCCAGCTTTGCTAGAAATCCCTAAATTGATGTATTGAAATTGACACAGAAATTATGAGGAAGCTTAGGATGGGGCGAAATCCTCCCACATGGTACAATATGCTCCAGGCTCAGCAGCGACTCTCTTGGGAGCCAGCAAGAAGTTTTCTGAGTGCTTGTGTGTGTGAGAAGATTTGTTCCAAAGGGGGATTCTTTGCTTTTGTATGAAGCTGGCACTGGGAAATGTAGCAGCCAGCTTTCCCACAGTGCCAGATAGCGCTTTGCAGCCTGTGGAGACACGAGTGGGAGCTGTGCAGTGCAGCTGCGCTGCCAGGAAGGAGCCAGAGATGCCTCTTTCCACGTCCTGGGGGTTGTTACTCTCAAAACTCCCTGAGAGATTGATCACAGGCACTTGGTCTTTGAAAGCTTTGGAGAACAGGTCAGACAAATGTGCCACAGATGGCCCTTTGGAGATGGGATGGGATTAGACGACCTCTCAAATGTTTTTTCACCCTGTTTTCTGCAGCTCTGTAATCTATCTTTTGAGGAATTGCTGGTGCCAGTTTCAGATCCTAAATAGCCTAGGATGAATGAATCTTCTTGATGAAATGTTATTCCTCAATCCTGCTCCATATCTTCCAGCTCTTTTTGTGAACACGGTGCATTACCAGCTTGGCAGGCACAGCACAGGGAGCAGAGAGAGCAGCTGGTGAAGACAGCTCTAGAGTGGGTGCAACTGCTGTAGGGGAGGTGATAGAGGGCAAAAGAATGGATTTAATCTCAACTACCACAAAGTGAGGGGATTAACTGTTCCCTGCTCACTAGCTGCAATGCACTTTCTGAGCACACAGAGAGGGTTGGAAGATGGATGAAAGGTGGACACAATTTGGGAGGCGCTTTTCTCACATCCGCTCAGCACAACAGTTATCTTGATCAGAGGAAAATGATCAGTCACCTCTGATATCGCACAATCCCATTATAATGACAGCTAATGCAGCGATTTTATGAACTTTCTCTGTCATGTCTCCTGGCAGACCACAAAATGTTCTCAAAGGAAAGGCTTGCTGGCAGCGAGGGTTTAGGCCTGGAATGGGCATAAATGCACGTGCACATTTGGACCACATTGCTCATGCACTGTCTCTCCCCAGCTGGTAGGGCAAGCCAGGGTCCCAGCAGGGCCCAGGTGCAGGTATAAGAGCTGGATAAGCAGGCCAGATGTACTTAGTGGGAGTGCTGGTTCATGGTAAGTGAAAAGGGAGAACATTGAGCTCTGCAACCACACTCCCAAGGAAAGGTGACATGAAGTCATGTAGGCTGAAAGGCCAGCAAGGAATGGAGGCACCAGTCAGAAGCAGCAGGAAAAAAATATCCAAGAAGTTCATATAAGTCTGTGAAGTAGCCAAACTTAGTCTGAGAAATGGGGCATCTGTGAGAGGAGTGAAAGCTGCCCAGAGATTTGCCAGTTTCGTGGCTGTGACAAGCTGCTTGTTGTGAATTCAGATGCCTTTGTAGCCAGCATCTGGCTCACACTGAGCATGTATTTTCAAGCATTAAAAAAACAGAAATAATTTCCTGTTGTGTCAATAATGCCTTCTGAATATTACTCAATTCTAAACTGGGTGAGGTAGAGCTCTTATCAGCTATCCTGAGGCATCAACCAAGGCACTCAACCCATCTCACCGAATAATCTCATCAGTGATTTTTTTTTTTCCTTTTGACTCCCCAGCATGTCCCAAAAGATAGGATGTGCTATTTGTACACCCACCTTATGCATCTGAATCAGATATCAAAATCATGTGTCTTATTTCTCACTGCAGCAGGATTCCAGCAGAATTCAGAAAAGGGACCTGGATATGGCAGACTCCCCAGGGAGACTGCCCCATCCTCTGTTGAAGTCACTGATTGATGAACACGGTTTAGGGACAACTGTGGCCCACTGGTTGGAAAAGAAAAACTGCTGCTCAGGATGGAAGATGGTTTAGAGAAGGAGCAATTTGTGAACTGGCCTAGAGAAGAGCAGGAGAATGCAAACAGCTCAAGTAAAGTTAATGGGCATAAATAAAAGCCTTTAAAGTACAGTGTGCATGCCTTTGTTTGGGGCAAAGTACTCTTAGGTTAATGTAGTTTGAAGGCTGCCTTACTCCCAGATGAGAAGCCTGTACATGGTGGTTTAACAGGCTTCGATATATGCTCATTAACTTTACACTCTTAGCTGCCTCTTCATAAATTTCTGATGTATTGAGTCTTTTGGGAGTTCTCTTGGGTTTATTTTAGCTCTTTGTTGTAGTTTTACCAGAAAACAACAGTCTCTGTGATTTCTCAGCGAAAAAAAATAACCTTCAACCCTATTCAAAAACAAACAAACAAACAAACAAAAAAACAAAACCACCTCAACAAACCCCAAAACCCAACTACCTCACAAAACCCAACCACCTCAAAATAGAAAAATATTTTAAAAGGCAGAAAAGTTAGCAATGGTAACAGAGACAGTTGATCACTGAGGACAGTGTACCTGTCACAGGAGATGCTGAATGCACCAAAAGAGTGAGACAGGGTCAGTACTTAGAATGTGATTTGTATGAAAATATGTTGTGTAGTTTAAAGGTCCAGGTTTGACAATCTTTATTATTACTTTATGGGCTTTCAAATAAAATGTTGGACTAAGTATTGTGCTAGTAATATTTATGAAATGGTATTATAGACAGTGATAAAAGTTTATAGGAAAGTCATTACTGTAACCATAAAGCACCATCTCATCCCAAATACCACCAGTGGGGAAGAAACCTGCCTGCATCAGAGGAGTCAAGTGACTTCAGGGGGCTGATGCCAACAGGGGCACAGCCGTGCAGGCCACCTGAGCACATGGGTCTGGGGGAAATAAAGCCCTGGCTTTAGCAGAACCCAGCAGGAAGCATTTCCTCCTTGCCGTGTCCCTGAGGCTTGCAGAACAGCGCTGTCGGAGCTGCAGAGAGATGGGGATGCAGCGCCTGCCCCGAAGCCGGTGTCGGTAATTATTAACTGCTAATGGCGAGAAAAACCATTATGGTACACAATAGGCTTTCCTTTCACACCACTAATTGTGTGATGAACTTGCTTTGGCAGTAAATTGTCACATCTGCTGGGGAGAGAGATTACACTTTGGGAAATATTATAAATACAGTTGCCGTTCCTTTATTCCTGCATGATTGAGACATTAAAAAAAGAAAAAAAAAAAAAAAAAAAAAAAAAAGAAGAAGGAAAAAAACCTTGGCAGATAGAACGTACTATTTGTTAGACAAGGCTTTTGGGGGAGGTAATAATTTTATTAGGGAATTGAACAAGTAGGAAAACAGGTGAGCTTTCACACGACCTCCTCAAATTGTTCTTTTTGCTCTGGATGCCCTTCTGGGAGATGCAACACCAAAGGCCCCGGTGGGGGCACATTTTTGGTGTCGGTGCTTCCATTTGCTCCTATTTAGGTAGCTTGATGCCCCCTTGCCCTGTTCCCTGTGACAAGGCATCTGTCTGGATCTGGAAATAAATCATCTGGCAGAGCTGAGAGTGCTGTAGGGGATGGCCTCAGCTGCTGGTCATTTCTTCCTGCTGGCCGCGGTGTTCGGGGTGGACTCATTGTCACCAGGGTCATGGGATTGATCCTGATCAAATGGTGCTTGGGCAACAAAATCAACAAATAAAGAGTCAGTCTCAGTGTTGGGAATGAAAAATGAGTGGCAGGGAACAGAGAAATTAATAGTGGTTTGGGTTTTTTCTCAGGGAGAGAGGTAACTTTGGGATACTAAAGGGGCATTAGAGGCTGGGGGAGAAAATATGTCCCCAAGGCAGTAAAACTGTGGACTCTGTGATTTTTAGTTCCTATTTCTAGCCTCTAGTTAGTAATTATTAAACAACTGCTGGCTTTTTCATCTGCTCTATCCTGAAATGTTCTAGAATTTAACACTTCTAGTCCTGTTACTGAAACAATATTAGGAAAGCAGAGCAATTCTCATTGAGGGCACAGCAATATGATTTCTATTGGTTTTCAGTCTTAAGTCTGTCACTAGTCCTCAGGTCTTTTAAATACTAGTTTTCATTATTATCTATTTCTACATACTAGTTCTAAATGTCAGGTTGTAGCAGGCACTCTGTAGAATTTTTGAAGGGCTCCAGAAGATGTTCTCTGTTTTACTTAACTTCTAGAAGCTGTTCTGTACTTATTCATTATTTATATCACAAGATGGACAACACTTTAATCGACCAAAATCTGTTAGAAGGCAGCAGAAAAATTGTGTTCTGTGAGCACTTTAATGCACTAGGATGAAAGGGAAGGCAAGAAGGAAAAAATTTTGCAGAGCTATATTTAATTATTATTTCAATTTCTACAGTAATCTGTACACAGGAATTGGATATTTATATCTTTATTTAGCTAAGAAAAAAGAAGATAATGTTACAATACCACTTGTTGCATTTTTTGGAGATTCTGTTATATGGTAAAGATATATCATGTCATAAAGAAAAGAGAAAACACTTATAAATGATACTTATATCTTTTAAAATAAATATGGAAGGGAAGGCTGGTTCCGATCTGTATTGCCACATTCAAACCAGGCCTTATAATTCTCAATCCACCATAATTTCAGTTAGTGGAAATGGAAATTTTGGCCAAGAAGTGGGCAACAGTATTATTGAAACGTTGTTCCTAATAGTCCTGAAGAGTATTTCTAAACCTACCAGTGCAGCAGCAGTATTTCCAGGTGTGCCTACAGTAAAATAAATGCATGTCTCTGTTCCTCTGAGGAATTTGCTTTTCCTGATGCTTGGTGTGACACTGTGTAATATGTGCAGGCAGATTGTCAAAAAGTCACAGGGATCTTTAGGGTGCCCTAGCAATAGTCTCAAATTGCTTGAGAAGAGTGACAAATCTTTTATTTAAATGTCCTCTAGCAAGAGTCCTACTTTCAAACATATGTCTGTGTCGTGTCAGTCCCTCCTCTCAATGCCAGCTGCCTTTTTCCATGTCAGGTCTGTAACGCTGGGTTTGCGTTGCCCAAAGTCATATTTACACAATGCTCCTGTCAGTTTGATTGAGACAAATGCAGAAAGCGTCAGATGGGTTAATGGTCCCACCACGGTGTTATCACATCACTTCAGGAAATGGCATCAACATGCAATCATGGTGTGATGTGCTATTACACTTCATTTGTCTTTAGAACAATCCTGGAGTCAACAGCAAATCAGTGTGTGTCCCTTGCTTCACAATCAGCCATAAAACTGCACATCTTGCTCCTCCGAGCTGCTGATACTGTGCCGTGCCTTAGTTCCTGCAATTGATTTTTGAGCCTTAACACTGTCTCTTGGGATGGACAAAAGTCAGAGCTTCATCTTTTCAGGAAATTTTGCTCTCAATTCAGTTCAGAAGGAAACAAACAACAAAACCAAAAACCACAACTACAACAGAAATCCATCCTAAGTTCCAAACCAATTTTGTGCAAGAACCAGAAGCACCATTGCGATTACCATTGCAGGTGTGGAGTGGAATCAGTATTTTTGTAAATTTTTGTGCTGCCGGTATTGATGGGTGCAGTGACCGTTTAAAGTAAGTTCTATGAGGAACAGCTGAGGGGTCTGGGGGTGTTTAGAGAGAAAGAAGCTTAGGGGGAACCTTATCGCTCTCTATAACTGCCTGAAAGGAAGCTGGAGCCATGTGGGGTTCAGGCTCTTCTGCTGGCAACCAGCGACAGGAAGAGAGGACAGCCGTAAGTTGTGCCAGGGGAGATTCAGGCTGGACATCAGGAAGAATTTATTCTTGGAAAGGGTTTTCAAGCCTTGAAATGGGCTCCCTAGGTTGGTGCTGGAGACCATGAATTCCCTGGAGGAATTCATTAACACAACCGGATGCAGCACTCAGTGGTCTGGTCTGGTTGACGAGGTGGTGTTGGGTCACGGGTTGGACTCGATGGTCCTGGAGGTCTTTTCCAACCCAAATGACTGTGTGTTTCTGCTCTCCCCTCTCTGCTGTTTGCAGCAGTTCCCCCCTCACCCTGCCAAGCTCTGCACTTCTCTGCCTCACTTCCACTTTGGAGATGCACTGGGAAAGTTTATATTCCTTGTGCTGTCTGCAGCAGGAGAGTTTCCATTCATTGCCAGCTTGAGCCCAGTACCCTCAGTGCTGACACACAAAGTTTTGTAGCTCGGTTTCTCATCTACACCACTTCTCTCTCATCGAACCACTCCACAATAGGATGCCTTGGTATTACATAACTTCTGTGAATAGCCAGGTATTTCTGTGAAAATGCATTGTGAAATGAGTTGTATTGCATTGCGTAGGACACATAATATGGCATTCTCTGGAGGAAACAATTATTTGCTCAATAACATCTATCACATTCAGCTCCTCAGTTTATGGAACATTCTTGGTAAGGGCACAAGGGCGTGTTTCTTGGTAAAATAATTGTGGTTTAGCTTAGAATATCACCTTTCACTGAACAAAAAACCTACATAAACTCTGTAAAAGCAGTCTCATCATTGTCATAGGAGAAGTGGACTTTTTCCACTTAATTTATTTTGAGAAAATATATTTCCTGCTTATTTTCAAGACTGTTATTTGAAGATGCGGATGTCCGCATAAATTAGATTTCTCCCTGTCTGAATCACAGATACATCTTAGTATTGGGAAGCCATAAATTGCATGAGTTATTTTTGTGGAAGAGTATCTGTGACACTCCATTCTTTAAAAGTTTGGGGTTGTTTTTTTTTTTTAATTGTTTGCTTCAGGTCTTCTCTGGAATTACTTGCAAACAAAAATTTGCTTTTTTTTTACGGGACCAAATTTATTCTCTTTTTTTTTTTTTTTTTTCTAACAGATGTCAGCAAAATGACAAAATGTAAATGGCACCCAGTAGTAGTTTTGTGGTGCCCTCATAAGTTTGATTATCTGGTCTCATTAAAAAAAAAAAACTCCTCAGAATATTAGAAGGTGTTTAATAAAATCTTCTCAGTTGTGGCCTCTTTGTTAATGGCCTTGAACTTTTCCTTAGCATTAGCTTTGATCACTGACTCTGTGTAATCACCTCCTATTTATGGGCCAGGTCAGCCAATAAATAAAAGTAAATTGGAACTGGACTGTGGCCTTTTATCAAAAGGCACAGTTGTGTTTAGACTTTTAAGGATAAGCTGGACTACATGCAATCAAAAGAAGCTGACAGCAGGAGACGAGTGGTCACTGTCCAGGTGTACCTTAGAACTTTCCAGGCTTAACACTCATTTGAACAGGATTCTTGGGATCTTACTGAAGGGGCACAAGAGCATCTGTGCTGGAGGCTCTTACAAAGGAGTTTGTAAAACTTTGTTTCCTCTTAGCAATGTGTTAAGTGGGAAATACTTCTGCAGCACAAATGTTGCACTTGTTTTCTCAGCCTAAGTAACAGAAATGTACTGACATAAGACAATGTCTGTGTCTTTAAATGGGTTCTTTTTTTCATAAACTATAAGGTCTCTGTTAAGCAACACCTATTTCCAAGTCAAAACCAGTCCTTAGAGTAACTTTGACACATATTCGTGTATGTAACATCTTCTGCGTTGAACTAAGGGTTGGATTGTTTCCTTTCTCCCTTCTTTTAATTCAGTTTTTTATCCAAAATGGGTCCCAATTGAATCTGGTTGTGAGTAATCTTATGCCCCCTTTCTCCTGCTTTTGTAGGATGGATTCAGGTAAGCTTTATTCAGCTTGTGACTATTCTTGTGTCAGAATTGGAAAGAAGGTAAAATCAGATACAAAAATATTTCCCACTCAGTAAAGTAATGGCAGTCTGCATGGATCCTGCATGGAGCTTTCCTTTGGCAGGATCAGATAGACATCTTAAGAGTCTGACAGATGATCTCTGATTAACTGAGACAAAAAAAAATAAAAATCAATATTCATGTTAAGTAAATGGTGGTTGGCAAGTAGATGGGAAAATATCCAAAGTTTAAAGTAATTGACCCATATGACACACAAACAGAAAAAAAAAAAAACCAAAAAACTGTGAAAACTTTTTCAAGATCTCAAAACATGAACAAGGGGTTGCTCGCTGCAGGCCATACTCAGACACTCTTTCTGTTTATCTGTCTCATATTTCCTGATAAACCACTGTAATGCTGTTTTAAATTTGTCAAATTCAAACCATATGGGAGCCCCTACTCTGCACAGAGCTGAGCTGAGCCTCACATTAATGCAGTGCCTGTCACGTAGCAGTACCTCTTTGAAATACTTTTTTTTACATGAGATCAGCTCAAGTACCCTCAACAAAGAAACGTACCTTTTCAATGCTCCCCTCTCCTTAAGAATTTTCACATTGGCTAATCTGGTCCAAATATCTATATATAATTTGTACATATTTTACATTCACTTTTTTGATACGTATGTTCTTAGCCAGAATTGCCCTTCAGTTAAGACCCCTGATTGATAAAGATTTGTTCTGTTAAAATGTGAGTTATATGTTTTGCCATTAGGAAGACTATTCGTTGCTACTTGTTAGCTGTAGGAGGAGATAAAGTAGGTTTTTATACATTTGTCATAAACATCCCTAGCATGGGGCTCAGGAGATCCAAGGAAGAATGATGTAAGGTTAAAAAGAGCAAAATTTTTACTGCAGGTGTCTCAGTTCATGTATATAAGAGTAAATGCTGGAGAAAGCTAAAGAATAGCATTGCTGGAAGACTCAGCTCCCTTCTGATTATTAAGGACACATGCCCTGAACAGAACTGTAACAAACTATTTCAAATCAAACCATTCAGTGCCAGAGATGGAAAATGGTTTGTTGCTGAAGCTTCACTGGTTGTGACCTTCGGCTAAGAGCGCTCCAAGTGTGCACACCACCAGATCTGAAAATAAATGATGGACAGAAAATTGGCAGGATGCTCCCTGAGGTCTAAATGGTGTAAAGTCATGTTGTTTGTGACTGCATGGACATTTGTCACTGCAATCCTGCAGGAAGGACACACACTGTGCAAACCCTTGTTAATGTGTAACTTTGCTTTTCAGTTCTGATGGTGAGAGTTGAGTCTGAGGTTTTCCCTTGTCTTTCCTGAATTCGTTTCGGGAAGTTATCTGATACTTTATGAATTGCACAGTAGGGCCTGCTGTGAGATATTGAAGTACCAAGATTATAACATACGCCTGTACTTCACAGCTTCATTGACAAATTTGTTAAAACTCTTTTCTCTTTGTGCCCCCTCCAGGGTATTATGAACTGCATGTGCCAGGGGAGGTCACCCGGGAAAGCCTGTGTGCTTGAGAGGAGCACCTCGTTTGCCACCTCATTCATACCTCTCAAGATTTTTAAGATGAATTATTTATCAAAGAAGCTACTGTCAGAAGTTCGGACAGCACATGTCTTCTTTAATTATTCCTGACTTTTTTCCTCCGGGGAAGCACACGGTGAGTCTCTTGAGGAGAGAGTAAAGGTGCTTTTTCTTCAGGATACCACAAAACAGACTGAAGAAAAACATCTCTATATTTGCTTGTGTGCCAGAAGTGACTAAAGATTACAATGTCCTGATAGCTGTGCCACAGATCCCTGCTCATATATTCAACTCCCTACGTATGGGAGACTCCAGCCAGCACCAGTGAGAGCTGAAATGTGCTGGACTGACAGCTCTGGATGCTGAAGGTCTTTTTGTCATGTAATCTGCATTTTAATAGACTAGACAAGACACCATCCCGTATCATCACATTCTTGGTAATGAGAGGGGAGATGTACTGAGAGGATAGGAGAATTAATTACCCCAGCACTGAGATCAGGCACGTGTGAGATGGGAGAGTTCCAGTGGGAAGGCTTCACGTGCACTTCCATCTGTGGACTGAACTTGTCATTTTGGAAATCAGCCTAAGTTCTTCCTGTTCTTTTAATTTTCCAAAGAAGAATTCAGTGATGCTTCAGGTGCCTCTCTGCAGGGAAGTCAGTCAGCCTGAGTTTACAAAGCAACTGCATGCAGAAAGACCAGAACACAATAACTTCTTTTTAAATCAAATTTATGTTATTTATGGCTTACTATGAACATTTGCATAAGAACTATCCTATTTGCAGAGACCTTTCTGTTAAGACCTTGACATGTGTGAACATCTGAAGAAGGCCTGGCATCCAAAGGCTCCCACAAACATCCTAAAACACCTTTGTGAGACCAACACCATGGAACATACTCTTCTAACAGGTAAGGATTGCAACCTCTGCGTAGGGAAAGGCATTTCTTAAGTTCTTGTTCCCCAAAGCACCTGCTAATGCCTGTCACTGAGCAAGGCTGGTGTTGTGGCCAAGCTGGATTCCTGCTCTGGTCCAGCAGGAGATGTCGTGACTCATTAGGCAGAGCACACTGATGAGAAGGTTTTCCCATTAGTTCAAGAGCAAATGTTCATTTCAGCCAATGTTTTGTGAAAGACAATTGGTAAAATACCAACAATTCCTGCATATGGACTTTAATTTACAGGAGCAAACCATGCATTTTTCACTTAGGTCTAAAATGTGACTTTAGGTTTTCATGTAAGCTTATTCCTTTTCAGGAGATTGGAGCTATATAAATACTTGATGTAAAAAGAAAAGCAAGCTATGAGATAAAGTTGGAAAGGAATGAAAGCAAGGGTAAGGGAAGGAAAACAGCTAAATTAAGGGCAAATTATTTCCTCCTTCTCCATTTATGAAATGAGCCATGAGGGTTTTGCCTACAAAGTTCCCTTTTTGGAGCTGAATTACCCACACAGCATCCACCTGCCCCAGTAGCTTTTGCCACGGTCAAGGCTCTAAATTAGCCTCAGGTGGGCTGGCTGGGCCGAGGAAGATGCAGGCAGGCTTGGTTTCTCACCTGTGAAAGAAAAAGACATTGAATTAGAGCAAACAGGAGCTCCTTCTTCACCACCAGACCACAGGTAAGAAACTTTGTGCTTCGTGACATGATAGGGCTAAACCAAGTTACACTGTTATTTCCAGTTTAGGGGGCAGTGTGTGTCTCCCTGCCTGGAGTTAGCTGAGGTCCTGCTCTGCTCACTCTCGTTTCTCTGGAGCGTTACACAATAAACCAAGGGGAAGAGGGGCTAGTGGGTGTTGGAACACCCCACAGGTGTTCCACAAATGGGTATCTGTGTGCTGCCTGTATGGTGGGCTTTTGGAGAAGATGGTACTTGTGGTGCAAAGGGTGAGCTCTGGAGTGACAGGAGTGACTCTGAGCCCTGTCATAGGGATTTGTTCTGGTCTGCTTTTCAGGGTTCTTTGTAATGTGCCCTTCTGAGCATGGTGTGTGATGTGGCCTCAGGCAGCAGCCTGGGGCTTCATCATTTGTGTGGTGCCTGTCTGGGGCTGTTAGTCAGAGGGGCTCCTTGAGCTACAGGTGAGGATGTCTCATTTTCTGGGTGCTGTGAAAAGAAACATCATTCCATACTCTTAGTTTATCATGCTTGCCAGCTGCTGGCTCATTTTGCTTCCTCAAGTGGTTATAAACAGAAAAAAAAATTAGTTTGGGGAACAGGATTTTGGTCCCAACAAACTTCTGTCCTGGTCAATCCACCCCACCATTACCATATGTGAAATAAACCTAATCTTTAGCTGCTGAGCAGGCTGGAAATCAGTTTAACTTGCAGCTGGGGGATGAGGTATTGGTAAGGAGACTGTCCCAGCCATTGAAGCTGCCACTTCTTCAAGGATCTCATTGCTGGTGCGGCAGGGCACGAGTGCTGGCTGCCCAGGGGTGAGGGGATTCTCAGCCATCCCTCGGGAAGTTATCCACTCCTGCTGGTAACCAGGAGCCTCAGTGATGGGCTGTGGCCCCCTTTCCTCCTCTTGCCTTGACACTGACTCTGCAGCACCCCAATGGATTTTCTCTGTTTTCTTTGGCAAAACTTACACTTCCATTTCTAACTAGGAACTGCTGTAAAACTCAAGATTTTTTTCCCCTTTTAGACATTTACTCTATATTTCTCCTCTCTTAATGATACAAGTAGGTTTTTTTTCTTTGAATTCTTCCTCCTGTTGTTTCTCTGCTTGCAACCAAGATCCTTTTAATCTGTAGCTCTTCTTCCATATAGGCTGTCTCTGTGTCAAACCATACATGTTTTTCTCTCTACCTTCTTCAGTATTTTTCCTTGTCACCTCTGTGATAGCCTTATTTACTGCCTCTTGTTCCAGGGCACTGTCATTATTTCTTTTCTCAGATAAGTTAGAGAAAATTTGGAAACTATCAATACAGAATTGTTTGAATGTGGTTTCAAAAGTCTCCTTCTTGATCTGTGTAACTGGAAAAGGAAACCTTCAGTTCTTTAAAGACTTTTCTTTTTTTCCCCAAACTGGTGGAAAAACTGTGGGATCCTTGGCTTCTTCTACTGAAACTAACTGTAGTGTGAGATGGGGAGAAGAATCCTCTCAAGTTATCCATTTTAATAGCAAATATCTGATCTTTCTTTTTCCCAAGGGTTTTGTGCCATTTCTGCACATCTCTGTTCTGCTTTTTTTATGATCTTGTGGTGTTTCATGTGCTGGGGGTTTTTTTTCCTATATTTTATTTCCATGCATAGAGTGTCTCAATTTGTTGTAAGTTACACTGGAAAAGAACTCTGTTATCTATCTCAATAGAGCTCTGCAACAAACCTTTCCTGACAAACCATTTTTACTGTACGTACTGTATTTTTAAACAGCAAAATACTTATTTTGAGTAGAAAAAACAAACTCATTTTCTTAATTAACTTTTTTATGGAGGTTTTAATGCATGTTCATTATAGAAATTGCAGCTCTCCTCCAAAAAAATTGACTGTAAAAAAAGTTCTTTGTGGTGTTCCACATTTATTGCGCCTTAGCGATTTTCATATAAAATACATGCAGGTTGGGACTGAAAAGATGCTTTTGTTTTTCTACCTGGCAGCCTTGTGCATTCAACTGGGGCTTTGGCTCAAGCTGGGGTTTTTTTGCCTCCCTATGTATCAGCACCAGCAGGACAAATTACAGCTTCTGTTTACACCTGCCTTTTTAGTGTGCTTGTGCAGGTGCGACAAAATACAGCCTAGCAAACCTTGTTGTGTGGGGGGACTCAAATCTGGCTTGCCTGCTGTCGTGTTGGCCCTGTAAAACTAACAGGACCTGGGAAGGGGGAAAGTAATTTTTCTTTTTGTCATGGCCACAGCTACATTTACACTTGAGGAACACGTCTGCTAGACAGACAAACAAATAGTTGACATCTTCACACAGTCATATCCTGAAAAACAACTGTGCTGCTAGCCAGGAAAATAAATCCTTCTGCATTAGGCTGCTGGTTGTGTTCTTAGCAGCTTCTATGGGTACCTGTGTCTGGGAGGCTGTAGGATGGAGTTTTTCCCTAATTCTCCAATGAAAGGAAGTTCTTTCAGTTGTTTAATTTAAAGCTGCTTTACAGCCCAGGGTTTTTGGATGGTTTGTGTTTGGTGAGTATTGTGAGTATTTGGTGAGGCATGATCAGCACCCAGGTTCCTGCAGTGCTGCAGGGGAAAGAAATCCCTTACCTAAAAATTCCGGTGGGTTCCAGTGTGAGATGTGGGTCACTGGGGCAAACAACTCTGAGGCACCTGGGACAGAAGATTCGCTCCCTGGAGGACAATTCCTCCTCTAGTGTCTTTGAAGGCTTCAGTGAGTGGCCTTTCGGACACAGTTGGCTCTTTTGTGGATTAAAGTTGATCCTCGGGTGGAGATGGGTTACAATCAGTTTGTCCCAGGGTATATATTCACACCTATTTTTACTAAAGTTTAGGCAGACCAGGTAAAGCTTTGGTTTCTGAGCTAGCACCGAGACACAACTACTCTGCAGCCACCAAGATCTTCAGTCATGTCACCCTGAAGCTGCTGCTTGCAGGCACCTCTTCCTAAGCCAGTGCATTCAGAGGCTGGACCAGGCTCTGTAACGCTCAGGTGTTTTTTGGTGCCATTTTGAAATCTGTTATCTGCAAAGTAAAATGGGTAGAGGAGAAATCCACTAGTCACTGTTCATCTATTAAGAAATCTTGATAGTTACAAGAGCAGTTACTTCTTCCCCCCATCCACTCCCTTGGAAATATCCAGCAGGATAACGGACAAAGGAATTCCTTGAATTCTTTTTAAATAAGATTGGCAAGATTTTTTTCTGATTACAGTGTAGATACACAAAAATGGAAGAGGTGATCATTTTGTTGACCAGTTGCCATGTGATTGCTGTATTTGAGATTGTTTTAGAATCCCAATGTGTAGCCACAACTGTTTTGTTTTATCCCTGTGATTTTTTTTCTCTCACGTGCTTTTTTCTACATTTTCTTCTTACAATATGACACATGTTCATCCTACCTGAGGTTGCAACTTTATTAAACACCTTTATAATCCATCTTGTTACAATGTCACTTTCAGGGAAAAGGTTCTGCATATTGTTTTAATCAAAGGTTGCATTTTATTCTTTTGAACTGTAAAATTGCAAGTATAAAGACCAGCATAAAAACCCTGAGAATTAATTAGTTGCAAATGGGCTTCTTGGCACACAAGGAAAGGCTTCCATTTTGCTGTTAATATAAGGAAAATATGATTAGAATTCATCAGGGAAAAAAACCCCTAAACTTGCTTAGTTCATTTGAGCTGTATTGGGCAAGAATAGGAGTTCCACACTTCTGTGGAAGATGATTACCTGAAATTTAAAATACGTGCCCCTTAACACATGGCTCCTAATTGTTTTCTGCAGTGTCTTTTGAAGCAAATTGTCACGTAGCCCAGTGTGAATGGGTTTGCTCCTCGGTTTTGTACCTAAACAGCAGTACTGGGTGGGTATCCACTGACTGAAGTGTTAAAGTATCTCTCCAGATCCAGGTCCTCTAGCTCTCTCAGTTGCCAGAAATAATAATAATAATAATAATAATAATAATAATAATAATAATAATAATAGAGACAAACCAGAGGAAGAGTTCTCCACATGGGGACCACCCCTGCATCCAGCAGTGAGCCGAGGGCTGTTTATTAAAGAGCAGTGATACACATCCTTTAAGCAGGCATCAAATTTGAAAATCCCTGGTCTACACACCACTTCATGGCAGCACATTCCTCAGAGCCCAGTGGATTTATTATCCTTGTTGCCCCTTTCTTTCCTTGAAACATGAGAAAGACAAGCTTTTTTGCCTTTGTCCTCACCCTCCAAGTTTTGCAAGGGCCCTGATCCCTGCTTCTGTAGATGTGCTTGTAAGGGCAAGACCTCTATCATGACTTAATACTGGCAATGAGACAATATTATCAGAAGCCTTTTTGGGGCTATTAACTGAGGTTGTCTGTTCTGCCATCCAGAGAGTAGACTAATTCCCAGGCAGTGGTCTTGTTTTCTTCTTTCATGATGTGAAAGTGCTGTTTTGGTGGGTTAATTATCTGTATGTAGCAAGGAACAAAGGTCAGGGATGTGTGCTGATATTCTGAATGAAAGAGAATTTTCTACGTAATTGCTGAGAAAAGTCAGGAGTTTAGAAAACAAGCTGGACTTTGGGCTCGTGAAGACCATAATCGCTCCTCTTCTGCCTTCTGAGATGCTGCTTGTGAAAAGGTCATTAAAAATAAAAAAAGCTTGTGTTAATAAACACAGTCTTCCTGATGTCAGGAGACATGAAAATACCGTGAAGAGCACTGTCTCTCCATTCCTGCTGTTCAAGCTGTAGTTGTTTGTTGTGGCTATGAGCAAGCAGATCTCAGGAAATTAATGAGCTGCTGCCTTGTTAAGCATGGCAGAATTTAATGGAAATGTGTTCTTAATTTCTGGGACCCCTTTTTTTACTTCCTCTCTTATACTTGCTAAGGAGGTATTTGTTAACTTGCTAGTCATGCATCATATAGGGAGAGGGAGATGCCTGATGAGGGATGCAGGTCTGATGTCTCCCTGTTTATAACGGGAATTGTTTTCCAGGCTGGTATCCTGTTGCAATGCGTTTGCTACTTAGAAGCAAATATGCAACGTTTCATTTTGGCTTGCTTTTCACATTGTTGTGCACAAGCCTGCATGTCAGAGTGCATGGATTGGGGTCTTCAGAGAATTGGCCTGTTCATTACCAATTAAAACCAGAAATTACAGAGCTTTTGCCCTGGTTTAAGGTGGCATTTCTGAGAAGTGACTTTGAAAACACTGTCTTAAACAGCTCAATCTTTTGATGAAAACTTGAAGACTGAAAGCTCTATGTTAATTAGTGGAGCAGCAAATCAATAAACGTATCACGGTTGCTTCATCCACTGTCCAAATAAATGAGTTCAGTATTTTACGTCTGCATTTCCCTTCTTTACCCTTCACCCCACTGAGATAAAGCATTTCAGATCTTTACTGCACTTGTAGCTGTATGAAGGGCAAATTAGAAACTGCTACTTTCTGCGAAACAGACTGATGTATTAGAGAATTTCTTTCTGAAAATGACTTTTGTTGGAACAGCCAGATAAAGTAATCTATTTTAGATCCATCTTTGCAAATAGGTCCTGTTGAAAAGGCTGACTGCTAAGACTGGCTCTCTGAATGAATCTTGCTTTTGAGAAGTGTTTAAAGATTTAAGCTTAGCCCTAGACTTCAATTTCCGAAAGCTTTTGGACTTCAAACAACGAGCTTAACTAGCCTCTAGAATAACATGAAAGGTAGCAAAACGTCTAGAACATCCACTGAAAAAGCCTCTAATATATCTAAGTGCCCACTTTTTCTCTGGATTTAATGTTAAAACTGATGGAATTTTTAAATGGGGAAAAAGTTCTTCTAAAATATAATCATAAGCTGCTCTAAAACACTGTTCTGAACCAACTGGGACAGATATAGTTTCTTACATACCTATTTTGCAGTAAGATATGCTGTTTGAGGGGATGATTTACTGTTTCTGTCAAAAGGAGCTGCAGTTCCTGTTGCAAAATTGTTAGAGGCTGAGTCTAAGGGGATTAGCACATTTTAAGTATAAGCTTTTTAGTGTGTCATTTGGTTAATTTATGGTACTTCTAGTGTCTGTGGAAATGGTCTGCTTTCTAATATGGTACCACAGATACTTTTATAGAGAATTTTAATTGCCTTGCAGTTAGCATTTTTAACTCTCTTCTAACCCCTTCTTCCCTCATTCCTTTCCAGAAGTGAGGAGTCCTGTTTGACTCCAATTTATCTACTTTATCCTTACTACTCCTGCACTGTAACACACCCGTAGTTTAGATGTGGGGATGGGAATAAGCAGGTTTGTCAGAGTCTTCAGAGCAAGTGTCTTCCTTCTGTGTTTCTAGTTCCATAATGATAAGGAGGACATGGAGGACTTGCCAAGATGTGGCCACATCAAAACAGTCATCATGTTTCTTTGCCATTTTAATTTGCATTGAAAGGAAAAGAAATGAGTTTGTCATCATTTATTGCCACAACTCTTCAAATTTGTTCTGCTGTGATGATTGTTTAATCTAAGATGTGGTTTAAGTGGTTTTTTTCAGCTTCTGGGTACAGCTTTTGAGTTAGTTATTCCATAACCTGGCATGAGAACCCAGGGGATATCAGAATCCTGACCTGCCTTCCTTTCCCTGTGGTTTTTCCAAATAACCTCTTTGGGCGTCAGCATTTCCCATGGGGCATTCTCTTTTAGGTTTTTTTTTTTTAGTTTTTCCAGTAGTTTTTTGATGGTGTCTGTTGTGTTGTCACCTCTGTATTTGTCACTGTAAAGAAAATTGAGCCTTCTGGAAAAGGCTGTTGCGTTTTACCACCCTCTTGTCCCTCCCAGTCCTCTGGGTTATTGTTCATTTCTGGAGAGGTGGTATTTCGAGGTGTTAATTAATACTTGCATGCTTGTCCTATGTTTCTCAGACCCACCCTACCTAGTCCCCTTCTGGGATTATAAATGATGGTGTTTTGAATCCCAGTTTTCCTTGGGAAGTTTGAGTTACAAGACCAAGCTGGCATCAAATTACCCGTGTGTCTCCTTATCACAGAAGGTTATTGGTGAAATTAATTTCCTTCTCATAGTCTCCAATTAAAATACAGTTTATCATGATGTACTTTATTGTGGCTCACATGAAAAGACTTTAATGGATTATTTTTCAGCAGGTGGAAATGCTATTTGTAAGGCTTTGGGTGATTTCATGTGGCACTGCTTATACACATGGGAGGAGAAAGAAAATTCTTGATCAGTTGATGGATTATTTCTAAATTGGTTTTGTCCCTAATGTTTCAGTTGCTAATAATGATTTATAATGCTTGACCGTTTTCTCTTCCTTTAGAACCAGATTTTTAAAATTGCTGTATTTGAATGTTCCATTCCAAAAAAATATTGGGTTTGGGATTTTTTTTCAGCACTTTTATTGTCTTGTTCTGTTCTACACATAGACACAATGTCTGCTATGAAGGATAACCTTGAGAGCTGCAGTGTCACTGGTGACTGTGACTGTATTTGTACAACCTGAGGAAAGCTCAGTGCAATTATTAGCTATCAGGGAATATTACTCTGGCACTAATAACTATTTCAGAAGTAATAAAGTTTCAAAGGATAATAGGGGCTGTTTTCTATTCAGACTTTTAATCTGCTAAAGCAACTATCATGTCTGCCCTTCACATGCACCTGAATGCATGTTTGAATTCATTCTTTCAAGAAACATGTCTAAATAACTCCTTATTTTTGAGGTTATTCTCAAGTGTTATAGGTATCAAATACCTAAGTTTGAATATTAGGAGAATCACTTCCGTTTAGAAGTATTTTAATGCTAGTTTGACATATGTGCTTGATAATCCCCAATCAATTTCGGTCAGATTAGAAAAATTTGACAGGTTTAGCTGTTGATGGCGGGGGTGGGACCACTTTGCTTCAGTTGTTCTGCCCAGCTATTCTAATTAATCTCCACTTAATTTAAAGAAATTACTTACTGTATCCGATAATGAGTTAATTTGTAATTCAATTAGCAGCGCCATTTGCAAGCCTTTAATGTGAGCAAAAACACCTGCTGAACTGCTCAGCTTGAGTGACACCTGGGAGGGGACAAGATGGGTCTTCCTCCCCTGGCATGCCCAGGAGGGCAAGGCCAGGTCACAGTGCTGCCCACGAAGATGGACTGGCACCACCTGCCTCAAATACAGTAAATTTGGACTCCTTCTAAGTAGCTGTCAAGTGGTGTGGGCAGGAGGGTTTGTTGTTTTTTGGTTGTTTGGGTTTTTTTTTTTTTTCTGCAGTGTTCTGTATTTGGGTCCTGGTGTAAATTGACAGAACTGTAAGGTTTAGGACATGCCAATCCTTGTGGGTTGTTCTGGCTCAGCTGTTGGCAAGGAAGTGCTCTCACTCTCCTGAAATGTTAAACTATCATATTGCTTCTCCACAGACACATTTCCACCACTCCAGGTGCTGTGGAGATTTCAGGTGGCCATTTAGCAAAGACAATAGGTTTGTTTGTTTATTTATTTGGTCTCTAGTGCCACTGGAAATGGAAGGGTGTACCACAGAGTTTGGATTTTTAACAACGCTCTGAAAGTTTGGGGAGTCTGGGAAAGAAATAAATACGTGAATTTATTGGCTGAATAGATATTTTGAGCTGTAATCTTGGCTAGACTGCCTTGCTAATATTTTTTTTTATTTTAAAGAGAAAGGAGAGGTTTGGTTTTGAGAAGTTTTCAACGAGAATACTGGCAGACAGCTCAATTTTAAAGCAACAAAACCCCCCAAAAAATAACCCACTCCCGAACAACCCAACCAACTAAACACCCCACCAAATAGTCTGCAGATCAGTCGCTTTCTAAAACTGTTTTACACCTGATTGCTCTAATTAGTTGAAAAACGGAAACATGTTCCTTAGCTTTGTGAAGCTGTAGTGCAGTGAACAAAGTAGCTATAAAGTCACAAATTACACAAATTACCCAGCCAGCCCTTGTAAAATAGAAATTTGGGGGGTGGTTATGGCAATGTGATCTAAAATGCAGATAATGACATAACCAGAGTAGAAAAAGCAGGTCTGCAGAAAAGTGGCACAACAGGAAGGGTGACAGAGGGTGGCATAACACTTAGTTCAGTGGGAAAGGAAAGGACAGAGGAGGAAAAAGAGATCAAGTGTCTGTATTTCCTACTAGACTGTGACTCAGGGTGGGATTTAAGCCAAATGACCAGATTTAATGCTTCTAATCACTTTTTTATTCTGCGGTTCTTTTTTTCCCCTTCCATGACTAGCACCATTTAAGAAAAGACTTAACAGGCCAATGTTCATCTTAATTATGCTCTTTCAGGTTTGTGCTCACTCACAATGCCAAGCATTCAAGGCAATCCAAATTTTTCCTGCCTTTGGCAGAAGGAATTAGATGCCTGCTCCTAACACTTATATCCTATGTGCTGAATGTCACAGCCCCATTGAAGTAAGAGTGGAAATGTTCAAAGGAGGTTATAGCTTCTGAATATTTTAGATGTTTAGAATCACAAATAGAGGAAGGTAAAGCAGAGTTCGGCTGCCAGTTGAAGACTACTGATATATGAATCCCTTTTACTTGAGAGTTGCTGGTTCTTGGCAGTGTGGGCACACGACCGTAGCGAGTCCTAAACACTCACACCTGTGGTATCTGCATTCAGAATTACACTGGGTGCCTCTTAAAGAATTATTTTTGAATGAGCATCAATGCAAAGTGACAGCCACTGTTGTATTTGATTGGTTTTAGAGCATTCTAGGGACTTGGAGGTTTTTGTTGTAATGTGGTTCCTGGGAACTGAAGCTATTGTAAGACCAGTCGCTGGCTCCTGTTATTTATTTGTCTCCATGACTGGAAGACCCTTCCTCTGTGGTGTGCTTTGAGAGCTCTTTATTTGTGGCATTTATGAACAGTAAACATAAAAATCCTAAAATCTTACCACTAAAATTTACATTAATTAATTAAATAACTGGGCAACGTAATTAAAATCAAGCAGCCTTTTTTTTTTTTGTCACTGACTTTTATGACTTACTGTTATTTCCATATTCCTGAAATATGGGTTCCTAAATTGGAATGCAATATTTAAAAATACATTTCCCTTGGTGTGCAGCTCAAGATGACATTAGCCCCACTAATTTAATGTCAGCTAAGAACTCCTATTGAGCAACTTAACTCTGATCCTTAAACAGTCTCTAACTCATTTCATAGTTCCAGCCAGGACTCTCTTTCCATATGGTTGTGTTAAACATATTCTTGGATTATTGCCAGTTTATCAGGTCACTGTACTGTGACCAATTTACCTACTCACTTTTTCATCTCACTGCTGAAATAATCTTTGTGCTCTCAGCACTTCCACAAGGGTTTCCAGTTGTATGTGCCTCGTTATTGAACTGCAACAAACCTGATCCCTTCAGGGCTCTTCACTCGCTCAAATCTGGTTTGCTGATGTTGCCTGTATCTCAGTTGTGGAAGCTGTACAACTGTTAAGTCTTTAAATTTACACAGGAATTGTGTAATTCATTAATGTGTCCCTTATAAAGATCTTTAATAATGTTGTGAACATCTGAGTTGAGATAATCCCATGGTAAAAGGCTAGCTTGTATCATTATTTGTGCCCTTATCGGTCAGGTCTTTGGCCTTATGCACTTGAAAAGCAGAGGGAGATTTTTTCCAACTCAAATGCACTTGTTATCAAATACTTTGATAATCCCATGCTAACTTTGAAGTTATTTTGTCTTGTGTTTATGTGAGACAGTTACTTCCACAGGATCGTGGGATAATTCAGGTTCAAAGGGACCCCTACTCCAACCTCCTCCAAGCAGTGTTAGATGTGAGACAAGGCTGCTCAGGGCATTAACCAGGCAGAACTTGAAAACTTTCAAGTGTGGAAACTGCACAGCCTGTCTGGGTCCCCTTTTCTCTGTCTTCATGGTGAAAAGGCTTCTCTTACCCTTTTACCTTTACACAGTTTTTGTGAATATCTGCAGCATTTGAAGTTAAGGGAATTTTTTCATAGTCTTTATTAAGCTGGCCTAGGTTATTGCTTTAAAATTGTTAGTAAGTGATGGGACAACATACAGTTATTAAATCAATGCATATCTGAACAGGAAGGGTTTTGTACTAACTTCCTGCTCTGACACAGAAGAGAGTTCTGTTGCAAAAATGTTTTCCATTCTAAACTAAGGAACTGTGATGTTTTCCAGGCAAACAAAATCTTTTAATATATTGTTCTGCAACAAGATAATATTTTGCATCTTCAGAACAGACATCTGAGTGGATGAAGGCTGCTGATGGCAGTTGTCACTGTGCAGTGAGTAGATGCTCCAAGTCTAGTTATCACAGAAAGCACGCTGGGTTAGACAGCATCAGTTTGTGCTTCAGTTGGCAGAAAAGCTGTGCTGTCCCTGGGGAGCCCGATCCAAGGCAGAAGGAAAGCTTTTCCAGAGCTGAGCTCTTTCTGTAGAGGAAATGACATCTGCTTGCATTGTTATATACCTGTTTTGAGAGTCTCTGCTGAATAGTCGTCTGCATTGGCATCCAAGGCTGCCAACCCAACGTACCTCACAAGCACTGCAATTTCCCTGTAATCCCTCCCCTGTGAATTGAGGCACACTCTCAGTGAATTACTGGGAAGAAGGATGGGAATTGTGTTGTTCTAGTGGAAGCACTTTAGGAGCAGATACCGAGAGTGGGGATTGATTCCTGCACTGATCATAACACAGTGTTCTAAAGTGCTGTCCCTTTGTCTCCCAGAGCAGACTTAAGGGAGTGCTTTGGTTTATTAAATGTCATTTATCCCTCAGCTCTTTCAGGTCTTCCCAATCTCCTCTTCCTTCTACTGCTGAGGAAAACACATTCCACACTGGACAATACTTGGTAGGTTCTTTACTCAGCAGAAGTCCAGCAATGTCACTGAGACAGGGAGCCAAATTCCACATAGCAGATAACTGTCCATAATGATGGACTTCAAACTATTCAAGCTTCAAATTGCAATTACTGTTTATTGCAACTTTAAAATACCAGTGTTCACATTTAAAGCACCAGCCCAGCTGTAGGGTAGATGTGAGGTATTTCAGTGTGGGCCTTTGTTAGGATATATGAAGTTGTAAGGATGGCTGAAATGGATCCATAGGCTTGCTAGCTTGAACACTTTAAAATTCTTAGTGTAAAACCCAAAGTCTTTGTTTTAAATTGTGTGATTCCCAGCACTGTCGCTGCACTAGGTCAGGGGAAGTGTCCATCCAGCTTGTGTCTTATTTCAAACTGTGGGCATTTGAGGCTACTCTAGGGAAAGAGCATTAAAAAAGGTGTGAAGCTGAGGATGATATTTTTCCTAGTACACCTCCAATCTAAAGACTCCCTGGGGCAGTATGCATTAGCAAGTGTTCTGGAACGTGTCAAGATGGCACACTGATGTGCCTAGGCTCATTTTGATGACTAGTTATATAAATACAGTGTTAAAATTGAACTAGTGTTTGTCATCTCTTCTACCCTAATAATTTCTTTCAAAGTTTATCTGATAAATTGCATTCAATCTAGGAAATTCAGCCTGATAACCAAACTGTAGAAATCTCAAGAATGAGAATGTTCAGCTAAGTGGCACACATAACATAAACCCAGTCCTTTGACAATAGTACACATTAAGTATTTAAATATGGTCTTAGTTTGAATTAGCTGCAAAAAAATGCAGCTTGTCTTTGAAAGACTCATCCAGTTGTTCTTTTTTATTGTTTCCATCACTATAGGGCAGAGTTAAGGCTGTTAAGATGGCCTCAACAGTAATTATGCTATTGCAAGAAATTTATGAAATGTTTACATGCATATAATACATTGTATATTAACTTCATTAACCCTAATGCGCTTTGGATCAGGTCCAACATTGATGTGTTGCTGAATTTGTAAAATGCTTTGGGATACTTCAGATAAAAGGCACTGTGATAAAGTGGGAGTTAGTAATTACCATAAGCATGAGGAAGTGGGTTTATTTGATTCTAGCCATTGACCCATAACTCTTGGAAAGAAATTGAAAATGAATTGATAGAGACTGCAGAGTAGCATCCCATCAGAAATTCTATGCAGTTTCCTAGTGTCTAATCTAAGTACCCAGTTTGTAAGGCAGAGGGTGACACATTTCCATCTGGTTACAGTTAAACAAAGTGCCGAGTGTTTCTTTTCCCAACCTGCTCTTTGTGCTGATCTGTAGGCCCACCTGCAGCGTGGTGCAGCCTCCAAAGCATCAGCCTGGCCAGCTGCAGTGTTCTAAAGACAGTTCCATTCCTCGGGGCCCTCTTTCCTCCCAGCTGCTGTGACCATCCCTTCCCCTATTTTCTTGGCACAGCAATACCCAATGCACGTGGCGCAGTCTCTGTGATCAGTCACCTTTGGTGATCTGGTGTTGGAGTTCACCTTCATGAAATCGCTCAGCTGTGTTGGCAAGGCTGCAGGCTGACATGGTCAGGGGGCCTAGCAGAACAGGAATCTGCCAGGCTCCACACCTTACATGGCTACCAGCAGTGAAACTTGGTTAGCAAGAGACAAGGAGAATATATCTGGGAGTGGGCAGCACAACGTGTCTCACTGAAGCCAGGTTAGGAGGAATGCGGTGGTTTTGCTAAGTGTGTGCCTGTTACAGCTGAGGGGAGACCTCATCCCAGCCTCCTCACGAGGGGCAGGCACTCAGCTCTTCTCTATAGTAACCAGTGACAGGACCTGAGGGAATGGCCTGGAGCTGTGTCAGGAAGGAATAGGCTGGATGTTAGGAAGAGGTTCTTCACCCAGAGGGTGGTTGGGCACTGGAACAGGCTCCCCAGGGAAGTGCTCAGGGTCCCAACCCTGTCAGAGCTCACAGAGCATTTGAACAACATTCTTGGGCAAGTGGTGGATTTTTGGAGCTGTGCAAAACAAGGAGCTGGGCTTTGATCCTAGTTGAGTCCCTTCCAACCCAGGGTATTCTGCGATGTCAGCGTAAGGAGGGTAGGCACATTGCTTCTGAGATAAGGAAGGAAGAGAAAACTTGCCTCTCTAGTTTGAACAGTCAGCAACTACTAAGTACATCTTACCCTTTTCTTGGGATTTGTGTTTGGGGGTTTAAGTCTTCTTTTTTCACTTTTGAACAGAAGATTGTTCAACTCCTGTATGCTTATATAGAAAATTCTGCTGGAGGTGAATTATACCAGTGCTGTCAATCACTGAACGTCATGATAGCATAGCCAAGAGCTCTCTGGACAGTAGGAGAAACATGGAAACACTTACAGAGACTTGCATGAAATAGCTAAACAACTTTAAAATAATCGTTGGCTCTGCTATTGACAGTGGATAATGGTGAAAGGAACTTGGGAAAGAAGGCGTGACCTCCAAAGACTTGAGGGCGGTGGTGCACTTTTGAGTGTGAAAGTGAAACATGCTACTGAAATCAGTCTATCTCTGCAAGTTCTGAAAATAAGGTCTTGGTGTGAGGTTTAGTTTTCATCCCTCTTGAAAGAATCCTGCTGTCTGTGACTCAGGAACATGAATTAATCTGTCCTGCTGAGGGGTGCCCCTCTTCTGCCAAGTGGTGGTGGGTATCCTGTAGATTGTAGTTCAGCTGTAGTGCTGTGCAGGGGCCCGAAGGCACCACAGACAAAAGGGCTGAACTTCCTCTCCATTTTCTGGTATTTAATGACTTTCCCATTGTATCAGAAATATTGCTTATTGTGTTTCCTACATTACATGGTACATATTTGTCATGGTGAGTAATCCGCATGTATGTCATACAAAAGGTCACAACAAATGTATGATTTGACAACAGAGTTATAAACCATCTCTTTCTTCTGGTGCCAGTTTTTGTGTAGAAAAGCTACTTCTCACTGCTGCAGGGAGCACAGTGGAAGTCCCAAAAATGCAAATATCCTTAGTTAGAAGATGGATGTCAGAACCATCCCCATCATTTACAGGGAAGCTTTGTTTCAGGACAGAAAATGTCCTTGATGTATTTAAAAACAAAATAAAAAATCTCCTCGCAGCAAGGAGTTCAAACCCTCCTCTCCCAATGAGAAAGAAGTTAACTGTGCTGTGTGGCACTAGATATAATCTGCTTACAAAGAGGGCATATTTTAGCCAGTAAAGCAATTTATTTAGAAAAACAGACATATCAATCTAAGGTAATTACAAATTGCAACAGGAAAATTAAAGTAAGTACCTCAGAGGCACTTGTTGTGTAAGGAATTTTCAAATAGAAACATACTGGGTGGAAAAATACAATATGTATTGTTTCTGTCCACAGTGTAGATTAGTTGCTGCATTAATATGCACTAATGTACATTTGTGCACTCCTGCTAATCATATCCAGAGCACTTCTGAAGTAAATAGACTCACTGTGTTCCAGCTAGTCCTGTTGTACAAAGCACAGCACTAATCAAGCAAGTTATCTGTGCAATTAGGGAATAGAAATCACTGGGGACATCATGTATTTTGATTTGTCTGCTCTATTTTTAAGATCCTGAAATGCAAACAGATAATAAATTGTGTTAGTGGTAAATTTTTATTATTCCGTCTTGAAATTAGTGTTAGACAGGCACCCAAATGGCACACATTGTCAGAAATTGCTGCCTTCTTTCATCCCTTCCCCCCTCCCACTCCCCATGCATGACGTGTTGTTGAAGCACCTAACACTCCTTCCTTGCCAGAAAGGCAAGAATGGGGCTACTGTTAGGTCCTGAGCTATCCTAGAGGCAGATGCTTTTCTCTGCCTTTCAGCACAGGGAAGAGAGGGACAGCGGGGAGAAATCAGAGGGAGTCGGGGAAGCAAGTGCTCTGAGGTGTACAAAACACTCTGAAATGCCCCTTCTGACAGAAAAATATCTCCGTGTCTGGGGGAGGGAGGGTAGCCTCGGGCTGGGCATCAGGAGCCAAGAATCTGCTCTTTTTGTCTGGCAAATTACTGTCAGGAGATCTCTGGCAGCCTAAGTCTTGTCATTCCTTTTGGAGCTCCAAAACTGGTGTAGAATTAAGATTGTGATAGTGGAGGCCGTTGGTGCCAACTGAGCACACCTTGGCTTGGGTGGCCCAGGAGAGTGACAGCGGCCAAAACTAACTGATTTTTAAGAAGTAGGAATTGTCTTTGCACATGGGGAACAATCATCTCTTTCACAAATTTGCCTGAACCATTCATATTTGGGTAGAGTATAGGCTTGAATTCCCAAAATTACTTATCGGGGCTTCTTCTGTGTTGCCATTTATAACCTCAGAAAACTGTTATTATAGAACCACATCTAAGGTATGTCATTTGGGAGGATGCAGCACCACACTCATTCTGCAAATTAGTACCAAACATGATCCATGCATGTAGGAACAGAGGAGATGTGGTCTGAACCAGGAAGAAAACTCACATAGTTAATATTTTTTTCAAGCAGAATTTACTGAATGGAGAAATTTAATCAAATATCTTTCGTCCTTCAGACAAGTCTGTGCACAGCTGTGATGGAAAGGTAGCAAACAGGACAGGAAGTGCCTTACCAAAGTTTTAGAGGAAGATAAATGTACAAGCAGAGAAGGATCTGGCCCACAATATTTGTAAATTCTGGTTTTCTTTATCATAACATATCACTTGTTTCCCATAAAGTAATGTAAAATTCTGTCAAGTGAAAGGTGACCACTAGTAGTTTTTAATCCAATTGTTGGTATGAGGATACGGAATGTACAGAGTGAACTGTTCCATCCCGCGGGGGGGAATTTCTAAATATGAATAATTTTGAAGTCTGCATACATCCCACTTGTTTTTACAGGCTGAAAAAAAAACCCCTAAATATATTTGAAGCCACTTTATTTTCTCTGAATTAGCTGCTTATCTCCAAGTGTCATAAGACAAGTTCATGTGAGGTCTTTCTGGGGGGCGGAGGATTGGTGTCAGTGTGCCATGAATAGAGCTCTCAAACAGCCAGGCCTAGGAGCTCTGAATAAAGGGCAGTTGTTGGAGGGTGCAGAGGTGGATGTGGACAGCAGGAATTTATCCCCAGTTAGCTCAGAAAGAAAGCCCTCCTTGCACATGAGTATTGAGCAGTGCATCCCAGGGGTGCCTGCTGTCAGGTAATCTATCGATTGCAGACAGATTGCTGCAGGAAGGAGAAGCTCTCACTCAAAATATGGTTCTCTTGCAGCAAGATGTACAGCAGCTTGGAGCTGACCGAATTTATCAACTGCCAAAAAGGTAGCTGGCATGTTTGATCATCTCCCTCCACTCTTTCCTCAGATTCCTCTATAGATGGGTATTCAGATCTTTTTTTTTTTCAGGGTGTTTGAATAAAGGAGGTTTGTTTTTTACAGACTTTACAGCAGATAAATCAATAGCTGTAGTCTTGAGGGGCAAGGGGGTGACACTGCCAGCCAGCCACGGGGTTTAAGCCACAGCCTGTGGAAATCATCTGCTGAGAAAGGTAAAACACATTCAGGCTGCAGAGAAAGGGAAAATTGAGCAAAGAAACTAAACTGGGCAACGTTAGTGAAAAATAAAAAGGAGTAAGGGCTGCAGATGTTGGCCAGACTGAACAAGACAAACCATGCTGTCTGTTCAGTGCTTCTTTCTCTTCGTATTTCTTTGTCTGCTGATCTTTGGAATTTTAGGGTTCCCATTCATTTTTTTTTATGGGGTTATTTTCGAAATGAAAATCCTGGGATTTGTTAAAGTGAAAGGAAATAAATTCATTACTGTGTTTTCAATATTGCAGTGGTTTTGCTATTGGGGTGCTATAATTTATAACCAGTAGCCTTTCTTGGCATCTCTTCATTGTTTGATATTAACTAAATGGAAAATTCAAATTGCAAAAATTAATCTGAACAACAGATGTTTCAAAAAGAGAAAAGACTTCCACTTTCCACCTAAAGACCTTATAGGAGGAATATCTTGTTTTGCAGGGAGGGAAATTTAAAAAAAAATGTAACAAAATAAAGCAAAAGCAAACATACCAAAGCCAAGTGCACCCCCCAAAATTAAACCCACACCCTCCAGAGGGTTTCAGGAAGGTGTAGCTCCCAAGGCCCTGGCTCAGTGAAGTGCTGCAGCACCCGCTTGGTTTCCAGGAGCTGTGCCTCTTTCAGCATCAATAACTGAGCACTTAGAGCAGTGATCAAGCAACTTGTTCATTCGAGACAAGATTAACTTCAGCTGATCATATCTGTAGCAGCTTCTGTCTCCCTTAGAGCTTCCTCCACTCTCTTGAACAGAAAACAAAAAGAATGTGTCTTTACACCCCTGTGGACACTGGCTTTGGGTTTCTCTGGAAATGTTACCCTGCTGTTTATATAGGACCTGCTTGCACGTGGGGTAATCAGCAGTGCCTTTGTGTATGCTGTTCTAGTCATCAGTGTCAGAAGGTCGTCTCTTTTCTCTTATTTAAAAAAAAGAAAAGGTGGGGGGAGGAGTTTTTAATAACTCAATTTAAAAAAGAAATCTACTTTATGGTACATCTACCATTCAGTGATGCCTTGTTATACAATTCAGTATGTCCTTATAAATCTCAGTGCCAAAGCACAGAAGGGGATTGCAGAATCCTTTCAGTCCAGAAGCACAGCTGGGCTGCAGCTCTGGTGCCTTGCAGAGAATCGGCGCTCTCTGGAACACACCCTTGGATTGTCGCGTACTCCCAAATACAGCCTTGGATGTGGGCCTCAACCTCCATTTGATGGGATAAGCTTGGTAATTTGGGGGGGAGAACAGCAGCTGCTCTGTCAAGGGGATCATGTAAAATCTGGCTGGACTTTGGTGACTGGTACTTCAGTACTCAGTCACAACATCAGGGCACAGCCAGTTCCTCTGGGTCCTATTTTTTTTAATGGAATAACTTCTCTTCACCTTTAGTCTTCTTCCCACATCCTCTTCCTTCAGCTACCAGGTGAAAAGCCAAGACTGTTGCAAGGCTAATGAAGCATGCTTTCCCACGCTGGACCCTCACTGGTGTCTGTAGGTTGTGGTTTTAATGGGCAGGGTGACAGAGAATAGAGGGAAGGGGGAGGGTTCAGTGCCCAGCTTTGCCCCAGGATCACTATCAGTGTTCTGCTAGTTCAAAAACTAGTAAAAAAAATCTGTAAGAGGGGAATTTTTTTGAGTAGTTGACAAAACCTGTTTTTGCCAAAAAAATGTCAGCTCAGGAAATGAAGTCAGATGAAGAAAATGAAAGTTTACAGGTGCCATGGCCAAGTAAGTGCATTCCTAACCACCTGAATCCAACTTATGTGGATCCCCATGTTCAAAAACATGAAATATAATTGGGGCTAATGCTCACACAACACCTTGGATGCAGAGGGACACCAATTTTTAGGTTTCGAGACACTTGATGATGTTAATTTTTTTCCTGTGGTTTCTGAAGTGGTCTGTCTTATTTCTTGGATCCTCCCTGTACAACATTTCTGAGCAGGCATCTGAGGATTAGCAAGGCAATGCAAAATGACATTGGAGATACCAGTCCCAAACAAAGACAGGTGAATGTATGATAGATACCAAAAGGTCAAATTCTGCACTGACATTTACCAAGACGTCTCTATAGGTCTTGATATTTTTTTCTATTATCCCCGTGCTTACATTTTATATTCATGTTGTCTAGATTCTACAGTTCTCACCTCGAAGCACACCTCTTATTTTAACCATCTCTTTATACCTGTTCTCCTCTATGTGTGCCCATATCTTAAAATATTTGCTATGTACCTCACTATACATTCATATGAAGTTATTTTACTTATTTTTCTTAAAGGCAAACTATAGAAGCAGAAGTAGGTAGTCTCATAAATCCCAAATTATGGCCCTTTGTGGATACCATGTAGTTAAAAGACATTTTGCCCAATTTTCTAATAGTAGCTAGATAAAACCAAAATATTAACTGCAAAATAACCAGAAGACCAAGCTTATCCTTAAATGAAGAATTTCTGAAGGCCACGGAATAGTTGGTATGAGTCCTGAACTTTTCTCTTTGGATTTGTGAATGCATCAGTAACTTATATTTCTCATTACTGCCTGCAGATCATGGGATATGACAGCTTTGAGGGTCTCCAAGTCCACTGTGGTCTCATACTGACAGTAATTTAAAAGGTGGCATTTGAAGAACTTAAAGATGACAAAGTTAAGGTCTATTTGGTTGGAAATGCCAAAGTTCTTCATGCCCCCTCAGTCCTACATCCTTGTTCATGCTCTAAAATACACTGTTTCAAGTATTTGATAATTTATATCAATGAGCCACTTCTATTTCTGTCTGAATTTGAGTATCTGCCATGGGTTGTAAAGAGATCTTGCAAAATAGAAGGGATTTTTAAAACTCTGTGCTATTTAAGGTTGTGCAGGGGCACTCACCTTGTCAGAGCTTCCTCTGTGATGGGCAATTGCTTAACAGGGTCTTTTGTACAGGCAGTGTGTTGGAAGCATTACTGTCACCTCGTGTATCTTCCCTTAAGTTAAATCAGACGGACATATCTGGCCATTAAAATGTAACATCTAAAAAAATGGTGCGAACTCCTTGTGAAGTTCCATGTGAAACAACTTCACTTAAAGGTATTTCTGAGCTTTTTTTCTTCTACTGTAAGCCCTAAGCCCTTACCCTCAACCAGAACATGATTGTAAATTAAATGTATTCATAGACGCTGCAAGACAAGACAATGCAAGACATGACAATGAGGTTGGAGTAATCCTGTGGTAATTGCACCGCTCATAGCAAGAAACCCAAATTTTCTTTTTTTCTTTTCTACCCTTTTGTACGTTACTTGCTTCATCAGCAAAAATCTGGGTCACACAGGGTGGGTGTTCATGGGGTTTTTAAAAACATTCCAGAGTTAACAGAGCCGTAAGAAACTTGAAGCATTCTTCTTGTAGTAATATTGCGAATCATAAAATGATGTGTGATCAAGTGCAAATTAAGTAGTAAAACAAAATAACTGAGTGAATAAAAAGATCATTAAACTGAACATAAGGTGATATTAGGAGCATAAAACTGCTGAGAAACAAGTTTATATCAGAGTAACAAATAGGTTCTCTAATCTGAGATCTGTATCTCTCAGCTTGTACTCAAAAAGCACTTCCTCTCTTTTAAGGGAAGCGGGTCTTTAAGTACTCAGAATGCAGGAGCAAGTTTCCCTTCTTGTCAGTCTGCATGAGGCAAACATGATTGGGAAAGCGATTACAAAGAAATAAAAGGATATTTGAAGTGTCAGTGATGACAAAGTACGATCCAATTCTGCTGCTGGTCTTTTTAAGTAGAGTGGTAAAACTGCATTTTTATGTAAAGTGACTTTTCCCTTTTGGTTCATCTGCCTTTTTAAAGTCCATATGGAGAATAACTTGTTCCACTGCTGTTGCCTCCTTTCACGGATGAGTTTTGATCAGAACTAAGTTTTTGATGTCAGGTAACGTTTATTCTATTTCATTGGAAATAGTTACGTGATCTCTGTCAAAGAGCAAGCGCTTTTCCTATCCTCCATCTGCAACCTTCCTTTTAGAATTAGCCCTGGGCGCTCACCAGTCACATCTCTGAACTGCTGCATCCCAACACGCTTTTTGTTTCACCTGTGAATTGTGCAAGTGCAAACCTTTGTGTACACAGAGCAGTTCTGTAGTTTTGTCTCCTACTTCAGTGGATTCTTTGTGCCATTCCCACGATGCCTAGGTTTTCTTTTTTTTTTTTTTTGCTTTTTTGTACAGTGCAGCTTGCTTCGCTTGCAATGTGCTGCAGCTCGTGTGTTTGCTGCTGGATGAGAGTCAACTTTTCTCTGATTTTAGTTTTCCACAACTCCACGTCATTCTTAAATAAGACTTTATTTGGCATGACACTGCATTTCTTGTAAAAGAAAGAATAGGACAGGTAACACTTCTAAAAATTATAAATAACAAAGTAGAATATAGAAAAAAAAGCGAGTTTGTTTAGGTACTTCAGTGAAACCGGGAATAGATTTTCCCACTGATAACATATCAAATGTAAAAATTGTGGACCTGTATTTTAGAGGAAAAACTGTATTTTAGATTTTAGGTCGCTAAAGAATATTATTGCCAAGAATTAGATTTGCAACCAAAATGTACTATAGTACCTTGGTGAGGGAAACAGAATTATAAAGCTCAAGTAGCTGTGCATAACTGCAAACCAGATGCTACAGCACACTTCTCTTCTAACCACTCAGCCAACATCCACATTGGAAATGGAAATAGTTTTCAGGAGAGGAATTAGGTTCATCCATCCATTCCCTCTGAATAAATACAGTTGTCTTTGCTTGTCTCCCTCATTGTCCTCATCCTGTGAACTTACATGTATGAGGGACAGATTTTTTCTGTGTGTAGAGAAGCAGGGCTTATTGCTGGCTTCTCTAACTTGGAAGCCTCTATCTGTAACAATTTCACCAACAATGAGGATGTTTATTGAGTGGAAACCCACTAGAGGTTGGGCATTTCAATTAGAGAACATCACTCCTTGCCAGAGCCTACCATAGCAGATGTCTCATTTTCTAATACAGTACTGAATTCTTCCTGACATTTAAATTTTCGTCATGGCAATGCTGTGCTGCAGATATGGAGGCAAACTAAATTAATCTGCTGTGCTTTAAGGGGAGGAGAAAGGGTTTGAGTCTTTGTGAATGTGTGTGTGAAGAATATGGCATGACAAATAGCAAAACTCTTGATGGCTTTGTTACGGCTGTTGTTTGTTTTTTAAGTAGTAGAGAAGTATTCTGAAGACATATGGAAATGCAAAACAGTCTAAGAAATGAGAACTATCTGATGGGCTATGTGAAGAAAAGCAGGTGTACTGTGTGGGACGGCAATGGAATAGCCTTCAGGACTTTATTTGTGAGAATGTCCTTTATCTCTGTCTTCCTCCAGCAGACATGTGGCAAAACTCCCTTTTCATAAGTGGATCAAAGAATGCTACCAATACATTCTTCTCATCTCCCATTTATCCTTCCATGTGTGTCATACAACCCATTTATTTTAGGCTCCAAGGAAAGCGGAGAAATTAAATTTTCTGCCAACTTGATTTCAATGCCATCTTCCTTTGTTTCAGATTAATTGGAGCACAGTGTGATGTTCTTAAATAAGCTGTTATCTAACACAGTGGAAGTGATGGAGAGGCAAGGGGATACCTGACAGTGATAGTACAGCTGCTCCCTTGTAGGAGTGCTGTGGCTTTTCAGGTGTGACTTGCGGTCTTCAGCTTCTCTTCAGTAAATCACTGATGGTCCCAAGACCAAATGAGTTCAGTGGATGTAGGCACAGAAGCATAATATCACTTCATACTAAAATTTAGCCAAGTCATCAGAAAGAAAAATTTGCCCAATGCTACTTAGGTGCCTTGTGCACCTTTAAGGTTATTTCTCTTGTCATGGGCGTGCTGAAATGCATGATCTTGCAAATGACTTGAGACCTGGGTTGTCCTTTCCTGAAGCTATTCAAACACCCTCCTAAATTTTCCCTCTCAGATTTTTTGGTTTTTTAATGGAAGCATGTTAGAAAAGTACTGGCTTCTGTTTACTTGAAGGTGAAAAGGAACAGCCATTAGTTGCACATTTTCTCTCCAAAAGGGAACAGTCTCTTTTTAAAAATCACAATTAAAGCAACACAATAAGGATCTCTTATTAGATCCTTCTGGCAAAAGCTCAGTTACCCTGTCTCTAATAGGAACAATGAGGGCAAGTGAGTTTGGAGAAGGGGCAAACTAATGATGAGAAAACAGCTGAAAATTAGGGCCCATGGAAATGTGGGAGATTCGTCTCATCCAGGTCTGCCTTTGGATCCATCTCTGTTCTGACTGAAATCAGTGGTGTGGCTCCCACTTCCTGCAAAGGCATGAGAAGGAATGCTGAACCTACACTACTGTCTGCTTTCTTAGGATACGTGTTTTGGAGATGAAGAGGAATGGAAAATCATCAAACGCTTTATCAGCAATTGCATAATTGAGTGTTTGTCTGCTGCTGTGAGAGCTGCAGATAAGAGCATGGTGCCTCAGCTCGCTGCAGGACCATCACTGCCCTTCTGCACACCTCTTGGTAAAGATAGGGAACAGACTTTCCAAGACAGATGTGCTAAAAGAAAAACTGCAATCATCTCTATCCATGGATTTTATGAATGATATATTGGAAAGAGCATTAAATACCAACAGGAGTCCAAGTATGAAGCCTGCATTGTTTCTGTTCCAAGCTCGCAGATGGATAATTCACTATGCAAGAGATTTTTATGACCAACATTTCAAGCAATCCTGTTTGCCTTGGACCAACTTTCTTTAAAAAGAGAAAAAAAAATCTTAACTTTTTGTATCTGAAAGTTTTGATTTCTTTTGGATGGAGTGTAAAGAGAGGAAGCAAAGAAAAAAGCTGCCTGAGGAATTTTTCCCCCAACTTTTAAAATTACTGAGAGAACACAGGAGTCTTTGTTAAATACAGTTAAACTGGAAAGTGGCGACTGAAGGTTGGATGGCAATGAGTCTTTCATAAGATGTGTGCTATGCTATGAAAATCAGTGTCACAAGATTTCATTCTAGCTAGAAATTTAAAAAAACCCATGAAAGTGGTTGAAGTGTTAATAATATTTTAAATACTTTTTCAAAAAAGAAAGCTTTAAAAGATATCTGAGTCTTTGTGCTATAAGCTGTTTCTTAGACCACAGTGAAAGAACTTCTTGTATCCTCCTTTCTTCTCTCTTCCCTTCCTCTATTGCTTCCATCAGTGGCTGTTGTCCGGCTTGGATTCTGAATCACCAGACTCCATACCAAAATACTCTGGGTTTTCCCACTTTGGACAAATGGAGCCTGCTCTTTATGAACACCAGTCCCAAGTGCATTGCTCCAGGAGACAGTGTTAAATACTAATCCCTGTATGCCAAGCAACAAGCTGTGAGTTAACACTCCTGGGTGCCCACCCTCCTGTTTTGGTCTGATTTCTGCTTGTGTTTAGCAGACAGTGAAAGCGGAGCGCTGGTGATGATTTTGGTACCATTCATTGTTACAGTAACTATCTAGAATCCTTCCCGGCTAGGATTCTACCTTAGCGTGCTTGCCGATCCCTCCCTCATTTTATTGGGCAAAATTCCCTCTTGTAATTGGGCAAATGAGCCTTCCTAAAGGACTGTGCTTTGCCTGGTGCTTAAGTGTCTGTGAAGCTGATGAGGATTTCTCGTGTACATGTTCAATATCTGCATGTGGGCACAAGTGCATACTGCTTTTTTAGATCTTAAAATGCAAGCCCAGTCTGGGGAATGTTTTCCTTTCTCCCAGAGGGAAGCTTTTAAATATCTATATTTAAATAAACATAAAAACCTCTGCTAATTAGTTTGCAGTAATAAGTTTTACATGTTCGTTTTCTCACCCGTGTCCACTTAACATTGTGGATAATGAAGACAGGTGATGAGAGCAGCACTAAAGTTTCTATCTAATCAACACCAAGATGAGGTGTGTGCTGGCAAGAGTGAGGCAAAACGATGGTGTAACCACACACAAAATACCTTAGGCATCTTTACCCCCAAGTTGCAAGTGTTTCAACAGAAAAGCAATATTTTGCCCTCTGTTTTGTCCCACAGTCATCACTGCTAAAGTTTAGAGGTTGCTTTCCCCTTTCAGCTGCAGCCTCCACCTGTGAAAATGCAACCTTGCTATGGTAACAAGCTGCTTCTCCCATCCATAAAAATAAAGGGCCAGCTTTTCTTCCCCAGCGATAACATCTTGTGTTTAGCTGCCTTGAGCAGTGCTGACAGGGGCAATCCTTGTTACAATAGCTGGTTCTTCTTGGTCAAACAAATTAAAAAACTGCCTGTGGAAACTGACTGTGATGGACCCAATCATAAATCCTTAACTCTGACTGATATTTAGTGCACTAAACAAATGGATGAGTGTCCCTCTGGCCCTCCATCCCTGAGAGGTGCAAAGCACTCATGTTGGTTTCTTATTTGGAGTAATACATGATGTTGAATTTCAAGTATTTTGTTTGGGTTTTTTTAAATAAGGTTTCAATCCAGAGTGCTTTAGGTTAGACACAGTCTGGTAACATGTACCAGGGACTGCCATCTAAGACACTTCACAGGAGTAGAGATAAAATACAGTAATTACAAAAACATACACAGCCCTCTGGCTTAAGAAATCCTTGCATTGTGTGCTCTGCTAGGATTCCTGGCCACCTCTTGCCAACCTTCCTGCTGCTGTACCCAAATGCCTCTCATGTGCCCTGCTGAAGGACAACACCATTCTCAGCATGCAGTTGAAAAATGAAATGGAGAATGGGAAGGAATTTTCATGTATTTAGAGCAGCCTGGGCTAGAAATTACAGGTAGATTAATTCACAGGTTGTCGAGTTCAGTCAAAGGCATGGAGCTGAAAGTCCAAGTGTGTCTGATTATACCTCTAAGTACCTGAATATACAAAGCTGCGGAGCAGGATGATAGGACCTGTGCTGAAGGGACTTGACACAAGAGCCCAAGAAACTGATCCCACAGCTTGTGAGATGGGCAAGAAATGCAAATTGGCATCCCGTGCTCAGTGTTCCTTATTCTGAAATGCTCTCTAGTTATTCCCTCTGTTAATTCAGTACAGCAGGCTTAAAACTTGGTCCTCCCCAGCAGAGATGCTGTTTGGGAGAAGAATGGTTTGGAAATGTTGTCTGGAGTGACAGTACTTCGGAAGTTGAGTGTACATCAATACCTATTGGAATCTGCACGTATTTCTCTTGAAACATAAACCATGTACCGACATCTAGAGCCTGAGACAGGCTCCATAAAACAAAATAATTACACTTAATGCTAAATATTTCCTGCAGGGCCTGCCACTGTGGGAAAATGTAAAGAATCTATACTTTTGAAGTGTATCAGAGTGTTCCAGCAATGTTTCAAAATGCTTCCGAAACGTTGCCAATATGTCCGTATTTCACAGCAAAAGCTAATCCCTGCAAGCTCTGAGGGCGTGAAGCCATGTTTACTCATTGGCTAATAGCAGGCTTCAGCCACTGACAAGTCAGCCCACTGATACACAGCGTGCAGTGGTAGCTGTTACTGCAAATGGACAAAAAAATATAGGTTTAAATAACTTGTATGGCTTTTTGTGCACTTGGAGTGCAAGCATCATCTTGTGCAGAGGTTATTCAGGGGCATTCCAGTCCTTTCTGTACTTTGCTTAATTGGAGTCCAAAAGCTTTTGATAGATAAAAAGATGCTTCTGCAAGCACATTTGAATTGAGGTCTTTGAGATTTCAGAGAATTTTCTTCTGCCTTTACCAGTTTATAAGACAAGGCACCTGGGGAGCACTTTTCATTCCCGTAGCCATAGCTTGTGGGCTTGCTCAGTGGTAGGAGGGTAGGTCAGACAGTGTCTCCCCGTGTTCAGCACAGCTCTCTTTGAAGCAATGGAGTGATGCCATTCCAGGGTGATGGCAGTCCTTAGGAAGCCTATATTCCCATCCCTTTTAAGAGACCAAAGGAAATAATTGGTTTGTAATGGTTGCCAGGAGCGCAAACACTGCGAGAGGGCTGTTATGTGTTTCTCTGCTAAGTGATCACTCTGTGGGACCTCCTTTACTGATTCTGAACACACCCGGGGCAGCTTCCAGTACTCCTCCCAGGCACCCCTCTGTGTGTGCTCTGCTCAAGCTAAAAGAGACAACAAATATCACTGCTAAAAAACTTTGGCTGCAGCACTGCAGGTGTGTGACGTGGGTCTGCACTTAGCGTGTCTGATTTGTGCATCTCTTCTGCACTGACTGAGGGGTTGACAATTGATTCTTAATTGTTAAGATTGTTGGAAGGTTTTTTTATTTTTCAAGAGTAAAAGTCTACCAAACACCATCTTTTCTCAATGTTAAATATTTTAAATAATATCAGCTACTTTCTCCCTCCTTGCTTTCTTACCTTGCTGAGTAAAAGCCTTTTCTCCAGTAGTCAACACTGAAGCAACGTATCTTAAGCATAATTTTTTCTTTGAATGCAACAAATAATTAAGAAAACTACCCACTGCTGCATCTGTTACTTCCCGAGACTTTACCATCTTTATCAAAGTGGAGTATAATTGCCTTTTATTTTTTTTTTTCCTGAGGAGGGAAGGAGGCATGCAGAAGTTTGACCAAATACTGTAAGATTTTGGTGCTTGTTCTTGGTGTCCTCAATTCCATCACCCTGTAAAATTAGTCCTCTTCTACCCCTTCTTTGTTGGTTGTTTTTTTTTTCTCCCTTGCTGTTTTTGGTTTTGTTTGGGGTTTTTTTTTCCTTTTAATGGTAGTGGCAATATCTGTAAAATTATCCAGCAGTACAAACTGCTTGAAGAAAGCTCTCAGTGTTTATAGATCAGTCTTGAGAATTTGTGATGAATTTTATCACCCTTTAAATGAAAATGTTCTTCACTTGTGCGTGTTTCCTGTTCTTGCTGAAGTTTTAGCGTGAAACCCCAACAGAACTCAATGGGTAAATTCAGGCCGAATACAATGGGTAGAGGGGTGTGTTTATCTTGGTACATTTCTCACTGTGGAGAAGAAGAGAAAGGGAAAGGGAGAATGACCTTTCCAGTCCTGTCTTGGGCTTGACTTCTTAGAGACAGAATAAAAAAAAAAAAAAAGAGAAAAAGACATCTAGGTTTGCCTAAGAGCATGACTACAGTAAAAACAGGCAAAACTCAATGGACAAATTATCTTCCTGTAACTAGTCAGCTACAGGTGTAAACTTAGATTAATCAATCATGCTCCTCTTAGGACAGTAACATAGTTTGTGACAACACAAAGTAATTTTGCTATTTAGATCTTTTAATTGAAGGTAGAGGGGGGTTGAGACTTTAAGCAAAGCTCTGGGGGTTCCCCTTGTGCTTCTGGGGCATGGTGGCTTTTCGCCTGGGGGTCCTGTTCCTCTGCTGCAGAACTGTGCAGGTTTCCCCTCCCTGCCTGGGATTGCTGCATCCAAACACAAAGAGGAAAAAAAAAAGATAATGAGCCTTTTTTCAATTTATATCTGACGGGTGTGGAAGGTGTAGCAGAAGATAAATGCAAAATCAGGCTTCCTATCCATAAGAAACAAGTAATAATTCATGCACTTTTAACTGGGTGCACCTCATTACACAGCAGTAAATGTTGATGCCAATATCTTACAGCTGGCTTGCATTTGAAAGCCCTGCATGTTTAATTGTAGGGTACCATTTAGAAGGGAAACTCTCCTCAAAGACCCCACAGGCATTACTGGAAAGGATGTTGTGGTGTGGGAGAGATCCAGTGGTAGGCATCCAATGGTTTGCTTCTACCTGAACTTAATGGATGGTAATGCATCTTTTATGTCACGTATAATGATAAATTTACTACTCTAATAGGTCCATATGCCATAAGAATAGACTACTGCTCCAGTAAGTTCCTCTCTTCTATGAAAAATTGCTGGTGTATCGAGAAGAGGTTGACAGATAAATTGCTGGATGCTACCATCTTTGGTACAATGATGAACTATGACTCCAGCAAAAACTTTTAAATCAAAGTCTGTTAATGAAAGAAGGAGGGGAAAACAAGAAATTATGTAAGGAAGAGAATCACTTCAATTCTCTTAAGTAAACATACATAGAATAGGACTGCTGTAAAGAAGGGCTCTCCTGGACTGCTGAGCTACAAAACAATACTTAAAACTATTCAAGTATTAACTTCCAATAATACACTTCCAAGGCAGTTGCTAATACTTTATTTTTCTTATTACTTCAGCATTCAAAAAATACATGCAACTATCTATTCAAAATATATTGAATTATCAATATATTGAACTATTTATCAGAAGATGTTCAAATAGTTTGGCTCAACTTAGTGACAACAGGGAATACATTCCAGAAGAAGCTACGCTCACCTCTTTAGGCCCTAGATGCAGATGGTCTTCCTTAAAATTGGGCAGTAGTGCAGATAGAGGAGGAGCGAGTGCTGGCAAACAGGTGTGTTTGTTTTTTGAAGGGAAATCGATTGAGTAGGTGCAGAATCTCTGTAAGAGACACCAGCAGATCTTCTGCAGTGGGAGGATCTTAAGTAAGTGCATCATTAGCACCCATTATTTTGGCTCAACTTTAGCTGAAATATTTTAACGTAAATGAAAGATAATGTTTCTTACTGAAGATCTCTTCAGCGGTGAGAAAAGCATAGAAAAAAAAAGATTGCCATTTTCAGCAGATTGTCACAAATTTGGGCCAAGTGGAAGTGTGTCAGCTGATCCTGCTGGAGGTCATGGCTCAGGCCTTTTCACAATGGGACAGGATGAAGAATGGATGACATTTGTCCAGAATCAAAAATAAACACAATTATCATCATCATCATCATCATTACAGTCTCATTGTTTGCTGCACCGAAGAATAAGCGTCAAAACTGTGGGGGTTTTGTAATGGCTATTATTAGATCTTGACCCTGAAAACATGTGCCAGAACTCTGCTAAAAAGAAAAAAAAGGACATTTTATTTGAAAGAAATTCATTCTCCTTAACCAAAATAAAAGCATGAATTTAACACTCAGCTATCATCTTTGAAAAGGCAAAGTATAATTTTTTCTCTGTGAATAACGAGAGAAAATGGACAATTGCAAGCCGATTTCTGCTCTAGGGGCTTAAAATCATCTGCCAGTGTCATAGAAAAAAAATCCAATTAACTCCAGTAAGCACTGGGTCAGACCCATATTCTGTAGGGTATCTTGCCTAGTGGAGTCTATCCCAACAGTTCCAAACTCATGGGGCAAAACAATTATCAGTGTCAGGCTGCAGTCTATAAGGGCTGCATATGTTTGCTTCAAAACTCAATATGATCCCTCCTTTACTACTGCTGAAATATATGTCAGCCTTCGTTGTGCTGCTTTTTTGCACATTTGATTAAAGAATTATATAAAGTGAAGCCATTTAAAAATACACATATGGTACTTGACAGATTTCAGATTTTTAATTATTAGTTTATCATGCCTTATAAGTAACAGAGGGAAAAGTTCTGGTCAGGGCTGTGTGCCCCTTGGTTTTCCCTTCAAAGCAACTTCAGCCAGTGCTCTTTGTACTGCATTGGCAGTGCTGATTTCTTCTCTGCTGGGGCCCAGGAAAGGAACCTTAAACAGGCTCAAGGGCTGCTAAACCAGTAACCCAAATGTCTTCACTGATTGGAAACTTCTGCAAGCAGAGTGACCAGGTTTATTATTTTTCCATTGCTACTGACATGGCAGGAGGTAGTAAGGCTACAACACAACAGCTCCGATGCAAACATATTTTTGGAGGCAGACACAGCTCATAGTGATGACGAGTAAAAGCTTTTTGAGTTGCAGGTCGCAATGTAGGATTCAAGACTCCTGAGTAAGCTCTAACCTAGGTACCCTGAGTGCCAAAAGAAATTATTTTAGTGGCCACAGTGTGAAGCCACCTCACATTTTCTCTTTGGGTTTGAAGCCTGCTTTATGAGTCTAATGTCCAGTGACTCTGGCATTGAAATTGACATGTAAGGAAAAAAGTGAATGTAAAAGTGAGTGTAAGAGTTTGTGAGACAGAGGCTGCACCCAGATAATTGTGAACAGTGGAGACCTGCTGGAGGCTGTTTCAGCACAGGACATTTTCTGGAGGGCACTGCGGGTCTCAGTAGCCTGCTCTTTCAGTGCTCAGGCCTCCTCAGTTGTCTCCACTACGCATTTACTCTTTGCTTTTCCGTCCCTTGCCCCAACGTCTGGATGACCAGAATGGCTGGCTCTACCCTTCACAATCTGGGCAAATTTCACCTGTAACTGGGTTCTCACACTGATATGGTATTAATCATTTGGAATAATTAATCTCTTGGTTTTAAGCTGTGTTTACGTAACAGGGACACAGTTCCTAGTCGTGAGTAAGTTTTTATGCTTATTGTGGCTATCCACTCCTGCAGAGAGCTGGAATAGTAGTCAACGGATGTCTTATTAAATGCATAGCCATTTTCCAAACATTTTCTGGCAAATCCCACTAAAATACTCTTGAGAATAAAAAGCTTAATTAATTATGGTGAATGTTCGGGCATTGGATCCAAAATACCACAATAGAGAATTTAAGGGAGGAAAAATATTTGAAAAGAAATCTTGTTATGTTCCTGTTTATGCCAAAAGCCATATAATTGTTCAGCTTTATTTGTGAATATAAAAATGGAAGTTTTATCCCCATGATCATTTTAGCAAGGAAAATACAGATAATATTTGTCAACCGTAAACAACTAATTCTAATGGGAAGTAAAGACTCTAAATTGATGAAGACATGAGCATGAGATAGGAGTTTATCAAGGAATTGCAGGGGATTCTGCCTGGCACAACAAAGAAAAATAATTAATTTTGCAGTGTCATTGCCAGCTAAAACAAACTGATGATTTAAAGAAAAAAAAAAGAAGAAGCAAAATTAATTCTCACATCAAAATATCTTACCAGTATTTCCTTAACTGTCTTGCTTTCAAGAAAATACTGTCCTCCTTTTCCTCTTTGGCTTGTACTCAGTTTCAGGACTTTTTCTCATGGCAGCCTCTCTTCATTCCCTGCCTGTGGCCTGATGCTAATGGAGCTGATGGTCCCCGATATTCAGAATGTGCTGGGAAGAGGTTTTGGATACAGACAGCCATTTCTTCTGCAGTCCTTCCCTCTGAAAAGGCTGCTTTTCTTGTGAGCAAAGAAATGTAACTGAAGTACAGGAGATCCCATTTTATGCTGCCTTCTGATTTATCCAGAATAATAAGCTGCTTGAGAAATTTAATAGTCATTTAGTAGTTGTTCAGATTCTATTTAATATTTAAATATTATACCAGAATGGAAGCTTACATATCCTTTGGTTTGACGCTGGTATGAATAACACCAAGCTTCCAGTGTTACCCATTTATTTTCTTTGGAAAGAATTTAGGCCGGATGCAGCTACCACACTGCATCTGGAGCAGATCTGGGTGCTACATCTGCCTATATGATCCAGGCATCCTCACTTGAAGAGGTGGAGGAGAAAAAACAATGAGACTTGCTATTAATAACAGAGTGATACTGTATTCCGTGGCCCTAATTGAGGAACAAAGGTGTCACAGAAGAGTGGAATTGTGAGGCATAATTTTTGTGTGAGTTAAAGTTCAAACCCATTCTTGAAAACAAACAGCTTCTAAATTTAGCATGCTTTATCTACTCTTTTTCAAGCTCCCTCATCGCCACTTTTCACCCATTAGGCTGTGACATCCATCACCCCCTCAGCCCAAGGAGGTGAGGGATCTGAGCACTTCAGCTGGAGGTGAGCAGAGAGAGCCTGACACCATCAGCCAGTGCCCACCCAGGCAGAGTGCTCTGATCTCCCTCCACTTTGAAATATTCAATTAAAATAGGTGTAAAGGATTGACAAGACCCACTGAAAGTGGCTCAATATTTCAAAGAGAAGAAGTTGTCATGCTGGGCTGCAGGGTGTGAGAATCTACATAGGAGGGCAAAGAGAAAAAGATTTTTAGTTATAAAATATTTAGGAATATCTTGGCTCTGCTGGGAAAAGAGGATAGGAATTTGCAGCTGGAAGATAAAGCTCACAAGAAGAGTATTTCAAATTTAAACATATGTGTATTATTCATTCTAGCTTGAAAGAGATCAGGCAGTCCCTGTGCTTGGAGAAGTTGATTTTTGTTTTCTTAAATCCTGGGTTTAAGTCATGGCCACTGTGGCCATCTTGACACCATTGGTTAGGCTGTTGTGAGGTGGGTGCAAAGCCCCTTGAGTTTAAAAATGTGAATTTGCAACCCTAGGTACAGAAAACACAGCCAGCCTTTGTACTGTGGGCCTATTGTTGGCTTTTCAGCTATGTTTTTCCACTGTAGCCGGAGATTACTCAGGTTGATTTTGAAATCTGGTTTACTCTGGCAAAAAGAGGAATATTTTCCCCTCCTTTCCCAGCAGACTCACTGCAGGCTGCTGGCTGGTTTTATGCTTCTCACTCTTTCCACTAAGAGTAAAACTGGGTTGATAGTGAGCTTTTAGTTACTCTTGACACAAAATGATGTTTAATTCTCTCCGAGCCCACCAAAAATGCATTTAAAGTTTTGCAGATTTTGAGTAGGTGATGACAATTTCCTGAAATTACAAGAACCATGAATTCACAACCAACTTGGTATTCAGGGGAGCTGCCACGAGCTGCGCTTGCCCTTGTGACACATAAGCAACAGCACCACGAGGATTCCCTTCAAATCTCAATTCTGCTGGTGGTACTTGAGCACCCTGAAGCATTGAGCTGTTTGTGACTCCCAGCAGTAGCTGCTCTTTTCTTACACACTGCAAGGGGTGTGTAAGAAAAGTTACTGTGAGAGCAGTGAGGAATAACCAGAGAATCTGTGAGTAAGGGGATCTGGAAATACCACCCAGAAATGCCAGCAGGAGAGCAGCGAGGATATACTCAAGGTCCAGCATGCTCCTTCCTCGCTGGCACACTCATAATTGAACTCATAATTGAACTCTCCAGATTTCTGGAGAGAAATCTCAGCAGATGCAGAGCTGCTGCTCTTGCTTACCTCCCTACAAATCCATGGGCGAGGCTTGTTTCCCCCACAACTCTGCTGTCTAGTCTCACATGGAGAGCTCTGCTACATTCACAAGATGTATATATTTCCTTTTCTCCACCCAGCTGTACTCCAGGCCCCACCTCAAGTGTCAGCCCAGGGATGTGAAATGTTGTTTCCTGATTACTCTCTCACAGCCAGCATGTACCCGTCCTGCCGTATAAATGATTTGCGGGAATTTTTTGAGAATGTCATACACACATAAATCATGGGATGATTCCTACTCGTGCTGGTTTGTGGGGCTTGTCTTCATGGATATATAGTTTACGGGAAACCAAACGTGCACCCTACTAGAAATTACTGGAAGAAAATGCTGGTCTTATTTAACTGGAATGGGGAAGGCAGTTTTTCTAGCACTTGTGCAGATACTCCTAAAAAATCTGTAGGAAAATTATTAGTACTGCATTTCTCTCTTCCTCCCTCTGCATGTGGAGCACAGAGTCTGCAGCCTCTGGAAGTCTGTGATTTCTGATTTCTCTTGTGAGAAGTGCTGGTCACCTCCAGCTTGAATATCTTCTGTGGGTTTGCATTTTAGGGGCTCTAGTCTTCTACACTGGGGAATTCAGGTACTCTCTGCTGTCCAGTGGTAGGAACTGCCAGAAAATCCCATACCTGTGGATGTTCCTGTCACTTCTTTGAGTCCCTTTGCCAAAAACACAGTGGCCAGAGGCTGCTGCCTCCTCTGGGAGGACTGTTCCCTGGTTGATGCTCCATGTGTCCATAAACACCTCCACCTTCAGACAGTGTCCCCTAAGGCTGTGTGATTCCAGCTGCAGTGTGGAAACAAGGGGAGGGATCTGCTGGACACCTCCACTTAAGAGGAATATTAGGGATGTGCTAATCCGAGCTTTCTCCTCAAACACCTTTTTGGCTGTGCTCGACTGAGATGTGTGATAGCTCTGCAGTGCTCTCCTTCCTTTTGTCCTTTCAGCATGAGGGCCAAAGGTAGCTCTCTTCCCCATGTCAGGGAGAAACAGGGTAAGATTGCTTAAGGTTAGGGATGGGTTAGGGTTCATTTGGTAAAATGAGGCTAAGGAGAATCACTTGGTAAAGTGCTACGGCCCCTTCAATTCTGGGAACAGGTAACAGCTCAAGAAAAGGTTCAGGTGAGAGCTGGGTGTACTGTTTGGAGGGGAGAAGGTCAGGCAAGTTCACAGACATTATCTCCCTCTACTAGTTTTTGCCTGTGGTTATATTCAGATCACAAACTCTAAAGTAACTGCATCTTTCCTTGAAATGAATGCTTTTTCACTCCAAAAATGCATACTGTTTCACAGCTGAAATACTTGCTTAAAGAATGAATCTCTGCTATTTCTACAGCACTCATGTTTTGGCACCCCAGTAGTGTTTAGGATGTCACTGTCACTGTTCTGGGTGGGTCTGAGGGGTTTGGTGTTTATCACAGACCTGTGCCTGGCCTTCCTCCCTCATTCATAGCATGGTCATAAAGCAGATCTCAATCTCTTGTTTTCCGTGGTATTTCAGAACAGCTTTATTCTCAACTATCCGGTGCAATTTGTAAATAAGGAAGCCTTATCCAGCTTTAAAACCTAAACCTTTTGTATTTTCTAATATTAAATGGAAGGTTTTGTTTCATTTTGCTGTTTAAAGAAGAAAGGAGGTCTGACATTCCATTTAAGGACAAAGGAATTCATCCCAAACACGTTTCCTTGTGCTTCAGGAAGGAAACCAAGCAGCATGAATTAAACTCTGTGCACAGCCTCTCTCTCTTGAGCACACATACTGAGATGTGTGTGGTGCCAGTGTGGTCTCCTGCAGCTCAGCAGTCGGGTTGTGGCTACTGCAGAGTCTGGAAAGAGTCTAGACCTTTGTCACTGTGGAAAAGCAGATCCTGGTATTCTGGAAACCTTGGTAAAAACTGACATAAAGAGAGAAACAATTATGTCATGGCAACTTCCTTGTCCAATAAATAGTAGGGGGAGTTCACGCTCCTCAGCTTGTCCCTGTCTCCTGGCAGGGACAGGAGATGACAGCTGGTCATATTCTGAAGTTCAAGATGGAATATATTAGAGACTACTGTCATTAGCTCTGGTATTTCTGTTGACAAACAGGTGTGGGAGTCTCTCTTGCCATCTCACTCGGTCACAGGAGAGCATTAAGTGTAATTAAGTCTTGAAGATAATCATTAATTACAGTTGCACCGTGTCTCAGACAGCGCTGGTTACACCCCTGGCGTGGAGCTGTCTGTGCTCTGAGTGCTCAGCCCTGGTGCCTGGGATGGATAAGGCTGTTTCCCAGCTGGGGTGGCTGGCTCAGCTCCGCCAAAGCACTGGGACAAGGTGATGCACATCCACCAGTGCTCGGGTGTTTACACAGCTCAGAGTCTGCTCCCCAACATGCCAGCTTCTGTGGGCTCTGGCTTGGCTTATATACCTACAAGGACATTGCTCTGTAACGCAGGGTCATTTCCATGATGGTAAATTCCTGGCGAAGAAACAGGTTCTGTTTTCATGACATTCACAGTTGTCTTTCAGTCCTAACAGCAAAGTAGAAAGGTCTCAGAAATATTCCAGTCAATCTCATGGCATCTTAAAATATAGCTCCCTAATTAAACAATATCCAATTCCTTGAGTGGAAACAGAATGAAGCAATTCATCTGTGTCAAGGTTTGAGGCCACGATGGACAGATTTTTTTACTGTGTGGCTTGAATAAAGACCTATGAAATAAATTATTTCAATTCTTCAAGCTTAATCCTTGCCAGCCTCTCAAAATACAAGATTGAATACAGTATTAAATATTGAACCCTTGTTTAAACTGCTGTATTTGCTATCATGCTGCTTTATTTTGATGGCTTTTGCTGCAATGGTGTGCAACTCTGTCAGAAATTTTTAGTATTGTCTGATATGTGATCTAACTTGACCAAGCAGATGCATATTCAACAATATAAATTCCACCAGGAAAATCAGCATATTGGCATCAAATAAGGTTTGATCATTGTTTTGCTATCAAATCTAAAGATGAAGCTGGTAGCATGAAGTAGTTTTCTGAATTTACATGCAACTCCACCAGAATATATTCATTGTTGTAACAGTCCGTGTTGTAATATTAATTATTTATCTTATTTTACAATTGTTGGAAAGGGTCATAAAGCAGAAAACTGCGAGGAAAAGTAGTGGAATTCCACATGACTCCCCTTCCCTAGCTTTTCTTCAAGATCTCTCCATCCTTCTTGGTTCTGCAAGCAGTGCCTTAAAGTGAGCTTAGATTGCTACTAAACCCTCAGTGCTCCCCAAGCTTATTGAAGCCAAATTTAAAATAGTTTTTAAAATCTGTTCCACAGTGTGCACTTCCATCAGGACAATGGTGTTAAATTTAGCAAGACACAATATTTGAAAAGGTTTGTTAGGTATGTACGACTGCTCCAGGAAATGACAGGTGCAAAGATGCCATCTGGGGAAGTTCCTACCTACATTTGAATGGGATGTGACCAGTGAAGGTCATATCAGAGGGGGGAAGAAGCACTAAACCTAAAGTTTTTCCCTAACTCTATGATCCTTCAAAACTTGAGCTCTCCAGCAGCATTCAATTGAGCAGTTCTGTTAAATATAGTGTTCAGCTTCGCGTTTTGGCTGTGACTTTGAATCCTCATCCAGCCTCCTCCACTCTGTCTGTCTTGGTAGTTTTCCTGCTTCCTTTTCCCTACTCTTGGCGCTCTGTTCCCTGGCTCCCTTGCCAGCTTTCTCCCCTACCCACCCTGCCAGGGAGCCTGAGAAGGAGCTTGCTCCCCACCATGGCCCTGTGAAATGGACAGCAGGACCCTTCTCCCCGTGAGGTGCCAGACACAGCACAGGAGCTTTCCCTTCGGATGGCTAAAGAGCAGCTCCTTTACAGCCTGGCTCATAGATTTGGGAAGCAGAGCAGAGAATGATAAGGGCTGCTGCTTTTTTCATTTTTTTTCGGTCCATCTCACAATGCACCTGCCTCCTATTTCTTTAAATCTGCAGCTAGAAGATAGGCAGGAGGCTGGAGGGGAAGAAAAAAAAAAAAAAAAAAGGAAAGTTTTAAAACCGTAACAACAGGTCTCTAAGAAAAAGGCAAGTTTTATCTGCTTCAGCTGAGGCAGCCTGTGAGTTGAATTCTGCCAAATTCTTTGTCCATCCCTTTTTCCAGCAATGCCCTTGTCTGCCTTGAGCACAGTCCTCACCTTCTCTTTTCTTTGGCTATCCCCACATGTCAGAGAAATTCATGTTCTCATTTAAAATGCTAGTGTTGCTGGCTCTGACTTCTCATATTTTCTTTTCTTGGTACTTGGATGTGTTTTTCTAGACAGAGCTCAAGAATCTAAGGGTTATATGAAAACCTGTTTTCGCTTAAAGGAAATATTTCTCTGGACTTTTGTTTGAGTATGAAGAAAAGTTTGCAAAACAAATGTTCTCTAGAGGCTCAAAAGGCAGCAAGAGAGCAATTCTCTCCTTATTGATATCTTGGGGTTTGGTCGGCCTCGTGGTTTTAGGCTATGGGACACATGCTGGTTTAGAGCTGAGGGTCAGTAAAGCTGGGTGAAGGGGCTGTTTTCTGCATCTAGAAAGCAGACTCAAGATCTCACACCCAAACATGCTGGAGTTAGATATGGATTCACTTTCCTGTGCAGAGTCACCTCTCACCTCAGTATCTATGTGATCTAAAGTACCACAGAGACGTCCCTTGAAAATATGCATCTGGTAAAGGCCTCGTGTTTATTTTTGCATGTCAAAGCCCAGAAGAGGCCAAAAAAAATAATGCTCCCAGTAGCAATATTCCCTTCCCATGGCAGTGCCTTAACTCTGGAATAACAAGGACTGAAAGGAACCACCCCAATACAATGATTCTCTTTCTCTGGTAAAAAAACAAAAGCTCTGACACATAGAACAGCTTTGCCGCTATTTAGGAGAGAGGGAGGAATATGGTGTTATGACACTTGTGCTGGGGAAACTGAAAAGAATGAAGACAGTGTTCTTATTTTTATTGCCCTGGTAGTTCTACATCAGTGGACTATATGAGTACATATTAAGCAGTGTTGTCAAGAACTCCAGCAGTTTCTTTCCAAAGAGAGTTTACTGCTAGTGCTGCTGATAGATTCTAACACGGCCTTAGAGGTCACAGAACATCACCCTGAAGATTTTCATGTCTCTGCCCTCTTCGTGATGGGTAGGAAATGGAAATCTCCAGGCAAAGTGTATTCTGTGCACCTGAACTCATGAAAAAACCCCAGAAAGATCCAGCTTTACTATCCCACCACAGAACAGAGGGACCAGAGTCACCACTGCTCTGTCTGAGCAGTACCACTAATCCATAGACTCAGTCCACTGGCAGCTAAAGACACGATCCCATGTCTTCCAGGTGGAGAGGGGACACAGAGTGCTTTACCTTCATGTCCTCCAGCAGTTTTCTGCAGAATGGTAAAAGCACATTCCTCTAGACCTGCCCAGGCCCCTTCTTACCACCCAGATCCTCACCCTAGCAGTGAAGGTCCGTGGCAGTTCAGTCACTACGGTGGAAGGGTTGAAGGTGGGAAGTGTGGTTTATTCTGTATTAGAGGGTTTATGATGATCTTGGACCTGAAATTTTGAACTTTCCACCAATAGATCAAGCAAGCTATTTAGTGATGGGTGTTGAAACAGTTGCCCAATATTTTTGCCTCAAAACAGAGGCTGTGTATTTCTTTTTTGTAACACATTTGTGTACACCCTAGAAAATAGAGCCCAGATCTTTAGTAGCATTAATTCAGTGACTGACGTGATTATTTTTTTAAAATTATGAGTACTCATGTGGTGGTTTGATGTACTAAGTCAGTCTAATGTTTATTAATATCTTTCATTTTATATTTGCTTCCTTATCTTTTTAATAAAATGAGCATATTACTGAACAAATGAGGTACACTTTCACTGATATCAGCAAAAATGGATGCGATGACTGAATCATGGCCACAATTAAAAGAGAACAGATAAATCTGGAGACTCAACTGAGCAAATCTCCAGATTAATATGGCAGATAACTTGTCAAGGGTTATGCAAAATGTATTTGCTTTGTGGTGCTTTGGCATGAGGGGAAGTTTTGTTTCAATCCATGGCTCGAGCCTGTCCTAGGCAGCATGGTGTGGTGACCTAGACAGCAAAGATAACACCAGTCCCTTCTGGCCTTAGGCCCTTGCCAAGTGACACTGCCCAAAACAGATGGCAATCCATCCTGCTTCGTTTAATTTGCCCTCGGCAGCTCTCTGTGAATGCGCTCTCGTTAAATCTCACTGTTGTTGCAAGTTTCTAATTTATTGTTGGTTTTTGTTACTTATCCCTTCTGCACAGTAAGACAGAATCTGTCAGCCACATAAATGCTGTTTAAATCCTACACATTAGCAGTTTTTAAATGGCATTCCTTGCTGACTGTGGACTGTACAGAAATGATGGTGGCAGACCCAGAAAGGGGCGCTTTTGGGAAATGAGAATAACTAAGAAGTAAATATAATTAAAACATCCCTAAAATATGTGTGTTCACATTCATTACTGGAACTTGAAGACACTTTTTCATCATGATAAAAATAAAATGCCTTTGAATTTTCTCTGCTTCTTTTTTTTTTCTTTTTTTTTTTTTTCTTTTTTTTTTTTTTCTTTTTCTTCAGTGTTTTAATGTCCTGTGGTTGCCAGTGGTACCCCAGCCAGTCTCTGCTGGAAGCTGTCTGTCAGGTTTTTGGGTGACTTGACCAGGCAGCAAAAAAACAGGCAGCTGACATTGATACTAGCCAGAAAACTAGTATTTTTCCTTCTTTCTGTCCTGCAGTTTTCCACAGTCATTTCCCAATAAAGTGGTTTTGGGATCCTAAGTGTCCTGAGCAGAGTGGTGGGAAGGAGGGGACACACTCCCCTCACACCCATCCATCACTGGTGGACTCTGTATCACAGTGGAAAATCCCATAGCCAAATAAGCATGGATGCTGCCTTTCTGCTTAGTTTGTTTGGGGTTTTTTGTTTTGGTTTTTTTTTTCCTGGAATTGCCTCACTCTGTTGTAGCCAGGTGTTCTTCTAGAAAAGCAGATTAGGGGAGGCAGTGGGTCCATGCCAGGAAGAAGGGTGTTGATGCTGCTGCTTAGGTTAATGGACATTAGTTCTGCTGACTGTGGGTCTAATGATCTAATCTGCACAGTCACTGCCTTTTCCTTACAGTTGCTATTCCTTGATCTAAATTAGGAAATTAATAGTTGTAAGATCATAAATTGCTCTGATGACTTTTAACCTAGAATCAGAAGTTGCTTTTACACATCTCCAAATAGATTGCTTTTCTAACTAAACAATTAAAAATTTCCCAGCTCAGCTGGAAGCTGAGCCTGCGTCCCTCATGTGTAGTCTAAATTGTATGTAATTAGCTCTTTAATTTCTATTAAAATATGAAACAGCAGCATAAGGTTCAGCAAAGACAAGACAAATCCTGTAACCTTTACAGGAGCAGCATTAGTTCCGTATTTGTGTGGTATCGGAAGGTGGTCATAGTGGCAATTTATTCAGAAGTAGTTTTGGTGCTCTTTGCAAGGACTCCAACTCCTGCTTTTTCTCCAAAATAAATCCCTGTTACAGAGAGTCGGTCCTTGCTGATGATGTAGAGAAGAAAGCAACAGTAGGTGTTGGGGAGCAGAAACCATTCTGCAAGCAGGCAGGAGCTGAGCACGCACCCATCTGTAACATGTGGGTTTCTGTCACTGGAAGAATCTTTTCCCCCTCAAGAACAAACTCTCTCTTCCACTCCCATCTCCTTTGCCTCATGCCCTCACCAGGAGCAGTGCTTTAAAGTGCCACACCAGGGAGGGCAGATGGGCAGGGACAGCAGGTCCCCAGCCCATTTCTCAGCTGTGGAGGCTGAGCCCAGGGAAGGGGCAGACCTGTCCACAAGGCCATGTAAACCTCCTTTGAAATATTTTCCTGTTTAACATCTTTCATCAGGAATTGCTGGTTGGCAATGCCCTGGGAGAACGGTCGATCCAGCTTTTGTAGGTGTTGTGCTTGCCTTACATTGTATTAATATTTCTCCCTCTCTTTAACTGACGGGGATTGAAGAATGGTAGCTGTGTTAGCTCCTCTATTCAGCTTCTTCTTGCAATTAAGTGTTTAAAATATCTCCTTATCCCCTATACTATAAATATTTAGATAACTTTTTGTAATATTATATTTGTGCATGCCTCCTGCAATACAGCCTGATGAGGTTTTAAAGAAAATCAGAAAAAAAAACCAAACTGGGGAAAGCTGAAAAAGTCCATGGGGGTTTGTCCACTTCTAGGCACACATTTGTGTTGCATTCTGTGGCAGTTACTATACAGCTAGAACATTTCAAAATTTTCTCTTCCTGCAACAAATATCCTACTAATAGCCATTTTTCATTACTTAGACTGCAGCAGCCTAGGTGTGCTATCTCTGTTCCAGAGACAGGAGCTGAGTCTCAGAGTCAGATAAAATCTAGAAAGAACAGAGGCACAGAAACACAAGAGTGCGGGCAGGGGGCATGCAGGATCAAATGATCACAGCAAATTCTGGGACAAATCAATCTCATCATTTTAGATGTGTGCTTGGTTTTCTCTGTAAAACATATTAATTTCCCCATTTCCCATCATATAAAATCAAGTCAGATAAATATACTGACAATTCATATGGATTTATTAAACAGGCCTTAAAATAATGTAAACAAAGATACCTCTTCATATCTCTCATAGGAAAAAGAATATTTTTAAAATGTTAGTTTAAAAAATATGAGTGTAGTTGTTTTGTCAGGGATTTTTTTTTTCCTTTCACTATCATAGGGCCAGGATCCAAGTCAGCCCTTCATTTCAGAGTAAATACCATCCTTATTTTCCTCTACACATGGATACTGTATGTGTCTTGTATATTATTAAAAGCTCCATCACAATAACTCATTTCATGCTGTTTCAAGCTACTGGAGCTTTTTTTTGTCCCTGTTCTTCAGGGGACTGCCAGAATCATTTGGCTGAGGTCAGGAGATACTGACACCATGCCAGTCTAAATGACAGATGAATCAAACCACGTACCTAACTCAGATATAGTTTATTCATTGCTTGAGTTTGGTATAGATTTTGTTTTTCTGATCTCTCTGCACACAGATGAATTTTGTTTCCAACCATCATCTGCTGGGAAAATAGAGATGCCGTATTTAGCACAATCTAACTCAAAGCTCAGTGAAGTGTGCAAAGACATTCCTGTTGATAACTGAAATTTAGGTTGGACCCATACAGTTTTGAACAAAATTCACATTATATTGATTAATCAAACTCTCAAAAGCAAGAGTGTTGTCACACCTTTCCAAATGGCACAGCTGTTTCCAGAGGTGGCCTTCCAACATTTGGGAAAAGCAGGAGCTGTCCAGCAATCTCCTGCAAAGGAATCACAAATCTCAGAAATTGCCTCCAGTGAGTTATCTTCTAGCCAAGGAGAAGGTAGCTAAAGAACAGCTGGTTTCCAGCTGACTCAGAGAAAACAGCTGCCACCAGAACAGCCACCGAGCACTCAGCACAACCTCAGCCAGGATTTTGAAACGCTTTCTAGGTATAAAGCCAGAACTTTGCAACACAGCATTTGTAATTTGCAGGCATAGGTTTGTGTGGAAGGAATGGAGTCAGCAGGAAAGGGGGGGGGGGGGGGGGGGGGGGAAACAAAAAGAACAAACAAAATAGAACAAAACAAAGCAAAAAATCCCCAAATCCAACAACAACAACAACAAAAAATCAAATTCGGCTTGCAGAGTAGATGCAAGGCAGGGATTTTGTGTTCCAAGATGGGGAAGAAGCAGAATGCCACTTCTCGCTTTTGGGTGAGCATATATACAACAGCTGTTGTATCTGCATAACTTTGTGAAAGATGTGGCTACTTTTCAGAAAGCAATTTACACCAGATGTCTTCAAGGAATGAGCAATTCAGAGGTGTAATTGGAACCAAACTTTGTGAGCAGAGGAATGATCATCCCATGGCCCATCTAGAGCTAGGAGATATACTTTGTTTTGTCACCCAGAATTTTTGTGCTAGTTTTGTCTTCATTAATTTGGCAATATAATAGACAATGTTGCCCAGTAATAACACCAGGGATGTTCCTCTAAGAGCCACTTAGATATTTGCCATCTCTGTATTCTGTTGACCTGCTTAGGGATGAGATTTGGAGTGATTATGTCATTAAGGATGCATTTAAACAGAAGACAAGTGATCTGGCAGTATGGGTGGTATTATCTTTCATAATTCTCTGCACAACAGGTAGATGATCCATGACTAGACATTAAGATAAGCCACTTAGTTTCTAGTTTTGTCCTGGCGTGCTGACTGTGTATGAAATGGGTGATTCTCTTTTCATCTGGATAAACAGAAGTAACCCTACTTTAGCATTTGACATGTCAGGTTTGGGAGTTTTGGTTTTATGGTTGTTGCTTTTGGTGGTTTATTTCTCCCCAGAAAGGGAGATGCTTTGAGAATCACAAAAAACTGAAGAGAAAGTGAAATGATCCTAAGCAGAACAGAATTTCCACCAATTAAAAAATTTTGAGCTTTAAAGAAAAAATAATTAATTGAGAAGGGAAATTAAAAAAAAAAACCCTGTATGCTATACTTATGAAGACATAAGTTTGTAGTGTGTGTGTCCCATCAGAACAGCTACCTCTGTTCTGCTATTGCATCCCATTCCTGCAAAAAGAGTATATGAAAAGTGAGTGTGGCTCTGAGAGGACACTGGGGCTTAGCTTGTCTACAAGTAAAGACTTTTCCCCAGCTCTTGGGGCTTTGTGGATTAGATGCCATTCCCTACATCTGTGGCTCTTAATAGCTGATTGCCACATACATACATTTTTCCTACTTCTGGTGGTTTTGTTTGGAGACTTGCTCAAATTTTCAAATTTTGGGGTGTTAATTTTATTATTACATCTCAAGAGAAAAGTTACTTGGGGGTATATCATCGTGATCAACAGGGCATGTAAATGAAACTGCAGGCAGAGCAGCAGTTCTCTGAAAATCCCAGCTGCCCTGGGATGCTTCCTCTTCACATGCTTCAGACTCTCTTCCTGAAGCCTCATTCACCTGGAAGGAACCAACTGGCATCAGAGGGCAAATGGTCAGAAAAAAAAAAAAAAAAAAAAAAAAAAAAAAAAAAAAGAGGTACGAGAGACAAGATATGTAAAAATGAAGTCTAGATGACAAATTATGCATTAAGTGGGAGAAAGGGAAGTCTAGACGGTAATTTCCTAATTTTCTCCCAGGTTAGGCATCAGGGTTTAGTCTTTGCGGTTCCTTCTTTGTGTCCCCACATTGCATGAGTGCCTTACTATCTGTTGCACCTTTCTTTACAGAGACCAAAGGCATTGTCCTCATTTTAGCACCATCATACAAATGCTGATCCCTAATAACACAGAAGTGTGTGGCAGAGCAGTAATGTCTCTCCAGATTTTAGGACAGTGTCCTAACTTTGGACTATACTTTCAACACAATGAGCATCCATGCCAGATGCAAGGAGCATGCAGCAGCTGGTGGCAGCTGGCATGGATTCATCAGCACCAAATTTGTGTCTAATTTGTCTCTAAAGACCCTTGACAAGGGTCAAAGTTTCACATGGATTTTACTTGTAGTTGGTATCATTAGTTGAATCTCCTCTTGAAGTCCTTTGGTGTCTATTAAAAAGGAGCTCAGTTCAGGGCATGGCTCAGGTCTCTGTCCTTTTCCTATTTGTCTGCTTCAATGAAACTTGTAGGAATTTAATTACTTTGGAGAAATCTGTGATTCTCTACTTTGGTTGAAAGCAGCCAATTAAATAAATAATGTATGAGGGAGAAAAGAGTTGCATGCTCATAATCAATGTAATCCCATAAGCCCTGTTTCCACTGGAAAGGAGGCTGGGACCTGACCTCCTCACCGTGCTGTGAAGCTTTTCACGTCTCTAACAGCAAGGATGTAGCAGGAGCTATCTGCACTAAAAATGAGCAATAAGTGAAAATGATTAATGCCTCTATAAAGAAAGCACACATAAGAACTTAATGCTTGGGTTTGTTTGAAGCTCTCTATGAAGCTTTTTTCCCCTAAAGTTTTCACAGTGTGGTTGTAGGAAATTATTTAGCCCAAATGGGCACATGCACTCGAAACAAAGGTTGCAGCTGCAGCAAGATGAAATAATTTCTCATGACAAGTTAGTTTTGCTGTGGTTGTTCCTCTGGTTAGATGTGAACCAACTGTGATTTCATTAATAGCTTGCAGTGTTGTACTTCTTGGGGATGTCTTGATCTGAGTGACTTAGCTTTTCAAGCAATAAAGAGACGATCTCATTATCATTCAATAAGCCAAGCAACTTTTGCTGGTTAGAACTGCTGAAACTGGTGGCACAATGGTTGTCACTGTTTTGAGTGCTCCTGTGATGGCTTCCCAAGGGTATTACCCGGGAAGACTCTCTTAACATCACACACCAGTTACTATTTTGCCCACTGTTGCATGATAAGCAACAGCAAAGTCTGTAATCTTTGCCAAACTGCACATTTTATAAATGTGGCAAGAGGAAGACAAACCACTCCTTCCCCTTTCTCAGCATAGATGAAATGACAGAGTGGGAAGCGATTTCCTCTATATTCCAAAGGTTTCATTACTTTTTGTAAAATACAGTGTAGCCTGTTAAGAGAAATGATAAATTATTAATTTTAAATTACAGTGCTCTCAATCAATACACAATATACATTTTGGTCACAGTGTTTTTTCCTCTCCTTCTTCACTTACTTAGTAATTAACAGAATTCTGTAATGTGCTATGAGTCTCCTAGGTATTACAAACACAGAGAGTACGTGGTAATTGCAATTGAGAACCCCAAGCTGGCTATTTATTTAACGCTGATGTATCTTCCTGCTTTGTCACTATCTAGAGCAGTGCTGTAATTTTGTTTTCACTTTGTACATTTTCCAGAAATCTTACTCCTAAGCCGTTCGACGCTCTTTAACAAACATCTCATTTGCAGCAGGTAGTTGAGATTTGCCTCTGGAGCTCCATCTCTCGCGGGTAGGAGTTCTCCGGATGAGCAGTCCTGGCTCTGTCCCTCCTCCTCAGGCTCAGACTTCCCCTTGGTGGTTGCTGGGCTGGGCACCCAGCCAGACCCCAGCACCAGCCCTGGTGGCCTTCCTGCCGTGCTTGCTGCAGGAGCTGCTGGCACAGGGGAGGGACAGGCCACATGCTCCATTCCTCCCCGGCAGGAAGTCAGGAATACGTCTGAACTCGGATCTGGGAAGTGCTCCTGAGCTTAAATCCAGCCACGGCTTCCCCACCTCTCTGGGTCAGCTGTAACCAGCCAGTGTGCCTCAGGGGAGCCACGGTGGGCAGCTCGGGTCTGCCCGGGGCAGCTTTGCTAATGAGGCAGGGAGACAATCTCTTTTGAGTCTGTACCGGGGCTGCTTTCCAGCACAGAGCAAATTTCTGCAATCAAGTGCTGGCATGCTGTGTTTAGGTACCTTAGAGAAAGGTAGTAGTGCAGACATACTGGTGCTTTTAAGAAACGGTTTTCTCTATATTTTAAGGTGCCAAGTTGGTTAAAAGTGTTCTTGAAGGTCAAACAAGGAAACAGTTAATTTTGATTCAGCAAAATAACCCAGATGTGTTTAGAGCAATAGTAAAGAGGATCTGGCCGGGCAATCCAGAGATCACTCCCCACATCTTCTGGGCCATTTTACGTTCTCTAAGTGATAGATATGTCATATGTGTATTAGAACAGATGAATATGACTGGGAGGAGGGTTTGGACTGGATCTACCCCATCAGTATCACAGAAAAATGCGCTGTTATGGCAACACAAACCCTTAACAATGGTTAAGCCTGAGAGAAAAGAAACAAGAATTATATACAAATAATCTGTGCTTGAAATAAGTATTATTGACACAGAAAAAAAAAGAAGCCTTCTTCTCTGGAAAAAAAAAAGTTAAAAGTTCTAACTAAAACTCGCTGTTTGAGATGTGGAAAATCCCCAACAGTGCCAGAAAGTCTCTTGTACGACACCTAGTACGTCACCTGGCCCTGAGCAGAGTTAGTCTCTGTTACTGCATGAACACGTTCAGAATCCTCCATCTGGGTTCATGAGCTCCTGAGCATTCACGTTTCCACACCATATTTAACAAACAGTGTGAGAGCAGCACTGCTGCTACCAACAGTTCTGCCTTTCTCACTCCTGAAAGCCTTGGATCTGGGATTATTTTGCTTCATTTGCTGAAGCCTCTGGCACTAACCTCGACTCTGGAGACGTGCGATGTTAGAAGAATTTTGTACACAGTGTTCACATCCAATCCAGATTGTTTTAGCTTTCTATTTGGACAAAGCTTAGAAGGTGATAATCACCTTTCTGTGTCCCAAATAGGGTTTTGCCAGCACACAGCATTAACAGACCCCACAGATTTGATTGTGCACTGTTGGAAAGCGTTCTGCCTCAGTATCAAAGAACATTTCAGGCAGCAGGCTATTAAGGCGGTCACAATTTAAATTGAAAAAGATGCTATGGCTTAAGAGTGGGTAATAGACGCTGTTCTCAAAACAAGGGCCAAAACATCCTGATGCCACCTGGCAACTGAGATGGGGGGGGATGTCAGGGACTTCAAATCTCTCTGATCCCTAAACATTGCTCGGGCAATTGTTTTCAAGTGTGTGAGGAATTTCTGCCTTCTGGTCACTCAGAAAGTACTTGGGGTTTTTTTCCCTCATGGACCCATATCTGTTCAGAGGTGGATTCAGGAAGTACCAAGATAAGTGAAAGGGTTTTACTTGATTGCTAAGTAAGCTTTTCTAAATCTCCTATGCTGTACAGTTTGCATTAGTTTTAGATTAAGTTTATTTTTTAGATTATCCACACTGGTTCAGCAATCCCTTCTAAAGCCCAAACGATGTAATAAATAATAGCTGAGGAAATCGGGAACCAGGCTCCACGTGGAAGAGTCTTTTTAAGGCACACCAGATGTTCAGACTGGGAGATTGAATCAGGGCACAGGTCCATAAAAGGAGAAGCATAATAAGTGAAATTCATTTTATCAAATTTATCTTGAAAAATTCCCATCACCACTACCAGAACAGTTCTGTAGGGGAAGCCATGAATTCATTAGACAGCCTGTATTTGCAGAACCACCACCTTGTCTTCTACGCTTCAAGGTGAGCTTTTCTTTAATAGTTTCCAGTGCTGTAATAAAAAGAAATGAGCACAAGATTCTCTAAAGTTCATAGGGAGATAATAGCATGTAAATCAAGGACTAACTATATTAGTCATGAAAGATGATGGAAAAAAATCCCGGCTAACTAAAATAACTAACCCACATTTATTTCCGTGGGATCAGAATGTCAGCCAACTTCCTTCCAATGCTAATACCAGCCTCTACCTCCTCATATGGGAGAAATCTAGTGGGGGAAAAAAGGAGAAATTATGACCTTGTATAAGAATGGAAGCTTTTTTTTACATGAGTCACACAGCTTCTGGTACCCCTATTAATAACAGAAAGGCTACAGTTCAGTGATGTAACTTGCATTAACATAGTTTGAGTTCAACAGTTCCTTCTCAAACCTGAGAGCAGAGTTCCATGCAAGGCTTTGGAGAGTATTACAGATTGAGTGACACTCATCTTCTCTAAAAGGTTTGGGTGTTCAGAAAACCAAAGTAAAGCAGTTTGTTCCTACCCCAACTCAGCCCAACCTCTCAGTGAAAGTTCATCTTCTTATTTTCTTTTAAGAGTCTGAAATACTAGATACTTTTCATGCAAAACAGGTGGCAGACCTAATTCACCTGACAAAACTTACCCAGCTACCTTCCTTAAATTCCCTCTGTAGCCCGTGGTTGGATTGAAATAGGAGGAAGCAAGAGGAAAGACGTGAACACACACAAACTTGGGAGCAGAGCTGGAAATTAGGAAGTGGTGTTCCTCTGAGGGGCACAGAAGGAAGGCAGCTCATTCAGGACTCCTCACCTTCACTGGTGCCAGTCCAAGCCCCATGCTCTCACCCCTATTTTCCTCGTGGCTGGACAAGCTTTGGACACAGTGTCTAATAATGCTGTATTATGTTATTATCTTATTCTACCTTATTACAGAATACTCTGATATTCTACATACACTATTGCTTGATGGGGTTGAAATACTACAGGCCTGCATTTCTCCTTCCTACTATAATGGGAAGCAACAGCTCTACACCTCCACTTCTATAGATGCCTTTATGGGGCAAGATTGAGAGAAAAAGGGATCATTAGTCTAATAATGAGTATGTGAGATTTTAACAATCACATTTTCTCCCTATTTTGCTCCTGGAAAATGCCAGGTACCTATAGAAAAAGAGACTATGAAAGTCAGTTTTATTTTCTTGCTAACCTAATGGCTACAGAATCATAGAGAGAAGGTGTTCCCTTCTTTAGTCAGCAATCACTCTGGCTGTCCCTGACATGAAACCAAGAAACAGAAGGAGTATAATACATATAGGCTGGGGTTGCTGACCAGGAAAATATATCACAGTTGAGTGGCAAAGGCCTCAGGACATGCTTTGTGGAAAACTGCATTTAAAGTAACAATAAAACCAATTTTAATTAAAAATTTAGTGACATTTCCAGCAGAATTTCTAGTGTATATACTAAATGGCCAGTTGTCTGAATGAAGTTGTGATGCACAAACCCTCTTCCTTGATTTAAGAGTGACTGAATATCTGTAGAATTTGGTAGCTTTTGTTATCTCTATATTTACGCAATTCACAAAATTTAGACTTGGGATATATATCACTAACCAAATTGAAAATGAGAGTCTTCTCTTCTCTTCTCTTCTCTTCTCTTCTCTTCTCTTCTCTTCTCTTCTCTTCTCTTCTCTTCTCTTCTCTTCTCTTCTCTTCTCTTCTCTTCTCTTCTCTTCTCTTCTCTTCTCTTCTCTTCTCTTCTCTTCTCTTCTCTTCTCTTCTCTTCTCTTCTCTTCTCTTCTCTTCTCTTCTCTTCTCTTCTCTTCTCTTCTCTTCTCTCTCTCTCTTCCCTCTCCCAATTAAATGTTATCTACTGTAGTTACACAGTACTAAAAATTCATTTCAATCCTCTGTAGAATTTCTAACTCTGAGCATCCCTCTTGGACCCCCTCCCCTTAGGGGTGTTAGTTCATGCATGCCTGAGAAAATCAACTCTAAATAGACATAGCTCAACTATTTAGTTAAGAAAATCTGACTTATTAACTACATAGCCCCACTGGGACTGGCAGTACCTCCTCTTGCACACTAACAGGGATACTGCAGAAGCATAATCTCAGCTTTTCCCAGCCTACTTAAACAGCCCCTAAATCTCGCTGAAAGAATTAAAGGGAGATTTCAAGCGTGCTTTAGTGAGGAGCGCATTTTTGCCCTGAATTATCAAAAACAACGAAGCTAAGAACTTGGCTATTTTTAGGCATGTCTGGGGAGAAGATGCCACAATTCCAAGCCATCCCTGTCCTGTCCCCAGGTCCAGTTTGAGTGGCTGTTTTGTTCCCGGCATGCAGCAGCAGCGCTGCTCCCTAACCAGGAAGGTGGCTCGGCCCTGTGAAAGCCATAGGCTTCATATCTTGAGAGCCATCTACTGGCACCTTGTCTGCTATCAACAGACTGCACATCCACACACCCTGCTCACTTTACAGAGCTGGCACGGAGCAGATTTTACATCTTCCTGCTTTGATGGAAATTAGAACCATTTTAGAGCGGTCTAAGCTCATAAATCACCTGCAGGGGATCTCTCGGAGTCCTTCTTGCAGCAGACTCCTCCATGCCCTGTCTGCAGCCTGCAGTGAGGCAGTGGCTAATGCAGGACACGGGATTGCAGAGAACTTCTCATAATTGCTGTGTATTTCTCCTGCACGGAGTTTAATGGTGATTGCCTTGCACCAAAGTTGTGGCAAGTTTTAGGAAGTAAAGAGAAAATAAGTGGTGGAGCTGTATGCTGGGCAGAATGTGCCATTTCCATAGGAAGCCAAAGCCTTTGCCAGTCCTGTCCTCATACCTCACCCATCTGGGATTGAGATCCTCTAGCAGGGCTGCAGCAGGAGGAGGGTGGACACTGAACCAAGGCAATTTGCGCCAGAGGGTCCCACTTCTCCCAGCAGTGCGGGACAGCAGGGTGTGTGCTGTGCCTGGAAACCTCACAGCACAGGGTCTGGGAGCAGAGCGGGGTCAGCAAAGACACGGATCACCAGCAGAGGAAAACACAGCTGAGAGGCTGTGGATAGGGATGAGCAGCTTTGTGGATATCACAAGTGTGAGCTATCTTGCTCACCTTCAGTTTGAGTCTCCCAATATTAGACACAAAATCCAATTCTCATGTGCTGGGCAGCAAATACCTGGGATGCTTTCTGTTTGTGTGTCACAGACCTACGAAAAATTACTCTGCCACCATAGTCACAATAGATGGGAGTGGTATTTAGGACTGCACTCTGCCTTTAATTCCTCTTCCTTTAAATGGAAGCTATTAAACTTTCTGGTTAAGACAGCAAGGAGTTGTGCATTATTCCAGATGCTTTACTTGATGTACTTGACAAATCTTTTTCTTTTTTTCTTTTATGTTACCATTTGTATATATAATTTGACATCAATGTTTTAGCTAGTGAAGAATCTTCATTTGCATTTTTTGCTTTTTTGAGTCGATATGTCTTCAAATAAAGGCAGCTATTATTTAGGAATTGTCTGACTGATCATAAAAAATGTTTCTGTCATACACAAGCAATGACATTTTGAATTAAAATTTAATTATGTGGAGTGAACTGTTTTCAGGTTTCAACAATACTTTACTGTATTGCTGTTTTGTTTCATTTAAGGTAAATACATGTGTGATAGCTTGCAAATCAGATAGAAGGTTAGTGTGGCTTGCTAAGAAACACTAAGTGTTGGTGCCATACATTAAATCGGAAGCAATTTTCATTTTCCTTAGAACACCATCTCTGTGCTTGCTGTTGGTAGCCTGTTGTGTACAATGCCAGTATTGCCAAAACATCCCTTTCAGATCCTGAGATGGAAAGTGCCAAATGATGCTTTACAAAACTGCAGCTCTTCTAGGCCTCTCCCTTCTCAGATGTGGAATCTAATTTCATAATATCTAAAGCATTATGTTTCATGCATGTGTGTAGGTATGAGAGTGTGTGTGTGTGTGTGTGTGTGTGTGTGTATGCAAAAATTTCTAAGGATTTTGGCTTCTGATCCAGGTGCAAATCCTTCCTATGCAAACCCTTCAAAAGCCTCAGTAGTTTTTTTGTTATACATAATTTTCATTGATGTTCCATTCCCAAGGACAGCTGGCAATGCTCCCGTGACCCTTCACGCCCTGACCTGAGACAGGCCAGCTGAGGGGTGTCCACCAGGATCTCACTGAGCAGCACACAGGACCACACCACCACTCCGGTCAGCACTTTGGCACGAGACCGTGACAGAGCTGCTGAACTTATCCCAGTATTTGCCTGGGTGTTCAAAGCGGCCTTTAGTTCCCAAACCCTTGTGTTTAACAGATAACAGTGTCTTTGGGTTCACACACTGTACCATGCCACATGCTCGGGACAGCAGGACACTCTCAGGACTATGGAAAGGACACTCCTGCTGGCAGTGCCTGCAGTGGTCAGACACTGCCCATTGATGCGTCTCATGAGTAGGGGCCAGATCTCCATCCCCACTCAAAAGGCGAGCATGGGCAGGGTGTTATCTGCCAGAAGGATTTAGTAATATATCAGGAGACATGGAGCAGGGCTTACAGATAAGGGTTGGCACAAGGTGCTGAATACAAAATGATTGTTTGTTGTTTCATAATGCATGAAGTAGGAGTATCAGATGATGTTAGCAGGTGCTGAGTTTAGGAAAGTTACCTTCTCGCACAGTTCGTGAAGCTCGTGACCACAGGTCCTCCTGGCTGCCATATGTTCATGTGGTTCGTGGGAAATTCATGGAAATAAAATCTATCAGGAGCTATTAACCACAGAGAGACTCCCTCTTATCCCTGAGCAGCACCATCCACCTGTCCTCAAGGCTCTGCTGGAGACAAGCCAGAAATGGCTCCTGTGATGTGCAGTGCTGCATCTGTCTGTGGCTGGGCTCTCTGCTCTGCAGATTGACACAGTTCAGGTGTTTCTGCTGGCGGCACTGCTAAGCAGAGACTGGAGGAATAGGTCAGAATGCTTGGGATTTGCTCAGTTAAACTATGAACTTCCCTTGGTGGGTTGCAGGAATTGTATCTAGATAGAAGGATGCTGTGTGGTCAGTTGAGGTGAGCTTGAATGCAACTCCTGCAAGCTCCACTTTCACTGAGGGAGAAGATAAAAGTTGACTGAGAAACACCATTTGAAAATGCTGGTTTATGTCTGAGTTGTTTTCCTTTTTCATTGAAACTGATTTATTACCTGCTAGGAGGAAAAGCAATCACTGCAATTCCAATGAGGTAAAGTAGCTAGAAAGACCAAAGGTATGCTAAGGCTGCACTTACTTTTACATTATAATCCTTTCAGGCCCTTTGTCTTAAAAACAACTCTGGGCAAAGGAGCCCAAAGATAGAAAATGAAAACAAGAAATGGATGTTACATTCCATCAGACAGAAGAAGTTGTTCACGTGGCCAAGAAACTGATGTCACAGAGAAATTATATCTGTGAATAGCTGCTGTGGGTTTTCTCCTTGCAGGCCCTAGTTCTGAATTTCCATTCAATACTGTGCTGGGAAAAAGGGCTGCAAAAATAAAGCTCAAGTATCTCCACAACAGCAAAGGTTGTACCACCACCTCTTTGAATCCAGTGCAGTGCTGTCTGTCCTGAGAGATAGAGGTGATTTCTACTGCAGGTAGCAAAATGTCCAGTATTCTAAATGTGCTCATAAGAGCAAACGTCTTTGTAAATCAGTCATGAGAAAAGACTTTTAAGTTGGCTAACCCTGGTAGTAAACCAGAGTTATCAATTTCCTATTCTCCCTTGAAGATATTTTGTTGCTTTTCAGAAATAAACACTGCTGAATAACCATGACTTTTTATAAATAATACACTCCCTCCTACAAGCTGCATGAAATGTTAAAACTCCAGAATGGACTATAAACGGATTCATAAATCTTTAGGATCCATGCATTTCAATCCATCTATTTAAAACTGAAGGTAAAAGGATCACAGTATTTATTTACGTTTTCCATGCCCCTTGTACACTTTCTCCTAACATCAATTTCATGTGTGGAATAGCACAAAATAGTGTTCCAGTATAAATTGCAATACTTTGTTCTGTCCCTTGGCATGTGCCGGCAAATTCAGTTGAAAGCAAAAGCGTAACACCAGACAGCTTTTTTGGCACAACAGGTCACCAAAGCAGTGGAATGTTTCCGTCAAAACTCAAAGTGTGAGACATTGCTGAAAGGCAAGTTGTCTTTCAGGCAAAGCTGAGACCTTTCTTCATCTTTATACATGAGAAGTCTTGCTCTGAAGCAGTTAATTACAATGAAAAATATGGCATGGTTTTCTCATAACTCTACATGAATTGTGCTTGGATTCCATACTAGTCCCAGGGAAGAACAAGAGCCATATTTTGTCTCATGAGTAAAGGGGGGGGAAAACTCTGTCATGATGTAGATGAATGTAATCTACTTGTTGTTTATAGACCCAAAGGATCCCTCAGAGCATTAAAAATCCATGTGATATCCAAGAGCGGCATACTTAGCATGGAGATATGTGATTTAGCTGAAAGCTGTATAAAATCTGTAAAACTGCATGTAGGCAAAGAGCTCCCTACTGCCTGTGCATTCGAGTGAAGCCATGTGTGCTTTTCCTGCACACATGAAAAATAGATGATCATAAAATCTGCTTGAGATTCACAAACTTCTGACAGAAACACGTGTCTAGGCTAAGTATGCCAACTTTTGGTCAAACCAGGCCTGAAAATGCACAGACCGAAAATAAGCATTGTTCTTCCATGGTGAGGGGAGAAATTCCAGCTTCATCCACAGCAAGTGCATACAGGTTGTGTGTCCTTCATTGGTCTTCTGCTGGAACAGGTAACATCCTTTCCTTCTGCCCGGGGTCTTTTGACTGGCAACTGGGCTTCCAAGCCTTTTCTGATGGGATCTTTTGAATCAGACCCATGTTTTTGTCAAGGAGAATTACCATTGAGAATTGGTGACCCCCACACTCCATTCTCTTTAGGATTGGCTGGGACCACCATGTTTGGGCAAGTGTCTTGTAAGTTAAATAGATTTATTCACTTTTTTTTTTTTTTTCTTAGGAACTACAACTAGTGGTGGTAGCTTGCAGTAGGTCACACACATGTAGCTCTCATTCTCTCAAGAATTGTGCAGAGTGGGCTTTGGTTGGGTTTTTTTCAATTCTGTAAATGTGTGTTTCACAAACAGGCTGTGTTGTGGTGGCAACAGGGAAGAGGCTAAATCAAATGTCCCTTGTTCATTTGATGGGATTTGTTCTTAGCAGCTGTGGAATGTTAGCCCATACTTCTAGTGCTGGCTCAAAGAAAACATTGTTCATGAATATTAGCTGAACTGTAAGAAGCCTTTTTTCACTGATATTCTTGACCAAGGTTACCTCCCTAGAGCCTTCAGAGACATCAGACACAGGACATAAAGTGTTTTAAAGATAAGGATCCTATGAAGTTAGCTTCATAGTCATAGCTTCATAGACAGACAGAGAAGAAAGAGAACGGGTGTTGTGTACCCAGAGCTTGTGTTGCTGAGGAGGTTTTGGTACACTCAGCTGTACCATTTGGCTTCTCCCAAGTTCTGGGAAACTTTTTGGAATCTGCAGCCTCCCAAGAGCAGCACAGCCAAGATATAATACAAGTGTGAATAACTGAGGTTGCGTAATTCCTTGCTGGTACAGCATCTGCTGGCCAAGCACAGCAACAGAAAGCATTACTCACAGACATGGGACTGGGACCAGGTGCAGTCTGGCCCCAGGCCCCCTCTGCCAGCTGCTGCTGCCCAGTCCCAGCTGAAGGAGTGCAGTGCACAGCCAGGACCCACCCTGCCCTCACTTGGAGACATCTGAGGGCCTGAAACACCTCAAACAGCTGCTTGTCAGCTGGGAGCTGATCTCGGAGCATGGGTACACATGGCATGGCCACATGTATTGGATAAATCTGCATTGGTATCAGCTGCCCTTGAATATGCTCATCAGCCTGTTACTTGTAGCATGAGCAGCTCAAAACCTTGCAGGCCTCAGAACAGCTCTACAAGAGGTGGGTTTAATACTTGAGATGTAGTCTGCCCTCATCATGTGCAAGAAGGGCTCTTCCAAGAAGGTTGTCATTATTTTTGCTGCTCATCTCGCATTAGAGTCAAACATGCAAGGAAGCCCACTGGTGGCTCAGTAGCATGACCTCAGTGTCTCAGTGAGGAGATGCTGGTTGCAATTTGTACCTCACACCAGCCTGGCACTGCCTGCAAGGTTTACAAGTAGTAGTTTTTGTGCAGCAGTGAGATGGGATGGGCACATCAGGGAGTACAAGACTGTAGATGTCAACTAGCCTAAGTGTTGAAGTATAGCTGGGAATAATGTGTTGCTGAGAGATTGTGTGTGCAGTGTCGCATTAAGAGGGTAGAATGCTTTGGAGCCAGGAACTACATGAAAAAATGATTGTATCTCAGTCTCTATAATTCAGAAGAAATTGCTAGAGAGCGTAATTGAGGAAAGGGGCTTGTGGGTCTAGCCGTCCCTTTTGGAACAGACAGATGTGCTTTTTTATCTTAACAAATTTTTTTCTAAGCAGAGTTTTCACATCAACAAGGAAAACCTTTTTAAGGAAGATACCAGTGCTAGTCAGAGCAAAAACTGTCCTACTCTGCTATAAGGAGATTGCCCTTCAGACGCTTTCAGGTTCACAGTTCAGGCATCATGCTGTGGCAATTAAAGCACCTCTGGTGGAACTTCCACATCCCAAAGTCCGAGAACCAGTATACAAACAAAGGGGCTTCTTCATCTCCCCAGGCAGTGCCTGTTGTGTGAGTGGCTGAAAATAAAGCAGGGAAATTGTTAGCCAGCACCATGAGCTTGGTGGCTGCAGTGCTATACAGCACTCTGGGGACAGCAAGGGCCAGAGCCCAGCTCTGCTGCTGGATTTAATGGTACTCTGTGAACACCAGGTACACTTGTGGGATCATCTGGAGCGTGAGTTATTGTGGCAAGAGGGACATGTCAGAGAGGGTCTGGCTACTGGTCTGGGAAGGACTGACCTAGCAGTTTCATTCCCATGTGGTCTGGTTAGACTGGTCTAAAGATGAGGCCAGCAGTGCCTTTATGACCTGTAGCTATGTGAAAATGAAGGTAGGTTCGGGTGGAAGGAGGGAAGAGAGTGGAGGAAAAGAAGAAAAAGGGAATAGAAACTGCAGGTTTTGCTAATTGCAACCAGGGGAATGGAGAGAAGTGACACCACACAGAAGAACCAGGGAAGTGGGAAGAAACAAGGGAGGAGCAAAAAGATAGGGAGAGAGAGGAGGACATTCCCCTGGTGAGGCTGTGTGACTGTGGTACCTGTGGCCAGCCAGGACATTTTTGATTTTTAAGCACCTCAGTGTTATGTCAAGCAGAGAGCTGAGTTTTAACAAGCAATAATGAATATGAGGGGGAAAAAATAAAGAAAAAAGTTAAAACAAAAAGGAAGAGGGGATGGGGAAATAAAAGGAACGTGGCAGTATATGAAATAACTGAATGGCATGAAAAAGTGAAGTAAAGAGATAAAAGGAAGGGAAAAAATTGATCTGGCACCAGGTGCTCAGCTGGCAGATGCTCTGTAATCCCACAGAAGATGAAGGATAAGATTCAGTACAACCACTAGCAGGCAGTAAAAATTAGTATTTTCTTTCTGCTTAGGTCTTGATTAGTAAATAGGAAACTGTAGGCACGGATTTGTGCGGATCTTCATCAGAGCTTTAGAACATATTGGAATGTGCAAATTGATACCCTTTAATTGCAGCAAAGGCTTCTGGAGTACAGGTGGGCAGAAGAGGTCAATACCGATAGCAGCAGGTGGGCAGAGCGGGGAGCAGACATAGATGTACAGGGGAGGAATGAGGCAGAAGAAAACCTGGTTTAGAGCTTAGGGAGAAGCTAGACGGGAATTAACTGACCGTGAAGTATTCCTTGGTTCCCGCATACCATGCCCCTATATGAAGGGATAACGAGCAGTAGTACTGGTGTAAAGATTTGCGTGGGCTCTCAGCTTAGGGGTCGAAAAGGAGGTCATACTTTCGGGAACAAGCAAACTTCCATCAGGGTCTCCTCGCACGCATTCGGGGGTCTCCAGGCCCGAAGGGCACCGTACTCTACTCCAGCCTGCAGCGCCCACTCTCGCGTCTCGCCCGTGCGCTGCCGGAGCCCTCGGGGATGCCGAGCTGTCCCCATGGGCGGAGGAGGGGCAGAGCCAGCCCAGCCCAGCCCAGCCCGCCTGCCGAGCGCCTGGCATCCGCACAGAGCCCCGGTCCCGCCCGGCCCGGCTGCTCCGCCGGCGGCTCCCACGGGCACGGGCGGCCGCGGGATCCAGCGCTCGTGTTTAGAAAGCGCTTCCCTGCTGCCATCTGCAGAAATCGATCCGATCTTTTATTATTATTATTATTATTATTATTATTCTCCAATCTAACGCGTCCTTGTCGCGCCGGCCGCCCCATCCCGCCGGCAGCACGGGATGCTAAGCGCCGCTCGGGGGCCGGGGGTCCGATTTACCTGCCGGGTGTCTGTCGGCTTGGCTACGCCCGGGCGCCGAGCGGCGGCGGGCCCGGAGATGCGCGGAGGAGGGGGCGAAGTTGGGCCGCCCCGAGCCCTGCGGCGGGGCCGGCGGCTCCCAGCCCCGGCCGCGGGCAGAGGGTGAGGGGGACACTGCTGCTGTGCTCCCGCCGCCCCGGGAGCGAGGGGAGTTCCCCCCGACCGTCCTGGCTACCGCCTGCTAAAACTAAAGCCCCAGATAGGAGGAGGGAGGAGGATCCGCGGCGCAGGGCGCAGCGGGGGAGGCGGCTCCCGCAGCCCCGTGGCACATCGCCGGCTGGAGGCGGCGGGATGCTGCTCCGGGGCTGCGCTCCGCCAGCCTGCCTTAGGTGTGGGGGGCAGAGCAGCCCTCCGTGCCAACGTGATGGTGCATTTTCCTCCGGCTCCGTCGCGGGGATGGCGGGATGGTGCCGCAGCCCGACAAGACCTTGGCCACTGCCTGCCGAGGCTGGGCGAGATCTTCCCTCTCTCTCTTCTCCCTGCTTTCCCCGCAGTGCTCGTTTCTTCCCCTCGTCACCTCTCCGGCCCTGTGCCCGCTCCAGACCCCACGAGCCGTGACGGTGTTTTATTTTCCTAACGTCGCAGCCGCGCGTGATTAAATACCGGCACTCGGGCGCGCGGTTGGCAACTTCAGCAGCGCCCGTGCGCTGTGTGCGGTGTGTGCGCGCTGTGTGCGGTGTGTGCGCGGGGAGGGTGTCACGGATGTCCCTGCCCGCGGGCGCGCTTGCCACCTGCGGCTGGCGGCCGTGCGCGCACATGTCTGGGCGCGGAGGGGCGCGGAGAGGCGCGGCGCTGCCCGCCCCGCGCCCCGTCGGGGCCGGCGCATCCCCGCAGCCGGCGGGACGGCGCCCGCGGGCGGAGGGGCGCGGAGCGCTGCCCGCGGCCCCGCCGCCCGGCCCGGCCCTCCCGGCCCTGCCCTGCCCCGGGCGCTGCCGCGGGGCGCAGCGGCTCCGCCGGCCCCGCCCGCCGGGCCCCGCAGCCCGCTCGGCCAATGGGGGCGGCGCGGCGGCGCACGTGACGCGGCGGGCCGGGACCTGCTGCTTCCCCCGCGCAGAGGGATGCGGGCGGCAGAGCGGGGCAGGCGGCGGCGGCGGCGGCTGCGCGGCGGCGGCCCCTCCGCGCCCTCCCCCCGCTCCCCGCCGCCCGGCCCCTATGGCAGCCGCTCCCCGCCCCGCCGCCGCCCGCACCCCCGCGCCGCCCCGCCGGGCTCCGCCGCTCGCTCCAGCGTAGCGCCCGGCCGCCGCTCGCTGACCCGCTGCCGCCGCCGGCCGGGGCCCCGGGATGCCCAGCGGCCCCGCCGCCCGTCCCTGCCGCCCGCCGCGCCGCCCGGGGGGCACGCCGCCGCCGGAGAGTTGAGTTAGGAAGTCATGGTGCCCTGGGAGCCCTCCCCGCCCCGGCAGTGCGGCGGCGGCGGCTGGACGCTCTGCGACTGCTGCTGCTGGCTGCTGCTGCCCGCCGTGCTGCTCGTCCTCGCCCGCCCCGACAAGCTGGCGGCCTTCCCTACCTCCTTAAGCGACTGCCAGACGCCCACCGGCTGGAACTGCTCCGGTAAGCACCGGAGCGCCCCGCGCCCGGCCCCGCCGAGCGTCCCGGCAAGCCCCGCCGTGCCCCGCCGGGCGCTCGGAGTTGCGCGGACGAGCCCGGGGGAGGCAACTTCAGAGGGCGATGCCGCGTCCCCTTGAATGCACGGGGATAGCGAAGGCTAAAAGTCCTGGGCGTCGGGGCTCGCCGCCGCCGTTCCCGGTGCGACCGCAGCCCCCGGGGCCCCGCTTGTCCCCCGCTCCGCGGCGCCGGGCGCGGCAGCCGCGCCCTCCGCCGGTGCGGGCGGCTCCCTGGGCGCAGAGCGAGCCCCGGCCCCGCCGGAGCGCGGCTCTGCGCCGGAACGGGGCACTCGGCGCGCGGCTGCGGGAGCGGGGAGACGGGGCCGCTGTGCGCATCCTGCGGGCGGCTCTTTCCGTGCGCACCGAACGGAGAGCGGATCGGGGTATCGGCGTCGCGACACCGGGAACCCGCTGCCTGCCCCTTAAAGTCGGGCTGACCTTTGTAACGGGTCTCCTATGTAGGTCAGCAGCCGGTCCTTCTCCGATACGTAAAATAATTCGGAAATTGGACTGTAGTAGCTTTCTAAGGGAAAGAGCGTTATTTGGGGTACTGCGTGCATCGCACATGACGTGTTAGATCGGGGTGAATTTGCGCTGTGAGCTCTTCGTTTTTAACATGTAGCGATACGGTTAAGAGCACTCGGATGTTTTTTTTAAAAAAATCAATGGATTCAGATCTTAGTGGGTTTGGAGTCTGATATAGCTGTTTTGTTTCGGATCTGGCCACTCGCTGTTGGAGTGGGAAGTCAGCTAGCAAAATCTGAAATTCATGCTTGTATTCGTGAACTGAATCTTCAGTCAGATCTGTTGGTTTTTCCTGGAGAATCTGAAGGCAAAGAGCTCGGTTCACTCAGCGGCTCGTGGGGAACCTGGCACTTCTCCTGTTAACTTAGAGGTCATCAATCTTCATTGGGATCAGGCAGACCATCACAGAAAACACACAGCCTGTTTGTCTTTATTATTGGGGGCTTTGTTGTGTCATGGGCTGGAGAAATTCCAATTTGGACTTTTGTCCAACAGATTTGTTATCGGATGGGGATAAGTTGATGACATTTCCAACCCAGAGCCATGAAATTGCATAATTACCGGGTGACTTTTGAGGAAACCGAGTCCGTGAAATAGAAAAAAAAAAAAAAAAAAAGTGTGTGAGGTAGTGGGGAATAAGAACTGAGAGAAACACCGAGGGAGAAACAAGAGGAAAAGTGAAAAGCGGAGGACAGGGAAGGACAAAAGGAAATCTGGACTCTGTCAATTTCATCAACAAGGTTATTGTGCTGTGTGCATTAAAATGCGATCATCCCATATAGTTCCTCTCGCTAGTCCAAAGCTGACTTTTTTTTCCCTCTCTTTGCATTTGAGGTTACGATGACAGAGAAAATGATCTCTTTCTCTGCGACACCAATACCTGTAAATTTGATGGGGAGTGTTTAAGGATTGGAGACAGTGTGACTTGTGTCTGTCAGTTCAAGGTAAGGAGATTGATATTTCGTTCTCTAATTCACTAATGAGAATACAAATCAAGGCTCTCCCTTTATAGCCTATCACTTGGCAATTTATTTCTCTATGTGCAGAGAAGTTAGAGGGAAAACCTGACAGTGTACGTAAAAGCTGGCAGGAGAACCAACTGGTGTCAAGAAGACATAAGTTTCTCTGGGAAAATGCAGATGCTGTGGCTTTAAATGTCCCTTCGGGTCTGCAGTTCCAGGTTGTGCCTTTCTGATTTTTCATCCCTGCCCTTTTAACGAGGATTTAGAGCCCTTTCTAAATTCATTTCTGATACAGATCATGGCTTATTGTATTCGGAGTTCTGATCTAGTTAAAGAAATGGATCTGTAATGTGCTTATGCAATATTTTCAGGAAGGGCTGCATAGTGACAATGCTTCTGCCTGTTTATCTGCCCAGCTGATCAGATTAAGGAGCAATCCCTCTGTTCCAAAATGATGAACTTCCTTTAGGTTTTATATAGTTTTAGGAGAGCTGTTACTAAGTAGCAAGGGGTTTTCCTTCTATTTCCTCTCTCTTCCTCTCTCAGCTACATCTGAACCTCAGCCCTTCTCAGAGTCAGACGATTTCGTTATGAAGGATTCCATTTAATGTTTTAGCTAACTCACAAAACAGCTGGTCTTTAAATAATGACCTGAATAGAAACTGCACAAATTAAAGGAGTTTAAAGCATGTACCAGCACAGGGTTGTATGTATGTTTACGCCCCAATGTTTTTCTGCATTTTAATGTGGATTGGTGAAGTTGTGAAACTTACAACGATGATTTGAGTGTTTACAGAGCAGGCCAAGTAGTGCGCAGCTCAAGATCGTGCACATCTGTAATGACTGTGTTAATATTGAGCTTTGATAGACCATTCACATTAAAGCATTGCAAGTATCATTTATATTTCTAGAGCCAAATGTGCCATCAGAGATAAAACCCAAGTGATAAGTTCTTTCATTTTAAACAAAGAAGGGATTTTCTCTAATGAGAGCAAGACAGTAGTTCTTAAATGCTTGTGTTTCCCATATTGGAAGGGAATTCATATTGACCATGGGAGTCTTTTATTCTGTTTGGAGTTTGCATGCAATCAAAAATTCAGCGTGAGAATGCTGTTTTGAGCATTTGCCTTGGCTCAGCATATGCAGTGTTACAAGGGTTATGGTCTGGTCTGCTTTCTCTTTCTAGGAAAAATCTGTAAGGCAGTGAAACCTCTGTGCTTTGTCCCATTGCCTGGTGGTAAGCCAGGGCAGATGTTGTGCCATGGGCCTGGGGCAGTTAAAGCAGCCACTGATAGTGCTTGGGTCTTGTCTTTGGTCCCTGTTTGGTGTTGCCATTTGGCATAAAGCAGTGAACTCGTAGCCTGGAGGGTGCAAATTCAGATGTTGCCATTGGCAGGGAAGAAGGCATTGGGAGCGCTAATTTCCCAAGGCAGCAATGCTTGGTGATTTGGGGTAAATGAAGCTAGGTAAACCTCTCCAGGCTGTGTGGTTCCCTCCTTGAGAGGTGAACAGTCTAAGTATGCTAAGTTTAGCAGTTCTGTAGGGGGCAGTTGAAACAGATTTAAGGAAATCAGGTAATTGGTAATATGAATATGCAAATAAGATCAAAAGAATGAGTTGGGCCATTGTGGGCCCAATCACTAGGAAACGAGTCAAAATCAACAGCAGTCTTTGGTTTCAGTGGCCTTTGTACCAGGCCCTGTAAACACTCAGAGCTCTCTGTCTTGCTGTGAGCCCTCTGTGGAGCTGCAGGGCTGGCTGTGACCTTGGAGGGCACATTACCTGTGGCTGATGCTGTGCCAGCGCTGCCAAGGGCACTCTGCTGCCGGGGCTTCTCTACTCAGACGCGAGCGCTTTGATACAGGCAGAGCTTGGGGGGATGTCAGCTTCTCTTGTAACATCAGTGGACAGTGTGACAAGCCAAAAAGATACGCCACTGGAGTAGAAAATTAATTTTTGGTGTGGTGGCTGAGTGAGGCAGAGCTGGCCAGGTAATTTATGTCATGCCTAAGGGGGACCCCCATCAGAATTCCCGGCTCCCATTTCAGTGACAACTCTTTGTGGTGATAGTGAGCAAATCAATAGTAGATTCCTCATCACTATAACTGCATTTTATGTCTTCTTCAGAAATTTGAGAGAATAGATAAGGATAGAGAGCTCATTTAGCCTCCGTACTGATGAAAAGTTCTGAGCTGACCAGCCTGTGTCTTGAGGGGCTGAGAACACTGGAGAGCAGAGCTTTTGCAGTCTTTGTTTGGGTTTGTTCAAACCAGAATTACAGATGCTTCATGTCAGCCCAAGTAGAGTTAAAATTAATTTATTTTTCTTTGAAAGGATGATGATCGGACTGCTCTGGAACACCCAAGTTAGACTTCCAACTCTGGAGAGCCAGCAGGCATGTGCTTGAAAGAAGAGGTTCACGTTGGCTGGTTCTCTTGTCGCAGTCTACTGTGACGCCTCTCAATGAGACATTTATTTTATTGAAAAACACCATGGCCCGCTCTGATCAGGAGATGCAGACCCCCATCCCCTGTGCAGGACAAGCCCAGACTTTGGTGCTGGCAGGGAGGGAAGGCACTAGGACAATGCTGGCTCCAGCAGGAGGGCTGAGCACATGGGAAACCACCAGCCCTTCTCTCCCTCAGGCTCAGTGGGTCCAACAGAAGGTGTAGAGCTGTGCCAGCAGGCATGTGGTTGGAGACATGGCTTGCCGGGGTCTGTACCTGTTAGCCCGAAGCCATAGGTCTGGCTGCTGGGCTCTTCCCTCTTGCATTTCATGCCCATATCAAAATAGTATACCAGGCATTTCCATCAGTGTCTTTGCTCTTGAGTTACCAAGCCTGTGGACAGTCACTGGTTTTTTGGGGAGGAAGGAGTCCCGCTTTCATGCATGTTGAGTCTTCCGCGTGCTTCAGTGTTTGTGGGGCTACAACATCACCTGTGCAACTTCCAGCTTTGTTATATTTCTGGAATGTATTTTTGTGCTACTTGGTTCAAGATGCGGGTGGTGTTTTGGGAGTATTTGATCCATGAGAGTAGGAGGAGGTCAAGCTTTTAGTGGTGTTACCAGGAGGAGGAGTTACACAGGTTCCCATTATCTTTAGGAAACAAACAACCTGTTTTCAGTGCTCAGCACTGATCCAAAGGCTCCCAAAGATGGTTTGTCCCTGGCTGTGACAGTGGGGACTCGAGGCTGAAGGTGCTGAGGAAGGCAGCCTTTGACTGACACTTGATGGAATTGCATGAGTCCATTTCCCCTCTCTACAGCTGTATTTTAAAAACTGGTGTGCATAAGAGAAGTGGCCAGTGTGGTGCGGTGCTGCTTGGTTTAGTGGGACTTTTGACATGGATTTCCCTGAGGCCTTGCTCAGCCCTTACTTGGGAATGAAGAATCATTCCTACATCTAGGGGCTGGTCCATTCAGCCCTAAACCAATGACAGAAACACGTTACTGGACTGAGGGAACTGACATTCAACACCTGATATTCTCCAGCAGTAGCAGGGAGTATTTTGTGGTCCTGATGAGCTGTGAGCACAGGGTTCAGCCTGGGCAAACACAGGAGTCTAGCTCTGGTGGGTTAGGAACCACCTGGTGACTACCATCACAACCTTCTCATCAGTGGTTTTGTTTTCATTCCTTGGTAACTTCCACTACAGTTTCCAGCTGAAAGCCAAGGCAGGATCCATATGGAAGACATCCCTCCGTTTGCTCCTTCTGACTCCTGCCTCTTCCATCTGAATCCTAGTTTTTCAAAAGTGCTGGTGGGTAGAGTGGATTAATACTTCCTGGGATCCTGGCATCTCTCAAATGTATTTTAAATTGCCAACCTTTGTAAGAAGTTCCATCCTGACTCACAGCACTCCTTTCTGTGGTTTGGGATTTCACCATTTATATGTGGGGCTGTCTGGCCTTTCAGATCTGCAGCTGAGCCGGTGTCAAAGATGGTCCCTTGCTCTGGGCGAAACCAGCGGAGGAGCTGCCTTTGTGTTTCTCAGGCGGAGAAGTTGCCACTGTGTTTCTTGGGCAAAGAATCCAACCTTGTTTCTACATGTAACAAAGCCGGTTGAGGTACTCCAGGCCAAATTCCTCACAAATCCTTGGGTGACAAGCAGATATTACACCTAAAGCAACCAGGATTTGATGCTTCATGCTTTAAAAAATATGCACGATTGTGTTAATTGTCCTGGTTATGTATTCCAGATCAGCCTCTAGCAATTGCTGTTGAGCTTCTGGATGAAGTTGGCATTTTATGCTTGAAACATTGCTCAGATTTGGAACATAATGGTGAAAATAGCCTAGAAACATTTTTAATCAACAGTTTAAAATCTCTGTGTGGAGGAATGCTCCGTGAGGAGCAGAAGGAGAGGATTTCTACTGTTGTGGTTGCTGTTTTTCGTCCTTGTTCTGAGGGAAGAGGGTGCTGGGGGTGGGCAACATCTTGGGAAGATTGAAGAGAATACAATGCAAAAGGAAAATGTCATTCGTTTTGGCCCAATCAAAATGTCACTCTGACCAACTATGAATAATTTCTTGGCAGCTGCTCTGTGTGGAGGCCTGCAATTAATGCAATCTATGCAATTGTTTGTGCTAATCACTTCTGTAGTCATTCAGTTTAAAGCGTTTTTGACGTTAATATCCCTGATATTTCAGTTCTGGATTTTGCATTGTGCCCAACAAGCACACCTCAGACACGTTGTGGCGTAATACAGCCTAATAGGATGTACGATTTCTTCTAAATTTTTACTTGGATTTAGGCAGAGGTGAGCATTTGTAAATAATAATTGTGATCATTCCATTTGTTCTAATTAAACAATGAGGCATACCAGGAGTAGGGTAATCACGAGATAATCATATCCCTGGTATAATTGCCATGTACAGGGCACATCCAAGTATTTCTAAGCCTTCAAGCATGATTATCTTGTGATAACTGCACCCGTAGGTTGCCCAATTTTCGGTATAAAATGAAATGATTGGTTTTTTTGAATGAACGAGACGGGGCAAAACTGCCTTCCAGTGGCAGAGGAAATCAGGCAGAGCTCAGCAGGAGTTTGAACCAAAGCAGGGAGTGCATGGTGTGAGAAACTTCTGCACTGGCTGAGCTCGCTGCAGCGCTGCCACTCCTGCCCACTGGCCACCATGGGGAGAGCTTGGACCTTTGTGGAGCATCCCAGCTGCAGCTTGCCAGGAACAGAAATGTCTGTGCAGAAAGAGGGATGGACTTTGATCCTTGGTGTCTCAGAAATAATCCCCCTCTGTCTAGTTGGAGCCTGAACAGTTAGACACACACTTGTGTGTGTGTGCAGAACTGCGTAGCACTGCAGGTGTGTGTGTGTGCGGGAGGAGGGGAAGAGAGAGCCTGTTCATTACTATTTGTCTGGAGCCATCCAATGGAAACACAGGAGCTGTTATTGCAGACGTGAGGAGTCATTTGCCTTGCCCGTATTCCTTCCCTGGGAATGCCCCCTGCTCCTGCTGGCAGTGAGAGACCTCTTTGGGGCACTTACTGAACAACTTCGCCCATTCAGGTTACCTTTCCCCTAATCCCTTCAAATCTGATTTTTCGTTTTAAAAATACCTCTCCCCTGGTAGCTGTAAAGGTGAGAGAGGATTGTCAGTGTCTCCCTCTCTGCTGTTTCCCTAGGCAGGGAGCAGGGTGTGTGTGTGTGGGGGCACCCAGATGGGTGCTGTGCCCCCTGCTCGTGTGACTAACACTGCTGCTCTCTGTCCCTTCCCATCAGTGTAACAATGACTACGTGCCCGTGTGTGGCTCCAATGGTGACACCTACCAGAACGAATGCTACTTGAAACAGGCTGCCTGCAAGCAGCAGAGTGAAATCCTGCTGGTGTCCGAGGGATCGTGTGCCACTGGTACGTATAACTCACTCCAGGCTGGCCCTGCCCCCCAGGAAAACAGCCTGGGAATGGCAAAAACCATTTGAATTCTTGCTTTGAGTTCATTACTGGTTAATTCTTTGCAGTTTGGGGAATGAGAAGTCGCTGCCATCCTTCCATTTTAAGTAATTTACTATAGGCTCGCAGTTCCTGATACACAGTACTCCTGGCACTGTTTGGAAGAGTTCAGCACAGAAGTAAATTCATTTTTTTTCATTTGTATCTTGTGCTCCTAATCATCCTGTGCTCTACGCTTCTGAGCTGTTACGACAAGTGAACTGGTAGCAGATTAAGTGAGCAGATGTCTGATAAATGGGCATCTGGATTACCACAAACCTCTCCATAATCTGGAGAGAGAGGACGGGAGCGTTATTGCCTGCAATCCAGTTTCTTAGGTTTTTCCTTATCCTTGTAGGGCCAGATCCCCAGCTGGTGTGATTCAACAGACCGCTGGTTGTAATGAGCCCTGCCAATTCATACCAGCTGAAGATTTAGTCCAAAGCACACATAATGAACAGGTCTGTGCCACAGGTGTCTTGTTCTGGACTTGAGAAAACTGACTGGCATGTGAGGCAGCTTGGCTCAACTCTGAGCCTTGTGAGCTGTTTATATCTCAGCTTGTATGAAAACAGCTAGAAAGGTGAATGAGCAAAATCTGTCAGGAGAACCAAGTTGCTTATGTGCAGGAGTTCTTGATGTTTTTCTTTCGTGCTCGGGATCTGTTGGAGGTGGGCAGTGAAGTTAACTTGAAAAGAGCAGGAGTAAGCCTTTGTTCTTGAGAGAGTTCTTTAAACTTAAAGCAGAATTTTTTCTTGGCTGAGGATGGAGGAGTCAATAAAAAGTACATTAGACAAACTTTTTTCAGTGCTGTAATTTCATGTTTCATACACCTGAGAGAAAATAAACTCCTTTCTTTGGAAATGTTGTTCTTCTGTGAAGCTGTTACCTGACAATTTTCAAGAAGAAAAAAACATATGCTGCAATTTTTTTGTCCATAAATTGGTATTAAATGGAGCTTGGGCTGACAAAACCTACTGTGGTGTAGGATTTGTTCAACTTAGTAAATTCTCTCAGCACAGCAACTGGTCTTTTTTGGTTCAAACTTTTTGATTAAAGGGGTAATTTCAATGCATTGCTACAACTTTCCTGAAACTTGCTTGCCTGCTGGCAATGACTGTTGGCAGCGTTCTCTTGAAATACATTGTGGACTTCAGAAACAGAAGAAAAAGAAACCCACTGTTTCCTGAAGTCTTGATCAAGGCCTTTGGGGTTTTTTTTTTCCTTCTCCCAAGGAGAAGCTCAGTGGAGAAGGGAACAGCCATTTTCCTTAGGTTTTCCCTGTGGGATGGGGTAGAGAGAGAGGGTGCTCAAGAGCCCCCAGCAGAGATCTGGCCTTCTGGGAGAAGTGTCAGTGAGCCCTTCTGGTCCTGCCTGGCAGGGGTCTGGGCGCTGAAGAGTGGGGCAGGAGGAGAAACAGAAGGTCCTTTTCCTCCAGAGAGGAAGGTGGCAGCTCACCGTGGCAGGCAGGTGACAGCAGGTGTTCATTTCTCCTGCTGTGCTGGGGAGATGTGGCACGCCTGGAAAAGCAGCACCTCCCACAGCCATGAGGGCACTGCAGTGCTGAAACCTTTTTTGCCTCTTTCCTAAGTAGCTCCTTTGGGAAGGAGCATCAGGGCAGGAGATGAGATCAGGAAAATTCAGGACGTGTTCACTGGGAAAACACCATTATTTCTGTTCCCCTCCTCAGCCACATTTTGCATCTGGCCTTTGCAGCCTTGCTGCATGAATCTGCCGTTTGAAGCAATTCTTGCAACCAATTATTTAGCGAAGATTTCCCTTTTCTTTCTTAGTTTTAAGCAGTGATGGCGTGTGCAAGTTGAGATCCACCAGACCTCGCTGTCAGTAAATGAGATCTAACAGTTCACTGGGTGCTTTGATCCCAAAGCAGCTTTTCCAAACTCTTTCTATTAATCTTGCTGCTGATAAATGCATGACTCTTCCACTAAGGGGGAGGATAGGATGGCAGCCTCCCTCCCTTCCCTGCAGAAGAAACTCCTCTTAGGTGTTATTTTTGGTAACCCTACATGTGTGCACTTCCATGCTTTCCCTTGCTTAGAAAGTTTCTTACTGAAGCTCTGGGCTTGGCAATTTCGTGATGTTGCACTTTCTAAATTTGTGGCTCTCATCATTCCAGCCAACAAAATGTTGAGCAGAGGAGAAAGAAAGCACTCGGTTTTGAAAGTCAGCAACAACCTTGAGAAAAATGGCATTTTAATAATTTACCTGAAGACTTTGAATAATAGTAATTTAATGGTTTATTCCAGCTAGTTATAATTTGATGAGATATCCTGTTTTCTAAAGATAATGATACGAACTTGCAATTGCTCTCTCCTCAAACAAATGGGTTTTAAAATTTCTCGTTGGTGAGGATTTAGTAGTGACCAAGTGGAATAACTTTGTACTGCTGTTGGCAACAAAGATTTATCGGTCTAAGTACAACAAAACAAGCTGGAGATTTCTAAGGACATTGCAGCGTTCTGTGGCTGACGTTGTTTTCATCTGATAGAGAGACTTTAAAGAAAAAAAAAAAATGGAGACACGAGAAAGATGGCTTGAGTGAATTACATTCAGATTAGATCTCTATAATTTACCCAGGGATGCCATCAAACGCGAGGTACACTGGAGTACACTTCACTGCAGCCTTGCTTTGCATGCTCACAGCACATACTGGAGCACATGAATATAAATTTCTTTCTGCTCTTTTCTCAGATGCTGGCTCAGGATCTGGGGACGGAGGTAAGAGCCCTTTTTTAATATCTCTGTTCTTATGTGTACACACGTTGTCTTCCACAATTTCGGATTCTAAGTGGATGTGCTTTGCAATTTAGTTGTTGCACTACATATTGTTTTTTGTTCAGCTCTGTCTTTGTAAAAAGTGGTATTTTGCATTTCAGTCAAGCTGGAACCTAATCATGACATGCTGTTTTCTAGGGAAATTCAGAAAGCTGTGTTACTTCTAATAGGACATGGAATTATTTATAGGTTGTGCTAGGAGCTCTATCTCCATCTACTGTTACAGTTGCACTCATTTGTTTTATGCTTAGGGTAATATTTCTTTTGTTTTTAAAACATGAGCCAAACCCTTGGCTCCTCCTCACTGGAGGATTCAAGCCAAATATTTTGTGGTAGCAGAGAGCATTCTTTCAAAGATATAAAGAAATGTCACAGGGAAAGAGCAATGTGTTTTTATAAGAACAGCCACAACAAAGCTGAACGTGGAAATAGCCTGAGCGCTTTGTGGTGTACAGGGGATACTGTGAAATGTAGGCAAACTAGCATTTAAGTGGGGGCTTATTTTGTTGTTTTGGGGTTTTTTTTTAAATTTCTTGGTGCTGTCATAATGGATTTGTTTGTTTGACATCAGTCCTTCTTGGAAGTGTAAGTGTTGGGTCTGGGTACTGCCCTGCCTTGGGGTAGGGAGTGTGACTTTTGGGGCTGGTAGGTCAGGCTTCTCTGGGAGAGCCAGGGCTAGTCTGGGTAGCTAGGGAGGTTTGTCCTGGAGAGTTCCCCTCATTTCTGCCCCAGCTCCCCGAGTAAGCTGCAGGAGCCCCACGGCAGGGGAAGGGCAAGGCCAGCATCAGGCTGGGGGCTGCTGGGTTCCTCTGGCTGGGGCAGCCCCCAGGAGCTGAGCCAGCTTTGGGCGTGGCACAGACAGCGGGGCCGGGCTCTGACACGGTTATATGGCTGCTTCTGGTTGGATTTAGGTTTTTCTAATGCAGTCATATTACTTGACAAAGTATCCCCTAGCCCTTGTTTAATGTTGGTAACCAGGATATCAGTAAGTGCAATGTCTATGGAAGATGTTAGTTTTACCTATGATGTGGTCAACAACATGAGCATGAGGCGTTTCAAGGGGCCTGATTTTCTGCCATCAGACTCAGGCTGCTTTCTGGAGCTCAGGACACTTCAAGGTGCTTCAAATCTGGCTCCCCAAAAGCTGCAATGTGACATATTGCTAGTTTTTTCCAGCTATTCCTATTTTACTCTAATGTTCTTTTAGATTGTCTTTTTAAACTGTTACACCAGGAAAATACCTTGTTCAGGGGTTATCAGAAATCTACAGTTTGACTTATATGTACGATCATGTTTTCACACCGAAGGTCAATAAATTGGTTTTCAAATGAAGTTGCACAGAATTAATCATGCATTATACCAAGGAAGACAGATGAAGTTTTCAGTTTGTTTTATAACTGAGGAGATGGGAAAACAAACTTGGCCACTTCCTGAAAGTAATGAATCTCATTCTCAGAAAGCATAGGCGTTTAAAAGCATGATTTCCAAAGACTTTCATTTTAGAAGCTCAGGTTGACAGCAGATGAGCAGAGCAGGGCCTTGGGACTGACTGTGCAAGTAGTAAGGAGGCAGATTTGTGAAGGAGACAGAACCAAGTTGGTACGTGTGTTTAAAGGTCTACAAAGCTGCCTTGTATTATTCAAGATTTAGTAGGCAGCTATGGCTGTTCTTAAAGTACAAAAGTATATTTATGTGCTCTAAGAAGCTAAAGAACCTAAATCCACAAGTAAATATTGTCACTACATCACTGTTTACTAGACATGGTCTTGTTGTAAAAGCTGCAATAAATTTTGGATGTCATCACAGTAAGTCTTGTAAAATCCACTCCAGCAGTCATGAGTGGGACATGTTCCTGTGACAAACACGAGGTCTTAGGCAATCTTGTGTGTTTTCTGATTTTCCCTGAAAATTTTTAATTTCTTATGCTTCTCCAAGCAGTCTTGGTTAACAGAATAACCAGAGCAGCATCCTTTTTAGCAAAACTCCTGCCATAGGGACGGTCCCAGCCAGCTGTGAGATAAAGGAACAAAATTTTCAACAGACTTGTATCTCATGGTTGGATTTCTTTGGTCTGATGAGATACACAGCTAGTAAGAAATGAACTCAAGTTGTGTTTTTCTGGTCCTTAGGACATGGCAAGTTTCCAGCATGGTTCTCCCCATGATCGACACCAGTTCAGCTCCCAGTACTGCTGCTCCTTCAGTGGAGCTTGTCACAGGAAGCTGTAATTGCTGGAGGGCTCAGAAATAGCTGGAAAGGGTTTGGTGTGAGGGACAGAAGTAGATAAGCACACCACGTGGGCATACAAGCCTCTTTTTCTCAGGAAACTGGTCAGAGCACGAACAAAACAACCAGAAGGCTGTGTTTTGCTGCCATCTTTTCCTTTCAGGTATTCCCATCTGGGTTTGCAGGGAATTTACTGTGTAGGATTTGGGGTTTTTTACTTTCCTGTCAGCGATGCTGAGATCAGAGAGGTCCCAGCATTTCAGCACTTTAATGATCTTGAGGACTTTCCAGAGGTGAATTAATCCTCCCTTATGCAGCAGTAACATACAAAAGGCCCCTTATTTGTAAAATCATGAGGCAGTCTTAATCTCATTTGATTACTGAGCCTTCAGCACACACTTCTAGGGATATCCAGTAGATGGGTAGGACAGTAGGTGTTCAAGTTTCTTACTGCAGAAGACATTTTTTCCCTGTAAATGAAGATGAAAAATGCAGAATCAAGAGCCATTTCAGTGTTTTGATTGCAGAAGCTTGGGAGTGTGGTGTGGAATTATTTAAAAACCCACATCCCAGAAAGATACTAATCAGAAAGCCAGAAAGGATGAATGTGAAAGACTTTATACAGAGAGTAATTTAAAGAGATTCCATTCATTTTCATCTATGCCGTTCTCTAGACAACTGGGTTTTTTTAGAACCCAATGATTCATGTTTTGGTCTTGAGCAGCTTTATAATGAATTCTTGCTCGTTTCCTGGCTTCCTTCTAACAGCAACAAACTCAAGATGCAGTATTTCATTATGGCTCTTAATGGGCTAAGAACATCTCTCCTCGGTTTCATTTTCACACTGAGCACTTCTTTGCCCTGCCTGCATTGTCTGCACTCCCGGCTCTGTTGATCGGCTTTCATTCACAGTCTGATGGATTCACTGGGGGTGACTGTCACACACTGGGTGTTGCTGTGACCCTGGCAGGGCAGCGCATAAGCACCTACCTTGAATTCCATTCAGCGCCTCCTTCAATTTCCATTCAAGTCCTGCTGACTTCAGTGGGAATTCTGTGGGACCCTGGGTATGCAGATCTTATCCTAGGTTGATTTTTGTGTTAAAAATTCTTTATGGTCTAGACTAAAGCAAAATTAAAATCAACCAACCAAAAGAGTGATAATTCATCGATATCATCATCACCGTTTATGTTACAGTAGCATCTAGAGGCGCTAATTCTAAGATTAGGACTCCAGAGTGGTACGCCCTGACACTGTGAAGCACTTCTTCACAGTGGGGGAGAGAATTAAAAACTGCGAAGCAGAGCCTGGATATTCAAGTTGGGCAAGGGCTGGAAGCTGCATCACTCTCCAGTGTCTGAATTGGGAATAGCACATGCTGCTTCAGAACTGAACCGGTGCTGGGGCTTTTGAACCCCAGTGTTTGTCAGCAAACCCATGTGGCATCCAGAAAGAATCAGAGATTATACTGCTCTTAAGCTTACTCCTGATCTGTTAGACAAACCTGAAAGCCAACAACCTTACAAGCCATCTTCTTTCCCCCCCTCTCCCTGCCTCTCTTGCCTTGTTGTGTGTATTTTAAGGATGAGCGTGGCTTGTTTGTTTGTTCGTTCTTTCAATTTATCCCTTCAATCTTAGCCAGGAAAAAAAAAAAAAAGATCCTGCAGCTTTTTGTAGGTGCCAAAATGTAGATTTAATGATAGATTTGGTATTCTGGTCTGCGTTTCCTGTTGACTTAGAGATGTGTGAATAAACACATACATATTATAAATCTATATGGAGCAGCAGTCATCTTGAAACACTAACATAGAGAAAATAGGCAGGAAAAAATTAACACTTTGGAGCCTATGTTATTTTTTTAAGGCATACCATAATGCAGCATGTATAAACTTTTTTTTTTCTTTAATCAACAGGTAAATGGCTACTTTAACCTAATTGCATTTGTCTCCATGCTGGTTTTGAGTGGCTTACTTGAATTCAGCAGCTCTGCTGCTTTTCCAGTGATTTCCCTTTCTGCTTTATTACAGTGCTGATTGATGGGCAGGGCTATGCAGAACACACTGAGTATTGCTGCAAACACTGTCCTAGCAATCGCACTTGAGCTGAAATACACCATAAAACCTGGAGTCTCTATTGGTTTGAATGAAGCGGTGTATAAAATGCAGTGCTGATAAACACACACATACACACACATGTTCTCAAGGTATGGGAAAATACTCTGACTGTTCTAGTTCAACCTTGGAAAGAAAGGGAATTCATGCTTTGAGCTACAGGTTCTTTTCCCGGGTGCAATAGGTGATCCAAGCTTCTCTCACGTGAATTCAGAGTATCTGCTGACCCCACGTGCCATTGTCAGTTCAATAAGGAAATGGGAAAGCTTCTTCTGCTGTAATTTGATTTGGGAGATATAATTTAAAGCAGCATCAGAAGGTACAGAATCAACTATAAGCAACGTGCACCGACTGGGTAAATACCTCTGGAGGGAATGTTTAAATCTTAAACGATTGACCTGACTGTGGTTGGTCAAATATGTCTCCTTTGTTAAACGGGTTTTTACCTTGTTAACCTCAGCATGGCACTGAGCCCAAACCAATAAGTTCTTTGAAAGGCCGGGTTTATTAGCTCAGGCTCTTTGCTGTCCTAACATGATTACATGACTTTCAGTTCAGGGCTGGTGCTCATCTGACCTATATAAGAGTTAGGTCAGGGAAAAGCAGTTCATGTCTCTTTGTGGCCTTTAAAAATTAGGAAAGGATGAAGTTCCCATATGTTTTTGTTGACCAGAAGAGAAGCAGTTGGGCATTCACAAGTGCCTGACTTCTAGACCCCTGTCAGGGGCATTTTGTGCTGGGTAGGATGCATTAGCCTCTTCGGAAAATCCTAGGAAGGTATGGCGATGACCGGAATACCAGTTTTTGGACTCCTCTTAGGCTCCCATTTAAGCTAAGTCCTGAGCTCAGCAACCCTGCTAGGCTGAGATGCTTGACCAAATCCCCACAGCTCCTAGAAGCTCACCAGGGTTGTAGATAAAGCACCAGCCCTGGAAGATGGTGGGCTTGGATTTAGTTGCCTGGATTTTGCCTGTGTTTTGCTCGCTGCTTCTGAAGCTGGAATGCAAACATCCAGTGGAAAGTGCTGTGTTTTCTACCTGTGTTATTGATGGGCAGCAGTCCTTGCAGTGCTCCTGGTCCCATCAGGCAGGCACTGAGAAATGCCACGGGGAAGAGCTGGCGGGTGGTGAATGATTTGTGGCCTGTTTTCAGCCATTCATGCAAAACTGAGGAAAATGAATGGAAGATGCCGTGAAGATCCACAGAGCTCCGTAGGCGAGAGGTATGAATGACGTTCATTCATAGCCTCTTTCCTGCATTATGCAACCCTTTAGGTTTTTGGCACTTTGTGTAAGTAGTTCAGAGCCACACAGGGATTCTATGAATGGAAGATGCTCACCTACATCAAAAAATAACTGAGGATGCCCTGGTTTTGCTTTGGAAGTCAAAATTGCTTCTCTGCATAGAAACGGAGAGAAAAAAATCCAAAATATGCTGGCTAATCATGTGCAATCTGTAAATCCACTAATAACTAAGTCATCAAATCATCAAACAAATCCTTTGATACTCCAGCAAACAGATAAAAAAAGCAGCACCCGATCACAAATATTCATTTATTGGTCTGTTATTGTAAACACAGCAAGAGAGAGATGTAGTGGTCTAGATTTGTCTGCTACATCTCTGTAAACCTGGATTAATTTTCCTTGTGACAACTGTGGAGTCACTAGAGATTAGCCTTGATGACAGTGAGAGGCAAATCTAGCCCACTGTTTTGCATTTTTGTGCAGGGAGCTCTTCCACAGAGGAAAAAAAATGGTTTTAAAGCTTTCAAATGGCTCTTCCAAGAGACTTTCCTTCATGGGGCAAGAGCAGGTGTTCAAGCACATGCTTTGTTTTTATCACATGCTTAAATGCCATTTTTCTCCTGAATGTGGATGTCTTGCGCAGGTGGGATCTGAGGCTGCCTGGGAGTGACCAGAACTGCTTCAGATCCTCGTGCATCTCACCATTATATATTCTGTGGTTTAGTGATTGAAGAAGGTGATTCACTGTGCATTGCTTTGAACTGGTTTTGATGTGACATAGGGTTTTGTGAGATGCTCTCATGACACCTTAGAAAGAACAAATGGGATGAAAACTGCCAAGGTTCTAAAGGTTCATGTATTTGCTTTCTCTAACTCCTGCATTTCAGACCTCAGCTGCATCTGGCAGATTTAAAATATTCTGCACTGGATGTTTAAATTCCCTTTTGTCTTAGAGGTTTCTTTCCTTTCAGAGATTGGGAAATGAAACCAGAAATTTTGCCTGCTGTTTTTGAAGTCAGTGGGAGCTTGTCTTCAGGAAGGGCACAACTGATTCCTAGACACTTAGCAGACTGGAGACCGCCTCCTACTTCATGTAAATGTGCACACAGGACAAGTTTAATGAGTGTAGTGCATGCCCAGGGATCCAGAGCGATTCATAATCAAATGTTAGAATTTGTGGGAGAGCACTAGCAGTTCTTAAGATGTTGCCATGAGTCTTTTAGCCCAGGTTTTTTAATAGCTTTATCAAAAATGCTTTGTTTCTAATTTAAAACAAACACATAGCTTGTAGCTCAGGAGAATACTTGGATAGAAACCCAGAGTGTTCAACAATAGGGAGATCTCTAAACTGCAGTTTGAAAATATCACAACTCGGGGAAGAGGAGGTCAAAACAATTCCATGTTATTTCACGTGAATTTTTTTAATGCCTTGGACTTCTTGATTCCATTTCTTTTAGCTGCTGTGGGAGTTAGATAATGATGGTGCCTCTTTAAGCCCATTAAAAAAGCAGATATCGAAGCAGGGCTCTTTTTACCCCTGCAGCCCCAAATATCTTGCCGGTAGCAGTGTAAAGAGAGCTCATTGGGGAATTCTAATGTTGGTTTTTTGTAAACCTGAGAACATGGGAAAGTTCTAAAGGTCTGAGAGAATGTATATGTGTAGATATTAGAAAGGGTAAAGGGGGAAAAAAAATCAGATATTTCTAGGCCTGACAGTCTGACATTGATTGAGGTAGAACAGGACATACAGTCCTGGACCTGCTCAATAAAGAAATAAATGAGAATTAATGCTGAGCAACATGTATATCAGTAATATGGGCTGATGTAATAGATTCTGTCAACTAATTGAAATGTTATTTATGAAGCTACAAGTTTGGTTGATACAGTGTACGTGGATGTCAGTGAAGCATTTGGCATGCTGCTACATGACACTATGATTAAGGAACAAGAATCGTGCAAAATTGACATGGTGCGCAATTAGTGGAGTAAAAACTGCCTTTCAGGATGTAATTATAAGTGGATTTATCATTGTTAGATAGACAGCAAAAGGATCTGCCTTGTGTTCTTTATTTGTTTGTTGTTTCACCAGTGGCTTAGGTGGGCACATTTCTCACTGATCAGGTTCTCAAAAGTTCTGTCTGGGGAACTAAAAAATGAGTGGTTCACTGTCACAACCCACTCGGATTGACTCCATGCTCTGGTGCAAGAGCAGGTCCTCTAATGTGGCCAAACATAAAGCTACAACCACAGAGCAAAGACAAGAAAGCAGAAAGTGAGTGGGGAAATGCTGCAGGAAACAGTGAGGCTCCAAATAAGCTGAGTTTTGGTGGTGAGAGAGCTCTGCAAACACAGCAGGGCAAAGGGCCCCTGGTGTGTCCAAGAATCAGACTCTTGAGAAGGAGTAAGGACGTCAGATTACCTCCACCTTCAGCAGAAGAGTGACTGCAGCTCCAAAAGCCCTAGAAGCAGGGGAGCAGGCTGTGTGCAGCCAAGGGCGTGGCTGCCGAGCAAACGCAGCCCTGGAAGCTGTGATCCCTTAGGCTTTGTCAGGGGAAAGGCTTGCTTAGGTCACTATCAATAAGCATCAGTGTGGGGAGCACAAACGAGCAGCAGGCTCTTTATGCTGAGAGATGAAGGTCTAATGAGATGCTGGGCTGGCAATTAACGCTAGACTAACTCTGAGTGAAGTTTGTATGTGTGTTTGTAAATGAAGGCTGTAGCACAGTGAAGTAAGTGATTAAAAGTTACGCAGTGTTTGGCAGCGCTTGAGGTTTTGACCCTTGGGTGTCTGGATTGCTCTGCTCAAATGAGGATGAACTTCGAAGTCCAGGGCCTCTGTCACATGGAAGGTCACAACAGGTGCTCAGCAGTTCTCTAGTTCTAGGTCCCATAAATTAGTGTCCACGTGAATTAGGCTGTTTTGTCCAGCAAGACTGCTGTGCGAAGCAGTCCAGAAAGGGATTGATTGTGTGGATATGTTTGTTCATTTCAGAATCCACTCAAGTGTGTTTCTCTCTGCCCTCTCCCATCTGACTGTGTACATTTACATCTGCACTTAGTGGAAGCAATGTGAGCTTTAGTAGCAAGTGAAAAACTTCATGCATAATGCTCTGCTAATTGCTGTGTATTAAAAAATAGGCCACACTACACTGCATTGCATACTAACACTTCTCTGTGTTGCCAGGCACTGGGTAAGTTCAGTAGCTCCTGATCTTATCTGAGTTGTGACAGGCCCCTTTGAGCTTCTCTCTGTCCTGCACTGTATTTACTGGTCTACCCCAGCTGGTGCTTGGAGGGAGTCCTGAAGTGGGGAGGAGGATTCCCCTGATGTCTCTGGAAGATCTGTCCAGGATTCTTTTCCCTCTCATTTCTCAAGGGGAGGATGACACCCAAGGAGCTCTGATGTTCCAACCAGTATTGATCGTGATTAAATATAATTTGATTTTTTTCTGTTGCTGCAGAGAGCTTCCCTGTGTTTGAAGTGGTGTTGTGTGATGTGTTTGGGAGGTGAGAAAGTACCAGAATTGCTTTGGCTCGTACACATTGTCCACTAGATTCCGACAGAGAGGCGTCTTCATATTTGTTATAATAGGACCTTGATAAATAAATAAATAACTACTTCTTTTGTACAGTGCCTGAAATTTTCATCAAAAGAGGAGGAAGCCTCTTTATGATATGAATCACAAGGCCAGTGCAGAACAGGTCTGTGTTGTGATTCATTTAGACAAATGTTGAAGTGAATTGATGGACTCAGGTTTGTTTAGATTAGTGGCCTTTTGAAAAATGAGTTGTCCCATGTGTACAATTTTTCAATCTGTTTGCATCTAATTAGCTGTTCAGATTGGCTAAAATTAAGCGGTGTCACTTGTAATGCATTCAGAGGTGAGGATATGATAAAATAGGCTCTTTTATAATCTCTTCAGCAAGTGGCTTGGAGCACTGGTGTAGTGTGAACTGAGGGCGTGTGGAAGATCTGTCTGTAAGGTGGAAGCAAATATAATCAAGCTGCAATCTCACAACTGTAGTGAACTGTCTCTAACACCTCCCTGGTGCTGGTTCCGAGGCAGAGCAGGTTCTCCTGTCATCCTCTGCCAGGACTCCTTTTTGGCAGCTGTGCCTGGCTGGCTGGGACATGGTGTTGGGCAAGCTGCCCTTGTACACTGGCATCTTTACCTGTTCCTTTATTGATTCCTGCATGCTACGTATTCCTCCCCGGAGACAAGTCATTTGAACAGCTTGAAATCTAAAAACTGATTGCTGCAATGTCAGGTTTCTAATTCTGCAGCGCAGCTGACAGCTCTGGAAAGTCCCTATCAAAGGCAGAAAATACAACATTCTTCAGCAGACTTTGTTCTGCCACCATACGGCCCCAGTTCTATTTTACTGCTCCAAAGCCTACAGGCTTTCACATGTTTCTGACCAAAAGTTCTGCTATTAATATGGAAGCTTCTTGGCAATTAAGCTGTGCTGATTGCTGCATCAGTGCTTTTAGACTGTGACCAGCAAGCAGCACCCTCTGCATGGCAGCAGCAATTCACTTCTCATGCTTAGTCATGGATACACATCCAAGGAGATTTTGGCACAGGTTTTCTCAAATATTTTTGAAAGTTTCTGTTAGTCTTTTCTTTCTTCCTTGGCTTTCTGGAAGCTTTTGCTAGGGATGTGCAGAGCAATCCCCTGCCCTTGTAACAATCCCCGAGAGATGGAGCATTTGAGTGTTTGCAAAACTGTGAGCTCTGCCGTGGTTAGTATTGGGTGCTGGCACCTGGCTCCTGTCTCCAGCATTCTGTTGCATGGCACAGCAGTGCTGTCTCCTCTCAGCCCCGCAGTACAGGATATCGTGGGCTACGGATGAATCCCCCCTGCCCCATTTGTGCAAGGAGTGTCCTGCTGTCCTGTCTCTCTTCCCAGGATTTTGTGCACCAGGATCAGTGGTGATGCGCCTCTGTGTGTGTGCTGGAAATGAAAGCTCAGCAAGGTGGCTCAGAACTCCAGGGGCAGGGTCCTGCCATTGCCTCAGGTGGCACAGAAACAGCAGCAGGGGACCTTTAAAAGCTGGCATCAGGAGTGCCCTGTGAAGCCTTTGCCGGCAGCACCGGAGAGGCTCAGAGATGACTTGGTGACAGCACAGCTTATGGATAATATGGCCTGGCTGAGCTGTCCGTGTGCCAGGAATCCACAGCAAGGAAAGGCTGACACCTGCCCAGGCACCTTTGTCATCACATGCCCCTCCTGGCCCAGCTCCATTGGATACTGCCCATAGCTGCATTCAGACCCCTTACATCTCCCAGAAGGAGAGGGGAGCTGAGGGCACTCAGCAAGTTACACAGTCAGACCATGAGGTCTCAGGGATTGGGCCCATGCCAAGCCTGGCTCCATCCTTGCTGTTGTTCTCTCTGGTTTCTTCCTGGGGTTTTTCTCCTTCTGCCCCCGCGGTGGTGACTGTCCCCTTGCTGGGGTGTTGTCTGAGCCAGGCCAGGTTCCCTTGTGTCAGCAGGGAAGGTTGCATCTTTCCTGTGCTGTGGGATCCTGGGAAAATGTGCTTCATCAAATCTGAGGCCCTCAATCACAATTTTCATCAATCTCCTAAAGGTAAGGGAGACAAATGACTAAGCAGTGTCTACAGGCAGCAGCAATAATTTTGGGTTTTTGTTGAAAAGAGAGCATTGTACACGGAGAGGAGCTCTTTTAAAGCAGTGGAGTAAATCTGTATCTGAACCCATTAGTGCTACTTAAGGGCTCAGGATACAAAGGTGCAGCATGCACTGGCACCTCTGCTATAAGGGACTCTTTTCTGGATGCCCTTAGCTGCATAACAGCTGCTTTTAGTCTGAAATTTTCCTTCTATTGTCAGGAGGATTTTCTTGGATTCTCTTTTTATTTGAAAACACTACCATGAGCCACTTTTGAATTGACAGTAATACATATGAAGTGAAAAGTTTTGGGTTTAAGGCATTCCTTCTTACTTGAAAAGAGCAGTTTTAACAGGCATGAGCTGGTACTGGGCAGTCTTTCACAGGATTTTCTTTGTGCCTGTCCATGTAACCTCTACTTGAGGTTTTGGTACTCCCTTTCCATCTCAACTTCTGTGCTACAATATTTGTTAGTTAAAAGAGAATCTCTTGATTTCCATGGGCAGTTACGGTAAGGTGAATCTGTTTTACAGAGATCAGCTACGCTGAGAGTAATCTATGGTTTGATACAGTCTCAAGTCAGTACTGGAGTGGACAAGCAAGTACCCTTAATTTGGAAGTAGTGCTGAGAAAATCTGTCAGTGATTAATGTATTGGAAAGAATATCTGAAGTAACTTTCCAGTGCATTACAGTTGTCTGCAAACAATTATAAATGCAGAGCACAAGAAGGTTTAAAGTTGATAAACAATTGGGAAGAAACTTCCACACATAATATCCTGGGAAACCACCGGGCTACTTCCCCATATTTTCCTATCTTCATCTCTAGATTTTCCTGCTAGATTGCTTTTCAGCTTCACAGGAAGGGAGATTTTGCTTTGTATTAACTAGGGAATTAAACAGCTGCTAGGGAGAGGAAAAATGGCGGCACAAGCAATCAATCTTTCATCATATTATACAAAATGTATCTTCTTTCTTGAAGAGATTACTAGTGCAATCTATATAATTAGGAATGCGCACTCCCATTTGTTTTAAACAACAAGTGGCTAGGCACACAATCTGCATTTTCTCCCTTCCCATAGAACTGCTGTGCCTTGAGTATCAGGGCCATCTCTGTCATCTCTGCGTTTTCTGTGTGTAATGGCATTGTAGAACTAGCTGATGAAATGCTATTAATTTGGAGGGATGTAGAAGGAGCATAAGATCCCCAGCAGACTCTGATCCGACTGCAGTGAACTGCACGGGGAGCTGTCAGACTGCACAAGTTGCTAAGGCCAGGTTAAATTAGTGCCCAATTACTTGTACAGTGGTAGTAGGTGCTAGCATGTATGGTACAAGTGTCACCATATAAATCCCTGCAAACTCCAGTCTGAAATTAACGGCACGGAGCGTTCATTTAGTCATGTCACTTGTCAAATGGCAGTGAAATTCTTTCTGGTTTTTAGGACTTAGTATAACTTCTGGTGTTATTCATAAGGGGTTGAAGTGGTACAGCTCAATGTCTCAGCTGAGCTTATAAGCATTTCTAGCAACCCTCATCTTCATTACCTCCCCTAAGGGGGAAAAATGGTGGTGAAGGTGCCATCATCTCGTGGAGACAAAACTAACCACATTCTCATGGTCGTGTTTGTACACAAAGCAGGGTGGGAGGGGACACTGCAGAGCACTCTGGCCTTGTGACCCTTTGGATCACATCCAAGAGAGGTGGTGAGGGAACACGGTGAAGCACAGAAGAAACAACCAGTGGTGAGGAAGGGAAAGCTCTTCTGATGTCTCATCCTCCTTGCTCTGGTTGCACTCTTATTGTCTGGAAAGATTTAGTGTCAGAGGGTTTCATAAAAGACAGTAATCCTGCAGGTTGTGTACCAGAACTTCTCTTCCTTTCAGGTAGGAGGTCACACAAGGCTGCTGGAACGTGGCTCTTGGCAAAAGCCGCCAGTTATGCCATGAACACCACCAAGAAAAATGTCACATTTACCAGAAACAGCCACAAGATGGTTCATCTAAACCTTATCTGCTGCTGGCCAGATTAAATTTTGGAGTATTTTACGTTACACTGCTGTTAAACAAATACTTTAGGAATAATAATCCTCCCCTAGCTTGAGTTTCTTCAAAGGACTCAACAGAGATTCCCCTCTGTTTGGAGGAAGGGCAAAATGTGTGCTTTTCAAGGGCTCCTGTTGTAACCACCAACTCACTGTATAGTTTACAGGCATTGTAGAGGATTAGCTAGAGAGTACTCCAGAGGTGCTCTTCTCTTGTCATCCTGCAGCTGACAATGTCATCTGAGGGAGAAGAATGTAGGTAAGAAATGCAAATAAGCCAAAGAGAGTGAAAATGTTGCTTTTCCCTTTGGCTTTTGTCTTTCAAAAACAGAAGGTATAATTTCTGATCCTTTAAACCTACCCATGAATGGAGGCATGTCAGGGCATGCTTCAAAACATTTCCCTGCTAGCGCCTTCTGTGTAGAAACCATTCTGACTATGAAAAGCTGTGCCTCTGCTTTTACACTCAGAATTGTAATTTTGTAAAAAAAAAATTGCAAGTTTTTAAGCTAACCACAGTGTCCTTGTGAGAAAAAGAAGAGAAGGGTTAGTGAAGACTCTCCTTCATGAGAAGCAATCCTACCTGACATTCAGAAAACTGGAGTGTTAAACTGAGCCATGCTCGCATGGGGCAAGCACTGTCAAGCTTTTCACTCATTTCAGCTTCTCCTGGATAGTCATTTTCAACTAGGTCTAGTCTTCAGCTAGATTTAATTGAGAAGCTGGTTTTGCTAGTAATTTGTAGGATTTTACTGGCCCTGGAAGTTTTTTGCTGTAATGCACTCAGTATATTATATTAAAAATGTATACCACAACTGAAGCAGTTTTGTAAAACAGGCTTTAATGCAGCATCTGCTTATTTGTGCCTTGGGGATGTGAGACAACAGCAAACTGCTTACTGCCTGAGAAATCAGCACACCACCAGAGGCGTTGCTCTGGTGTTAGAAGTCAGGGCAGTGCCTTAATCTGGATGCAGATCAAATTGCTGTGTTGATAATTAGAAGACAATAAGCTTGCATGAAATTGAACCAAGATGTATTGAAATCAGGTAGTAATTTTCCTTAATGCTGACTGGAAGTAAGCCATGTCAGAAGGTAACCAGAATGCATTATTGTTTGCCGTTATAAAAAGGTCCATTTAAATAGCTCTCTCTCACCGAGGGCTGTTTAACCTTTTGTAGGTATGAGCATTACAAGGGAGCCTAACGCATATTTTGTGTGCATTATTCTGCATAAATGCATGCCCACAATTTTTATGTTTCTATGTGCATATTCATCATGAATCAGACTGGGGTCAATGTATTTCCAAATCATGTCACTGGAGATAGCCAGGAGCGGCTGTTTCCAAAGAAAGTGAAAGAAGCTTCATCCTTGAGCTACCTTAGTGGGAAATGGCTCGCTGAAAATCACCGACAAATGCTTGGCTTGTGCAGCAAGATGGGACTGTAAATGTGAACAGGAATGGTCTCATATAAAAAATGTGTTTGTATGTGAGAACGAGCTGTGAATAAATCTAAATGCTGGGTGTGGGTATATGATAATGATCTTAATAGTGATCCCTTTGCTGGAATGAAACCGATTTCACTGGATGTTCTGTTTTCCATGGATTCTGAAAGCTGAACACAAGACCCTTCGGGATGTTGAGGACCTTTCCCTGTGCTTCCCCTTACCTTGTTTGCCTCTGTCTGCTCCTCTTAGCTTTAACTCCTTTGTAAAAGATAGGTTTTTTTTAAGGGAGCCCTGCTGCTCTCGGGAACGTTTTCTTTCCCAGCATTTCAGCTTGTCTATTTCCTCCCTGTGCTTTCTGTACACTGCTTTCCGTGCTAATAGGACATTACTAGTTACATCTCTGTTGAGTACTGTTACTAATTGTTAGGTGATTGACTGTGGTGCCTTCCCACAGCCTGACATAACTGGTCTGTTGTGTTTTTCATAGCGCTTCTTTCAAAACAGATGAGCTTGTGCTTATGTTGATCAGTAACTAAAAGGAAGATGCTAAGGCAGCATTTGAAAGCTCATAGATACAGTACGGCTGTGAGCTTTGGCTTGCTCTCATCAGCAGCCTTATGGTGGGTTTAATTTGGAAATCATTATTTGGACAAAACTGGGGCAGAGCTGCATCTCAGCTGGTCCCGAATAACCTCGCAAACATCAGCCTCTCAGTGCCTGCGCAGCTCAGAGAGCAGATGCGCTGTTTATTTACAGACAGATGTAACTGGAAGCTCAGATCCACGCTTAATTTTGCACTGCCACAGTGAAGAGTTCTAAAAAAACTGCGTGGGCTCCTTGCCATCACTCAGGCAGCGGGACAGGAGACACGTCCTGTGGAGCTTGGCCAAGGTAGCATCCAAGAAACTTCCCATTGACTCCTCTCCTGCTCTCAGCTCCACAGCACCACTTCAGGTGGTGGCAGCAGTACAGAGCAGAGTATTAAGATGAAGTGTCGTTTCTGTTTATGGTGTTAATTCAGCTATCAAAACCATCAGCAGAAGCCCCTGCTGAAACTGGAGGCGTCACTGTGCTGTTCATTTTGGCAGAAGAGTTGGAAGAGTTTTAATACCCTTTCTGCTCTCCATGCCAGAGCAGGCTGGGTGCAGAATAGAGATGATCAGTGACATTGGCTGGAAATTTGTAATTTCCAAGGCTGCAGCTGGAGGAGTGAATCTGGTGGTGCTGTAGCTCTGCCTGAAGCCTGATAGCTAAATTAAACCATCCGCCCAGCCACAGCAGTGTGTAGGCATTTAATGCTTCCCCTAATCATGTAATAGTGCAGAAGGAAGTACAGGTGGTCTGAAACTTTGCTTCCTGAAGTCGGATGCCTCAGGAAATGCCTTTGTTTCTGAATTTTCTGCCTCTTAAGTATTTATTCGAGCACTTAAGGATCGTTCAGTCAGGTGCTTGCAAAGCAAATAAATTCCTGAAAATGTGTTTGATGTTTGTTATCTGTAATGTCTTGAAAAAAGGCTGATGTAACCTCAGCAGACACAATGGCTTGTGCCACTCCTCAAGGGGGTCAGGGTTCAAAGGTCTGAGTTTAGTGCCTTCTGCTTGAAGGCATTCACATGGGTGATCCTTTTCCTGCTTTGTTCTTCTGGAAGCTCACTTTCTCTAAATCTGAAGGCATTTTGTGGCTATTTCTTAGACCAGAACAGAAGGGGAGAAGAGCTGTGTAAGTGTGTTTGCATATGCAATTATGTAATATATGGGCATATAACAAGCAAGACCAAGTTACTTATATATTTAAAAATTCTAAATGATTGGTTCATTTATTTTTAAAGCTATGGAAAGCAGGATTTTCCTTTTTTCCTTTCTTTTTTTTTTTGAAGGCCTGCAGCAGGCACAGACTATGGAAACCTGCATTATTAAAATTGACAATCACAATAATGCTCTAAAATCCACAGGAAGAGACTCTGATGATTGAAAAGCCAAGGAAATAATCAGTAGTCAAGGGCAGACAGGGTTCCTAAAGGGATTCCAGCTTGTAGAGAAGAAATAATACGCCAGGAAGTAACAAATGGAATTAATTGGTTCTTCAAGTAGAACAGTTACAGAAGGAAGGAGGATTATACATATGTATTATTATTTAAATAACATGAATGAATAGAGGACTCCAGACCTGCGGGTAGCACACAAACACTACTGAGAGACCCTGGACTGCTGAAATAAATCTGCATTACAGCTGGGCAAGGAAGGAGGATAATAAGGTGCAGCAGGTCCACTTGAACTTACTTTGGCTGATGATGAATTTGTTAAAATGTTAGACCTTCAGGTTTTAAAACCCCATTTTTGAACACTGAAAAGTTCCATTTGCTTTTCATTTGTTGTTTTTTATTTTTTCTTCACGGGTCCTTGGTTGCTCCAAAATAAGCAGCTTCAGAGTTAGAATTCTGCAAGCCTGACATTTAAATGGCAGTTTCAGTTGTATGTAATTTCCTTCTTCAGTCCTTTTGGGAGTATTTTAGTGTCCTATTATGCAGTGACTGTACTACAAACTCGAGTTGTCTGTGTACAGTGGATTGCATGTCCTCTTCCATTTCATCTCTGGCTCTAGGTGGGAGTTCTGTGGGGGAAGCTTATAAGATTTTAGAGATGTTGTTGTTTGTAGGTTGGCTGTGTGCTCTGTAAGTATGAAGGTACCAGACAAACATAAAATACTGTTCTAATTGTGAAGCGGAAAATCTTCAGCGAGTCGGAAGGCAGAAACTGGTCATGGCAGCTACACTGTTTCCATTAGAGGAAATCCCTATAGCATCTCTCAAATAGACTTTGTGTGTTTCTCCTAAAAGGCATAAACTGACTTTCTGCTTTTCCCAGCTCTTATAATTACAAGGGATACAAATGTTTAGGATTTCAAGGAGCCTTTCTGCACGAGTGCAGATGTGACTCTTGGTGACTCAACCATTTCCCAGAACTTAACTCACCCTCTATATAATTATTCCAAAGAATTATCCTTCCAAAATTAGAAGAAAAAAACATGTAATTACAACTGCGATATTAACATACTTAATGTCTGCCTAATGTCTGAGCATCAAGTCAGAGACCGTATTTTCAAGAAGTACATAAACTCTGAGCAAAATGACTTGGGCCACGCAATGTCTTCTACAAAGATGCTAAATATATGATCTCTGCATCATTTATGCCATGATTGGCCATGGAACTCAGAGAGAAACTGGGGAAAGTTACATTTCATTCTAATTGCTCTTTCCCTAGCCTCTTTCTCCTTTACATATTGATCCGGCTGTTTTGCCGAGCGCAGCAATCCCGGCTCAGCTCGCCGTGGGCTGCCGAGGTCCTGCCCTGCCTTTTGCTGGCCTGGCGGTTTTCCCGGCCCCTCTCAGGACAACACCCAGCAGGAAACGGCTCCTGTGTCCGTAGCTTCGTCCTCTGCCCACTGGTGCAGAGCAGGGGCTCAGCAGAGGCCGGGCACAGGCCAGCAGTGCCTCAGAGAAGGGACAGCAGAGGAGCTGGGGAGGGTAAAGCTGTGTGTGATGCTACGGGGTGGCTGGAGGGGTCAGCAAGGATCATGGTTGGCAGTCCCACTGCTCTCTTCCTTACTGAAAAATTCACTTTCTTAAAAGGAGCCTGTTGTGGCAAATGGGGAGCAGGAGACAGGTCAGGCCAGAGGTGTGTGTGTTAGCAACAGCAGTGGAAGAGGAATGCTGTTGAAAGCCCTAGAGTTGCATTTTTTTCAAGGGATTTAGTTAAACAGAAACACTAGAGCCTTAGGTAAAGTCAGGTTGTATAAAATCAGCATCATTTATGAATTTTGGTGATTGGTTCTTTTTTTAATATAACACCTGGTTGTACTCCCTCTTTTTTTTAAGAGGACTTTGTTTCGCACATTAGTAGCTGGTTTGACTCCAACTATTTGAAAAATAAGTTTTGAGATTGCTCAGCATGATTAAATCTTGCTGGGCTTCTGCTCACAAGGAGCTGTGAGAGCTGGAGTGTGGGAAAGGAAGGCAGCACATTCATATAAGGAGTAGAAAATGTAACTTGCAGGACAGTGCTACAGTTATGTGAGGTGACATGCTCATTTGAATCAAATGTGCTATTTTTATGGCGTGTATTAAATGTGAAATTGTGACTGGTGTTAGAGCAGTGCCAGAACTCCTGCCAATGTGCCATGTAATTTTATTTTAAGAATGAAAGGTCTTGAATGAGAACCCTGTATTTCCAGCAAATTTATTCCATTTGTCTAGGGTCAGCTATGCCCATAGGTCGTTGCCCCCTTTATGTTTGATTTCTTCCTTACATGACATTTGATTTCATCTCAGGGTATGAGCAGAGAGCGCCTAGGTGGCTTCAGCAGCTGTAAAATCACGTACAGTGCACGAGAACGACCCTTTTGTATGAGGTGTGCTCCACATCTCCAGCCAGTGTTGACTGAAGTCCCTGGAGCTGTGTTAGCATGGGTCAGCAGAGGAAGAGCAAAACCCAAAGGGTGAAGAGTTGAAGCACCCTTGGCTGGGAAATACCCCCTCCCGAAAGTGGGGTGGAACACCAAAACCGTAGCACTGTGTCCAGCAGAGACAGCCATGGGGTCTGTTATTAGTACAGAGATTATCCCAGGGCATGGTGAGTAGTTTGTGGATCCCTGACTTGAGACATTTTGTTTTGCCATAAAAATGTGAGGTTTCAGAGGAACTGGCTCCTTAAAGTCGTGTCACGCCGTGCCAAGGAAAATGCCTGTCTGCTTTTTTTTTTTTTTTATCCTTCTGCGTCAGGAGGACATGTTTAATGCCAGGAACAGACTGGCACTGGAAAAGGAGGGTTGTGGTGGGCACCAGACTCCTGAGGAACTCCCCAGCTGCAGCAGGGGCCAGTGGGGCAACGGAGGAGCTGCAATGAGTCACTGTTTTGGTTAATTGGGGTCTGTCGAGTTCAAGTACAAAACAGGATCGCGGGGGACAAAAGGAGCAATATGCAGATGAGCTCGGCCGAAAAAAGAGTAGAGCAGGTTCTGATATTCACCTCTGAAGGGTTTCTCGTCTCTCATTATGTTCACCTAAGTTCATATCACTAAAAATAAAATTTAAAAAAAAAATCCCACAAATATAGCATGATTTCAGGAAATGATTTTATAGTAATTATAGCTAATCCAATTTAAGGTGATTTGTAATGACTGCAAATTAATTACAGAAATACTGGATTTAATGAGTGGATTACTATTTGTTTTGATAAAAGAGAAAATGCAAATATCAAGCTAGACTATTTAGTTCACTTAGATCATGCTGAGCTCAATACTGCAAGATTTACAGCACCATTTGTTTCCACAACGAGGGAGAGCACAGTCTCAGCTGAACACATGGAGACAGATATCAAGCCCTTTTCCTTTCAAGGAGTGTATCTGCATGACACCGTCAGATATTCATGATTTTCCTATAACAGAAATCAGATGTGATGTCTGGGGTCAGAACTTGGTGTGATTGTTAAGTACAGAAGTATCTCTTTTTTTAGTAGGTTTTTTATCTTACTTTCAGTATAAGCTTGCTGGCTTGTACATGGGTTGCAGCTTGACAAGATGCTTCCACGTACACACGAGATATACACCACGTACCTGTTCTCCCATCCAGCAAGGAGCTGAATCATTGCTGGCTCAGCTGATCCTGTAGTGGCCTGATCCTGCAGCTGGGAGGACACATGGAGATGTGAAGGAGTAGTGTGTGTTTGTAGTCAGGCCAGGCAACTGGCGGCCTGGCAAACCCCAGGTGCACTCAGGAGAACAGGCCTCAGGGACACAGTAAATACATGGATGTGGGAAGGGATGTCGGAGTATTGCACCCTGCACCTCTGAAGGGGCAAGTGCAGGGTTGAGATGTCCAGGGCTTTGATGGTTTGTGCTGTTGGCTAGGGGACACAAAGCAGATACCGCAGCTCTGCTTCTGCACCTTCCTGGTCCCGAGCTGTGGGATGTTATCCTGCTTCCCATGTCTGAAACACAGCGGAATTTGAGAGCCAGCACTGAGGGCTGCCTGTTTGTGTTGAAGGTGGAAGGAACACGTGTTGGTAAGGCTAAAGTCTTGGGAAGTCACCGAGTTTATAAAGCCAAGAGGAGCTCCCATATCAGAGAGCACAAGTGCCTTGAGGCTCTGATGGGGGACTTCCCAAGTTACTAAGCATTGCATGGCAAAATACAGAGGCTTGTTCCAGAGAGGTGCACAGACCTCTGTGGTCCTTTAGTGGGCTTGCCACCTTCACCACCCTTTCCCCTGCCTTTTTCTCATCTCATCAAACCTGTCGTTTCATTTTGACTGTCCATCAGCTCCTGATCCATGTGCCACCACCACATCCTCCACTTGCTCCCCTGGATTTGCTTCATCATCGCAGCCTTTGCAGCTCTAAGTCAGTCTTAAGGCCTCGCTAATCCAGTTGCATTAGCAGTTTTTCTAAGAATCTAACGCTGGTTTTGTTGTTGAAGGTGATTGACTAAGTAAATGGAAATGAGCTTCCTTCCCAGCAGCTCTTGCAGCAAATTAGCAATGGAACAAACTCTGGTTCCTAAGGAAGTCAGAAACTACTGAGCAACCTGTAATCAAGGTTCTCCTAATGTTGTGTTTTAAGTAGACCCATTATCATAGCAATGTCTTCCTGAAAGCATTTAGACTTCATTACCCTATTAGAGAAATTAACATATTTTAGCTGATAAGCTTCTGGTGCATTCAAAAACTTGTAATAATGCTGGGTGGTGAAGCTACTCTAAAACATGCTTTCATTAAAGGGGGCCTGTGCCACATAGGAAATGTGTAAGTAGAAAAACCATAATTGAAATGCCGCATTACTTTGTTCTAAACTTAGTGTGTCTTGAAATTTAAGTATACAGCACTGCCTTTAGAATTTTCCAGCGGAATTTTTCAATTTTATTAGTATAGAGGGAAAGAAACTGGATGTGGTTGGGGACTTTTTAGGTTGGTTGGTTGTTTTGTTTGATTTTTTTTTCTAAGAGATGAATTTCAAATATGACTGTAATGACCCTCCTTTTAATTAAAGTTGGAATAAGTCTTTTTAGACCAGTCACTGATTCTAAGAGGTAACTGATGATCATTGAGGTATTCAGAGGAGAGGCTGCACGGGAGCACATCAGGAAGAAATGACAAGAAGGATCAGCAGGGTCAGTGCAGAGCCCGGTGCAAGCGTTGTTTAATTGCAAAGTCAACAGAGAAGAGCCGGTTTATGCCAGAATTTGATCTTGAACAGAAATGAAAAATAGCAGAGTCCATAAATATGAATGTAAGGAGACCTTCCTTTTTTGCTTTTTGCAAAAATAGCCAAAATTCAGATTTCTGAATGCTTTCATGGTCAGAAGAATGTATAAAGCCAGTTCCTGTGGTTTGGGTTCACAGCAGCTCTCTCCTCCAAAGGTCCTTAATCCAGCATGATTTCTAGCACAGCCTCTCCATCAGTGGGAGCTCCGACTGGGCATCTCATCTGAATGAAGCCGCTTATTCTCGTGAGGCTTGTAGGGAATTAGTGTTCTTTTAAAATCTGATCCGAAAGTTGTGGGAGTCATGCAGAGACTGACGGAAAGAGAAAATCAAAAAGTTATTGTGCTTCTCTTGCAGTGATAGAAAGTGGCATGTGATCTCTGGAGGGCAGATTTAACTATAGAAGAGCTAAAACATTTTTGTATCTGTGATGCAGGGCTGCCCCACTCTGTTCCAAATCAGATTCGATGCCTGGCTGTAAGGGAGTTGTGAAAGCTCAAGCTGCAGCCTGTATGCAGAGCACTGCATGGGCCCTGGGGTAACAGGGAAGGCATCCAAGGAGAGGGGATCAATACAGACACTTGATTAGCAAAAGGGTGATGCAGAGCGTAAGGCTGGATCACTGGACAACTTCTGGTTGTAATTACTGTCACCTCTTCCATGTCGTCTCATGGGCTTCCAGGTCAGGGAGAGATTTTACAAGTTTCATTTTTTGAAGTAGTCTGTGTTTAAAATTCAAAATAAACACACAAAAAAATAAAAAGCCTGCCCTCATTCCTGGTTCATTCACAGAAATCTTAGACCCGTTATTCTTTGCATATTTTCATTAGTTAGACGTTTTTCACCTTTTTAAGAGGGACTGCAAACACACACAGACAGGGCGCTGAGAAATCTCACTTGAGTAGGTGAAGGTTTGAGTACTCATACTTCTTAATGGGCCTTGGATAATTGGCTGCCTTATTAGTCAATAAGTGACTTTCCCTGCGCTTATGGAAAATTACATCTTGATTGATTGTAGGCATGTTGTGTGTTTTTGTTTGTTTGTTTCTGCTGATAGGGAACACCCCAGCAGCGTGGTCAGAGGCAATCTAGGTGTCGCTCCCTGGGCGCAGCTTTGTGATATATTGGCCAAGCTCCACACAAAAGTAGCAAGTTCCCATTCATCAGCCTGAGCTTCAAAAGCGTGGCAGGGAGAGAGGGTTGTCTCTGTACTAATGATCTAATACACACTGTTTGTATCAAAACTGTCACAGCAAGGACACTGGTGGGAGTAAGGATGCAGTCAACTTGAAGCTGTGCTTCCGGCGTTATCTGGCACATTGGCAAAACACATCCTCAGAAGTGTAATTATGCAGAATTCACAGAGGTCTTGTGAGAAATGTGTCAAGCTGGATGTCTATTGCGATGGTAAACCAGCTCTGACATTGCTCTTTGGGATGGAATGTGATCATGTGTGGGTGTGTAACGATGTGTGTTCATACACGTGTAGGTATCTGCATGTGATACGCAGACAGAACTTGTATGGCATTGCCTGGGTGCGTATTTATGTATTTTCTCTCTCACACATGCAGAAAAGAGGTGATTAGATGCCAAAAAAGGCAGATTTTCACAATGACTTAGTAAGGCCAACTTGTAACCCTCTGATGCCGTGTCTTACATAAAGGTTTCCATGTGGCTTAGGCTTCAATCTGTCTTCCTCCTGTGCTCTAAAAGTAAGTCCTGTATTTCAAGTGGGGTTTTGAGGTCATGGGAGCCGCCTCACAAATGCGTGGCTGCTGGGTTTCCCGTGGTGGGCAGGTCAGTGGGCAGCAGGGGCTCGTCTCCTGGCAGCGCTGCGCTGGGCAGGGAGCAGCCTGGGAACGTCCCAGATACGGCCAAGACACAGGTACGGCTACTGCAGGGGCCAGGAAGTGCTTCCAGATCCTGCCTTGGCCTCCCTCTGCCTGACTTTTAGCGCAGCGTTTGACTTTCATCGCCTCTGCTAAATTTATAGAGGTGGTTATGCCAGGAAACTGCTCTGAAAACGCTTACGGGCGCCGCAGAGAAGACAAGCAAGCGGGCAAGGAAAAAGTAGTAGCTCTCCTTCCATTTTACTGCTAAAGAACTGAGATGCAAGAGATTAATGGATGTGCCCAAGGTCATATTGGAAATCTGCAGCAGAGCCAGGCGCTGAATCCAGATACTCTGCATCCTAGCTCAGTGCCGTAGCCATATTTTTTTTTCTGATAGTATTTAAAAGAAATACTGTTCCTGGAGAGTGGAACAAATCAGACAAAGAAGCTGGTGGTGTGCGAATGAGAAAAGGTCATTTGTCCTGTTTCATCACTTTGTTGTCCAAAGATCTAATTACTTGGGGAATTACCTCAATGGCTTTCAATCAGTGCCTGTCTGTCTTAGGTCATTCTGCACACCTCACCTTGTCAGTTTAAGGTGCTTTGTAAAGATTTTTTTTCTCCCCTCTTAATTAAAAAATAATGCTTCTGGCCAGCTCTTCTGCACGTGTTTTTCAAACCTATGCATGAGGCTGAATACCAGCAGAGCCAAGCACTTGTACTCCTGACATCTGCTGATTGCCGTGTAAGAAGCGAGGCGATTTTACCTGTAATACATCAGAGCTTTCCACAGATTGGAGGTGACTTATAAATTACACTGTGGAACTTCTTCACCTGCAATTGGAAAGTAATCACTGGGGTGCTGGGAGGTGTGGGCCGTTCAAGAGCACTGAATTTCTACACTGTGCCATCCCTCATGGCACATTTTAAAATCAGGAATGACTCTAAATCAGCTTGTTTTAAAATAATGTTTCAGTTCTGTTGTTGCCTTTCAGTTTCAGGATCTTTAATAGTGCACTTATATTTTCAAGGGTTTTTTTCTCTGCAGTCCTGGAGTTGGGCAAGACATGTCCTGATATGTTCCCCCACCCAATCCATGGAATCACTTCTGTGTTTTCTTGGTTCCAGCACCCAGGCCTGAACAAAACCAGCAGGTATCATACATATCACAGCAGAACCATTACAATAATGGTTCTCTGCAGATAGCAGGTTACGCCAGCACTGACCTGGAAGAAATAGAAAATCTAAAATAATGTGCTCATTCTCAATGAACAGTGCTTTCAGCCTGAAAGGTACTTGGGATCAGTCCTGGAGAGGTCCTCTCCCACTCAACTTTGTAACTCTTCCAATTCTGTTTTACACTGACCCAGATTCTCGATGACTGGTTTTTGGGTGGACTGTAGGTGTATCCCTGAGTTCTCAGGAAAAGCTTCTCCTGACCTGGCTTCTGGCTCATGGCTGGATCTTTGCACGGAGAGGATGGTTCCTTATTCTGATGCCAGAAAAGCTGACCTTTCGTGGGAAAACTTGAGTGTTAGATTGAATAGCCTTCCTCTCTTCTTCCCACTCTAGGTCACAAATCTCAAACCACATTTTGCCAGCTGCTAATTTCAGGTGAGAGCTCCAGAAGTCCTTCAGCAGCAGGCACGACTCCTGGCACGTGTCCAGCCAAGGCTGGCTCACCTTCATGCCTTGGGGGATTAATATGGGGTGCAGGAGCTCTGGTCAGGGACACAGTCTGCATTTTGCAAGACAGGCAAGTACTGAGAAGAGCAAGTCTTTGCCCCTAGAAGTTTGCAAGCTAAGTAGGCCAAATCTCAGTTAATGGCTTGAAAATAATTTTTACGAAGCTATAATTAGGTTAGATTGTACCTTACCCTCTTTTCTTTCCCCCTTCTATGAATGGAGTCAGCGACCTAAAAGCTTTGTGCCTGACTCCATCCCTTTGTTTCTATAATTAACACTGTTTGCTTAGTATTTTCCTCACTTCTGAGAGGGACAAAAGCTTTTTTTGTTCCCCCTAGATGCAATTTGTATGATACTGTATTTATTTAGAATTAATGACAATAACCTTGTCCATTCTGGGCCCTTATGCAATTAATCAATCTCCCTCAAATTCTGCAGACATTAATGAGCTCGCTTGGGTGGCAGAGAAAACACAAGAGTGAAGTTGCCTCATTTCACAGCTTTCCTAAAAATGTACCCTCATTTTTTCTTCACCTCTTCCTCCTCTCTCTGCTTTCTCTTGCCCCTTGTCTGTGCAGTCTGCTGAACCTGATCAGTGTAGTATGACCTGATCTTTACCTGAGATCATAGGTGCAAATTCAACCCAGAGTAAGCTCAAAGTGCCTTCCGAAAAGAAAGTAGAGAACTTTCCACTTTTTCAGCTACACCTTACAACATTTGTTCATCTGGGGACGTAGAGGAATAAACTTTTCAATGGAAAAAGTCTGTTTTCTCAGACTTCCTGCTTATTTAGTGTTAGGACAGTAGCTTTCCTCCAAGATCTTGAAAGCAGTGGATAAGCCAGTTCACTGGTGACTAAGTAGAAGAGCAGCAGGTGAAGTCCAGCATTTTTGTAACAGCTTCCGTGGCTGTGAGAGGTCACAGATCTTTATTGCTCTTACTGTAGAGACAAGTACCAGGGGCTGGGTTTTACAAAACAGCACCAAGTTCACCTGAGCAAAAGAAATCGAAGAAAAGTCAGCCAGTGTAATGGAGCTCCACTATTTGCAGAGCTCTGCAGAGCACCAAACACCAGTTATCACCCCAGTGGGAGTGCCCGTGAAATGCCCACACTGTTGGGCATTAAAGGTGTTAATCAGGGATTTTGGTAGCGCTCTGCTGAGGCTCTTATTTGCTGGCAGTTGTGGATCAGATTTACATGAAGTCCTAAACTAGCAAACCCCAAATTGAATAAAGCTGTGTTACTCCGCAATTCCTTTTTCATGTCAGCAGCTAATTCAAGTTACTGTTGACCAAAGGTCCTTTCACAGTCACCTGGCAACTTCTACTGAATCACATTAATCATCCTCATAAAGATGTGCAGAGGTGAAAGAGCTTTTAGCAGTTTCAGACTGAAAGTGTCTTTTGAAAGAATAAATGGAATAATTTTGTGGCATTTAAAATACCACTGTGCCACGCTTCAGCCTGCACATCCTTGGGTGAGTTTAAAATTGCCCTTGCATTAAGCACAGTGAAAAGGGTCTCTCCAACGTGTCTGTAACACTCTGCTGCAGGTCACACAAAGGATTGCTTTTTTTCCCCAACGGGACAAGAGTAGCAATATCAGTTTTGAAACTTCTGGGCTGATCCGTCAGCTTAGTCCTTTACTCAGCATGACCTTTATCATCCCATATCTTGCTAGAGCCAGAGATTAGTGATTTGTCTTTGGAAAGATCAGGCTTATCATTTCTAGATGCTGTTTCATATCTGTATATTTATATCATTCTCTCCCTTGGCACTTCAGTATGTGGTATGAAGCATTGGGTTTTAGCTCCAACAATTCTGAGAGGGGAAGAACAAAACACTAGTGAAATGTCAGCATTATTGCAGCGTAAAGAAGAATATTACAATGTTTGCAGTCAGTATGTGTCTTCTTGTGATGAAGCTTCCTCTCTGAGAAGAGTACAGTTATTTTCATTTTACAAATAAGCAATTGAGATAGAAATAAGCATAATAGTTTTACTGAGATCGTAGAAGGAGCTTTGAGAGAGCCAGTTCATCTCCCATAAATCTGATCAAATCAGCTAATGGAGGAATATTTATGCAAGAACAGAGGAAACAGAAGCCACTGGGTGTGTGTAAGAAAACATCCATAGGCAGCTTAGATTGGTGCTTTCAGAAGTGTCATTCTTTGTACCTGGAACTTAGTTTCTAAGTACTCCCTACAGTGAAGTAGAGAGCACTGCTGTTTATTAATACTCTTCCTTGGTCAAAACTGAATGCTCAACACAGTAATTCTCATCATATACGGGGTAATATTTCGGTCAAGCGGTAAACCTGAAGACTGATACGAAAAGCCTTTTATTTTTTTTAATTTTTGAAATTATATATATATATATATATTTTAGCAAGAGCCAAACTTTGTAGTATTTGTTGAACAAAATGCATGAAAGTTTATTAAGCAAAATAAATAGAGGAAAATCAAAATATTTAATCATGCAACTACAAAGGGAGGAATGAAACAGCTTGGCAAATTGCATTTGCAGCACAGTAAAATGTGTACCGTGTCTGCATAAGTAGTAAATCAGCATTTTTATAGCACTGCCATGCGAAGCCTCAAAGTAGAGATATGTAAATATTACAAAGTACAGATATGTTTGAATATAAGAATGTAAACACACCAAACCATAGACCAAAATTAGGCAATCACCTCCTAATAATTATTTGTAAACATCCTGTTAATCTTAGAACTCTCTATTTGATGTTTCAATACTCCCTTCAGGGATGATACATTGCATGTAAGGCTGCATTCAAATAGTCATTAGTTTGGAAGTTTCCGTTGTTAGCAGGATACTGGGAAGATAAATGATGAATTGTGGTTTCCGGAGTCCATCTTTTCTTTGCTCCCCGTAGGCCTCGTGCTGTCTCCTCTTGATTTATGCCAGAATCAGAACTTGCTTTCAGTGTGACTGGTTTAGTCTGAGTACAGGCTTCCTTCTGGGGTCTGCGGCAGGGAAATCAAACCCGTTGGGAGCTGCCACACATCTTGTCCCTGGGGCCTAAGGAAACCTCCATCTCCACACTGCTGGTTTTCTCCTCCGTGGCTCACAGACTGGCTGTCTCTAGAGGCCTGCTCTGGAGGTCGTTAAAAGCATTGGGAATGCTGATACTGGCTTAATGGCTCCAGGTATAGCTAAATAATGTCAAGAGAGCTGTAAATAACTGCTTTGGGAAGATGGCTCCTTTCCCAACTGTGCATAGCAAGGGGTGGCACTTGCTGCCAAGTTTTGTGGTTTCATCATGGGCTCTGTGGTCTTTTGAATTTATACACAAGCTTAGGATCCTCTGCATGAGATTTACTGAAGATCTGAGATTTCTTTGATTGCTTTTAAGGAGTTTCTCTTGTCACTCTGTGGTAGAAAGCAAGCTGGCAATGCAGTCTAGAAACCAAAAGGGGAAAAGGTGTGCTTCAGATTGATTATTTTTGATGAAAGGTATTTTTTAAGCTGGATTCATGGTTCCTGGGTCCTCTCTCATCAATCTGAATGCTCATCCCTGTTTGCTGAACCCTTGCTCTGCAGCCATGCTGCTTTGCTTTCTCGCTCCTCTTGGCAGTGCTGGGTATTAAGGTGTTTTATCCTGTTCACCCAGTTTACGACCATCCAAGGTAACTACAAAGAGTGAAAACACAAAAGAGGCTCAGAGAAAGCCTGTGATTAAAATGGAGAAGAGGATGGAAAGGCAGGTCCAGGATTCAGTCCAAATATCCAGCTCAACAGAAATATTTTAATTGCAGATCAGACCCTGAACACAGATGTGCTGTTCCCGTGCTTTGAGTCTGAACCTTGATAAAGCACTTTGACATGAATGGATCTCTGGAAATAAACAGCAGGTTGCCGGTACAAGGCAATTGTTCCAGCACTGCCCGGGCAGTGGATGAGCTGCTTATTGCTCGGGGCCTCTGCCAGCACTTTGACAAGAGAGTACGAGGGAGATGAAGAGCCAGAGGAGGGTGGAACCTGAAGAGGAACTTGCTCCAGTTAGCAGAAGGCATCTCATCAGACTGAGCTGGGCACGGAGCACACTCGGGGTTAGCTCCAGTCTTGCCTTTCCCCTCCAACAGTTACATAAGTGTTTGGAAAAATAACTTCGCTTGGCAGAACACGGTGTATGGAAAATGAACTCGTTTCTCATGATGATTTAGATGCCACAGATTATGAAGTTAAGGCTCTTGTTTTAAAGGGTTGCAGGCTTTTAACAGAGATCACAAGGAACATCATGCTTTGGGATTTAACATTTATTCATTCAGTTCATCAAGTAGTGATGTGCACATAGTACTTTGTTGCAAGCATCACAGTGCTCATAGTAGCCCGAGGTTATGAACAAGGGATCTCTAGACAGTACAGAAAAGGTTGGCCTTGCTTAGTTCTTACCCAGTTGTCATATAATTTCTCCTTAGATCTGACTTGCACGTTTTGTACTTTGAACAAATACAAGCAGTGCTTTAGCTCACCTCCCCTGCTTTCTGTTGATAAAGGGCTTTACCAATTGATCCTCGAAGGAGCAGTGGAATGGGTGATTTTTCTTGCCGGCGAGTTTCAGCCATACCAGGACTGTGATAAAATCACCAGAGCCTGTCTGCGCCGAACACCAAAGTAATCAAAATTAACATACTACTAAATTTTCTCAGAAGCCTTTGAGTTAAAATTATTAAACACCTTCCATTTCCTTTGAAAACATTAGCACAGCCTGGGTTTACAGAGATCATATGGTAATCAGAGCAGGGTTTCTGCTGAGTTCATGTCAGAATTTTACTGGCCGCATTCGGGAGGAGGGAAGGGGACATGATGAATACAGTGTAATTTTATCAAAAACAGTATCCATTGATTTCAGTAAGGAATAATATTTCCATGTGCATTTCCTTCTCTCTTGTGCTTTATTTTCCCCCCATTTTGAAAGATGTTATTGCAGGTTTTAAAACCATACGAAAATGCTGTCGCTTTTTCCAGAGAGGTGAAAAGTTGAACGTATAAATTCCAACAGAACAGTTGGATCTCGTGGTAATTCCTGCATGCAGATCTTCCATCAGGAAAGAAGTTGTCCAAGTTCACAGTCCAGATCTCCTCCAGTGACAGCCAGCTCAGTAGCTACATACAGAAGTGGCAGAGACCAAAAGGCCCATTGATCCCTGTTCTTTCCACTTCCTGACTCGTGTCCTCTCTCTCCAAACCACCAGTATCCTGTGATAGCCATTGCACTTCTTCTCAGCCTCTGCCTTAGGTCAAACAGGCCAAAGTCTTGTGTACCTTTTCTATTTCCCCTTATCCACAGAAATTAGGTTGAGAAATTGGAATTCGTTCGGCATGGCTACCTAGAGCTTAGCACAGCACTCCAGTATTAGGAATGGCACCTCTTTGGTGGTGAAAACATGTCATCTCAGAAATTCTGAGATTTTGTTGCCTTTCTCACGATGGCATCAGATCTTATGGTCTGTCCATGACTGCCTCATTACCCCTGTGGGGTTGCTGTATCTGCAGTGCTTCTCATGACTGAAGGAGCTCTGGTCATTGCTGCTGCCATCTAAACTTTGCTCCAAAGTCTTGGATGCTCAGATATCACTGGGAGTTGATGCTGGAAGTGACTTCCCTGTTGATTTCCTGGAGAGGTTTTTATGCTCAGACAGTGTGTATAGCAAGTTTATTGGTGCCCATCTACCACTTCAGTTCATGGCAGGTTGCCTTCTGCATCACTCCTCTTCAAGGAGGCAAGGTCAGGCATAGGGTCACACGTGGTGGGGGGGTCTTAATTTTGTCACAGGTACTTCCTGATGAATAACGTGAGCAGTGTCTGTGCTTTGATGTGCGCTGTGGCTGTTGCACACAGGAGCTTTTTCAGCATTTTGCTGACCCGGAATAGAAGGACAGAGATGATGTTGGTTTTTCTAGTCAAGAAACTGATGATAGTTGATGAGCTGGATGGCATCAGGCTTGTTCTCCATTAATGCCGTCTGTAGCTGCACAGCACAGTGCCGGGACCCGCTGTACACAATGTGTTTTCATTTGCACTAAGCTGTTTGGGGCTTTTTTCTCAGAACTCAGCTCTCTCTGTGCTCACAGTAACTGTTGTCCTAGAAATCTTCATGAAAGGTTATTGCAGTTGTAAGACAATTTGATGCAGCAGCGCTCTTAATGCAATTATTTATAACAATGATCACAGAAATGAAGAAAACATGTTGAAAAAACTTATTAAAAACCTGGTAAAAGCAGTATTGCTTGTGCTGTTGATTAACAGCGTTCAGTTGCTTTGCGTTGCTCGTTACAATGAAATCAATGGCCTTGCTCACTTTTTTTCCCATTTGTGTAAATACAATCCATGCTAATGAATATGATGTTTGTGCACATCCAAAGCGTTTGTCTTGGGGACTACAAGTAGCAGTTTATTTATAACCTCATCGGAATCAGATCAACATCCAGGCCAAGCTTTTTTTCTCTCTCCTTATTAAGAGCATGGAATAACTTTCATACAACTATATATATGTTGCTAGAGCAGAACCCATGTAGTGCAGGGAAGCTCATAGCATTGGAGTATTTGCCGTGTCACTAATGTTTTCAGTAGCTGCAAGCTAACCCTTTAGAAATCAGTCAATGCTTTCACTAAATGGTAACATCTAATTTTTGAGTGCTTTTACAAAATCCACACAGTTGATGAAAGCAGATTAAAGGAGCATGAAATTAGTGGGGCTTGCATCTCTTTATGGTTTGTGAGCTGAACTATTATTGGTCTCCAGACCTGATTCAGAATCTCAATAAATGAAGGCCAAAGTTTCTTATATTTAGATTTTCTAAATAGAAGAGCTTTCAAATTACCTTCTTCACACCAGATGAGCACCAAATCTCTTGTACATTTGTGTATGAAATTACCCTCCGTTCTTCTCTTTAAGCTGTAACAAAAAAGAGCAAAATGTTGAATGAACTAACACTTTGGCATGAGTTTAAGGGCCAATGGTGATTACTAGGGCCTGGGGAGAAGTGTTCCCTGGGGCCACATTATTGCCTTGATTCTAATGATGGGCTGGCGCGGACTGCATTTGGAAATCAAATAATGCACCAGACTGTTAAACTCCCATTAAAATGGTGGTGTCTGTGGATCAGGGCTTGCATTATTATGTAAACCCCAGTCCAGAGTTACAGAAGAAATGCTCTGTAGGAGCACCTGGAAAAGATCTGGGCTTGTCTACTGGTCCAGATGACTATATTACATGACTATTTAATTATTTACTATCATAATATCCATACTGTGTTAAAATCCTTCTGGCTGAAAAAGAGGACCCTGAGAGTTCGAGTTTTTCAAGCAGAAAGGTGAGTAAGTAGAGACTGTTATTGTAAAAAGACTACAGGATGCAGGCAAAGCTGTAAAAATTGTTTGTGGTCACACCTTAATGTGGTAACTTCCCTCTTCCTTTTATGTGTATTTTTTTTCCCTTTTCAAGTATGATGCAGAAAATGATGCTCAGGAAGGTGTCATGAAGGTTTATATCCTTCATAGGTCTTCTATGAAAGCAAGAAAGCAATGGATGGGTGGGTATGTAGTGCTTGTAAGAGCCAGGGAGATGGACGGCAGGAAGGTGCCAGGGGGAGCGAGGGAAAAGTGTTGTCCTGCTGGAGGAGATGTAATATTAAAGCAATACTGCACTCCTGAAGAGAGGAAGGCTGGTCAAAACGCTGTTCTGAGAATGTTTTTACTGGCAGAGAGTCCTGTGTGTGTTTCCAAGGTGAGGCAGTTAGGCTGCAAGACAGCAAGGAAAGGAATTAAATCCCAAATAAGGCAAACAACTTCTAGAAGCAAGAAATGGCAGGTGGAGGAAGATCCCCACTGTGTGATGTAAGACAATAGGAGCTCAGTGGTGGGCTGGGACTTGGTTTCTTCCCTCCGGGGGAGTGAGACATCCCTAGGATTTATTAAACTCCCAGTAATCTTAGTTTTTCCTTAAGTTGGTGTCTGAAAAACGGTTGAGCCAACTGACAGCTCCTTTTTTGCATGCTCTTCATGTGTAGGGAAGCTCAGTTGACATTTTGGCGTGTTAATCTTACTTTATACACAGAACGTAAGGTGCACACACTTCAGCCTCTTTGAGTGACTGCTCAGGGTGTGAGGGCACGGGACATATCAATTCCAGCCACCTGCCTGAAAGGAGGTGCAGTGACAAAAATGCTCTATTTGCTAGGAGGTTTAAAACCCATGCTGCCAAAACCATTTCAGTGTTAAGATCATCTGCCGTCATGCCAAAATTAAGAAAAGAAAAAAAAAAAAAAGGGAAAAATGTTTATGGTACAATCAGAAGCAGAACAATCTGTGATTCCTAGAGAGCTCTGCTCAGCAAGGCTTCCACAAATGTGAGAGTCTATTGCTTAGGGAAAAAAGGTGGGAAAGGAAAAATATTTTCCAGAGGTAAAGTTACACTTACACTTTGACTTTTGGTATTGTTTTAATTTTAATTTTTAAAATATTATACCCGTGACTTGGTTAACCACAAAAAAACTGGTTTTATATTTGATGTTCTTAACAAACATGGGTTCTCAGCCATCCCCAGATAGTTTTAGTTTTTAAATACAAACTTTTATTCTTCTGCCATGCTCTTCTTCACAGATGTGTAATTATTTTCGTTTTAAGATAGTAAATACTGCTTTACCTTCACAGTCTGTCGAGATACAGAAGTAAGATGACCTACATTGCCACACTAGGATAATATGTAGCACAGAATTGGATCCCTGGTATCTCTAATATAAGAAAAATGCCCAGTGAATTGCAGTTTATGCCTGTTCACCTGCTCTTAGCACAGAATAAATGTGTTGTAGCAGCTGGGGATGGATGGCAGGGTCTGCTGCCCCCGAGAAGAGCCCCTGTAAAAGTCAGGTGTTTGCAGTGAGCCTGCACCGCTTTGTAATGTACAGTTAGAGTCACCAAAATAAGAATGTAAGCCTGAGTTCTTGCACAAAAAAATCCAGAAGTTTTCATTGAAAGCAGAAACTTTTGCACTGAATGCCACATTTGGGTTAAGGACACTTTTTACTGGAGAAACGTTTAAATTCTCAGTGAAATTTAGTTTCCTATAGTTTCATTTTTCACCCATCTATCCATCCATCTATTCACCAAGCACATTAGCTGTGTCTGTGCTGCCTTTGGTTGCTGCTTTCAGGTCTGGGTTTGAGCACAGAGAGCCAAATGTCTGAAGACAGCTGTCAGTGCTGCTTTTAATGGGCAGAGCCTGAGCGTGATCCGTTCCCTCTCCCAGGCCTTGCAGAGAGCTGGAGGGTGACCCAGCAAAGCAGACGAGCAATCTGCACAGCAGAGAGTTTCACCTGGAGCCTTTTGTGTGCTCCTTTTTTATGTGCTGGGTTATTGCTGAGTTATTGCACTCATACCAAGGTACATAAACGTTGTGGGGTTTGGGTTTTTTCCTTCTCCAAATGCACAGCTATAAAACCCTCCTTGCTGAGAGAAAAGGTGGTGTAACAACTACGTTTTCTTCGATGTCTTTTTGTTTCTGTTTGGTGTCTCTAGCTGAAAAATATTTCAGTCATCAAAGGTTTGATCCAAGCTAAGAGAATATGCTCATCCCTCTGTTTTCAGCGGGAGCTTACATTCATAAACTGGTTTTGATTAATATTAACGCCAGGTTTTAGATTCTCAGTTCAGATGACAGAGGAGACCTTTGAATATAGCTTGGCTGCATTGCCTGCATACTTAAACATCTTCACATATTTCAAGACTGAGTGAAATCAGCCCTGTGCCTTACAGTGGTACTTTTGAGGTGAGGGACTCAGAGAGGGGCCAAGCAGTGACCTCTGAAGACATCTCACAAAAGAGACAGGGCACCGTGATATTATGCAATATCACAGGGAAAGAAATCAGAATGAATTCTTTTAATCAAATAAAGATCAGAGTATTAGGAGCAGAAGATAGCTTTTTCATCTACAGGAAATGAAATCCCAGATGAAAAATTCTCGCCAGATACTCACAGATGTATGCTCACTTCCAACTAGCAAAAGAGCAAAGATCAGATTTGCTGTTTCACCTGTAAACAATTAAAGAAGTGAGAACTCAAATAACTGTCTACCAGCAACCTTAAAATGTGTCAGAACCTGGAATTTCTGGCAAACTTGATGCGAATCTCAGTCCCATTAAGTTCTCACTAGGCCTGCAAGTTAGTTGTTGGCACCAGGAAAAAGTAACTGTTGGCAAATGATGGTACAATGTGCTAAGCATTGAAAACAACAGTGAAGCTATTGTGTGATTTGCTTAGAATTGTAATGAATTAACACAAGATAGATCCTCCAGGACAGGTGCTCCGTTCACTGATGGCAGTAGAGATCTTCATGACTGGCAGAGTTGCTCTCTGAGAAATTGCTCTGACTTCTCTGAGCTGGATTTGTTTTGCTCTTGTTTGATTTAGAATACCATTATTTTTGGTATTCACAGGCAATCACAGGCTATTATGATATCCTGCACAAGAAAAGCATAGCCCAAAACTCTCTAGAAGGTCAGTCATAATACCTCATTTACCTAATCAGATCAACTCTCAGCAAAGGGGTGTGAGCCAACGAGCTGTGCAGATGCTGTTCTGCAGCTGGTAAGCTGTTGTAATCTGCTGCGTGAGGGTCAGAGCACAGAGAAGCCAACCTAAAAACCTCTGTTGATTTTGGTAGATCTACCCTAGGGCTTACTGACACATGCAGGTTTTATGTCTGGTTGAAGAGAATGTTGTATATGTTCACCAAAAAGTGATACCTGATGGTGTGGACCTCATGAGCAACATTCAGTATTTGAATGGAACATTGTAAAGGAATTTTTTTATTTCTAGTCTCTTCATTCCATTTGTTATCACAATTAAATTCTGCATTTTATTTTTAATGATTTGTCTAGCAAACAGTTGAAAACACAGGCTACCTCCTGACTGAGTGAAAGGTCTAAAAGTTCATTTAAAAGAAATGGATGTATAAGATAAATCCAAAGGCATGTGTAGCAAACTAAAAATCGTAGGTTATTTATTTTTGCCATCTTTTTCAGCCAATGATCTGTACACCAACATCAATATCTGAAGACAGGAAAATTGGTGCAAGCAACATGAAGTTTCTGCTGTGTTATTGACCATATTGGCTCACCATGTATGGTTTTGTGTGTACTTACGACTTACGTGTGTATTACTTTTGTGGTAGGTGCTAAGTTTATGGTGTTCATAACTTCGAAGTAAACCTTGAAGGTCTATCAAGACCTTCTGTCTTTCTAGACTCACTATCAGTGATAGGATTATATGTGTGATCTTTCTTGCAGTTCTAGAGAACTGGACCTAGTGGCTCACTGGGTCCCTTTCAAACCCAATTTTCTAAGATAAGCAAATTTCTGAGATGGTAGGAAAGGTGATTTGGGGTTTTCTCACTGGATCTGGTATGGGCTGTTGCTGTTAAATGATTGTAAAGGCCACTGTGAGGGGAGAGGTGCTGACTTTCAGACACAATATCATTAACTTGTGGTCATTAGAAAAATCCCATGATACTTTTAGAAAAAGTAGAGTAGTTAACCTTGGTGGCTTGGCCAGACTCCAGCTTTTGTAATTGCATCCTGCCTAACTAAAATTGCATTGCACTCATTCAGTTGGATGGCGTATTCTTCACCTTTTACCCCAAGCTGCTGAGTAGTTCTGCTCAATACTTTCTATATTTCAACCCAGAAATATCTTAATTCAGCGTTATTTGTTTTGAGCAATAGTTCTTAAAGTGCTTTGAAATCCTTCTGGCTGAAAGTTGCTGTCAGCTCTAAATGTAAATTTTCTTTGTTGCCAGCTGTAAATCAGGGAGGATTTGACATCAAAAGATCTGTATGCCTTGCCACCACTATGATTTGAGTTGAGCTCCTGAAAACCCGGGCAGAGCGTGCATTAAACACAGCCCTTTGCTGCTAGGATGTCAGGCAGGCAAGCGAGTAACATCGTCTACCTGTGGATCAATAGTGTGCTCTTCAGGGACACTGATACTCTGTGGCACGCGGGGAATTAGCTGCCTGGTAGCGATGGTCTTAGCTGTAAGAGAGCATGGCCATGCTCCAAACGCTGCCAGAGGTTAACGTCCTGGTATGCTGCAGGCTCGGCTGAAATGTGATTTTTGTAGGCAGCCAAGGGAAGCTTTTGCTTGTTTGCACTGAAACCTGTCTGGGGAGTTTGGAGTGGACTGTGGTCTAAATATAGTGGTGATTGTTTTCTAAGCAAATCTTTTTTTTTTTTTTTGACAAAAGTCTTCCATCCATGCATCAAAGCAATCGCACTTCAAGGGACTTTATCTCTGTAGATAAGGCTATGTGATACAGGAATTAGGAAAGGAATAAAGCTGGAATTAGTGCTAAATCCACAGTAATATTCTGCTGTGAGATACTTCGACCCGCAGTTCTTTTCAAGTTGCACTGTGTGCACTGCCAGCCCGCTGTATGTGCTTGTAATGAAACATTAAAGGAAGTTCCAGGCACCTGAAGGTGAAAATCACCTGTTTATTGTTCTCTTGGTAGTATCTGCTGTGAGAGTCAAAACCTGCCCATGTCCCCAGAAAGCAAGCAGAGAATTCAAGGGTGAACATGAAAGGGGAAAGAAACAATCTGCCTAGGGAGAGGGGTAATAAAGACAAAGCTTTGTGCTTTGCCCAAGTGTAAATTCAGGGTTATTTTCCCTTCAGATAATTCTCTGTTCTTCTCCTTGATTTTTTTTTCTTGTGGGATGCAGGCAGACTGCACCAGCACCGGCAGTTCTGCTCTTGGGGTGGCTTTTGCTGGCATCTGTGGCTTGATCCAATGCTGACCAAAGGCAACGCAATGCTCCCTGTGGACTTCAGCGAGTTTGAGAGCAGAAAGCTCAAGTGCTCCAACAGTGTCTTTATTCTGCCAGTCCCTTCAGAGGGGAGATGCTTAAAGCCACCTTTTATCCAAAAAGCCTGAAAGTTTTCAGGCTTTCATGTGCTCAGACCAGGGAAGTTTGGGTTTTTTTCCCCTTTTCTACTGAGAGCCTGTGGCCCCTGTTCATAGGCTGATAACCTGCCTGGTGCTTATCTGTCCGAGCGGAGCATCTCTCCGTAGGGCTTACGTGGAGCCCAGCAGAGCTGCTGCCTGCAGAAGGGGGCAGGCGTTTCCCAGCCAGGGCTGTCTCCTGTCCTGTGGAGCATTGCCACTCAACAAGCAGAGTTACATTATCTGAGACACAGCTTATAAGTGTCATTAGAGGGCCGCGGGTGTAACAAATATGGCCCAAGGAGCAAGGGTAAGGATGGCTTTGTGCTGAGTGTGGGGCTAATCAGGGACTCTTGGCACCGAGCATATTTTGTGGTTCCTTGTCCTGGTGGCAGTGACAGGCGGAGGTGACAGCCTGCCCACAGCCTCTGTTGCAGGGGGGTTTGGGAGCAGGGAGACCTTCTCCCATCCATCATGCTGCTTTCTGGTGAGACTGGGGTGGGCAGGGAGAGGGGAGAACATTGGCAGTTTATAAAACAAGCAGCTGACCGCTTCAGTCTCCTGGCAGCACAACTGCAAATCTGATTTCAGATCATGTTTCAATATATTCAGTAGCAGCCAGGTTTTATTCACACAGAGCCAACCCCCTTCCTTAATGTGATGACTTTCCTTCCCTACCCAAGAAAATACTGTACTCACCCCTCTTCATTTCTGCAAATGGTTCAAATTGAGCCCACAAGGATTATTTACTCAACTCTGTGCCTTGCTTCATGAAACACTGAAGTCTGTGAAATGAATCATAGGCAGAGGTGGTTTTGTTTTTTAAATACCATGATTAGCCCTTGCTCTTGGCTCTCTTAATACCCTCTTGTATTCAGAGCATGCAGAACTGCTACCCAAACATAGTTGCCACAGTAGGCCTGGGTATGCTTATTATAAATTTATAAATTGCTGGTGGTATTCTGGATTCCCTTAGAAATGCAAAATTCATAGAAATATGAACTTCATAGTTGAACTTAGTGAGTTGGCAGTTTTAACAGGTGAAGATGTGTGGTCTTATTTAGTTGGGCAAGGCACAAATGTTGATGCAGTTAGCATTGCTCCTCCAAAGCCTGGCAATGGGAGCCTTGGTATTCTTTGACATTTATTCTGTGCTTTCCATGTGTTCTAGCAGTTCAGGCTGATTTTCTAGTTATCTACACACCCAGCTATTTTTCTCAGGCATTCTCCAGCTGCGAAGACAAGTTTACATTAGGTCTTATGGAACACACTCCTCTACTGGAAGCAGCTCTTCCACCTCCAACGAAGACATGTGGCGTTGCCATAGTAATTTCTTCTTACCTGTTTGTGGAATGTCTACCCTGTCTCATCGCTGCAAGCCCTGTCTTATTCAAAGCCTTCAAAGCCTCCAAAGCTCCATACTGGGATGCTTCCAGAGGAGCAGTGACTGGCAGTGAGAACATTAGCCTGGGCTTCTGCCAAGTTGAGTTCAGATTCTATTCCCAAAGGCTGTGCTGAGAGTGGCCGTGTTCTGGTCCCGTACAGGGATGGCATATGGTGCATAATCCCAGCTCCTGCTCTCGGATGTGAGGAAATCCAGTTTTGTGGCCCCAGAGTGAGGCCCAGTCTGCCAGGCCGTGGCTGGGCAGTGGGAACACACAGCTCTGCAGTGCCCACACAGTGAGCAGCCTCAGCACAGCCTCCATGCTTAGGTCTGTCCATGTGAAATGTGACAATGGTTTTCTCTCTAGGAAATGTTCCATGCAGATATAGACACAGTGCAAAAAGAAAGCCAGGGTCTAAAAAGGGCAACTAAGACCAATGAGACACTGTAAATGGCCATCAAAACCATCCTGTCTGCTTCTGTTGCCTTCGGCTCCCGGCAGCCGCTGTTCTCCTGTGCAAAGCCATCTCTTTTCTCTGGCTCAGGACTCAGGTGGCTGCTCCTACAGGTCAACATGTGCTGGGAAGTAGGTGTTTCAGATGATACTGATGAGTTTTTCTGGGGCATTCAACAGATTTGGGAGCAGGTGGCAGGTAAATGAGAAGGTGGTAGCTATATTTTGGTTACTGTAGTCATCTCACCAGAACCTAGATCCTCGGGCTCAAGGGACACCTCATCAGAGGATGAGATCTTTGGTGTGTGTCTGTGGCACTTACCTCTTGTGTAGTAATGGTGGAATTTGCTGTCATGTCGTCAACAGGTGACATCTTTATTTCTCTTCTGAATTTTTCTAGCAGATTCTTCGTCGTGTAACAGAGAGGTTAGCTTTAAGCTCACAGATGGCTGTGTAAGTCCTAGGAGCACTGATTTCAACACCTAAAGTCCCAAACCCAATTAAAGCATGAGGATGGGTGCTAGAGTATCTGGAGATAAGAAAAATGTGTTAGCAATAGTCTGAAAGCATTATCTGCACGCCTCAGCCTTTTCTGTGGAGCAGGGCACAAAATTGCTATGAATTCAAGTGTACTTAAAAGGTTTGAAAAAATAGATCTGCAGCAATATCGTGATCGGAGTAGACAGCAGAGGTTGTGGTTCGCTCCTTCCCATGTAACTCCAAAGTAAGAGGCAATAGTGACATTCAAAATTTGTGGAAGCAATTAAGGAAAAAGCCCTGGTGTCATGAGGCCTGTCCGGGATTTCAGGAGTGGTTTATGGGCCAGCTGGACAGTGTGGAAAAAACAGTGTGGCTGGTGGCTGCTCAGCCAGAGCAGCATGGAAAGGAGGTTTGGCCTTTAGCAAAGTACACGCCAGGGAACAGTGCTCTGAAACATTATATAGGTGCTGGGGAATCCACTGAAATGTAGTACAGGTGCTAAGAATGCACTGAAACATTATATAAGTGCTGGGAAATCCACTGAAATATTATACTGGTGCTGGGAATGCACTGAAACCTTATATAGGTGCTGGGGAATATCTGCTGGCACCAGACCAATTGCAAAAGATAAATAAAAAAGGGAACAATGTTACCAAAGACTCCCTGGGAATAAATCGTTGAGCACTGATTAAGTCTCTGGGGTCTCAAGCCAAAAGAGTGCGAAGAAGGAATGCAGATAGGCTCCAGGAAATTGAATGTCTCCAAGAATGACCTGTATCATTTTTTCCATTTGTTAATGATACCTTTGATGTGATTTAGAGCTCAGCTAGTTGGACTATTTAGATCCATCCATTTGGATACTGGTAGCAAGAGAGAAGAGTAGCTCACATAGACAAGGTGTTTAGAGCCCTGGCAAGGATTTTTGAAGCTGACTATAATGTTTTTCAACTGCTTAAGGTCCTCATTGGCTTTGAAAGGGTTCTGAACCAAATACTGGAGAAGCAAGCATAAAGCAGGTGCTCCGTTTTACCCTGGCAGTGGTGAAAGACCACAAATAATTTGGGATAGCATTTACTCAGATGTTTAGGTTTGCCACTGTTTTAGAAGGATGAGAAATAACATGATTCAAAGCCATAGTGAAAGTACTAGTGCTGCTTGGTAAGTTGGAGCATATTTCAGTGCCAGTGTTTAAACAGGGATTGGTTCAGAGCAAGAAGAGCCTATTCTGACATCTCAGGGAGGCAGTGACAGTCAGTACTTACAGACAGAGCAGGGAAAAGACAGGTACCTGTCCCACAGTTATGTGTGACCACAGGCTAAGATCAGGCTTCTGATACTGCATAACCTCTGTTAATCTATTTATATTGTAAATAAAGAGTAGCCATTGAAAGGGCAGTAGTGGTTTAACCCCAGCCAGCCAAAATACAGCCCTCTGTGAGTCACTGTGAAGAAAATTAACTGTACCTCAGCCAAAATCAGCACAAAATTGTATGCTTCCAGAGGGAAAATAGATGATCTGTAAACATTAATATCCAGAGTCCAGTCGAGGTTTGGACTTCTGTTTGCAAATGTATTTTGTAAAGGGCAGAAGTAAAATAAGTAAGGAAAAAAAATGTAGAAGCGGATCGAAAAACATAATGCTGTATATGCCACTGAGATTAGCTCAGATGGTCAGAGCGTGATGCTAATAACACCAAGGTTGTGCATTTGATCCCTGTATGGGTCATTCACTTAAGAGTTGGACTCAGTGATCCTTGTGGGTCCCTTCCAACTCAGAGCATTCTGTGACTCAGTGATTGTATGTTTTTTCTTTGTTTCAAATAATGGTGGTGTGATGGAATAGCTTAATGGATGTTTTTCCTTTGGCCGGATGCAAGTCCAAGAGCAAAATGGAATCCACTTAAGTAGGATATGCATATATGTCTTATAGGTCACATACTGCAGGGAGTCTTTTAGTAAACCTGACCACAAGTCCCTAGACACTCCTTCTGATAGCAGAGAGTGTCTAATGCACACTGTTCTTGAGGGTAATTACCAGGAAATGCAGAGGGATCAATCATACTTGATGCGCCGAGCAATTATATTTATTCCCTGAAAAGTCTTTAATGTTCATGGGATGCAAAGTGTGTGAATTTCATTTTAGCACGGAAATATTGTTAGGAAAACAACAGCGTTAATGAAGCAGAGAGCACAGTGTAAGGCCATGAAGCTGCTCAGACATTAGGGAGATGATCCCCATAAAATAATCCCATTTTAGATATATGTACTAAGAAAGAAGCAGGAATTTGTGGCTTGGGTTGGGGTCTTTGAGAAGAACCATTCCTTTTGTGCAGGCCAAAACTGTACAGGGGACATGTGGTGCTTTTGTCATTGAGGGCTCTGAGATGGGAAACAGTGAAGAAAGTGAACCCAGATCCAGACAAGGATGTGATGAAGAAGGCTGTGCCTGATTTAAGAGTGATAAAAATGCCAGGTTCTTTGAGATAAGAGAGAACCGTGTTTCATGCGCTGCTGCAAGGTTTTGGATATGCTGGCGGGCACTTGGAGCTCTTTGCAGGCTTAGCTCCTGGAAGTGGTCCATTGTGTTGGCAGAGCTGGGTCGCCTGCTTTGCAGCCAGCTCAGCCGCCAACTGTCAGGTCACTGGAGGTTTCTGTTCCTCCAAAGCATCTTTCCTGCAGCCAGCACAATGCATGACTGTGTCTTTCCCACTTGCTTCATTAGCTCTTTGATTAAACTACCTGTGATAGTAAGACCAGAAAAGGAGATCAGTGTTTCCGTTAATAAGGTGGTAACTGGGAGCTAGGCAGAGCATCTGGGGGATGCTGGTTCTGTGGAGCAGCTGGGGTCCTCTCAGACGGACTCCTGCTACCCACCCTGACTTCCTCCAGCCCTCCCCTGACTTCTGCAGCTGTCCATGGCATGCTACTGATGCTCCCACCAAACGCTGGAGGGCAGAGGAGGAATTCTGCTCTACCAAAAAGCCAGATCATTAGCGAACTTCCTACAACCACGATTATCTCAGGAAAGAAAGGGCCGCCAGCTCTGGCTTGGACAGCTGGGATTTTCTGGCCTGTCCAGATTCCGGGCAGTGATGGAAAAGCCTGTGCTGTCCTCCTTGGGTGTTCAGGATCAAAAGAAATCTGGAAGCAGAAATCAAAGCTGGTAGCTGTTTCTGGTTTGTTTGACCAATGTGATCAGAAAGGCGGTGCTACCCAGAGCTGGGAGGGTGGCTGGAGCTGGTGGGGATCTGCTGCTGCCTTCCCATGGTGCTGCAGGAAACACAGTGCCACCCCACAGGGAATGGGAAGAGGAGCCAGCACCAGGAGCTGCCTGTTTGAAATCCCAGGATAAGAGATGTGGTGCAGACACCAAGTTTTGTTAAGCTGAAAGAAGGCCTGATCGGATGGCGGGTATTATGTGAATCACCTCTGTCTGGAGGGATGCAGCTCACCAGGGCTGCTGGCATTTCGAGTAGAGATATTTAACCAATGATTTTTCTTTTACTTATTTTCTTTCTTTTTTGCTCTTTGAAGTGTCTTCCTGAGATGTGTGATGGGGCATCCCTAAAGTTCCTCCTCCCACTCAGCCAGGCCAGACTTGGGGGAGCTTTTTGCTCCTGATGCAAAAGGATGAGAAAACTCTCAGCTCCCATGGTGAGAGCTCATAGCAGTATATCTTCAAAACATTCAGGTGCCAGGACTTCAGGCAGGCACAGAACCCTTGTGAGTACTGTTAAGGGAAGAGTCATGCCTGGGGGAAGTGTATAAACCAGATCACACACACCACATAAAGTCCGAGCCTGCGTTTGCTCTTCCCCCTGTCAGTGCATTAACAGGATTCCATTTGCACCCAAAATGGGAAAGCAGCTTAAAAAAGGCATTTGGAAAATAAAGCAGGCAAATAATCAGGCTACAGAGAAGAATGTGCCTGGTTTTTTTTAAGGTGTATTCACAAGCTAATTCAGGTAGGAAATTATTCTGACAGGTAGAAAGTAAAGTTTACTCCCGTAGGCTATTTGTGCTTTATTTGGGGCTTAAATGAAGCACAAAAGCTCATGAAAGACAGAAAATTCTTCCACGTGGAAGACAAGTCTGTGGAGGTGAAATGTGGCTAATCCAACACCACCTTGCCCCCAGTGATTTTTATTTCTGCTGCCCGAGAGCAGTGCAAGGGGCTGGCAGCCCCCGTTAATCCAGCCCCGTGGTGTGCTCAGGGACCGGGGTCAGAAAACTGATTTCTCCACTACCTCTCTCCACATATAAATGGGCTACTTTAAGCTTGCCTGTGTATGCTTCAGGGTGCCAGGCTCCCAGGGAGGATAAAACACCCCTTGAAGACACACACGGTTGTTTCCATGCACTGCTGTCAGTGGGTTTACAAGCAGCCTGAACTGGGACAGTGCAGGACCTCTGGTAGCAGCCAGAGGGCTTTTTAATGTGTGGTTTTCCCCTCAAATGAGTAGTTTGCTGGTTTTCCTATGGTTGAGACATGGATACAAGCTCTGCACCGTGCACTTACATTTTAATGTAGAAATGTTATTGCAGAGTCTGAGGTAATTACCTGGTTGTTCCTTTTAGTGCATGTAATTACAGCAAAATTCTGCGGGGATAGTTTATAGCAACTCAGTGTGAAAATAAGGTACTTGAAAGCAATGGTTGGCTTAGATGATGTTTACACTTCTTTCACTCTGAACAGGCTTTGAAAAGAAAGGTACCCACATCTACCACGTGCTAATTAGCTTTTCCTAAGAAATTCTCCTGGTGAACACACGGGGTTTGGTCCCAACATGTTAGGAGGCAGTTCTGCTCCCCTGAAGTCTGATGGGCACCCAGCTGAGAGGAGCTGAAAGCTGACCTCCCATCCATGAGCTACGAGGCACATCCTCTTTCCTCATCATGCTGTGTGTCTGGGGCCACAGTAGTTCCTACATTTTAGGCTGGCACATTTATCCCCACGGGTTTTCCTGAAGCCAAATTTTCACAGTGTCTTGAGAAAGAACAGCATTTCATCCTCTATAGCAAATACTTAATATGTGATAACTGAAGACTTTTCCTTACCACACTGGGCCAGATCCTTTTTTTTCTGCTTCTCTGTACATCGGATTGCATTGCTTAGCTATGTTTACATTGTTTGGTTATGCATGGAGAATCTGGCTGCCTCCTCTCTGATTTATATTTTGGTCCAGATCTCCTCATCCCATGTTTGGGGGGGAAGACACAAGGGGTTTGTTGTCTGCTGAAATAGCATCCAGCCATCTTTATGTCTTCTGTATGGATTCATACACACAGCTTCACTGCAGGGTGAGTTCAGGTGCCTTACCTGATGCTTAGCTGCCATTTCAGTGGCTAGGCTTCCTTGCTTCTTACCTCTGTGCTCGATCTACTCAACCAGACATAAAGGGTTTAGTGGGATTGTTAGCAGAGGTAATGGAGAGAGTCCCGTTGATTAGAACAGGACCTGAATCAGACCCTTAATTTTTCCTGGCTGTCACATGGGACGCATTTATTATTCTGGTCTTTTTTTTTGCCTTTCATCAGAATTCGCTGTGGAAATTTTTTCCATCATTATCTAAGAGTTTGTGGAAGGAAAACTTGCATTTTAAAAAGTGCCTGCCTTGCTGCAATTTATTCTGCTCACTGTTTCCTGATTCTAGCTGTGCCCTCTTGCTCCAGCAGGGTTACAGAGGTTGAGTTTCCCCAGCACTAAGTAGAGGGAAAATCTCAAGGTGATCAGGAACTGTGCATGTAATATTCTTAATTGTTCTGTGCATCATTAAAATGCTTGTGCGTTTCATGTACTTTGGGCTGAAAATTGTCCATTCAGCTTTAACAGGTAATTACAGGAGTGACCAGGCATTCACATGGCACCCGTGTGCTTTTTTGGAGATGACAGATGGATGTGCCTGCACACGGTCCATTCTTGTGTATTTCCTTTCTGGAAGGCTGTGTTATCACTGTGCTGATAAGCTGGAATCCTGCCCTGGGTTGGGCTGCTCTCGGAGGAAAAAGGAGGGGAGCAAAAGCTCACCCCGTGTGTCCCCTGGCAGCTGCTCGGAGTGGGCACCCGATGCTGAGGAGCCGCCAGAGGCTGCCTTGGCTGTAGAAGGGCTGCTCAGTGCTTGGAAACAGGAGCTGGGGGACAGACATTGTGCTGTGCCCCTGGCAGGTGCAGGGCAGAAAGTGCAGCCCCGGGGGACACAGAACAAAGGTGACTGCCAGCTCTCTGCACTGCTTGGCTCTTGCATGGGCCACCAAGGCTCCTGACACACATTCAGCCAGGCACAGGCTGCTCTGGTTGAAAGCAGGGCTCCCTGAGGTTCCCAGCTTTCCTGTCCCCAGATCTGGAGCTGGCATTAGGAGCTTCACTGCTTCCATCACCACCTGCCCTCCCCATCAGGGCGCAGTCACCACAGGTCGCGTCGTTTTGGTGTGAGGGTGACAAGCTGAGTGCTAACACTGGAAACTCATTGCTGACTGCCCTGGGAAATGCATTACCTGTATTTCTGTATTAATGTGGATTTTGCAGTCCATTTAACAAAATTTTTTAAGTGTCTTCCTTTTAAAGAGGTCTATTCCTTTCCTCTAAAAGGTATTTTATTATAATGGAACAAAACGTTGGTCAAGTGGAACAGATATATTCGAACCACTGTGTCTAAGGGAATAAACTTCCCTCCCAAGAGAGGAAGATGTGGTTAGCTCCCCTACCTCTTCAGGATCAGATGAGCTGAAGTCTTGACCACAAGGTCTTAGGTGTGGCCAATTCTCTGTATTTGCAGAAGTCAGAAGCTTTCAGAGATTATGCAAAAATATATATACTGGCCCCATACATGGGCATTTATCACACACCCAGATGACATGACGATGTTTTAATTATGTTACCAAAAAACGTGCCATGATTTCAGTGGGAATTTGTACAAGTAAAGGTTTGAGTAGTGCACAGTGTGGAGCCCAGCCATCCCCTGGCTTGCAGGAAAGGTGTAGTCATAGGCATGTGGTTCTGGAAGTAGCTTCAACTGATCGTCTCATCCGTCCTCCTCAGTCTGATGGGAACAACTATAGTTAGACTGTCCCTCACTCAGACCTCTCATGGAGCAGTCTCAGAAACCTCTGAGCACACTGGCTTCATTTCAGTGCAGCCTGTTCCAGCCCACGGTAATTATTAGAACTTGGGGGGACAAAATCTCCTAATATCTAACTTAAATCTCCTTTGCTGTAAATTATGTCAATTATTTCTTGTCTCAGGAATAATGGATGTGGAGAACAATTGACTATACTTCTTTTTATAGCAGCCTCTTTTGCATTCCTTTTCCTATCAGACGAGTAGTCTCCTTTTCAATCTTCTCTTTTCCAAAGTAAAAAAATTTCCATTCCCCTAAGCTCACAACAGAACTGGGTTTTCTAAATCTTGTCATTCTTGCAGCTCTCCCTTGGACTCTGCAAAGGTAACTGTCCCTTCTTAAATGCTCTGCTGGAGCGTTTCTCTACACGAAACCAGAGCAGCATCAAGCAGAGTGGGATAAGAATGCCTTATAAATGTGTCAAAATGTGGGGGAATAAATAGGCATCAGACTAGCCAAAATACTGATTTATTTTTTTAAGCTCATAGTAAAAGTGGAATTGAAGTTTCTAAATTTCTTCTGCATTAGACGTTTTCTCTGCCAGTTGTCCTGTTTTGACCTTTCCTGTCCCCAGGAGGTTTGTACTGGAACTTCTATTGTATTATAACAATCTGGTCCTGGTTAATCAATGCGCAAAGCTCTCAGTCTCTGCTCAACATGCCTGTGTTTCCTCCTCTAAATCATTCATGCTCTCTCTGTTTTGGTGTTCAGCCACCCCACTAGTAAAACTTCTGAGAAAATTGCTTACCCTCTCCGTCAAAGGGTCGTATCTTGCATGTTTCTGCATCTTGTAGGTCTGAGTTTCCTCTAAGTAATTGTTCTTACTCTGCCTTGGATTTCAATTTTAAAAAGCCTAAACCTGGTATTTAATCAGCATTGGCAGCAACAGACCATTCATGGGGTTTTATGGCCTGTGAGTAAATAGCTCATTCCCTTCATTGTTCATTAAAAACAAATCCAGTTTGCACTCTCTCTCCCCTTAAAAAAAACAAAACAAAACCCAAACTTTACTGTATTGCCCACCAGTGAATATTTCATTATTTATTGCTTAACTGCTGCTTCATACTTGGCATTAAAAGATGCCAAATAGGATGGGACTACTGGAGGAATAGTTATTAGTGGTGGAGGGGAGAAGCAGACCCAAGCCAGCTGTGGCAGTGCCACTTCTCACCCGGTGGCGCTCGGCATCGTTAGCCACAACAGCAAACCCTCTCAGCTGGCATGGTGAACCCTCACACCATGGAACACTTGGAATGGCTCCTCTGTGGCCCTGCACCACGGAGAGACACCATTTCCTGACTCATTTCTGGTGTTCTGAAATGAGATCCGCAGTCTGCGGACGCGACCTCTCGAAGGGAGCCCCGTGCTTGATCATCCTCATCGCATTTAACTGGGGTTTGTAGTGTCCACTTGAGTCTACTGACACAGTGGGTGAGAAAATAGAGAATTAATCTTCTATCACATTCCCTTCTGTAGAGAAATTTCCTAATTAAACATAGGAGAAAATGACTTTAAAAGTAACAGGAGGGGGGGGGAAATCCTTCCTCTATGGTGAGCATGGGCAGTATTAATTGAAAAATTGTAATTTATTCGTGCAAAGCTTCTAACTGCGCCTCATGTCCACAACGATTTTGCTAATATGGAACTAGCTTCGCCCCTAACAAGGACTTTTGTTTGGAAAATAGAAGAACGTACTATAATTACTGTTTTGCTTCTGGTCGGTTTGCTTCGGCTTTTCTGTTCATATTTATCGGTGTTTCCAAATTTGAGAAAAATCCCTTGATAATTGCCTCTTCTCTAAGATCTTCTCACTGTGACAGTTGTCACACACACTGAGAATTTTCCATTTTAATATTCCGCTCTATTAGCTGCTAAGAGCACAGATAAGATAACGAGAAATGAAAGTCCCCTTTTTAACCATTTTTTGTTTTAAAATGACAACTTTAAATGTATTACTCTGTTTAGAAAGAAAAATCTGAGTGGATGGCATGATGGGTAATGATATGTAAATGACCATTCATGCATGAAAATCAGGGCCACAGTTGAATGTATTAAGCAATGACTGATATAATCATTATTTTGGATTCTGCATCTGAAGAAGGGGGGATTGCAGAGATCAAGTGAATTGCATATTTAAAGAAAACATTAATGTGCATGTAGAATAAAGACTGTTTATGACATTTTTGCATTAAGTATTCTAGTGTTATGCTGTTCGGGCTTAAATAAGGTCAATATGCTGGGTTGATGCTTTTTATATTATGTCTGGCTCTCGCTTTGGCAGATCCTCCCTTTCCCTGTTCGTACAGGATACCATCGGAGTGCCAAGTTTGTAATGTCAACTCCTTTCAGCTCCCTGTAATGCATTTATCTACAAAAAGCTGCCTCTTGCTCACATGGGGGAGAGCTCAGGGAAAACCAGTTGCTCACATTTTTTTAAAAAGATACATAAAAATTCCCCATGGCTGTGATGATGCCTTTGTCACTCTTGGGTTTATAGGCGCTTGCCACCTCAGTGGGATGGTGGGGGAAAGGTGATGCTGCAGGTCTGCTGCAGCTCTGGGGGCTATTGCCCGGGAGGTGACAGTATAACTCACTCCTTTGCCTCCCAGCCAGGGCTCTGCAGCTGCGCTGCTGCTTTTCAAAGTGCTGCTTTCATGAGGAGACTGAAATAAGGAGAGGACGACTTGAGAGGGGGATGTTTTCCTGTCTCGTCTCGTTTTGTGCTACGAACTTTAAAGGAAAGAGGAAATTCAATTTTGGAATACGAGAAAAATAGGCTCCTGTTATACATGTACGTTAACAGATTCCTTGTACCAAAGGCAGAAAATAGCTGCGGTACTAACTAAAATTAATGCATCTGGAGTTTGGAGAACATTATGCTGAATGTCCATGATACATTCTCTGTCCCCTTCGGCAGTAACATATGATCAATTTTGCTACTCTGTCCTTACCTAATTATCACTGTCGCTAATGAAGGGAAGTAGAGAAAAACATGTCTTAGTAGGTTAATAAGCCATCTGGAAAATTATATTAGCATGATCAATCCTTAATGATTATGGCTTCTCATAATATTAGATCACCTGAAAGGTGTTTTTGGCGGAAATGTGAGGGGCAGTATGTATCATTTCGCAGCCATTCTTCCAGGAGAGCTCAGTTGGTGTTTGGAGAGAAATTCAGTCTAACTTCGGCTCAGGAGTTTTGACTGCTCTCGCAAACATTGATTTCCTCAGTGGAACTGGCTTATTTTATCACGCAAGGATCTGGAAGGGCAAGCAAGTATGGGGTATTTTCTGCTTTCCCTCCTTCCACCAATATTTGTGGCAGGCGGTGTGCACGTTTTGTGGTGCTTTTCACAAGTTTTGGTGAATAAGCTGTCAGTCTCAGGTCAGTCTGACCACCTACCAGCTGGCATTTCAGCCCTTCCTCTCTCGGTGTTGATAACACCTTCATTTGCAATCTAGTAACTGGATCTAATCTGTCAGGATTTCTTTCATTTCTTTGGGTTTCTTGTCATTGTTTCTACTTTAAGTACCCGTGTAGCCACTACTGCAGGACATGTTTGTTTCAAGGGAAGCATTTCTCCTAGAGCTTGTCCAAAGAATTAAAGCAAATAGCAGAGGGTAACGATCCTCAAACATCAGACTCATCAGACTCCTTTTTTTTATTTTATTTATTTAAAGATTTCCCCCAAATTAAACTGAATCACAATCCTCCCTTTTAATTTGTTAATTACACTTCTGCAATGGTAATGCAATCAGTGAATATAGCTAAAGTGTTTGTGTGTGGGAATCAGTATTAATGAGAAAGAGCATATTTGCAAAGTGTGATATGTATCAGCTGTTTGCCTTGTGTCTGTCTGCTGGGGTAGGGCTGCTCTCAACTGGACCCAGCTCAGCCAAGGAGGCCCAGCTGCAGGAAGAGAAAAGGGAAGAGTCCCTCCAGGTCATTCATTCCCTATAGTTCCTTTTACACCTCCCATACTCAGGGAATGTAGGATCAGGGTGCACTGCCATGTGGGGCGGGGCAGTGCCCCCATTTTGGGGAGCAGAGCTCTTGGAGAGCTCAAGCTCAGCAGCTGTGGTTCCCCTGGCCAAAGCAGCAAGCCTTTGCCTGCCCCGAGTGACTTCACAGGTGACAAAACTCCGAGCGAGCTCATAAAGGTTAATCACGACTAAGTGAGAATGAAATCTGGCATTTTCCTGCTGGGCTTCCAATTTTCTGTATATGCAGTGTATTGAAGCTAAGTGAGATTAAATGTTTAAACCTTTTGTGCCATATGGCTCCCCCTATATCATAAACACGTCTGTAAAATTATACTCAGAAGGGCAACATTGTTCTGGTTGTACGTGGATTCAAATCCATGCTTTCCTGCTGCTTCAAACTCAAGGCTGAGTTCAGAGTGTCACACTCAGCCTGTTTGTCCTGCTAGTGGAGTTCTGGGAGGCTTTTTCTCCCAGTCATGTAAATTCTGGGTGACAGCACAAAATTAGATCCCCTGTTGATTAATAGACCTGGTTCGTGGAGGCTCCTGCTCCTAAATCCTGGCCACCCTTGCAGGAGTGGCTGTGCTACTCATTCATGAGCTGCCTTGCCTTTCTGCCTTGGTTATCAGCAGTGCTGCCAGCGTTTCTCATGGATTTTGTGCTGTGGACACAACAATTCCACTGCATAAACCATAAACCAAGGAGTGTTTTAAGCCAGTACTCATGCACTGCCCCAACCTGCCCACTAATAACGGGAATAAAAGGGGAAAAAACCATGGCTTCATTGGGTTTTATTTCCCATTTGTCCTGAAAGATTGTCTTCCTACCAAATATTTTCATGCAATTAACTGACGCCATATGTTTTCATGTTTGCTGAAGAGTAGGGTTATGTAAAAGATAGAATCTATGTGGCATAAATATTGTATCTCCTCCAGCAAGACTTGCAGGCTTTGCAGCTGCCCCCGTCCCAGCTTCTGGCAAGTTCTCTAGGTGCCAGCACTCCTGCAGCAGAGACCCAAGGACTACCTACCTACAGCCTTGGGAAGGCAGAGATTCCTTCACATGTGTCAGGAGGGATGTCTGAACAACTAGCTCTGAGATGCAGTTTTGCTTTCTTTTTGTTTTTAAAGGGAGTTCTCACAGGGAAAGGAGCAAACTCAGGGATGAGCCCGGCTTGCACAGTTTAGAGGATCAGATCAGCAGTGGTAATTGCAGATTAGGGGGTGCTTCTGCAGAAATACTGAATTCCGGGGTGGGAGCTGTGAAGGGGGATTGGGGGTGAGCTGGTGGAGGAAGAGGCAGCTAAGGATCTCTCTCTCACGGCTCTCAGCTGTGAGGTTACAGCCTGGCTGAAGATGGGTTGTGACTGTCAGTTTTGGCACCCATTGAACTGCCCCCTTCTGACACCCCGCTACTAAAAATGAGCTTGGCACACACCCGCTTGGCGCTCCTGAGCCCCAAGGCAGCTCCAGCTCTCTGTTACGTGTGTGCAACCTGCATTAACATCACAAAAATCAAGAGAAAGGAGTGTTACATGGAAGAAAAGTGGGGAGGGAGAAGAAAACTGTGTTCCTCTTGTTGAATCCAGTGATAGGTAGACCCAAGTCATTTTTACAGTGGATCCACTTTACACACTGCTGATTATGTAAATGGGACATAAACTAAATTGGACTTTCACTTGCTCTGGCACTCCCTTCCATTGCCAGAGTGATTTTACAGCAGCTTTAGTATAAATTAAAACCAGGACCAGTGTCTGCCATCCACGTTTTAGGATTTAAAACCAGTCATTTCCCAAGATAATTGTGGTGCAGTCGAGACCAGGAGCAGCTTCTCAAAAATTGGTTAATACTCAGATTTGGGTTTCTTCACTGGCTTAAATGGAGTGGCATATTATCTCCTCTATAGTCTGCCTAAAAGATAGATTTGATGTCTGCAAGCAAAGACATGAAATTGCTATAGGCTTCCATTCTTATAGCCTGCCACCTATTTGATTTATGTGATAAGTGATCTCAGATGACCCTCCAAGGCACTGAACCATTAGAGAGTTATGTTGCACAGCGATAAGAAATCTTCAGAGATACCTAAATCTTCTTTTACCACTGGGAGTTTCATCTGTTCTGGAATAAAGAACATTTTTATGTATGATGTTGCTATCTTGCTAGCCATACTAATATTCAAAAGGATACACAGACTTAAATCAATAGCAAAGTGACAAAGATCTTAAAACTGAAGTAGTCACCAAGTGGATGCCAGACAGCTCTTTTAGGTTTTATCTTTGTTCCTTTCATTCTGTTACTTGAAAGATGAGTAGCTGTGAGGGTTCACATTTAAGACTTCTGTTAATCTTTCCACCAGGTAGGAAGCTGGCAAAAGCACCCTTTCAGCGTGGAAAGCTCTGGAAAGTCACATCACCCGTTTGGGACTTACTTATTTTAGGCTTTGTGGAACAATGGCTTTGGATATTTTATTTTTTTTCCACTGTCTGTAAATTCGGTGATGTGGATTCCTCTCTGCCTAGAATGAATGAAAATGCTCAGAACCTCAGGTGGGATGTGAATTCTTGGCAGAGGTCAGGGAAAGCACAGATTGGTAATTTCTGTGGTTTATGTCCAACTGTAACATCTTCTCCTACAGAGGAAGGCAGCGCTGCCTCGTATTTCTGTAGCTGAACCTACATCTCATGCAGTATTTCCTGACAGGATTTGTAAGTGCCATGTTCCAGCGTGTATAGAGTCCATACATTCCATCTATGGAATTCCATTCTGGCCTACTCCACTTCTTTCTGGCACATAGGACTAGCCAGCCAGAAGCAGCTCAGACTTGACTCTGCTTCGGGGTAACCTGTGATGGCCATTTTCTGACAAATAAGAAGAGCGTTAAGACATTGGGCACTTTCCTGAACTGCAGTTTCCTACTTACCTTGACACAGTGCTGAGATTTAATGATCTGTGTGGCCAAGCAAGTCAAACTGAGGGAGGAATCCGACATCATCTTATTTCTCTTTGATCCTGAAAAATCTTCCGGTCTTTACAATTCGGGCTACAGTAATTTCCCTCCAGGCTCTTCAGTAATGGCCTTGATTGGTGACCCGTGGCACTGCATCCTCCCAGGTGTGGCCACGTCCATTTGGTTATTTTGTTCATCCTGTTGTGTATATTGAAATCCATAAAAGCAAGGACTGACACCACCAAAGCTTTGGCAGCATTGCAGGCATGTTTTTACAAAAAGATGTATCTGTTTCTTGAAAATTCACCTCCAAGGAAGTGAGGTTTCTCTTTAAATTAATGCAAGGCAGAGATGAATAGTCCCCGTGTGCTATTTTGGCTTTTTCACTCAAAGCTGTTTTTGAGGGGAAGCTCTTGGCAAAATTAAATGAGCCTACTCTTCCTCACGCTGGCAAATGCTGTCAGGGCTGGTCATCGTACACCTTCATAAATCTGCAGTGCTGGCAGCCCACAGACACCAGGCAAACATCAGATTTTGTAGGGGGACCACACAATGGTGCAATAACCACAGCTGTTCCGTGTCAGCATTCAGAAGGCTTACAATAGGGTTTCATTCAACGAGCCATTCCTTTTGTAACGCCATTAGAGATATTTGCTGGGAGAAACTGGCCTCAACTAATCACATTTAATTTTTATCAAATGCACTGTGGGAGCTGCAGGAATATGCATGAGACAGCAACCTGCAAGTGGTGTTTGTTTGGAATAAATACACTGAGTAAGAATTGTATCCGTTCCCTCCTGGCCACGGCTGTAGAGATGCAGACAGGTCCCTGCAGAGGTCTGTGGAGGGTCATGGCCTGGCTTCAGACACGGATGCTGCAGGAGACCTCCAGCTGTTCCTGCTGAAAGAGCTGCAGACAGACAGGGACAGAGGAGCAGCACCCTTCCTGTGAAACCATTCCCATCCCCTCCACTTTTAGCCACCATAAGTGAGGTTTGGAGGGTGGGAACACTGCCCACCTCGCCAGGGGAGACCCTCGAGCCCCCAGGCCAGGTGACAGCTGGAGAAGGCTTCCGAGGTTTCCAAGATGTTGAGCTGGGCCAAGCAAAGGGCAGGTGGGTTTGGATGGACCCACGGCTCTCCTCACAGCAGCACCTCCATCTGCAGGGCTGACAGCTGCTCCAGGTGTTTGGGAAAGTGCCACTGGAAAACTGGGGGTGGTGGGAAAAGGAAAGGAGACTCAAGAGAATTAGAAGGCATGACAGGAAGAGAGGAGGTAAAAAGTAAAGACAGAGCAGCAGTGTTTAGTAATAGTGTGAAGCAATTTTTGTGCTAGTTATTCCCCAAACTCGGGGCACTCCCAGACAACTGTACCCAGGGCAGAAGCACAGCCTTCACCCACAGGTGTGGGTGAACTCAGCACAGAGCTGTGCACAAGGGTGAACTGCTCCAGGAGTGCTGCTTTCCTGTCTGTCATCAACTCAGCATTGGACTGAAAAAATCACAAATCAGCCCTACAAAAGTAGTTTTTAAGAATTACAAACGTGGGAGTTCCTGGTGTTTGTTATACTCCTGAGCATTTTTTCCACTGTTCTAAAGCAGTGGCATACCTTTCAAAACAAACGTATACATGGAAGCTGAGATCCTTATACATTGAGATAATCCACTGGCTATGATTTTTAAGGGAAAAAAAAAAAAAACAACAAGCTGAGAATCACAGTATAAGTACAAGAGCTGAAAAACACTGCAAATTGAGTTTGACTGGCATCAAAGCAGTGCCAGACTCTATCTATATGGTCTTTAGCAGTAAGATAAGAGCACATTTTATCAGCAATCTGAGCTGGCTGGGTGCATCTAGTTCCTCCTGAAAAACCCTGCTAGGTATTTACATCACGCCAAAGTCATCCCATTAACCTTTTCCCGCACTTGACTGAGAATGGCAACAACAGAGGTATCCAAGGATGGGACCTGAGGCAGCATAAACTCTGAGGAAGGGCGTCTGATTTCCCAGGCAGCCAGCTCAGGTATGGCACAGCCCCAGTGCTGTTTAAATCACTTGCCCATGTAGCAGAGAGGGGGTTTCAAGGACTCACCTGTGATGCTATGGAGAAACCATCAAAGTTGATGTGAAGGGGAATATTTCAGATCTCCTTAAGAAGCTCTGCGTTGGGTCCTGAGCTGGGCACAGACACTTGTTTTCCCCTGCAATAAGTAATTTCCCCAGAGTGTTTATGGGTGTGAGAGAGGGCACATTTGTATTTATTGAGATGGAGCCAGCTGGCAGGAGTAAAACAGAGCAAGACACGTCAGAGTTTGAATTTATTACCAATACTGTAGGCCATTTTCCTTTCATTTTGACGGTAATGCCGTTCTGAGCCTCTGCCAGACTTTGAGGGCAGAGTCATTGGCGAGTTGACCCCCTGCTTTGCACCCTTCATTTTTCTCACTTTGCAGGTTTTGACTGAGCTAATGCTTTCAGGAAAGAAGGCTTATTGATTAGAGGGAAGTCGCTTGCAGCATCTGAGCTTTTATTGGTGCAGTTTGTGAGGTGTTGTTAGCCATCTGGTAGTGCAGGTAGTGCTTGTTCTCACACATTTAGTAAATTCTGCTGGCTTCTCTGCCCTGCTTGCTTACAGCTTTCTCACTTTATCCACTCATCTCCTCACCTGCCCAGAGCACTCCTGTTAGGACTGAAGCTCTCAGCTGGTCTGAAGAGCATCCTCCTCAACTGCATTTTAATTGGCACGTTATCTTTCATTCTGGAATACAAAAATGGCCATCAGCTCTCGTCTCCGTGTGATTTTTGTTTTACCTAGATTTTACAGCTGAAAACAAGCATGTATCCTGTTAGGATGAGCTAGAGCAGCCTTTTTTTGAAGTTTTCCTTTCAACAGTAGCAAAGATATCCCACCATGAGGAGTCAAGTCAGAATCAGGGGTTGTGATGAGCACGTGTCTGATCACATCGATCAAAGGAAGACTACATAAGAGTAGTCATAATTCATAATTCATTATAGTCATATTTTGTATATTCAAGCATGTGGAGATGTTTTATATTGTTTCTTTGTTGTTTTCTCCAGTGCAGTTGAAATATATTGAGTAAGGATCGGTATAATAGTCCTAAAAAGCTATGTGAGCACTGAGCTGAGCCTTTCTTGGGTTTGCTCTATTATCTTCAGAGGCGTGTTAGCAAAGAGAGATTCAGAGATCTGTGTCTGGCCAGTGTTGCCACCTGATTGTCTCTCGCCAGCTGCTCTTCCCACCCCTGTTTACTCCTCACAGTATGGTCAGTACTGTGGTCACAGTATGGTCTATGATCAAGATGCTGTGCATAACCCTAACCATCCCACTGGAGCTGCTTTTCTGGAAATTGCAAGGCTAAAGTTATTACCGTCCTGGCTTTGCCACTCATCAGGCCACCTTGGGAAGACACTGAGCGAGGGTTATTCAGATTTTTTATAGAGGTTTTGGTATCTGTGTTTTAAAACCTCTAAACTACCGATCCAGCTCCTAATAGAGCAGGAGTCTGGGAAGCTGTGTGGGTGAAGTCTTAGCATGACTTTTTGGGGTTGTAGCACCTACAGAAGACTTGATTCAAAGAGATTAAGTATAAAGAGAAACTAGAGCTGTCTACAGTGGGAGTGGGCAGTTCTGGGGCTTTTAGTTTTCTCCTGATGTTACAGGAAATAAGCACAGGGTCAGACCAATCTACTGATGGTACTTTCAATCTGGTATTTTTCAGCTAGGGAGACAGAGTAAAATGCCTCAGAAATAGTTTCTTTCTTGTGGGACCTGCAAACAATACAGACATTCTTGAAATCATAGCTATCTGAGCACTGTGAGAATGCCAGAGAAGGACCAAATGATTAAAGCAGGAGCTGTTGTGGTTACCACAGTCCATTGACTCTGTAAATTGTGTGTAGTGCCTTCACAGCTGAGAATTTATATTGCTTAGGAGACTGACATTGTCTCTGAAGTGACTTTCAGATAATGTTAGTGACCTTCTAACCCTTGTTAGCACATTTCTTTGGACTCTCAAAGTTGATAGTCTTGCTAATACAACTAGGAATTTGCAGCTTAACATTTCTCGGTTGTGTGAGGAATAAGTGGTGGGCTTCAGTGATTAGCCTCCCTGGAGCCCTACTATGCTCCTGCAGGGCCCTGGTGTTAAAACCTCAATGGTTGCTAATATGAAAACTATCTAACATGTATGAGAAGAAGACTCATTCTCTGTTTTAAAAGAGGAATCCAGAAACTAGATTATTTTTTGCTAACAGGTTTTTTCCAGTTGGGTTAGAAAATAAGTGCAAATCAGCAAGTGCAGTGAGGGGAAAAAAGGAAAAAGAGTCACCTTAGAAAATAAGCATCCACTAGTCCTCAAGCTAGAAAGCAGCAGGAAATATTGGGAAAATAACTCGTTGTAAGATGTCTGATTTATCAAAGCACTTATCTGCACAGCATGGAGAAAACAAGCCCTGTGTGTGTGTCAGCTCTGGGTGTGGGTGCATATGCCAGTGGGTATGTTTGTGTAGGGAGAGAAAACACACCTCTAGGAAGTACAAAGAATAATGTTATCTGTGTTACTGACAACAGAAAGAGCATAAACAGGAGATAAACAGCTGTCTTTTTTAGTAAGGACTGCTGCACATTTGCACATTTAATGGCAATGTGCACATTGACTACGGAAAGCTGGTCCCAGGGCTTCTTCAGAAAAATATGAAGGAGTGGCCTATTATTTTCAAGTAGAAATTCAGAACTGCAGTGTGCTGTAGAGTGGATGATCTTCTCCAAATCAGTTACTTCGCTTCAACATGCTCAGTCTTTCAAATGCCTTCTTTAATGGTTTAAGCGGCTACTTCACTTATTCTGTGATGTAGAACCGCGCGGGGTCCCCGGCCAAGCAGCACATGGTGGGCAGTTACGAATAGAAACATTACAGGGAGGACAAAAGCAGGGCATATGTCTTAAATTAAAAGGAAAGGCAAGGGAAGTGATTTGCAGAGTAACAAAATGAAGAAATTAAAGCTCCATTCCAGAAAGTACCCGTTCTCACCCTCCTGAACTGCAGCAGTCGTGTTTCTGATAGGTGAGGAATGCTTGGCTGTTTTCAGAAGACATCTGCCCACAGGTCCCATAGTCACTCGGTACATGTCCTGCCTGATACCTTAACCACTGGAAATCCCCTGCCACGACTGGCTGTCAAAGTTATCTCCTCAGTAAAAGAGATTTCTATATTTAAAATGTAAGTGGAGCATTGCAGGCCTGGATGCAGCTGCAGGGAGGTGGGGAGGATCATGGGCCTGGTGATGCTGTGGGGCCGGAATCACACAGGCAGCACATGGAGATGCCAATGGTGTGAGGATGTGGCACTTGGACTCCTTGTCCACCCTCGTAGACCAAAACTTCCTTCCTTTTTTCTTTTTCTTTTTTTTTTTTTCTTTTTCTTTTTTTTTTTTTTTCCTTTTGGGATAATCAGAATGCTTTTCACAGGTGATTTTTTTTCAGTTTAATATAGTCAAAATTCAAGCATGACTGATAAGAAATTAATGCAGCATAGTCCATACCTCAAAATACCAACACTTGCTTTGACTATATTAAGGCTCAGGAAAAAAGTGTTTTAGATAAGTCATCTACCTTTGGTATTTCTTTGATTTCTATCACTCTAGTATCTAAGCATATCACAATATTTTAATATACTTGTTTCCACAAGTATATTAAATTCCCACAATCTCTGTTGGGAGGAAATGATATTATTCCTGTTATCACATAGTGGGAAGCATGGCAGTGATTGCATAACTTGCCCAGGATAGGGAAGCAAGTTTGTTGAAAAAGAGGCATTGGAGTCACACTTGCTCTTCTAGGGGCAAAAGCCTTTTCTCCTTAAACAGCTTTGTGAAAGCCTGGGATTCTCATCCTTTTTTGGGTAAATAACAAAAGCAGCTGATTCAGAGTCAGAGCACTCTGACACAAAAGCCTCTGGTAACAACCTGGGTGTACATCAGGCAGATGATTTGTCCAGTGGATGTCACCGGGGCTACCAACACACTCCAACGTGTCCACCAGCTTTGGTGGGTTGCAGCCAGGTGGGCAGAAGCTTGCGCCACGGGGCTGACTCCAAGTGCAAGAGAGATGACACTGCAGAGGCTGTTTGTGCAGATAACAACATCAGTCAGAGCTGATTGATGCTTAAAGTCTGTGTTGTTTTAATAACTCTGCGACTGGCAGAAGGATATCGCTAGGTGCAGCGTCTTGCTAGAGAGAGGAGTCTTTCAAAAGATATCAAAGGGTGTTTATACACTTCAGTAGAAACACAGATATTGTTTCTTTTGGATCTTTTAACAAACCTTCTTGATGCCTACCTTAGTGGTCTCTTTTTTGTCTTTTAGTACTCGCCCATCAATATTTTTTCGCAGTCCTCTTACGCCCATATTTTTATTTTGCCTTTAGTCCCTTCTTGTTTTTGACTTAGGGGCCAGGTACAAACCTGCACAATTGCAGACATCAGCATTGACTTTCCCCTGGTTTCAAATTTAACCTATGCTGGTGATTGTCCTCTCCTCTGGACAGCACTAAATCTTCCCTGCCAGAGATAACTAGTCCTTGGGGCTCGTAGCTGTGCTTCTGCAGAGAAAAATGTTTTTGCCTTTAGAGTGGACTGGATTGCACCACACGGCAGGTAATTTCAAAACATTTTGGAGGAAAGCATCCCCTTGGGGCCATCTCAAGGCCTTCACGGGTAAAGGACACGAGGCAGCATGTGATGCTATCAATGCCTCTCCATTATTTTCCCAGGGAACAAAGCAGTGAGGCTCAGCGGGGACACGACCTTCCTGGGCTGCAGATTGAAGGGGTCATTGTTTAAGGGGAGAGGGAAAAGGAAGGGTTTCTCTCTGGTTTTCCTTTTAACTCTGTAATGGAGGGGATTTATCACAGGCCAGCGTGGAAGTCTCTGCGTTGGCCCGCTCAGGAGCTCTGTTGGCCAGTTGTTGGCTTTGTGAGCTGCACACTGAGCTGATGATGCAGTGAGTAGATTTTCTAGAGAGAGAGGAGTGCTTTGCTACAGTGCTGTCTTTACTAATGTATATTCTTCTGCTTTCCATCAAACAGTCAATGAAGGCTCAGGTGAAACCAATCAAAAAGAGACATCGACCTGTGACATTTGCCAGTTTGGGGCAGAGTGCGACGAAGATGCAGAGGATGTTTGGTACAGTAATTTGCTCTCTACTCCTCTATTTTAATGAATGTTGTATTATTTAAAGGTGCTGTGGTTTGGAAAGCATTACAAATGTTAGATACTCAATTTTCTGCACCCAGAGATTCATCTCAAAGTGACTGAGGTGGTTATTACTCTGAAAAAAATGTATAAAACACTCTGGTTTATGATTTTGGAACATGCACAGTTTAGACCAAGTTTAGAAACACAGTTATCCATTTTGTTGCCATTTTAACTTATGTTATTCCATCTGGGGTTTTACAGCTTCATACTTCAGTAAAAATAGAATTGGGAAAAATAATTGACCTAAAGCTTTTTCAGTTAAAAAGTATCATTAGTATTATCATCATGTTAATCCATGTGTGGCATTAGTAAGGCTGGGAAATCTGTCTCGCTTTTTCCTAGTTTGCTGGAGTTGAAAACCTTGCCCTCAATTGCTTGAAAAAATGAGAGTGTACATTTAGACATTTTCTCAATGGAAATGGTTTTAATTTTTGTTTTTTAAAAAGGGTTTCAAAATTATTCAGATTTTTTTATTTTAAACCTTAATTACATAAGCTGAAGGGAAATAATTCTATCAACTCAGACTTTAATTTTTCATTTTGCCTAGGATGTATGCAAACTTACATTAAGCCAACTGTGAGCTAATCATTTCATTGTGATTTTGGAACAGCCAATAGATCAAAAAGGTCACTATTCACAGAGCTATATTTCTAACAGTGCCCTAATGCCATGCCGCATGTTTCTCTCCAAGTAACTAAAATAGATTTAAAGAGACAACAAAAAAACCATGCAAATGTCAGAGCTGTTGTCTGGATGGTGCTTCTGGAGCTGTGGGCTAGGGAATGGATATGCACACTGGGCAGTGAGGTGTCAGTAAAACAGTGAGGCCAGAGCTCTAGTGTGGGGAACCAGAACGGAGCAGAGGGGAGTCAGTAAATGAATGGTGAACGTGACAGCTGGGCCCAGTGTTGGGCAGCTGACCCCACCCAGGCAGGGCATCCCTGCAGCCTTGGTCAGGCATGAAATTAGGAACAGTTCTGCTGTTGAGTGAAGAAGCTCAGGAATATGGTCACGATTATCCATTTGTGCTCACTTTGGTTTTGTCTTGCCAGCCTCTTAGTAATCAGTAATCTCCAGTTCTTGTCCTTAAAAAAACCCCGAGCAAACCAACCACTGAGTCCTTGCTCTGGCTTCAGTCATCAAAGGAAATTGTGGTGTTGGGAAACAGGAGCAAGGTGCATCACGGTTATAGGTTTCAGTAATGTATTGAAATTCGTGAGTAAGAAATTGCCTAATGTTGACTTTGCTTAAGAAAATTACCCCAGGTGTTATGATTTTCATTGTCTCCTTGACTGGTTGTCCTTGAGAGCTTTGGTGGCGCAGTGTAGAAACAAAACCATGGTGAAATTAATATATCAAAATTCACAGTCTAGTGCTCATGTTTTCATAATTAAGTGCGCTTCCAAATTGGAAGGCAGGAGAAGAGAGGGGCAAGGAATAAAATTAGCTACAAGATAACATTATTAATCATAAGCACTGAGCAGCAGTGTTTATTTTTTTCCAGAAATAGCTTGGTAAAACTGCCTGATCCAACTTACCCCAGTGTTCCCACTGCAGCTTTTGCACAATCTAATTCCTCCCCTTCGAAGCAACTTGGCTTTTACAGAGCAGCATAATGATGGCAGGAGCTGAGGTGCTCAGTTTTTATTGACAAGGGAAGGTGCTTCTGGGGGCAGGAGGCAGGGAAGGGCTGGCACTGGGAAGATGCTCCCAGACAAACTGTTAGGAGACTGGAAAGCCGATTCCCATCCAAAAACCCAAACCCCATGTAAATCCTGGGAAAGATCTGATTTGAAATAAGAAACTTCATATGCCCATAACAAAGCTCTGTTTTCCTGTCCTTGCTGCTGATTAGTGTTGGATAAGCATCTTCCTAAACAATGAGCCTCCTGGCTGTCAGCTTTTCGTTATTTCTATTTCTAGAATAAAAGTGCACTGCGTTTGGAGGTTGTAGATCCCTCTTTCAAATATATGTTAGTTGAATTTTCATGTTTGGCACCAGAGACACGTATTGCCCCACTCCCCTCGCCACGAAATGCCAATTTATTATTTGTTCACTATTTTTGCATGGATCGAGTATCGGATGTAAGCAGGGCTCCTTTAACTGTCTCACCTGACTGATGAGGTTTGTAAAATGCAAACGGGGTCAGCAGTTCCTGGTGGTCCTGGCACCTGTTATTAAAGGATGTCAATCCCAGCACCAGCAGCGAATCCCTATCAGTCAGGAACAGTTTGAGGGTGCAGGGTCAGTTCCTGATCCGCTCCAGGTAAGAGGAATGCAGGCTGGTAGCAGAGCCAGACTTCAGAGAGCTGGAGATGCAAGGCTGGCTGTTCGCCTGCTATTTCTAGGGTGCCAGAGTAGATCAGAAAGGAGAGCACAGGTGTGATAGCAGATGTGGTTGGGCTGCTGATGATTTAAAGTGACAATTGACATTCTTCTGCATTGTCACAGTCTGTATCTTGCAGACCGTTATCTTTGGTTTAACTCTTTTTGTCTTTTTTTCTTGGTTATTCATTGCCAGTTGTCACTCATCTAAATTGTGCTATTGTACAGTGTCATCATTATTTTTAAATCTTTTTTATTTGCGTAAAACCAATCTGTTAATGGCTAGACTCCTGGGATTCTAATGGGGGGTTGGCACACAGATTACTTGAAGGGGTAAGATTTGTGTGAACATTTTCTGAAAAGCACAGAGAAAAGGCAGGAAAGAAACCTCTGTAATAACAGGTTTTCCATGGCATGCAGGAGCACACACGTGTTATTATCCTATTCTGCAGTCAAGTATCATGAGAGTGAATGCAATTTGGCATTCCATTAGTGAATCTCTTTCTCTAAGTTAAAAACAAAGACTGTTCACTTGAAAGTCTTTAACATCTTGCTGCTTTAATATGTGAAAGCTTCTTGTCACTAAGAGGATCATGTATTACTGGCATTATTCCCACCTTTAATGCATTTTGCACCAGTGGGCTTCATGAATATTTAAAGCAGGGCAGTGGCTACGCTCTTTAGCACGGGGTTGCAATCTATTGGTAAATCAGACATTTGGTGTTGCTTGCTTTGGGTTTTATTTCTGAGCTGGCTAAGGAATAATTGATTTTGTAAGACAGGGCTACTCAACATAACACCCCGAGAGATATACTTAAAAGGAACTGAAGAATGAAGCGTAACGTTTTGAACGGTGGTGTATTGCTCAGATCTTCCAAAAGGCATCTGTGAAACACTCAGTGTACATAAGTAGTGCCCACCAAATGGAGTGCCTGCTCTCTGCTGGAGTGGCTTAGTGTCAGTGCAGAACCACATCAGAAACCTGGGTTCCAGCATTAATCTCCTTCTTATGGGCCACTGAGGAAATAACAGCACTCCCTACACTGGACAAGCCATGGTTTGGACAAATACTGGGCAGCTGTTTCAGAGGTCCAATGTGTCCAAAGTGGAAGGAGACAAATAATAAGAAAGATCTTTTGGTTGAGTTTCCAGTTGGAAAATGCTGACAATAGAGAGGACAGGCGTGTTTTCTTAAAACAAGATTAAAGCCTGCAAACCTCTGACTTGCAGAGTTAATCAAAATCAAAATGATGAATTGGGGTTAAATATGCATACTTTCCTTTTGAATTCCAGTATCAGCAGGTCAGGCAGCAGCAGTGTGGAAGTGCAGCACTGCCTACAGTAAGATGTAGGCTGCTAGCTGGAAGGCAGACACACAGCAGTGTGTGGTGTGCTCAGAGAGGACTCCCCTGCAGCCTGACAGTGTCCAAGGAGGTGAGGAGGCCTCCTCCAGAGTGCTCCTCTGCCTGCCCCTTCCTCCCTGCAGGAGGCTGCAGGTGGAGGAGAGAGGCAGCGGTTCCCTGGAGAGTTAGGAGGTGCCTAACCCTGAAAGGGGCCACTCGAGGGTTTGCCCCAGTGATAAAAAGGGGCCTAAATTTCCCTGCTGCTTCCTGCGACTTGGTCCCGCTCACCCCAAGGACTTCTCCTTGGCTGGGAGTGGCGTATCATGCTCTGCAATAGTCACTGTGCTCGTGGGAGGAAACTTTCTTCCCTCCCCACAATGGAGGAGCCTTTCCCATTCCTTGCAAGTGGAAAAGGATCCCACTGGGCAGGTTCAGCTCAGGAAGAGATGCTGAAGCCATTCTTCAAGGGTCACTGATGACCCCAAGCTGGGAGCTTGGAGGGAGGCATCCAGGCCTGGAGGAAGGAGCTTGGCTTGTTCAGTGTGTGGGTCGGTGGGGCAGGAAGGAGGGCTGGTCCCGGGGGGACTGGGTGGCATTCCCGAGTGGCGTTCCCCGGTGAGGCAGTGACACTGCACCATAATTACAGCAGGTCCCTGTGTCCTGTGCCTCTGTGCACACAGCTGGGACAATAAACTCCACTTACCCCCAGCAGACAGGCACATAAACACAAAAGGTATCACGAAGATGAACTCTTTCAGTCCCTTGTTTCATATTTTACTGCTGATCACTGGTACACTGAGTTTGGGTAAATGCTCCTGTAAGGCAAGTGAACAGTCAGAAGCACGTGAGGAGGGTGAAACCGCATTCTCATGCAAATAAGTGGCTCTGTACATGGGAGATATCTGTGCAAATCATGCAGCTGCCATCTGCAGTGACCCCTGCAATCAATACTGCCCCAGCAATCAATATTTGTCTTTATTGTGGTATAGAAAGAAAACATATGAAAGAAACTAATGGTTTTACCGGCTTCTCTATCCATGCAGCAATTAGGTCAGTCAGCTTTGGGTCCCTTCCCCCTTCCATCAGTTGCTCTCAAGCAGAGCATTTGCAAACAAGATGCTGTACTGCTATAAAGTACTAAAAGGTAGTTTGAAGTCTCACATACATTACACGGGTATTGGCTGCTTCGTGTTCAGCAGTGTGTATAATAACTATGTGTGACCTACTTGTTCCAGATGCAGAAACAACGAGCTGCTTTAACATCTGCAATGTCCCAGGCATTATACAGTAGATATGTTGCCTTTTTTCCTGCTGCTTTTCACTCTCTTCTAGTGAAAAGGTAGATCTTTGTTCATAGCTAGGCATAACGCTTACACATACATGTTGGACTTGCGCTCAAATAAGCACAGGAATGGAATCAATCATTAAAAATACACAATTCTGCAAAAAAACCCTTAAATTTCTGCTTAACTTGAGATCATACCTAAGGCATGAAGTGAAGCTGCTGCTGCATAAATCTTCACATAGAGCTTAGTAGTCTTGTCTAATAAGAGTCTAGGCAAAGGTTTGCAGAGGGAAGTCAAGGCACTGGAGCACAGTCTCTACATTGCACAGCAGCAGATGACCAAGCGGGTTGCACCCTCTCACACCCACGTCACTTACCTTAGCCCCAACCTGATAGCAGAGCTACCTCCAGTGCCTGCCCAGAAATTACCCCACTTCTGTCTCTGTAACCTGGTAATGTTTCATTATGCGTGTTCTGTGCTTAAAAGATTTTGAAATAAAAGGAAAGCAGCTGACTTCCAGGGAAACTGCCGAGATGCCATGTTGAGATAAGTGTAGAGACACCGTTCAGTGGGTTAAGAGTCAGCAATACTGGAAAAAATGTAGCCTAAGCAACTGGAAATTAGTCAATGAAGCATTTGCAATGAAAGACAAAACATGAGGGATGTTAGAAAAAGTAAAGATGATGTCTACTCATCTGTATGTTATGTTCTATGTACGAAGCCTGCTCTGAGAAAGGGCCATGTTGGAGGCTTTTATAGGAGGCTGGTTAATAAGATCCTACTGTCTGGAATATGAGAGCTGAAGAGAGAACCCAGCCGTGTTTCTTCATTTCAGACTTGGGGAAAAAGTGCCGCATGAACAGACGCAAAAGTGGGAAAACTAGCAAAATACAAAATTGTAGCTTGAATTGCTGTCCACAGCACAAACAAGAACAACATTTCAGCTTCGGTGAAATATTTGGCTTATTAGAAACCAGGGTCTAGACATCATGTTAGGGTCAGAAAGTAAGGTCTCCAGGTAAGCATTGCATGAATGCCATGGTTCCTATCAGGTTTCTCTCTAGCGAGCTGCTGAGATATTGCAGGACTCTTTCAGAGGGCAGTTTCAACCTAAACTAGCCCAGGTGTAAAAGTGACTTCGAACCCAACCATAAACAGGCAAAGATCCCCACAGAATTCAGAAAGACTGTGAATCATGCCAAAAACAGGTGGTTTTCCTCTTTCTTAGAAGGAGTCAGCAGAAGGAGCCAGAAAAGGTGTGGGAAAAGCAGTTGGCTTTATCTTCAGCAGCTCCAAGAATAGCTTATGGTCCAGTTCTTCAGAGGAGGATGAGGGAATGAGCACCTTATGTTTCTAAACTGTTTGCACTACTAGTGGCCTGGTGAGAAAGTTAATGCTTGGAAAAATGATGGCTTGTTTGGCCATCTGGTGAAAGTGTTTTACTCTACATATATATTACTTGGGCTTAGTTAAAACTAGCCATTTTTCCCAGTCAGGTGAGTTTCACAGAATCACTTTACCATGTCTGCATCCTTCATCCTGTGCCAAAATAGCCTATTTAATTTTGAACTGAGACTGATTCCCAGCTCCTTTAGGATGATGGTTGGGAGAATTTGACCTTTCTATCCGTTGAGTCAACACAATCCTTCAGAGGCTTATGTTCATTTGAGTAAGTTCTGCCTTTCCAGATTCTCAGGATTTATTTTCTTAATAATATTCTTTAAAAAAACCCCAACAACTTGTTTTAACATAAGCCAAGATTGTCTGGAGTTACTTATACTTCATAGTGTTTTATTACCAATACACTTTGGAACACTCTGGTAAATAACTCTGCCTACACAAAGAAATTGGCTATATTTTCTCTATACATCGAGGAAGTCTGTCATGTGGACTATATATCATGGCTCTAAATGTTCTCAGATAAATGCAGACCCACATTGTATTCCATCTGTACTACTCACCCTGGCAGGTTTTTAAGGACGCTATACGACACATCCATCTCTTGTCCAAAAACTAGAATCCCTAACATTTGGGTTTGTAATAAAAAAAGCATTTTTTATCTTTTGCAATTACAGCAAAACCTGCTGTGTGTCCAGGGAATGATACTCTACACAGTCATAAAGCTTATAGATTTTTTTTCCTTGTGCTCCTCTTTTCAGAGGCTCACCCAAACTTGGTTTTCAGTTCAGAAGGTGAACCTCCAACTTAGGGAAGTCAGTGAAAGTTATCCCACTGACTTAAATGAAACAAAAGCTCTCTCTCAGTTTGATAATTATGGTGTAACTTCTCAGTAGCCTGTGGAGCCTTTTGCTGGTAGAAGGGAGAGAACAAATTCAGTTGGAATGTCAATGCTCTGTCAGTCTTAGAGTGCAAAGGAATAACTTGGAAACTGTGATGATAAAAGCAGAATTTGCCTTACTGACTGCTTTAGTTGCTTCAGAGGAAATATTGATTTGTAAAAAGCCAAAAATAATTTCTGAGATTCTGGGTGGTTTTCATGTCTTACCATGCCATGCTCTTGCAGGAGCAAGACACAAATTCTTCTGAAATTCAAGGGGAGGAAGGCTTGTAAGAGACAGAGTCATCACTTGTCTTTGCAATTAGTCTGTCAACATTCGAGTTGGGGAAAAAAAAGCTGCAGTAATTTTAAAAGCATGGCTCAACATAGACCAATTTTCCTGTTATGTTTCCATGGCCAAGACGCCTATCTAAGTATGTGTGTGGATGGGTGGCATGGAGGAATGGGTAGTCATGGCAGAGAAGGCTGGAAATAGAGGACTGTGGAAGCAGGGAGGAAATGTAAAGGTGACTTGCAATTAGTGCAGTTGGCTCTTGCTGGAGAGTGGGGAGGAGCTGCAGTGGCTGCACACATTCAGGGGCTCGGGGAGGGTTTTGGGGACACTACCCAAGGGTGGAAGGGGCTTTGTCTTCTCCTGCCTTCCCTCTGCCTGGCTGGGAGGCTGGAATGGCTCCCCCAGTGTGAGCAGGTGAATTAAAGGTTTATGTGGCAGGGGTGACAGCATCGAGGTGCTGTGCCTATGGGACTGCGTCAACACCGACCTGTGCCTCTTACAGAGGCGTGTGCCCCAGCACTGTGTGGTGCAGCAACAGCATCCATCTCTCTTTTCAGAGGTGTCTGGATGCAATATATGCACATGACAGCATGGTGAAGAGCCACCATTTCATGTGCCCAGATCAACAGGGCAGCAAATGAACCCAGGGTTTGGGGTTTTTTACTCCTTTCCCACCAGCTATGACTGTGGTTTTCAGTCCTGGGTAGGAAAGTGTCCCAGCCTTCTGAGCACATGCCTTTACTGGCATTGGGAGGAATGGCTTTGGCAGTCTGTTTTGTGCTCCTGCTGTAATCCAGGGTGTTGCACAGATCACCCAGCTCCTGGTGCTTTGTGGGAGGGACACAGGAGGGTCCCTTTGGCCCTGCAAGGGCAGCGCTGTGCGCGGGTGCTCCCCAGGGCTGCGCCGGGCTCGGTTTGTGCCCCCACGGGGACGCTGGTTGTGTAACCCCATGGCTGGGACAGCCTGGGCTCACCAGGCTATGAAAGTGCACATAAGGGATGATAATATGGTAATGCACATCAGATATTAATGTGCATTGACACATAATCGTCTGCGTCCATCGAGGCATTACAGCATGAAAGAGCAAGTGCAAAGGCCTTGCGGAGCGACGTGCTTTTGCACCTTTCTTTCCCTCCTGTTCTCTCTTAGCCTTGTTATTTAAAAGTAAGCTTTCCTGCCTCCCTGGCCCCCCATTTAGGCAAAGTCATCCCCCAGCAGTAAAGTGAGCGGTGCCTTTCTGACAGCCTATTTAGTCGCAATAAAAAGCCGATTGGCCTAATGCGCAATCAAGAAAGGAGTGACATTTATTGCTTCGGTTTTATGATGCTGTGAACTGAGCAAGATTTGGAGCCTTACAGTGCCTTCAGGGGGCAGGAGATCACCAGCAATGAATTGTATTTATACCTTTTCCAATTTCCTACTAGCGTTTTAGCAATAAATAGACTCTGTTGTTATTGAGTTTTATGTAAGTATGTTTACAAAAGCAGGAATACAACTTTGTAGCTCAGAATTACATGTGTTGGCTAAATAGATCAGCAGAGAGAATAACTATGTAAAACACTGGGAAAGCACTTACCAATTTATTATCAAATGTCTTAATAGAATGCTTCATCTCTTCCATCCCACTTTATGTTAACTATTAAAATAGAACTGCATCCATTGCAGAAGGTCGGAGGCTCCTTCACACACCCATGTAGGAACATCAAGGCCACGGTTTGTTCACACATCTAAACCATTAAAAATACATCCCATGCATTAAATATGAGCCTGAGGAAAACTCAGTAGGAGCTGACGCACAGGGCTGACCTCAGCTCTCACAGCCCCTGCAGAGTGGCAGGTGTCCCTTCCTCACAGAGCCCTTGTCCTGCCCCAGTCCCTTCCCACGTGCAGGCTGCAGCTAAAAGCCTGTGTGAGACGTCCCCAGACGCACAGATTTAATTGCTGTGTCTCAGCCTGCCCATTTTGTAAAGGAGCTCTCCCCTGTGGAGCAGCACAGGGATCACCTGTCCTGGTCAGTGCACAGCACTTGCTCCTTGCAAGGAGCTGCAGGTGGATTCCGCTGATCTGTGTGCCAGCCCTGGAGAAGGTTACTCTCATCCCATTAGTTTGCTGGCAAGGACATGTCCTTGAGATGGCACATTGCAGTCGTTCATCTGTCTGCCTTTCCCTGGCAGCAGTACTGTCCCTTGGGGCTTGGTCCCAAAAGCAGCCAGCCACCGTGGTCAGCACGAGGCAGCAAGAGAAGAGGCAGATCCCCAGCCTGCAGGAATGCCTGGTTTTGTACAGCAGCTTTTACCCACAGACCTGAATGCTCCAAGGAAAAGAGGGTTACTACTGCACCCTTCTTCTTGCAAATGCAGAGGTTTGCTTGGGTCCCAGGCTCACACCTGTGGGCTGAGATCTCATTTCACTGATAACGTGAGGTCGTCCTGCCTTATTTGTGCCTGTGCAAGAGATGCAAACAATGCCTGAAGGAAAGCCTGGAAGTATTCTCCTGAAATTTCATTGAATAGCAGACTGGACTTTGTTTTGTAGTAGAAGACAGCTGACCAAGCTAGGTGTCCTGGAATATGTGGCCAGTTCAGATGGAACTGCCTCAGGCAGGTACCCTTGGTTAGAGTGGAGTGCCAGTAACACCAAGGTTGTGTGTCCGGCCCCTACATGGGCCATTTCCTGAAGATGATTCTTGTGGGCCTCTCCCACTTCAGAGTATTCTGTGAATCCCTGAGGAAGCGGTGTTTATGGACACAGAGGGGTTTTTGGGGAGAGCTGGTCCAGGTTTGCACATGTGGAGGCAGACTTTACATTGAAGAATTCCTTTACCGGTTTTCACTCATTTTAGGGAGGTCCCCACTGGCAGTGGATGGCTCATGTGCAGCAAGGGCTGGGGCTGGCAGCACACTGGTGTCTGCTAGCCAAAAGGCCACCATCCCTTTACTTCCACTGATAAATCAGAGCCCACTTTCCACTTTCAGAAGTAACTTCTAGTGTTAGCAGAAGTTTTAGGAGAAATTCGTGGTTGGTCCTAGACAAAGCTGCAGTTCTTTGGGAGCAGGTGGATCCTTCCTGCGTGGCAGGGCCCGCGCCAGGACCTGCAGCTAGATAGCGTCCCATGCTTCCCACTGGATATTGCAATATTCCTACTGGCTGTTCAGCCTGGGCTGAAACTGTGGGATTTGCGGAAACAATTTTCATTATTCTGCTGGCTTCAAGATTGGAGTGAAGAGTATCAGCAGTCTGAGGTGCACAGCAATAAACTGTTCATGAAGGACAGCCTCAAATGTTTACAGAGACAGAAACAGTCAGCAAAGCTTTGTTTTAGCACAGACCACAGAGACGTGAAGGACACCAGGGGTAGGCAAACCATAGAAAGGCATTTATTGTATTCTATGAGTCCTAAATAAACTTAACACATTAGATACCTGCAGACACTTGAATTGGCATGTGCGCAGAATTAGAATTTTCTTCTCTGGTCACACAGCCAGCATGAGGGCTTTTCCATGACTCTTTATCAGTCATCAGCCTTGTGATTCTGTGGCTTTAAGGCATCCAGTGTAGGAAAGATCACTTTTTTCAACTTAGTATCTTTTAAATAAGAATGATATTTAGAAGGGGAAAAAGAAAAAAATAGATTTATTTTGCCCTGAAGTTGTTAGCACACAATCCAATGTACTGTTGAGGGCACCAGAGGCATTGGGAAGCCAGGTCAAGGTCATACTATAATTGGTGCTGTGAATTCTAAAAAAGAAGCAAAGGTGAAGTTTGTAATGTTTTTTTGTCAAAAAGTTAGTAAAAAAAGTTACAGGTCAAAAATTAAAGGGGAATTAGGACTGAAGTTGCAGTGTCTTGCACTGCAGATTTAAGATTTTTTTCATGAACTGCAGTCTCCAGGATGACTTCCTGAAAACTGGAGGCGCATGAGACCAGCTCCTCCCTGAGCTCTGGGAAGCAGTCAGTGCCCAGGGACTCTGCTCACAGCTGGACAGCAGGGTGTCTCTGGGAGCATCCCATGGTTTTGGAGCATCCTCCATGAGCTGCCACGCAAAGCATGCTCTGAAAAATCCATGTGTATTTTTAAGCACTGCCAGCAGCAGCAGCGTGGCAGCTGTAGTCCTGGCTCTGTCTCCAGCTACACTCCCAGAGTGTGTTGCATTTGGTATGCAAGGAAGGCCATCACTAAATATATTCACCACTTTAGTGCATTTTAGCTTGACATATGTCCAGTAAACAATATTTTGGGCTTTTGCAGTTAAAAAAAAAAAATCACCTGATTATTCAGTGCTTCCTTCTGTTATGATGCTTTGGGGTCCTTCAAATCATTTTCATTATGCACTACATAATAATAAAAATCTCTGTGCAGTATGCTGATAATTCCGTGCATGGTCTCTGTGATTTCTAATTGTTTGAATAACAGGATGCTATTGAAATGCCATGCAGAAACACTGCATCACCCTGAGGGAATCAAGCTTTTTCTCCTTTTACTCCTGGTGAAGATAAACATTTGAACAGTTGAAATAGGTAAAATATCCCAGGGAAGCCACCATGCAAAAGTAGGCGTGCTAAAACCCTCAGTGCAGTCACAGGGCTGCAAAGGACAAAAAGGAAAAATAAATTAGATAAATAAATAAGTAAATAACAAACACTGAATGGAAGGCACTCAAAATAAGCCGTGCTTTTCTTCTCTTGTGATCTTACAAACAGTAGAGAGGCACTAACAGGCCCAGGAAAGAAATATTGCGTGCTATTTTTGTGTTGCCATTATAAAATATGTATTGTTTATTGTTCTGCACTGCAGCTAAAGTTTTGCATCAACCTCAAAAATTACAGCAAAATTTGTTTTGAAGGAGACACGCAGAATCTCTGTTCTTTAAGCCTCTTAATGATGTTCTTAAGAGTGCAGTGATAGGATTTCAGTCTCCTGGCAAGCACAGACAGGTTGTAGGGTATGATTCATAGAAAGTGTAAAACACTGTGTGCCAGTGTGCATTCTGAATATATCTTATATAGATGTATGTCAGCATATGTGTGATGCTCAGTGCATGCCTAACCAGGCAACCATGCCAAGCAGTTTTAGGTGCCATCCTCTTATGTGGAAGTCAAGGTGGACACTGCACTCAGAGTGCTTCTTTAAAACTTCAGAGGGCTTCAAGCATCAGGACCTTGTTATCTAAAAACAGCTCTAGCTATTTCTCTCCTTCTGTAGTCGTTCTGCAGTCATTCCAGCTTGCTCCTTCCTGTCCCTAGCACAGCCACCTAACCCTGTCTATTGGAGGCAGGGTTGCCTTCAGCACTGTCTCTATGTCTCCCCACAATCTGTCTCCCCACACTCTCGGGCTGTGCAGAGACCACTGCTGCAGAGACCACTGTGTGGTACCAGACTACCAGAAGTCCCTGGTGACTGTGCATTGGCCGTGTCAGGAGTTTGCCTCTCTGTTGAAGGAGTGAATGGTGCCCCATTGCTGCCGTGGGGCTGTCTGAGATCATTATAAAGCTCAGCGGTGTGCTTGGAGATGGGCTGAGGATCAGAGGCAGAAGCTCAGATTTATGTGGTCCTTTTGACACTCATGTCAAAACAAAGGCGTGTCCAAGCCACCTGGAGCAGTCCAGTGTCACAGGCTGTGTGTGCAGGTGGCTTTGTGAGTGGGTGATGTGCTGAGGTAGGTACAGAGGTGACCTGTCACCGCTCCCCAGTGAAGGGCTATCACAGGCTGTGTGTCTGAACAAGGCTGGTCTGAGCAAGTTACCTGAGCTCCCAGAGGTTCACCTTGCCCAGTCCCTGCCTGGAGCTCATTCAAATGTCTCTGCATGATGTTGTGTTGAGACCTTAAACACCCCCAAAGCTGCCTGGGTAAATGAGAGCTCCCACCAGCCTCCTGACACGCGGCTGAACCGTGCTACAATGCCTGTCCCAGTGTCGAGGCGTAATGTTAAGCCTGGTTTCATTTCAGCCTGCCTGCTGGTAATGTCAACAAAGATGCCCTGTGTACCAGAAAGAAAAACCTTGCAGGAATCCAAATGATAGAGAAGGCATTTGGGACTGATTGCCAGGCTCTTTATGCAGGCATATACTGCCACGTTTGCTTTAAATGGGCATTTAATGTCCTAGTCGGAGGGGCAGGGGGCTTGGAGAGGTCTATGCTGACATCCAGAAATCTGAGTTTCTGATCACCATTTTCTAGTCAGAGCAGAGGAAGATAAGAAATTGTCTCTGGTGGAAATATAAATGTACAACAACTGTGTTTTTATTTATATACTGTTCTGTGGTAGCAAAGGAAAGGCTTTGGGCTTTTTTATGCTGCAAAATGTTGTTGGGGTTTTCATTGCTTTTTTTTTTTTTTTTTTGTCCTGGAGAAAATATATAGCAACTCAAATTATTACAGAATGGAATTTCACCTTCCCTGTAAAATAGTGCTCTCTGAGACATGGTGAGATCTCACACTTGACCAAATTAGTATATGAGCTCAAATATCAGAGTTCTGACTAGTAAAAATAACACTAGATTTGCATTTTCACATTTTTAGCTCTTGCCTCCCTGTCTCTTTGGTTTTATGCCTTTTTTCTTGACTGACAATTCTCTTTGTGGCAGATTTATTGCTGTTCTGCTGTTTGGACCCTGTAATCAACTAGACACTTGGCTGAAGACGTTAGTCATTTCATTAAGTACTTCTCTTTCAGATATCTGAGGCACAATTTTCTGTTGCTCTGGTTCCAAAAAGCAAATGACCCACGGCCAGCAAAGTCTGAATATGAATCTTTAATAAACAGAGGTAATACCAACAATGCTCTCAGGTTTCCAAACAGCAGAGTGCTAATTAAAAGATGCTGAATGGGGAAGAACTGCCGTTGCCATCTCGCTCTGACAGAAATGTGCCTGCATCGGTTCCCAGTGAAACCGCTCTTTTGGAAGCACTGTCTCATTTATCCTCCTTGCTTCCCATCAGAGCTACGTAGGAAACCTTCCTCCTCATGCCACGTGCAGATATTGCATAGTAATTTTTTTAAATTTATTTTTCAGTAATACATTGCTGGAAACAAAGACTGAATAGTTGTCTTAAGAGTAAAGATAAAGCATGGAGTGCATTTCTTTTTGTCATCGCTGTATCACTAATGATTATATTCTATTCATGAACTAGGGAAATAGAATTATAGCACTCTCCTACCCTTCATGGGCAAAGAACCATTCTCTCATTTTATTGAGACTCCTCCTTAAAAGGCAGTTCCTCCTTCCAGGGGACAGTCCTTCATAGTCATGAATCCTCTCTTCAGTAGCTTGCTCTCTGCAGGCAAAGGTACTCTGTGTGCCCAGAAAATAATACCATATGTTATTTTGCAAAAGCGTGGGGTGTTAGGAGACTGTGCACTCACCCATGCCTGGTTTATTGACCCCATTAATTTTTATGGAGACTGATTCAACAGAAAGCCAAGTTGGCTGCTCCAGCTTGGCCAAGCAGCCTGGTGCAGCACAGCACCATCACTGCTGGCACATAGACCAGACTGAGGGAGGGCTGGGCAGCATTTCTTCATGATCAGGATCCGGGCTGGAAAGGAGTTCTTTGTGCTCTTCTCTTATTTCCCTGGGGAGGGAAGAAGCACGATAAGCAGGTGAAATTCCAAAATGCCTCTGGGTACCCCTGTGCTGCTGAGCACCCTCTTTGAGTTCCTGCCTTGACAGAAGCTCCCTAAGCTCACAGAGCAGAGTGCAGCAACACACACCCCACAAGTCGGTAGCGAGGCACAAGGAGGTGCCTGTCAGCATCTCACCTGCCTCAGGCTAAGCTCAGCTCTGCCAGTTCTCCCGCAGGCACCCTCCTGGGCCTCTGCTGCATCTTACCTGCAGGGCTGCACCTCTGCCTGCAGACACTTTCTGGTTCATCCTGGGTGTGACATTCTCATGACAGAGTCCAGGCAGCATCATCAAGCAGTGTTGCAAGATCCACCATGGGGAGTTAGCCCAAAATCCCCTCAGGAGGTGCCCAGGCTTGCCCCTTCAACAGTCTTTTTAGTTTGCTTTGGTGTTTTTTTGCTTCCATGACCACCAAAGTAACCACACAGATTGCTGGGTGTTCAGCTCCTCCAGGATTATCATGTGAAATGAAATGGAATGGAATAAAATAAAGTGTATAAAAGAAAGGGAATTCATTGGAAACGATCACAATGACCTGGAAGAAAAGACATAAGAAAATGAGCCTTGTTTAATGATTGTTTATGGTGGCAACCTTAATTTTAATCAATTAACCTACGAGCTCATTACTTGAAGATGCAAAGGGCCTGCAGGACAGCATTTCTTCCTTTCTCAGAGGAGCTGCAGGGTATCTGCTGACATCTTGGAGGCTCTCCTTCCTCACAGAGGCTTTTAAAGCTGTGTTTCTGACTGCAGAGAAGGCATGGTTAAATCTTGCACAAGTATTCTGTGTATGCTCTTGGGTACAGTTTCATCCTGTGACCCCCTAGGAGACCTCATTGACCTTCCCACAGTGTCCTGAGCCCCAGGAACGCTCAGTCAGCCTTTCTATTACCAGGCTTTCTTCAGTGCTACACTTAGGAACACAGAAAGCAAATAGATTTATTGACAGAACTATAATCAAAAGTCAAATGCAGGATGATAGCATGGTCAGATGATCGAATTACTTAAAATTCAAGGCATACTGGAGTGCCTCAGGGACTGGGAAGGTGCAGCCAGCCAGCCAGCCCATTGGACACACCCTCGGCAGTGGGATGGATGCTGCCAGTCCAGTGCATGGCAAGTGTTAGGGGGAGGCTCTCTTCAGGGTAGGGGGCTTCTGCGTCCCACAAGAGCTGAAGGTCCTCTCTGTGCCCAGAAATTGACACCATTGGTGCTCTCACCTCACATACACCCTGAGCCAAGCAGGGCTGTCACAGTTTGGTTCTTGTTTAACACAAGAGAGTCCCACTCTCGCATTTTATAATGCTTCAGGAAGGGAAGGCACCTTTACAGGCTTTCATTCATTCAAATGCATTAAGTGCTGTTCATTATGTAATTATTACCTCACTGGAGGATCCCACTCAAGTATGAGATATTCTCAGAGGCTGGATTTGCCTGGGCACACACGTCTGGAGTACATGCCTCACCTCTTTCCCTGCAATTTGCCCTTCTGGAATTTGGCAGCATGGTCCATATGGCAGACTGTTGCTTCCTCCAGTTTAAAAAAACGTGTTGGAATACCGTCATTTTCCCTGATAAGAGGAGCACTATAAATTAAAAGGAGTCAGCAACACAGGCACATTAATCTTCCTGATGCAATCCTACCTTTCGCACTTCCTGACATATATTTGATGTCGACTTAATTGTGCAGCCTAAAAGTGGGATTTGAGTACATAAGTGCAAAAGCGGTAATAAACTGCAGATGCAAGCTCGAAGTTGTCTGCTGAAAACTCTGCAAGGGGTGGATGATGCACTCAGATCCTTGCAGCAAGGAGATCGGGGCGACAAGTCTGGTGTCTTTTCAGCATCCCTCCAACTGGCCCTGAAAATCAGGCTTCACACAGGAGATCCTAGGCGGCTTTGGAGCATGTGGTGTCATCCTGGGGGTGTGCCTCTCTGCTCTGCCTGGCACAAGAGTGATCTGACCCCAGCACAAGCAGCACATGATTCGTGGTGCTCATGTGGCACGTCCTCTTCATGCGACTGCTGCAGAGGTTGGCTTGGAAAGTAGGGCTGCTGTCACCGTTGAAATTTTAGAATGGGGCACAGAAAAACCCTGGTTCTCTTCTCAGTTTTGCTGGAAGAGGTCAGGAAGGTAATTTTGGGCTTTGGAAGGTATCAGAAGATGTAAATAAATGCCTAGTGGGCTCTGAAGCAGTCTTTGAAATCAGTGGGAGATAGGTCTCTGAGATAGCAAAAATCCCACACAAAGTGTTTGCATGCATCTTGAAGCATTTAAACACCTTTAAAAATATATCTCTAAAGTGTCTGAGCATAGGTTCCTGCGTCCCTTAGGTATTTTTGAAATTGCATCCAAAGTTACTGAGATTTCCCCTAAAGAGCACCCTTTTGTTGTAATTTTCCCGTTGGCTTAATTTTCTCTTGACTTGAAACATAATATATATTAACCTTCACTCATTTTTCTGTAGCAAAATGTAGAGAAGTGAAGCTGTTTCTTAGCTGGTTTATTACAAAAAAAGGAGCATATGGCTGATTGTGTCCCATCTGAAATGCAAATGGTGGAGCTACGTGGAAAGAATTGCTATTGCTTGAGCAGTAAATGTTTCCTAATGAAGTGAGTTTGACTAAGGTGGGAAGCTGGAAATGGCTGCAGGAAGAAATGATGATGGTTAATATTTCAGTGGAGCAGAACATTCTTATTCTGCTGATAAGGAGATTCTTGGGAAATGCACTGGATTTTTTTTCTTATATTCTGTATGTTTATCAGTGTGGGGAAATTGCTACACACAGGGAGCTAGACGCTTTTCGTCGAGTTAGGAAATCATGTAATTTAATTTATAACCACAGCTTTTCACCACTGGCCTCTTTTTGAACTGAAGTTTTCTGTATCTTTTGAACATTTGGGGTAAATAGACCTATCCAGTGTAAAAAAAAAAAAAAAAAAAAAAATCTAAAAGAAGACAACTACTGGTTCCACTGTTTTTCATCACCCTGGGCACATTCCTGGAGGCCAGAAGCCAAATTGGAGTGATGGAGAGATCTGACCCACACTCTCTAATTCCCTTCTTCCTCTTTCCACCAAAGTTTTGTGTATATCCCTCTACATCTCCAGTAGTCAAAGGTGTCCAGATGTCTGCTGCAAATGGGAGGTTGGACTGACTTTTAAACACTTTCTTAAATTAAGCAGCAAGGCTGGAGGCTTGACATTTCCATTACTTAGCTTTCCAAAGGGAGAGCAGTGGAGCTGGCACTCTGAGGTTCAGCACAACCAGTGGGCTGGAGATAGAGCATCAATCGCGTTACTTTGCCTTAATGTCAGAAGGAGCTGGGAAGAGTTTAGGTAGCAGCATGTGCACAATTACGTGCTTAGAAGAGCTGGAGCAGCTGCCAGGTTAGACCTGTGGCTTTGTCCCCAAGCGAGATCACGTTGGGTTTGCTGAGGCTGAGCTGTCTGTTACACGGCACAGTTGGGGGACAGAAGATTAGCCTGCCTCTCCCCTGCTGATGCCCAAGGGTGTCTGACGTTGCTAATGATAATGAAATAGGAGAAAGCTAAAGAAAAGAGTCTGAAGCCTGCTGTTGATGGAAATAATTAGGTTTCTCCATCTTAGAAGCAGTGGCGAGGCTTGCTGGGATCAGGATGTGTCCACATTAGATCCAGAGCAGACTTTGGAAGTGAACCCCATGCTCTGGTTCACACCACAGGGCAGCCCAGGAGCTCACAAGCTGGGCTCTGGAGTCTCTGGAGATGGCCCTAAGCAATCTGAGCATGGGGCCATCACTGCCCTGCCTGCATTTGCCCACACTGTGCTCTTGGGCATGGGAGCCTTCACCCCGCACAGAGCACACCACCAGGTCAGGAGACCTTCCTAGGTAACACCTGGGTAAGGCTTTTTGCTTGCTGAGTTATCAAAGTGCTTTAGAAAGTGCCTGTGCACAAAGTCTTCCGTAAAACAGCATTCTCCTGTTTTAACAGTGAGTAGCCTCTCTGTGTCCAGGAGCTGGGGAGATCCCACCAGCCCGAGGCACAGAGAGAGTGTGGTCACGTCCCTGCTCCAGTCTCAGTCTTGGCAGGTGGTTTTATCCCAGTGGGGTAGAGTGAGGCTTCAGTTTCACATCTTCTGTTGCAATCAGAGGGCCTCTAGATGCTGTAATTATTTTCAAAATAGAATCATGAATCAATATAAACCCACATTTGTATGGTATTACATACAACGGACAGCACCTGAACAGAGGAGAATTTTGTGGCTCCTTTGGTTTGCAGGAGGGCTCAGCAGCTTGCTTTATCTGCATATCTCTTTGGTTTACAGGAGATTACAAGTGGTAATGCTGTGGTGCAGTTTTCCATGTAAAACATTCATCTTTTATCTTTCTTTTTGCTTGCTTTTATGTGCCTCTTCCCTCTCCCTGCATCTCATTTCAATTGAGAAATACAAATGACCTCTTGACAGAACTTTCTACTTTCATTATGTTGATTTGCATTGTGCAGTTAGGATAATACAAACACTTGTATTTCTGAGATGTATTTATGATGTCTTGAAAAAAGTTTCTCATATTAGCCTCTTCTCTTTTCTCTTTCTGTATCTTTCCAGGTGTGTGTGCAACATCGACTGTTCTCAAACCAACTTCAATCCTCTTTGTGCTTCCGATGGGAAATCTTATGATAATGCATGTCAAATCAAAGAGGCATCATGCCAGAAACAGGAGAAAATTGAAGTCATGTCTTTGGGTCGATGTCAAGGTAACTCTCATAACAAAACTGATTTCAAAGAATGTTTTCAATTTTTGTTCAGGGAGAAAAAAATGAAAAAAAAAGAACCAGGGCTGGCTTCTTATTTGGGAATTGCCACATTTCCATTAGACTGCTGCAGTTTATACTGTAGAGCACAGGCTGTGAGAGGTGAGGCAGAGCCCTCTGTGATACAGACCCAGCGAGGCGTGAGGGGGGCATCACTCCTAACCCTGCCCACAGCAGCAGCAGGGGACTGCCCAGCCCTGCACTGGCCTCTGCATCAGTCACCAGTCTCCTGCCCCGAGCGGCTTGCCCAGAGCTCTGTCTGCCAGGCAGCAGTTGGAGCAGGACAGTGGGAATGCCCCTCGGATAGATTTTGCCACCCAGGATGGATCCTCTGGTGCTGCCTTAACTGGAGCAGCATGAGGAAGTCTGGGGAGATTCTCCAAAGAGGTGCTTCCAAACACAGTGCTTGGGCTGGTTCTTCAAGTGCCCCTTTCTGGGCCCCATGGTGCCCAAGATGCCTGGAAGGAAGTTTTCCAATCATGGCTCGAGGCTCTCTCTATTTCTCCATAAATACAATGCTTCTCTGTGCCCATCTCTTGGGCTACTACATCACCTGTAACCCTTGAGCTGACTTTAAAAACCCTGTTTCTCTCAAAAATAAAAATGGAGAGAATTTGCCTTTCAATAGCTCCTGTAAACAAAGTGTCTGCTGAGGCTCAGACTCTCAATAGCTTTTTCCCTTGGATTCTAACCCATAAATCCTCAGTACATCTGCTTACAAGGCCATAGTATACAGGTATATTAGACACATTCCAGTTTGCTCCTATCTCTTTAAAGTTAACCACTCTAAGTGGCAGTTCATTTCAGGGTACATATTAAAACTCCCCAATTACCTCAAGTAGAGCAGAAATGACAACTCCTGCTTCAGACTGATATATTTATCCCAGCTGCAATCTGTTACCACATATTGTTAGAAAAAAGATCCTGCTGTTTTCACCTGGCAGGCCCAGGAGAGCCCTGCAGCCAGCAGAGATGATGTGTGTGCAAGCGAAGTTAGCTCTGCCTGGGCACTGTGGTTGGGGCACGGGCTGTGTCGAGTCCAGGCTCCCCAGGCAACTCAACACGTTTCTTTTCACACAGACAATACTACAACAACTACAAAATCAGAAGATGGGCATTATGCAAGGACAGATTATGCAGGTACGGTTCCTATTCTGTGAGAATCACAATTCACAGGATCTCTGTAAGTCTCTTCTCTCTTCATTTGCTGAGGCGAAATGTCCTCATCTTCTAGTGCGGTTTTCCTGCTTTACTTTAAGAAAACACTGTCTTTTCATTACTCTTTCTTTTGCTACAAGCTCCCTTCTTAATAAATGGGCTACTTCTATTTTTGTCAACCTACAGCTCCTCTGGCCATAAAGCACCTGTTCTGACAGAGGAAATAAGTACTGTAAATTATTTGCCAGAATTAGCAGACGTTATTGAAAATTACAGAATCAGTGCTACTAGATTATGCGTATCTTTGTCATGATATACAGGTTTAAGGAAGTGAAAATCCAGCTCGTAGCAGTGCTGGGATACCATGAAATGCTGCCATAATAGATATCACCTGTCGGCATTTAACTATGAAGTTAATAAGGTTCTTAAAATGTGGGGGGTTTAAGTGATAAATGGGTTTAATTTATTTAGAAGCTACAGTAAAATATAATGGCTGAATAGCCCTATATGGCACTTGAAATTAAAAACATGTAAATACTAGTGAGGTTTGGGAGGCATTTTTTACACCCTTTGCCCGGGAGGATCGATTTAGAAATTGAACGTGTGTGTGCGTGCATGCAAATGTTCACAGCTCACGCTGAGAATGAAAGCCTCTGGGAAGGTCTGGTGAAAATGGGTCAGGTGATGCACTCATTGCTTCAGTTTCGTGATGTTTCTGTGCTTTTGAAGTGTTGGGAGAGAGTAGGTGTGGATCACTGGGTTTGCCTGAGCTGCATGGCTTGGGTGAAACCCAGCTGACGGTTTCACAGGTGTGAACATTTCCAGCTGGGAGAGTCCTGAGGCCGTAGTTTTTCCAGCTGGTCATCCCCTGTGCAGGTCCTCTGTGGCATCCCTGTGACAGTGAGGTACCCAGCCTTAGAAATGATTGTTCTGTTCCTGCTTAAAACAGTGCATGATGATTAAAACATAGAGCTCTGAATAAATGATGTCTCGGTGAGGCAGAGCAGTGCATGTGTTGGGGGTGGCTGCAGCATGAAGCAGGGAAGGTAGAAGTTGCTGTGGAAAGAAAATGTTGGGATGAATTTCTAGAAGATCAAGGGTGAGCCACAGTCCAGGTGTTTCCTGCTGTCAAGGAGCCCTTCCATTGGTGAAGACAGGGACGTGCAAAGAGAAAAAAGTCTTCAGCATCTTTCCTCCAAACTCTTGATTAACCTCTGCTTTTCGTGGGAGGTAGTAGTCAGTTTTCTTCCAAGGCTGATGTTATGTCATGTGGGGACAGGGGATGGGAGTAGCCAAGTAGGCCAAAATAATTTATTTTAAATTTAGAAACAAGGCCAAGCAATGTTATCTTGAATCCTTTCTCTTGCTGGAGAACTGAGGAGAGCACTGGCTTCCCCAAGCTGATTTGAAGGCCTGGAGCCCCTTTTCAGTGTGCAGCCTGTCCTACGCTGCTGCTGTCTGGTGGATTTGCTTTAGGATGGCAGAGACCCACATCAGCTAGAGAGGAGACAGGCATGTTTAAGCATGGAGCAACTGAGTTGTAACAAGGAGGGAGGAAAGGCAGGTTGGGGATTGGTCCAATGAGAGATGACAAACACCTTTGGAAAAGACACAAGGCACCTCCCTCCTCTACGGCCGTGGGAGTGATGGAGGCATCCTGAATCAGCAGTGACGTCCAGTAGGTGCCTCTGGCACAGGAAGACACCATTGTTGCACCTTAGAAAGCCACTTTTTGGGGCTTCTGATGTGGCTCAGGCCCCAGTGGGCTTCTCAAGGGTGGTGACTGCATTCCCTGGGCAGGTCCCGTCGGGTTCTGTCCATTGATTTAACCTCAGCCACAGTTGGCTGTGCCGGCGGATGTCTTTTCTGTGCGCACCTATTACCCTGAATTAAATTTTTGATTTTTACATACAGTAGCAGCATGTAGGGTGAAAAAGGCTAGTTTATGCAGGGCAATCCACTTGCCTTCAGCATCCCCAAATGTCTGGGGCATAACTCTGTCAGGAGACCTTAGGGGAATGGGGCTGCTGTATCAAAAAGCTGCAGCAGCTCCAGCCTTCCAGAAATAATCAGGGAGAAGGAAGGCAGCAGTATAAAACTGAGGCTCAGTGAACATTCATGCATCAGCATTTGCCAGACAGGAAGCTCCGTGCCATCCTCATGTTCTTTCAGCTGCAGAAACATTTGATGGTGATGGCTGTGATAAGAATGTGGTATGTGCTACTTTTTTCCCACCTTCCTATCTCCTCAGACAGGAAATGCTGCCCTAACCATGGGAAGCTTTGTATGAAAAAGCAACAGTTCCTCAGCCTCTGAAGCAATTTCCCCAAGCCTGCGGCTTTCCACAGAATACCTTTGTTCTCTGCCATTTAATGGCACTAAAAATCACCGAGACCGTGAACGCCGCACGCTTTTAAAAACATTGGCTTGTATGGACGGGCTTTCCCAGGGGAGGGCATAGCAGTGGGCATAATTGATGTTGTCAATTATGCTAATGCAGCCAAATGCTCTTTGCAGGGACTGTGGTGGCTGAGCAGCGCGGGTTTTTCCATAACCGCCCCCGCAAGCCCACCGTGGGGGCCCGGGAAGGCAGCAGCTCTGCAAACAGCCACAAGTCCCAACACCCAGCTGAGTTTTTCCATCTCAAACTATTCAAACCGTCTGTTCAACCAGCGTCTTTGCTCCCTCCTGGTCTTGCCAGCCCGCTGATGCTCACCAATAATGCGCAAGTCTTCTGGTTTGCGAAACTGAGGGTGCTCGTTCCTTTGCAGGGTAGATACTTGAATTAGGTTTGCACCACCTCGGTTTTTCAGGGCTCTTGCTTTACACAGGCAAGATTTATGCCTGCCCTCTACATGCCTGACCAATATCAGAAGCACCCCAAAAGCCGTACCCCCTTTTTCAAGAAAGCGAACCTGAGAAGTGTGAGCTGTAGGAGGCCCTTCTCTGACCCTGTCCTGCCTCTCCAGGGTCGTCATTCCGCCCTTGCCATGGCTGCCTGTGCCACACAGTGTCTGTACTCCATTTGTGTCTCTGTGCAGTTCTGGCCTCTCCTTTTTCTGAAACCCCGAGGTATTTATCAGACTTGGGGAGATTTTCACTCTCCTCAACAAATGGCAGATCGCTGACCTTGATCAAGTTTGTGCAGTGAAATTTGGTTTTACTGAATAAATGAATGGGGGTGATTTTCCCCTCAAATCCAATAGAAATACACTTTATCTTGCAATTTCCATGAAAGAGCATTTTGAAGCATTTTTAGTGTAATGTATGTTTTAGAATGTAGCTTCTGAGCTGAAAGTCCTGTGATGGATGTTTTCTTGAATTTCCCCATTATATGCATAACTAAGGCTGTTTTGGTGGCATTTTAGAATTCAGAGTCCAGGCAATCAAAGAGTCCTCATCTTGTTAATCCACTTGCCTATTTATTTGTATTCTTCAATATTTATATTCTCTTCTTAAAATCTGGATATTAGCAATTATCCCGCTAATGACTTTATCCTTTCTCATTATCAAATTACAGAGGGTTTTTTGCAAGCCATTTTGAGCACCATAAGGAATAAGTCAGTATGGATGTGCCATATTTCAGCGTTATATATTCATGAAAATTGTCGCCGAAGACACTGACAAATTTGATAGACCTATTCAATAGTATCATCTTTCAGGCCAGACAAACCTCCCCATATGAGCATTGATTAGATCAAATCTCAGCAGCTGAATGCCAGCAGCACAGAGAAGCTGATGGGAAGGGGGAAGGAGGCATTTTTCAGCCCAAATAGTCCCCTCTGGTGAAAAATGTGCATCCACAAGTGGTCATTTTGCGGTGTATTTTGGGTTCCTCGAGGGCAGTAAACTCTCCCTTGGCAGCAGCCTCAGGTGGTGCCTCCTGGGCTCCTGGGGAGTCCTGGGGCTCTGCTGCAGGCAGTGCCTTGGCCCGTCCTGCCAGTGCTGTTGCTGTGCCCAGAACCGATAACGAGCACAAAATGCTGCGCGTCTGCTCATGGCTGCTCCGTTCCCTGCTCACCCTCCTGGCTTCCCATGGGATTTCAAACCTGCATGACAGTCTTGGATCTTTTTCAGAGCGCTTCCTGGCACCGGGGCCGTCCTGGCACTCCTGGGGGTGCTGGGGCGAGTAATCCGGCAGATGGCTGTGTTGCCCAAGCAAACTCAGAGCTCCACCAAAAAGGGCAAAATCCATCTGTGTCAACACATCATCTTCCCTTGGCTGGGCCACGGCTCTGGGATGAAGGCGATGAGAGCCATGGCACGCTGCAAGGATAAAGAAGAGTCTCGGACTCTTCAATGAGTCCCTTCAAAAGTCCAGGAGTCTTGGACTCCAAAATAAATACAATTCAGTCACAGCCATCTTCGTTGTCTGGAACCGGCCTGGAGAGTAGCCAGGGATCAGAACAGCAGTGCTGAATTTCTATAGTGATTCCCCCCCCCCCCGGACTAAAATATGAGAACTTCAGACTAGATTCCTCCTCTAGATCATAATATTTTCAAAGTAGGTTAAGTTTGGAGTCTAAACCACTTGACATTGTCTGTTTAGATTAAATTTGGTGTCTACTACTGTGTCAGCCATTTGCTGAACTGCTGAAGAATAATAAAGCCCCAGAGCTTAGCCATGGGATATAAACTGTGGTGCATTTTTGCTCTGCCTTTGTGAACCAGGCTTTCCTTTCTGCTTAATGGAATTAGCAAGTGAGACACAAAGCTGAACACTGTGCAACCCTCACAGCTAGAGAGAAACTTTCTCATCTGCAGCTTTGTAAAAATGTGAGGTAAATTACATCCTTGAATATGCAGATTTGCTTGGCTTTTGATTCCTCAGACTCAGAGTCAGAGGTTGTCACACTAAATAAATAGATTATGTAGAAAGCCTTCCTGCTATTCCATCAAATCACTTAAAAATTGAAAAAAAGCTACATTTAAATATTTTGACAGCTGTGAGGCAGCACGAATGCTGTCTAGCTGCAGCCTCACCTGTGCTCACACATGCACAGACACACATGCACCAACCTGTGGAAGAACAAGAATGGTACAATTGATACATTTTTTTAAAAACAGGAAGCTTTTAAATGCTGCTTGAATTGTTATTTGCATTTACAAATTGCTATTTGCATTTGTTTGCAAGGTTTTATGAAAAGATGCTGAAGTTTTTTGCACAGTGAAAGTCTACAAAAGATGGTAGATGAGCTCTGCAAACATAGGGAAAAATCCCAGTCTAGATTCTTCTGAGAGGTTTTCAAAGACAAGAGAGATCACTGTGTTCTGGTGGTCTCCAGCCTTTCTGTTGCCTTGCAGCTCCTCCAGGGTTGTTGATGTCCGGAGGAAAATCTAACAGGCAGTGAAAATACCAGCTGTTGGGTCAATAAATCTTACTGCCAGCTACTTCTGAGCTCCAGTCTGAGTAGACAACAGTCAGTCCCAAAGACTGGAGGCCCCCAAGCCTCCACTTGTCCTGGGTGTTTTTGAAATGAAAACCTGCAGCTGCTTCTTCTGTGATTTAACTCCAGAGCTGCAAAAGGTGGAGTGTGGAAAGTCCCACTCCAGCATTTTCCTGAGTCATAAGGAAGACTGGATATTTTATTTCTAAAATAGGAAAGGCCAGGGCAATAATGCAATTGTCTTGCTATGGGCACTGCAGCACAAGCTACCCCAAGTGCTTTTCTTCTGTAGAGCCCTCTCAAATTTACCTTCAGATCCTGCTTGGCTCTATCTTGCTGAAATCTACATAATTTTTTTGGTATGGGAGACAGACACTCTGTCATAGGGGTCACATAATAGCCTCACAAACAAGCCCCCTGCCAGCAAGGAAGCTGCAGCACTCCAGAGCACTGTGCCATGTGATTTAACAGCACTTACTCCTAACAGTCTCTTCCTGAGGAGCATGCAAAATAAAAACAGGCTTATGGAGATTTTAAAAACAAGCGAAAGGGAGAGAGAAATATTGCTCATTTAATCTGCCAGCCTCAAAAGAATACCTCACTTTTTATGGGAGTTCTCCTCCAACTTTGAATTGCATGTGCTAAACTTGGTAAAATGTGCCTTGTTTTTCTGGATTTCTGGGGGGGTTTTGGTTTTATAATGAGATAAATTGTGCCTTTTCATTACTTACGATTTCCCAGTGTCATGCTCATGGAACCTGTAATTGCTGGCATTAAAACTTAAATTAGGTCTCAGGTGAACTGCTAGACATCTCTTTACCTAGACTGATGTAGCTCAAGAAGGAAGAACATTTCCATTTGTGCCTCTAAAGCTTAGCCCTTTATTCAGTCACTAATGAGTGTGAATCAAAAGTTGCAGAATTCGTTTGTGCTTTCTTCCCATAATAAACAAATTCAGAACTGTTGTGAGTGAACATTATAAAGAAAGCTATTTGATTTGCATTAAAGCTTGGGAGCCTGAAAATTCAGTAAATCCAGGCTAAGAATTTGATCTGGATGAAACAAACGGGAAAAACAAGTTCCAACTTGTAACACCAGTATTGGCATGGGCAGCCTAAAAAAATACAAAACCAGACCAGGCTGTTTCACTGTTGTCAGCATCCCTGAAGCCTTTAACTCTTGGAAATTAATTCAGCTTCCTTAAGATGTGGGGTGAGGGTGGAGGTTGTAATCCAATTTTATTTCTTCATGTGGGGTTTCCATCAGAACTGTGAGAAATGTATGAAGCTTGCTCCAAACACTTCTGCTTGCCCAAGACTGTGTGCCTTACTTGTTGGTTTTCCCCTTATGCTATCATGTAAGCAGTCTTCTGTAACATTTTGTTCTCTTAAAGGTTATGGATAAAAACAGAAATTCAATGTGCAGTAGAGATGAGCAGACCTGAGTTCATGCAGGCATTTCTACAGATTCTTCCATTTGTGGCCCAGTCCATAAACACATAACGTTCCATTTGCATATGTTTGGTGTTATTTGGAGCACAGGAACCCGTCTTCATGAGCAAGCCTGAACCTTTCGGTACCTGCTGATCTTTTGGTCCTCTGCTCAGTATCTGTGTTTCGAACAGAGGAATGGGTAAGCTAAAAGGAAGGTAAAGCTTGCAGGAAAGAAACGTTCCTGCTTACACACAAAAATGTGATCCCCAAAACTCAACACAAGCTGAATTGTGCTGGGCTTCTCAAGTTGTCTTTAACCAGATACCTACTTCCTAAATAGGACTGCTAATGGCAAGAGTAAGTACCTTCAAAAAATTACATTTATGGTTTGCAGTCATGCTAGTTTTTATGGTCTAGTTACAGCTAGTCCCAAAATTTGTTTTTCCTAACCTTTGTTTCCAGAGGTTTATAGGAATGAAACAACATGATCTACAGCCAGTGTTCAGCTGCCATGGATATATGGAACATGCACCATAATTCCTGGCTGCAGCCACTGCCATTGTGAAGGGATTTACAGTTATCCAAAAAAGTCTTTTTATATCTGACTAAATCACTTTGTAGCGCCTAGATACTACTGCATCTTGGCCATTTTTCAGACCTCTCATTTGAGACAGACCAGCATTAAATAGAGTTCTGTATGAATTCCATCTAACAATGCAGGCCTTGAAGTGGCTTCGCAGATCTGTCCTGAAATTTACTGCAGCCAGCCCCAGACCCACTGCACACCAGAAGTCACAGGGAAGCTTAAGTTCTTCTCCCTTTGAGGTCTAGGAGGACTGTTTAGCCCAGTTCCTCTGTAGGACCAACACTCTGACACAGTCACGGTGACACAGGGTGGTGGCACCTGTGATGCCTGGGGACTCTGCTGTGGTGCCTGGGTTCCACACTGTAGCAGCTGTGCTGCTGTTGTGGGTGTCAGTGTGTAATCCCCAGCACTTCATCCACGTGCCAGGAGCATGGTAGATACTGTCTTTGATATTTTGACACCCTGAAGGCATTTCCCCTCTTGATAGCATCTTCTTTCCTTTCTCAACTCCCCTGCTTCGCCTTCACAAAAAGAAGGAGGGGGAAAAAGAAAAAAAAAGGCATCTGAGACAAGACTCTATCAATCTTCCTTAAGGAACAGGATGGGAAGTTAATCCCGTTTTCTGGATTTGGGGAGGAATTTCCCTCACCCTTGGTTCCATCCTTCCTCTGGGCTCCAGGCCCTTTGATCATCTCAAGAGTCATCCTTGAAGGATACTGTTCAAAATGATGCACAGCAGCTGTTAGCCATCCATTAGACTAATTTGAATTAGTTGGTAGATATTAAGGAGTACCACAGTGTATTTTTATGCCCAACAGCTCTATTTTAAGGCCTAGTTTCTGTGAATTTGCTGTTAGGAATCACAGAGCCGTCCCAAGGAATTGAGAGTTAAAGTTATAATGAGATGCTGGAATATCTGTTTTCAGGAAACATCAACATTTAAATATTTGTGTTTGATCTAGTCTGAAATGTTAAAAAAAATTATTTTGAAATATTCATAGAACTGAATTTCCTCAGAATTTTGTTTCATGGGATGTTTTGGCATTCTTTATGAAATGTTAGATATCAAAATATCATGAGATGAAAGCATATGACAGTTGTAATAAATAAGTTGTAACCATAAGGAAAGTTGCTACTTAGAACTGACTGAAACATCCTTTTTTTGTAGGAGTAGTATCATCATGTCAAATTGCAATACAAACACGAGATAATTTGATCATTTAGACACGTGCAGTGGTAACCTGAGCTTTAATACAACAAAGCTTTCCCCTGGATTCAGGAGTAGTATAGACGCATCTGATGGAATTAAAGGAGATACGGTTGGGGGGGAAAAGAAGGAGCCGGTGTATTTATTGTTGGTAGACCTTCAGAATTAGACTAGATGGAGACATGTGACAAATTTTCCCTGGTTTAATAGATTTGGGTAAAGAAAGTAAAAACAGACAATTATTTTGCGACAACCGTATCACTTGGCTGATGGTTCCACTTCTTTCCATTGAACAGACCTTCTAAAATGTGCATTTACTTTTTCAATTGAACACACTTGCTAAAAGCCACACCCTGTGTGGTAGTCGAGAAAGACACTGCACTCAGAGTGCTTCATTAAAAACTTCCGAGGGCTTCAAGTATCAGCTCCTTGTTATCTAAAAGTCCCTCATTCCCTTTCTGTGTTGCAGTCCCATGGGCAGCTCCACGCCACTCTGGCTCTTTCTTCCCTTCTTCTGCAGTTCCATCTTACCCCTCCTGTCCCTCTCATAACCTCCTGTCCCTTCGTCGTCACAGCAGGGCCAGCAGACTCCAGCGGAACTCCAACTAAACTGCCTCCCAGCTAACTCACTCTTTATCACACCCATAGCTGGGAGGGCAAGGCTGTTCCCGCTCTTTGATAATTAACAAAGCTGCAGTGTATCGGAGGCAGGATTGCCTTCAGCACTGGCTCTGTCTTCCCACAACCCTGCACTGATTTTTCGAGCAGAGCAACATAACTGTTCTTTCCGTATTAACATTTAGTGTATGAAACCACGAGTGACAGAAACTTGTTTCTGAAGGAAAATGGGAATGGTTTAGAGAGTATGAATTTTAGCGGGAGATGCAGCAGTTTGAATATTAGCTGTGCCTTCTCCCATTCTTCTGTCCCTACAAACATTCCTCTGCATTCAGGATAAACCCAGCCTTGACAGTTTGAGGAGCACCTCCGTATCACCGAGCAAGCAGAAGTGCTCTTAATAACTCAGGTTTGAAAAGCAATATTTACCTGCCTAGAAAGGTGACTTCTTACACACTTGGGCTGTCATTTTACCTTGTACCCATGAGCATTAAGTGACTGTGAAACTCTCTTCTTGGAAATACAACAGCTGTAAACAAAATGTGCTATTAGAGTACCAGTGGCAGTGCATGTCAGAATATTATCAGCACCGAATCAAAATGCACTGCTTTGCCTACTGCTGTTATCACAAGCCTTAGCCATTTTAGACAGCATTACATAACAGCAAAGTATCTTTCAGGGGAGGAAAAAAATTAAAACTCTCCCTATGGTTTTAATCTCCCTCTTATTTTATCTGTGGTTTAAAGCTGTGTTAGGTATACACCAAAAACACCCCTTCCCTAGAGTATTTAGTTTACAATTTCATTTAATAATGGAAGTGTACTTCCATCCAGCTAGATGGGAAAGGATTAAATAAAAAGCACTGTTCTAAAATCAAGTAACAGTAGTGTAGCCTGTCTCCATGCTCAGCAAATGAAGTAGCCATGGAAAAGCTTGTTATTAGTCTATAATATCAAAACTGATAAACTATTAGTGTTTTGTCAGGCATGATAAATGCTGAACATTTTCCTCTGCAGATTGCCTCAACAAGAACTGTGACTGTTTTTAGACACATCTGGCTCTGCGGATTTTTTTTCCATCCTGCATTTCAGTGATTTAAAAGGCCTTGGCTGGGCAAAGGATGTCAGCTGTTTGGTTTAAAATACTGTTATAAGAGTCAATAAGATTTAAAGAGGCAGTAGGTAAAATTCTGGCCTTGCTGTAAGTTGTGGGAGAGTGGCTATTGAGTTTAATGGCTTTGAGATTTCTCTGGATGGCTTTTTCATCCATTTTTATTCTTAGTAAATCTTCCATTTCCCAGAATTGCCCATTCTTTTCCATTCAGCTTTTCCTGCTTTCAATATTAGCTCTAGGAGTGAGCGTGGAGTTAAAATACCAAACCCTTCATTTTCAGAAATGCCATCTTTACATCTCACTTCTGTGGCACTGCTGCAAGACAATAATAACAGGTGTGTAAAAATAGTAAACGCAGGTACTCATTTATAAAAAAAACAGGTGTTCTTAATAGACTTTTCTGTCTGTGCTTCAAAATGAGCTGTGTGGCCAGTGATGAATCCCAGGACCTCTGCGGCGTAGAGGAGCTGTTCCGCTCTTCATGGAAGGAAATTGCAGGGCGAGCTCTGTGCTGGCTTTCCTTCCCATCACACAGGGAGAGCCACGGGTCTGGATGGAAGGGTTTGATGGGGGATAGGCCACCAGATGCTGCTGCTGTTGGCTTGTTCCAGCAGGCAGAGTCTGGGCTGGCTCCGTGGGGAAGTCAGCTCAAGGACACTGCGCTCGTGGAAGGGTTTGCAGTCGGCAGACGAGGGGAGGTGACGGCTCCATAGCCGTGTGCCTTGGAGGGGGCCCTCACAGCCCCTCGGGCTCTGACAGGCACAAAGTGTGCTCTGCAGCACTGGGTGGGCTCCTCTCTGCATCTCAGAGATCAGCCACTGCCTGGTAGACCTTCGGCACTGGAGTAATAGACAAAAAGCTTAAATTTTTGTGGTGCCATTGGACGCTTTTGATGAAAACCCAAGAACACGCAGAGGTTTTGGCTCTGTCCCTCCATTACAGGGTTTCACAACAGATGGGGAACAGCGTATCTTTGGTGAAATAAGTAAAGGAACGTAGCAGGTTTTGCTGCAGTGACATTTTATATTGTTTTATCCATTTTCTCCTACACTTAAAATTTGGTATAGTAAAGGATATCTCGCCAGCTCCAGGCATGGGAAGGGATGTACACTGCTTGGTGTGCTCCTGTTTACCAAGTAGGAACTTCAAACATATAATCTGCTGAAAGCCAACCCTCTGAGCAGCCACAAAAGATTTTAACAATACAACTGGACTGATACAAAAAGCAAGGTTGTAGACTGTGTGGACCCATTGCCATCACAGTTTTACAATGCAGGACTCGGGGCAAAGGGGTGAGTAAAAATAGCATCAAACCACGCAGGATTCATCCCTCAGCAAGTGTGGCATTTGATTTGTAAAGAGCAGTGATCACAGGTTTGCAACATGCCAATAAAATGTTTCTGAGCGTAACAAAACTTTTCTGAATAGCCTGAAAAAAGCCGTGAAAAGTATGGCTGAAACCATGCTTTTAGCCAACAACAGATATATCTCTGAGTAGTCACAGGCCATTCAGGGTCGTGCTCTGGCAACTAAAATAACCAGGATGTTCACAAGGGATTTGCCAGGCATGTGATTCAGGAAGTGTACAAAAATACCACATATAGGAGTCAAGTATTTTTATTTCAGTCTCCTATTTTCTCACACACACCTCCCCCAAAATCTGCAGCTCTTTCTTTAGTTTCCTGGATGAATCCTCTCAGGCAGCATGTTTTTACAAGCACAGATGCTACCTTGGAAAAAAAGAAAGGAGGGAACGGAGCCAAATGGGTGTCACACTTCAGCTTGGCAGCATCTTGCCAACATGTGCCCTGAAAAAAAAGGAAAAGAAAAAAAAAAAGGACCAATTTTAGTAATCAAAACTGAATATAAAATCAGTTCAAAACTAGGGCTGTAAAACCCTCGGATTGTCAGAAGGACTGAAGGAAACCCTTGTAGCCAAAATGACATCCCTGACTTACTTGTCCGCACTGTCACCTACCTGGGTAACCTTTTCTTATCCGTGCCTTCCATCAAACAAACCTTTGACAATTTTGCTGTTCATATTTGCTTTCATTTGTAATTTTTTGAGTTTGTTTGAAGTGTGGGACCAGAAAGTAAAGTCTCATGATCCCATGCTGGCAGGCCTAAATATAAGTCAGAGACCTTTTCAAACACCACTTCTCTGTGGAAAACAATCCATTCAGACCTGGAGTTCCTATTGTAAATTAGGGGGCAGCCTGGTAATTGGATTAGGGTGTGCTTTTATGTGCAGCAGTTTCTCAAGAGGAAGTTCCTGCTTTGTTTCATTGATTGCCTGCCAGTAAAAGCCAGGCAGGCAGCTGAAGGGGCAAGGATGGATGGAAAATGCAGCTCTGTATCATGTAAGATGTGCCTGGTCTCTGAGTGTGATCAGGGGGATACAGGTTGTAAGTGCATCTCCACACAAACTGGAAGCATGCTTTGTTAATCTACGGTTTTAATTGCTTAAAAGCAATTTCTATCAGTGTAGTCTTTACGATCTGGAAGAGCTGCTAGTTGCACCAGTACTTAAATACCTGCAGGCCATCTGCTTGGGTGCCAAAGAACGGAAGACATCAGGACATCTGGGATTGGATGTGCAAATTGGAGACCTTTGGAGTCTACGCTGTTCTAGAGATTGGAGGGAAAAGGAAGAAACCATGTTTGCCTTCCACATTTCCAGAGAGGGTTTGGAAATAACAGATTAAATTTACAGGTGTGATCCTGAGAACATATGGTACAGGATTTAATGTGGCAGGAATTGCAAGGGCCTAACTTAGGGCACTGTAGTGCTGCTTCAAGAGGACTTGCACCCCATTTCTCCACTTTCATCGTCCCCATCGAGGAAAAGATATGTCCTAGGGGGGCAAGATGAATCCTGGTTTTTTTCTGGGATGGGCTCCCATTTTTCTGCTCGAGCCCCCTCCAAGCACACCCTCAGCTGGAAGATGGAGACATCATCAGTCATGCGACTGTCCCCCGGGGCAACGCCAGCCAAACGATCCTGCTCCTTCAACACATCAATATTCCTGACATCCGTCTTAAAACTTAGGTCATGCATATCCATCTACTTTTCAAAAAGTGTCAGAAGGATACAAATATCCCTTCACTATTTTTAGAGCCATATCAAAAGTATTTATCAGCTTTCTGGCACCTCATCCCATTTGTCATAGTTGATGCTATCTACCAGTTGACGGTGGAGGATGAGGTGCTCTAGAAAGGCAGCAACAGGTGGATGAAACTCCATAAGCTGAGACGACGGAGAGGGTGACTCCTGGGAGTTGTTGTGCCTGTTGTCACAGTCAGGAAGTGCCTGTTACAGTCTTTTGAGAGCAGGCACATGGGAGCAGCTCATCCCCGCCTCGGTGTTTCCCAGCCCAAGGGGATGTGGAGGGAGCAGGGAGCTCAGCCTGGGAGCAGGGCTGAGCTGTGGGGGAGGAGGACAGCTGATGGGTGGTGACCACCATCCATTCTAGTGCCCACTAGCCCTCCCACACCACCTGGTAATGCCAAAGGACCGCCTCCCTCAGCACACACCCTGGCTGTGCATCCCAGCTCCAACGTGCATGAGGACGGGGCTCAGTCTGTGTACTATGCATAATTCATACTGCTCATGCAAGGTGGTACAGGAGAAGTGCTGAGCGTCTTGTTTCTCCATGCACGCATTGCCAGCAGGAAACTCTTCCAGCTCCTCCGTAGCACACACCTCGAGGCCTGGCATCAGGCAGCTCCTCATTGTGCAGGTAACCTGTTCATCGGCCTCGTGCCACAAAATCAGGGTATTTTCATAGCACTGTTGGTTTTTAGAAGGCAATGTATTCAGGTTGAAACTTTGCCCACATACCATCTGCTTCAGCCTTATCTTCTTTGACAAGAAAGCTGAATATATAATGTCCACTTGGCTTTCCTGGTGTTACATAAGGTTGTGGTTTTGTGTTAGGTTCGCAGTTTCAGAGCTCCTCAACAGCTCCTGCGACATGCTCCTGCTCTTGTTTTCAAGTGGAGAATCAGTGACAAAAATCAATACCATCTTCATAGCTATAATGAATGTGACCCACAGGCTTCTTTAGGATGACCACAAGCTTCCATCATATGTCTGAGGGCTATTTGCAAATATTGATTGGTATTGCAGATTATCTGTAGCCATTTCTTATGAAATCTTAAGGTCTTGCAGTTTTGCTCTCTGTGCTCGGTTTGGTATCAAAGGTACAGCTATAAATCACAGGACCCACCAGTCACAGTTGATAGCCAAGGTTGCTGAATTGTGAAAATCAGGTGTTTCAGGGGGTTTTTAGCTGCTAAAGGAGGATGATTCTCAATCAGCTCCAAGTGAGGGAAAGCACTGCTTTGGAATTGAAGCAGACTCTGTTTACTTGAAGTGGGGGAAAAAAAGTGGGACCTTCATATGCAAATGTATGGCATTTGGAAATGTCATATAGCCACATCTACATATAAATAAGCTGCTCTGGAGTGCGGCACTAGCCGGGCTGCTTTGATATAGAAATTGCATGGCAGCACACAAAGCAGAAACAGCAGGACGCCACTCGGTCAAGTTCGGGGAGTTTTGTTCCTTAATCATCACTAAGTTAACTAATAGTGCTGTGTCACTGCAGTGCTAGACTGTGAAGGGTTGTGAAGAGCTGCTGGTTAGTGAGAATCATGTGTGTGTGCTGCTGGGGCTGTGCAGGAGGGATGGTGGTCTGTCTCCTGTGCCCCAAAAGACAGAGCTGAACATAGAGATGTTCCTCTGGCAGTGTCCCTCCTAGCCATCCTCTGCACATCCGTGCCTGCTTTCTCTGAAGGAGACACGATTTGGTTGTATAAAGAAGCATCTTCTGCTGCTAACATCCACGTACTGGGGTGGCATTTCCATCTCTGTCTAATCTGGTATTAAACAGTAAATTGAAACTCTCAGGCATGCTTTTTCAGAGGGAAGCACACAGAGAGGAGCCCTGATCTGGCCGTTCCTGTCCATTTTTTACACCCTCCAGCACTGGCACTAACGAGTAGCTGGAGGAGAGGTGGATGGGAGAGAAAACAAGCCTTCGGCTCCACTGTTGGGTGGAATTCTTCACCGAGGGTGACACCCGCTCTGCTCCTGCGGTGCGGCGTGTGATGGATCCAGCTCGCCCCTCTGCCTTCAGGCACGCAGCCTAATTGGAGGGAACCTCACAAATCTCTGAACTGACACCAACCCTTTTTCAACACAGAATTACAATAATAATAAGGTTAACTCATCCTCTAAGGGCTCTGTCATGAGCTGCCTAAGGAGATCGTATGCATGGGGATAAACTACGACTTTATTTCTTTACACTGCTGGTTTCTGAAGGGGGGAGCATGCTGCTCCCACAAGGCTGGTGGCATCTCTCTTAGGCAGGAGAATCTGAGTGAAGGGAACATCAGCAGCTTGCCAAAAAACAAAGAGTAGCTGAGTTAGCACGAAGAGGGATTTAATCTAATCTAAGAATGGGATTAACACAGATTTATTCAATCCTGACACAAAAGGAGGCAGCACAAACTGTAAGAGCCCCTTTACCCAAGGCTTTGGTAAATCCACAATACAGCCCCGCATCATTAAGTCCCAACCTAGCAATGATTGAAGCCCTCAAGGCTCGCCCCAGCAGCTGCCTTAAAGAGCTCTGTCTGTACTGCTTTCATCCAGAGACATGGGGAGATGGCTTGGGCACAGCTGACAAAGAGGTGACACAGGCAGCCGGGGACCTCCCCAGTCTGCTGGGAGCAGAGTCTAGTGTGAGCACCTGGGCATGGAGAAAATGCTGCTTTGGAGCAACACCTTAGCCCATGGGGTGGTTTTTTCTCTTCCAGTTTAGCTGACATTGCTGGGTGTTCTCATTCAGAGGTGTGAGCAGGGGTTGCTGCCATGTACTCACATCACTCTGCAACTTTGGGTCGTATTGCACCTTGTATGGCAGTAACTACTTGGCAGAACCTTCTTTTTTTACATGCAGGAGCTTTGGCTTTTAGGGGCCTGTACAATCTCTAGGGTAAGGCATCTGTGAATTCAAGGGGACAACAGACACTGTGAAAAACAAGGGTGAAGAAAGAAATAGAAAAACAGTCCTGGTTTAGTTTTGAGTAGACAAATGGTCTTGTTATGTATGCAGGAAAATGATTAACAAGTTGCTTGATTTCAATCAGTTTTCTCAAAGAAGGAAGATATACTCACAGATGTTGTAAATAAAAGTGCTTCTTGATTTCCAAAGTTCAGCAACAGCTTTAACATATATAGCATAGCCCCATATATCTGCTGACACGCTGAAAGTATTTTGTTCCCCATTTGAACATCTGGGGATTATTAGTGTCTTAATTCATTGGTTTCTATTATTAATTATGGCAGCAGGCTGAATAATTACGATGCATTGCTGCAAAGACAGAGCAAAATATTTTTTTTTCAAAGTGCACTAGGACATCTTGCCATCATCTCAAACATAAAAAGCCCTAGATTATTTTTAAAAAGGAAAGTGGATTTTATCTTATTCCAGGGAACTGATTTGCATAGGGACATTTAAAATTAATAAATTACTGTGTTCAGCAAGCCTATTTTGTGCCTGAGAAAAGAAGTGAATGTAATTTATTTCACCATGTTCCATTTCTTTTTTTCGCCTCGGTGAAGCAGCTAATATGGGAAGGGTATTTTTTGTGCAGCTTCTGTAGAAAAACTAGCTTCAAGTTTGTACTTGGAGTGGCTGCAGGAGGAATTTAGGCTCAGGCTGCAGCATAGTGGTGCCAGACGTTTTCAGCTGACATTTGGTGTCTCATTTTCCACTTGCTCTCAGGGAGAGTGGGCTGGTGAGCTCCCTCTTGAGCAGCAGCAAGCACTTCCTTCGGAATTCTCACTCAACGCCCACCCAAACAGTGATTTTCAGGCGAGTTGCTTGCACACATTTCCTTCATTGTGAAGAGGCTCTCTATACTTGTAAAAGCAAGGTTTCAGGAGAAGGGAACGTGAGGGGTGAAGCTGCTCCCTGGGCTGGCCCTGAGCAGCTGGCAGCAGTGCAGTGTGGCCGTGCAGCAGGGCAAGTTTGCCGAGGACACTTGGAGATGGTCAGCAGAGAAATCTCTGTTCTGTCATCAGAGCTGGGTCTGAGCTGGGATTTGTCATGGCAGCTCTTCATTTCGAGTGAGTAGAAAGCCTGCCTAAGGACTTCATCCCTAAGTTGATGTGGGACCTCGCTTCCTGTTGGATGCTGTTGAAGAGGGGGAGAAGTACCAGCAAACCTGCTAAAGTAATTCTGCACTCTCAGAGGAAGCAGCACCATTGTCATCCTTCTCCTGGACCTTTGAAACATTCCTGCAGATGTTCCTGGCCCGAGACAGTTCCCTTTGACATCCAAAGGGCAGCAGTTGCTGACTCTGTGAAGACTGAGGATGAGTAACGTAAACTGTCCCTAGGCTCATCCACAGGGTTCAGATTCCCACCTGTAGTCAATCAGCTGAAGCTCTTTCCCAAAATTCAGGGCATCCCTGCCTTTGCTCCACAGGTGCTCTCTGGGTGTTTGTTTTGATTTCAAACAAGAATTGCACAGAAGTCTCATGCAGAGCAGAAGAGCTTTGATAAGAAAGTTGCCAGGGCTGTGCTCTGCAGCATCTTTTTGGGAGAGCCAACAGGGAGGTAAAAGGAGTGAGGGGGAATTGCTTCCAAAAAGGGTTGAGAAGGTTAAAGGCACACACTTGACCCAAGAATCCCTTTTTCCCTTCATATGTCCTCTGATAATGTGATGTGTAAGAAGTCACTACTTCAATATCAGCGAGAGCTTCCGTCTGCAAATTTGACTGACCTCAGCAGTATTAAAAGATTAAATTATTATGTAAGTCAATTCTCCTTAACCACTTTTTCCAATGAGATAAGTGTCAGATTTGCTTCTGCTGCACATCATTCACTGTGTCATCCCTTATTTGATGAAATAGATGTGTATGTATGTATTTTCAGGCCTTCTCTTTGTCCAGGGATGACTGTACACTAGGTGTTGACATTATGCATGAGCTAATATTTTCTCATATGGGCACAGCTTAATAGTTATTATTTCCAAAGCTCCAGCATTACCTGATGTACATCAGCCAAAATGCTAACATCAGAATTTACAGGCTGTGGCCCTCTACTTTGCTTGCTTGAAATCACCTAGAAAGTCTCACTGATTCACACATGAAGAATGACAGAATTATCAGCCCTGCAGAACTAATTGTTAAGTGCCTGGCAGTCAGTTCTTGGATACAAGAATCCTATTTTTGCCTAGATTTTTATTTTAATTTCTCTGAAGTGGATTGTAGGACCTCATGTCTGGGAAGAATTTTCTGGGTACTCCAGACAGTACTTCATATAATCCTCATCAAGGGCACTAATGGATTTATTCTTTTGTCAGCAGCACATGTTTGGTTGTGGAACAGAAGCTCCACGTTAGCTCAGAAGGGAGCTGGGGACCAGTGAGGGCTGCCCAGAGAAGAGTCTGGCTGCCTTGTTTTCATCACTTGCAGAGGCACATCCTGCCACCAGGCAGACTGTTCCAGCTTTTGAATTGCATCTTTCACTGAAATAGCTACCTGAGAATCTGAAGGGTGCACATTCGACATCCAAAGACTGAGGGAAAGCCATATAGCTAAACCAGAAATTAAAATTAAAATGATACAAAATACATTTGAAATCATTCTTCTGTGCCATCTTAATGAAAGGCAGGAACAGGCACGGATATTAAGGAATTTAGATAAGATAGCTTTAAATAATTTATTAAACGTTTTAGAAGACAATCCATCAGGAGAAGCAAGATCACTGAGTGGGTGGTCAGCCACACTGGATATCTCTTTAGGATCCCGTTTATCCCAGAGAAATAGCTCATCATCTCTGCATCTCCCTGCCATCCAGAGGGAGGTTGGATAGCAAGGGTTCAGCTGGGAGACTTTTCCAGTGAGAGAGAAGATAAGCTGTTCCAGGCTATACAAAATAGCATCTGGCCTCCACGCACTTAAAAATAATGTGTTTTGACTAGTGTGTCTTATTTGATAGGCTATCATGTCATGTGCTGGCACTAACAAGAGATGTGAACAATATGAAATGTCATGTTAGGCTAAAGATGAAAAAAATGCTGCAGAAATGCAAAAGATGTTGGCTTCATCAAAGTGACTTTTTTCGATCAGAAAAGTGCTTCAAGAAAATGATTCTTGAATACAATTGATCTGGAGGGTGAGGGTGTCTTTCTTTTCTGAAATAAAAAGGACAAGCGTTTTGAGAAACGTGGCAGTAATTTCTTTTATCCAAAGATAAGAGAGACTGACCCAGTCAGTCCAATTTTTACCTCTAGTCTTACAGCTGGCTCCTGCCTCAAATCCTGTCCATCACAAAAAGGTACAAATCTGTCCTTCTGGCACAAATAAAACTTTCCCACGTCATTGCCAATAACAATGCAGCAAGTCTAGTGTGTGAAGTGAAGCTACTGAATTTAACATTATCGAAACCTGAGTAACTTTGAATTTGATCTGGGTCATTGCTTTATGCATACAGATCTGCTGTGCTTGGGAAAAAGTGGGTTTGTATTTAGCTTAGCTCTCTGTAGGTGTGAGGTTGGTGTGGTAGAGGGGCTCCTTAGTGTAGTGATACTGTAGTTTGATTACTAAAACTTGCATCCAGTACTGAATTTATAAATAATCCTAGGTTTTTATAAGGGTGGAAGTCCTAATTTATTTAATTTAGGTTTAATTTTTTAAGATATGCACAGTTCTTGTTTGCTTCATAACCTCAGCATGGGTTTTATTTATATCCTCTCTTTTTAGAGTCTTCTTCTTATAGTTCTTGTTTCATGGTGATGTAAACCCTGTGATGCATCCATAAGAGTTAGTATCTCATCAACAGCTGGATTGCTGAAAAATGCTCAGGTCCTTCCAGAAATGGGAGCACTCAGTTTTAACATGAAGGGACTTTGAAAGCATGCCTGGGTGTTTGGGTCTCTACATTGGCTCCAAAAAGATGGCTTTTTTAGTGAGGAAAATAACCTGCTTTGAGGCAGGGAAATATTTTGTGTGTGTTCAAAATCTGCTTGGAGGGGGAACTTCTCAGTCTGAACAAAATGATGTTTTTATTGTGGTCTGTATTTCGAGTAACCTTAAAAGCAGATCAAACTAAAAATTTGCCCCCTCTGTGCCTTTATATAAATCCCTGGCTCTTTTGGAGGAGTCATCAATCAAAATGAGATACAGATAATTTGTGTCACAAGTTTTGTGGGCTCTTCTGAGACAGGTGACAAGTGTTCCTGTATGAAGTGTTTACCCTATGAAGTGTTTATCCTACGAATGCTAGCAAAGCTTGGGCCATCTCATTTTAGATTCAGAAAAGCATTTTCCATCACAACATTATGCTTAGAGGTGTAATTCTGCAATTACAAGTTCTGCATGATCCTAGATTCACTTTAAAGTGTGCTAGAGACCTTGTTAAAGAAAACATGGTTTCTACCCACATGGTTGCCAACCTTGCAGCCTACACACAGTGAGAGCATCTGCACGTCCAGATAGGTCCTGGTCTCCAAGTCCCAGATTAGTCTGTCCTGAAAGTTACAATTCCCCCCTGCCCAATCTTGAAGTGTGCCTTAAAAAAAAAAACAAAAAACAACTTAAACCAAAGTATTTCATACCGTTTAACCACACTGCTGGCTGATCTGAGAGAGGAGGGATTCTTGCACTGAGTGGTGGTGTGCAGACATGGCAGGGGTGCCTCAATACCTGAGAAGGAACAATCAGAGATACACACACGTGCATGTGCACACAGAGCAGTTTCCTGTTCTTCAGAGAGGAAGCAAACTTCCTCTGGCAGTGGAGGATTTGAAGGAAATGGCATTTTGTTTTCCACCACAGAAAAAAAAAAAAGTGTGTTCATAAGGATCCCATAGTTCTTGCTGCAGTTTCCTGGACAGAAATAGCTTTGAATGTGGGCCATAGCAGGAGTCAAGCACACCCAGAACCCATCAGGCACAGTACATAGGTGATCCCTACATTTCCAGCAGCAAAAATGCCTGGGCAAGCCTTCAAAGGAGGTTGTAGCATACCTCTAACATGCCTCCTGTCAGCACGTCCTGTCTGTGCTGTCCCAGAGACAGCTGTCAGCCCCCAGTCCAGGAATCCTCACTGCCCCCATGCTCCTGCACTGCCTGGTCCGCAACAGCCTCCACCAGCCTTGCACAGGTATCCCAATGTAATCAGGGAACAGGGAAATACATGCTGTGTTCAGCATATGTGCATTTGAAAAGATGCAATATGGTCCAGAGTGCAGAGGTCCTGAAAATCCTAAGGACGAAAGAGAAGCTAATGCTGTCAGCAGGGACAGAGAGGTTGCCTGTCATTCTCATTTGCTGGGAGCTGGTCCTCGCCTGTTTTCACACAGGGACAATATAACCAACTTTATTAGTGCAAGTGGTTAGAGACTCTTACAACTCTCCTTGGACAGCAGCGACAGAAAAGAAATTCATTATGAAAATCTGAATCTTGGATCTGCTGCACACACTTTTCCCAGAGGTGGGATAATACCTAAGCATGCCTGCTGCTGGCATGACTGGCTCGGAGGCAGAACACAAATTGCAATTGTTTTATAACACTTGGGGACTTCCTTCGGAAGATAAAAATGCTTCAACTTATTTCACGTGCAAACTACATTTCCTCAGACATCCATCATGAGATTTCTTTCTTCTGGTTTTAATTAATCATGGCTAGAAGATACTATGACAGCAAAAGGAGTGTTACCATTTGAGATATCATAAATATTGGTTAAATGGAAGAATTTGCCAAAATTACCCAGATTAATTAATGCCTTGGTGGCCTAAAACATTCATGTGAGTTCATGGTGGTAAAACTCTGTGTTTCAGCCTGTGAAGTTGAGCACATACCTGTTTCAAAACCAAATGAAGCCTCCATTTTCCTGGCTGGATGAAGGGATTTTCCAGGATTTGCAGTCTCAGTGACTCTTTAACTGCTGCAGAAAGTCAAACTGGTTTAAAGTGCTGGATGCACTGGGATGTGGAGGAGGCCACTGGGCTTTGGGGCATGGGCGTGCAGCACTGATGATAAACTTCAGCTCTGGACTTCTGCTCTACTTCAGCCATAAAATTGTCTTGCTGTATATGTTCTGTTGAATTACAAAATGTATTGTAATGTATATTACATGCAAATGTCCAGTCTCTCTCCCCACCTTGTCTCAGTTTGAGGAGACAGTCCATAAAATAAACCAGAAATAATCAGGTATTTTGCATGTGCTATTCTGTCATCGGATTTTGAATAGTCACGTTATTTTCTCAGTTGTCTCATTTGCTGTAACTTGACAGGAATTATAAAAGACTGAGATAAACCCTTGCAAATCTCACATCAGCCAACCTGTTTGAATGGGCAAACCCTTGCTCTTGTTTCCCGTGAACAACATCTTTCACATCTTGTTCGTCTGGTTTTCCTTTCTTTCATGTGTTGAGTTCTTTCCCTCACTTCACCTTATCCTAACATGGCCAAGTTAACTTTTCCCTTCACCTGTGTTCACAGAGAATGCAAATAAACTGGAAGAAAGTGCAAGAGGGATCTACATCCCTTGTCCAGAGCATTACAACGGCTTCTGCATGCATGGCAAGTGTGAGCACTCCACAAACATGCTGGAACCGTCCTGCAGGTAACCCTTCTCCTACCAGCAAGGGAAGGCTACACACATGGAAACACTGACTTACAGAAACAATCTACATCAGCTATGGAAAATAATGGCAACCATGGCCCTTTGTGCTATAAAACCCATCAGACTTAAATTATTCAGCAAAGTCCCAAAAGTGTATTGAGTTATGAACAACGTTAATTGACTGTAAAGCCATCCAGTAACCTTCAGTTATATTTAGATGTGTTTTTAAAAGCCCTTCACAAAGCACTCAGACCACGCTAGGTGCCCTCCTCAGCCTGAGGGAGAGGAGTGCCACCAGTGTGTGTCCCTGCTGTTGCAGGAGTGGTGCTCATGGGGCAGCTGGCTGGGGCAGAGGTGGCTGCTTCAGCAGGAGGTGATTTTGGAGGAGATTTGGGGAGGGAGGAGGAATAAAGTGAAAGCACTATAGTGCTCCTGCAGTGAATGCCTCCCTGCAGATATTACTTCTGAAGTCCACACAGTGGCCAGGTGGCTGGAAAAGGACTATTACACATGAAGCACCATTTTCCTGGGACGCTGAAATGGGAGCTCAAAGATACAGGACAGACTCTCCCCAGGGCAGAACCTCAAGCCAGCTTCTCCTGAGTCACACAAACAGCCAGGGCACATTTTGCTCTTTGCAGCTGCTGCATTTTAGGTGCTCCATTCAGCTGGAAAATGTCCTTTCCTCAAGGTGCTGGCAGCTGTGGGAAAGCAGAAGAAAAGGGAGGAAGCACAAGGCTTAACCCATCAGGGTTAGTGCTCCACTAACACACCTGAGAGGAGCCCAGGCCATCTGTCTCAGTCCCTGACAGTTGCTGCTGCCATTGACCTGGATTTTCACATCTTGCTTGGGCAATTAAGGGGAAACAGGGCAAGAGCTAAAACTGTAAAAACACTGCTTGGCCCCAGAATCACAGAGCAGTGCAGCAGGCAGCATCGGGGTGGATGGCTGCAGCATCAATAGAGGGGTTTTTTATAGCAACCAGACAAGATGTAAATGATGTATCCACTTTCAGGAACATCTAATCACATTTCATATGGAGCCTGGATGATTGCTTATCACCTCCTTAGGGGTAATCTGCATAAGGAACCACAACTCGATGGCTTTTCACCCTCCCCCACCCCCCCAAAGGAAGGGAGAAATCTAAAATATGTTGTGCAAGGAACTAAACGGGTTCTCATCACAACGTGCAAGTAGTGCCACTTGAAGCCAGTTATGTCTTGGTCCCCTGGGCACCTCCTAGCACTCTCACAGTGTTGTTCACTCTCACAGACCTTAGTGACACTGAGGACCACAAATCTTCCCTCTGAGAGGTTGAGCACTCACTGATACTCTCTCTGTGGGAGTCCATTCTGGAAAAAAAACCAAAACAAAACCACATAAGCTTATGCTTCAGCCGCTAATTTTTTTTCCAGATACAACTTTTCAGCATTCTTTGAAAGCAGCAGGTATAATAAGAAAAATATATTTTTAATTTCAGATGCGATGCCGGCTATACTGGACAACACTGTGAAAAAAAGGACTACAGCGTTTTATATGTGGTTCCAGGTCCAGTACGATTTCAGTATGTCTTAATAGCAGCTGTGATTGGAACCATCCAGATTGCTATCATCTGTGTTGTAGTCCTCTGTATTACAAGGTCAGTATCTCTGGTACTTTACAGTAGAAAGAGAAAAGACTTTTGTTTTTGCTGCAATGTGCACTGATTATACCGATTTCTGCAGTGACACTGCTGATAACAAATGCCATTTAATTCACCAGCCACCAGAAGATATCATCTGGTCCAGCCAGCCAGTGCTCCTTCATTATTATGACTGAGTTTTTACTTCCATCTTAATCAAACTTAGGTAGCAACGGTGCCTACAGCAAGTGAAGTTCTCTATTTGGTATTCAGATGCTCGGACAAATATTGTTCATATAAATAAGGGGAATATAAATACAGCAGCTGGATCAACACTTAATAAAACTAATCATATCTCCATCTGGTTTCCTTAAGGGCCCATTCCCTTCGTCCTAATCAGGCAAAGCATGCAAACTTTTAAGCCTGTTTGCAACCCCGCTGATTAAATGATTTCATTAGGCTTGAGTGCATGTTCAAAGGCACTGCACATGTTTTAGGGTGTTCCATATATGATGTAGTTGGGTTTTTTCCTTTAGTGAGGAGCAGAGGGTTGTGTGAATGGAAAAAGCCCCAGGGTAGTTCAGAATGAGAGGGGTAAATGCAATCCTTCCCCTCCATGAGCCGCTCTACTCCCCCACTTGACTGTATTACTGTCTCTGGGAGGGCTTGGGGTAAGTTCTGAATGTCAGACATATACAGGCTTCTCTTAGAAATCACAAGGTTAAATTAATTCAGCTGGCAGCACTGATAAATCACTCTTTTAAAAATAATTCTAAAATTTTTAAAAAAAAGCCAGGTCCAGGTATCATATCTCCATATAAAATAAAATCTCTACTTTATCAGTCCCTATGTTGCACTACCTGGCTGGAAGACAAGTGTAGAGCATTTGTTCTTGGAAAAGACAAAAAAAAAAAATCATAAATCCTTCTCTGGCCTAAAGGCACAAAACAAAACCTTTTCTGGCCAGAGTTCATCACCTGAATGGCAACTACCGAATGAGGCAGTAGATTACAGGAGGTGGCATTGACAGAGGTATTTCAAACAATCAAAAATACAGTGTGTAGTGAGGGAAAGAAGGTGGTGTAGTAACTGATAATGGAATAAATGTGTATTGTTTTGTCAAGTGACTCTAGTTTTGTCACCTTGATGCAGTGAGCTAAGTATTTTATTCTGAAGAATGAAGACAGGGAGCTCTGAGTGATCTGGGACTGTAATGCAAATTACCCGTCCAACTGTTTTCATACAGAGACTGTACCTTTTCCCCCACACTCCGTAACCAAGTCAATTTATGATCTTTTGACTTTTTTTCTGTAATGCATGTAATTACTGCAGAGCATCCTCCATCCCAGCATAATGATTTGAGATACATTTGCAAAAGTGTGCTCTTAAGTGGCCTAAGAGAAATCCACATGATGAGAGAGCATTGTGGCAGCATATGCATAAGCAATTGAGTTTTTGAAGTTGTCTGCTTTGGAGAACTTGACTGTACTGATTTGAACTCCAGACCCTGAATTCTTGAACGTGCTGAAACCACATTGCCAGGTTCCTGGGAAAAAGAAAGGAAACTTCACTCAGAGACTACAGCAGCCAAATTCTTTGTTGCTTATTTCAATGCAACTTCAGCTAATTAATTTAACAAGCGAGTTTGGTGCACTGCATCCATTTGAGCCTCACAAAACTACCATTGTAATCTTCCAGCTGTCGTTACTGTTGTTGCTCTTAAAATTTTACCTGTGCAGATCTGTGGGGGTGTCCTCCATTGCTGGAAGGCTCTGAGCAAGTCCTGGGAACTTTTAGGGCCATTGTTGCACAGGCACTTTATTCTGAAAAAAGAGACTGCTGACAGCTGAGGTTTGCCCCTGCCCCTTCCTCTGCCTCCTGGGCACCTGGCCCTCCAAATTGCCACCACTACCATTTCTGTAGCCACACAACCAACAGAGTCAGAGGATGGACTCAGCTGAAAATGCAAACGACAGAAGTGATGATGATTGGGGTTTAAGTGACTCAGTCCTTGGCTACTCATCACTAGTGCCAGCAATGGGAATAAGTTTCTGGGGTGGAGGAGTAGGGAACCAGAGGCCAGGAGGTAAAACAGCGAGGCACAGTCTGCCCAAGGTCTTTTAGCTTAGAGATAAAGCAAAAAAAAGAAGCAGTGATAAAAGTGAAGGAGGATGGCAAATAATAGAGGTATGGCCTGGTGTCATAATGATTCTCAGCAGTTTTCTTTACAGCTTTGCATTTTAGTGCTTCCCTAATGTTTAGTCACAGCAGCTTATTTATGTGAAGAAATAACTTGATTAAAAATGAATGCATAACGTGTTCTACCTGCTATGAATCACATTGTGAGTAACTCGAGCTCTCGAGCAAAGCTTCAGTGGAGAGAGGGAGGGAGGGCAGCCTGTGCTCCAGTACTTGGTTTACATCGATGTAACTGCTGTGTTCATAAATGAATGCACCCCACACACAGTGCACTACAAAAGACTTCTGATTAAAGAGTTAAAGACCAAGGAAAACCTATCAGTCAGTTTTAGCAGATGATTAAGTCTCAAAAGCTGGTTAAATGCCAGTGCCCCCCTTAAGAACCCCTGCTGCACTTCAGACACAACCCACCTGTAAATGCAATAGCATTGTGTGTAAGCAGCCCTGGTGTTGGTGCTGGGCACTGGGGCCTTCCCCAGCTCCCACCCACAGGTAATTTATGTTAAAACATGGGCTTTTTTGGTTCAAAGATGCCTTTTCATCATCATAATTGGAGTAATCTCTACGTTTGAATTGGTTTGTCTCGGCCTTGAAGTAAGTGTGTAGATACTGTCAGTGTTGGTTTGGGGAGAGTGCCTATGAGCTGGAGCAGTTGGTACCCACCACGCACAGCTGCATCCCCTGGGATTGCTGACCATCCTCATCATCCCCCAGCCACCTGGCTCCTCCGTGTTCTGTAGAGAATGAGTCTGGCTGCGCCCACTGTGCTTCCCTAACCCTGCTTCACATGGCTGAGTGCTGGGGCAAAGCAGGGCTGTAAATCCAGGTGCTGGGGGCTCGGGAGGAGCACTGGAAGCTCAGCCACACTGCCTGGGTGCCAGCCCTGGGTGTTGGTGGGGCTGCCTGGTGGCAGTGTCCCTGGCCGTGTCCTGCAGAGCACCACGCGGCCCTGCTGTGCGTTCCCTGCCGGCTGGGCAGGAGAGGCCGCGCGGGGACAGCGGCCGGGAGGCTCTGGGTGCGCACATGATGCACGGTGAGCCAGCCCTGTGTTTGCTAGCAAAGGCTGCCTGACTCACTCCCAAAGTTCGATGGCCTTTTCAAGGAACTCGCGGTGAATAATGAGTTTGTGATGAGATGGCAGAGCGGCTGGAATCTGCCTTAGTTCCGTAATGAAAGCTCTGCCGTGACCCCTGAGAGCGCAGGAGACGCAGGCTGGTTTTTCCTGGAGTAATGATGGCAGCCTACTTCACTGCTTCCCAGGAAGGAACGAGGCAAAATATAGCCCACAGCCATACAGCTTCTCATGAGGGGGTGGTCCTGGTGGCTTAAAAGTGAGGCAAGTCAGGACAGTCTGACCCATATTTTGCTAGACACTTACATAATTGTGTTCCAGCATTTTTAAAAATGCTTCCTAAGTTCTTATGCTCTTGTTTAGCCTTTCAGTTGACGTCACAAAACTATAACATCACTCCCATTCAATGGGGTGGGGAAATGACCTTTTTTATTTTAAGGGGTCAGTAAAAATCTATTTCATTCAGGTCTGCTTTTAGTTACTTGACACAGAGCTGCAGGCAAGTGCTTTAAGCTCTCACTGCTCTGAGGTGGGCTCTCCCCAGTGCATAACCTGTAGGGTTTCACAAGGTGCTGCTGAAAGCCCTCCTGTAACAGAAGAACATGGCAGCCCCACACAAAAGGAATGCTTTTGCATGTCAGTGTGGTCTGGAGTACTGTGGGGCCTCTTCTCATGGCACTCCAGGAGGGTGTTTCAGTCTCTGTTGTGCAGTTTTTACCATAAGCACCCCTGGCTTTCAGCTGATTAGAGAACATCCTGTGGCCTCCACCTGGGATTAAACTTTTCCATGCCTTCTGCCTGAGGGTGCCTTTCCGTGAGAGGGAACCAGAAACACACCATTAGCTTTCCATTAGGGGGAAACGTAGGATCCCCACAACAGGTGCTGCTGCAGGTGACGGGTTGAAACGTGCCCTTGCTGAGGAACACTGGAGGTCCTGAGACACGAGGGGTTTGTCCCTGCAGCTGTCCAGAGGAATGTCAGATTTGGGGCTTTCCAGCACAATTGCTTTCCATACCAAGCCCAGTGGCTGCAACAGGGTGCAGGCACCTCTAAGTAAAGTAGCTGTTTGCTCATGGGCTGAGCATGGAGCATTTCCGTGGACTCAGGGGGACTGCAGACACTTAGGGCCTTGGAAAGGCAGCCCCTGCAGCCACCGGGGACGCTGGCCTGGTGAGCGTGGGACCATCCTGGATCTTCCACCTGCACCTGGCTCAAAATAAACCCATTATTTAAAGCTGAAAAACGCGGTGCAGTTGGGATCATTGTGTTCAGGAATCTGAACATCTGCCTTGCCATAATTTCGTTCACAGTATGTTTCGGGGCTCGTGGTGGTTTTGTTTTGTGATGCCATTGCCATTAGCCAGCACATTTCATTTCATTGAGGAGGAAGCACACTGAGGGCTGGAGGATGCCCCTCTCGCCCCCTCGAGCAGATGTGTTGCTAAGAGCCGTGTATTCTCACAACTCTCTTTTCCAGGAAATGTCCCAGGAGCAACAGAATCCACAGACAGAAGCAAAACACAGGGCACTACAGTTCAGACAACACAACAAGAGCATCGACAAGGTTAATTTAAAGAGCGCATGTTTCCACAATGGCAAAACTAACTGCAGAGAGCTTGGACTACAAAATACAGTATTATAGACAAAAGATTAAGACAAGATCTACACATGTTGCCTTGCATTTGTGGTAATCTACACCAATGAGAACATGTACTACAGCTATATTTGATTATGTATGGATATATTTGAAATAGTATACATTGTCTTGATGTTTTTCTGTAATGTAAATAAACTATTTATATCACACAATATAGTTTTTTCTTTTTCATGTATTTGTTATATATAATAAATACTCAGTGATGAGAAAAAAAATTGCCTTTCTTAAATTTGCTGTATCTCATAGCTGTGTATAGTCTTGGGATATTGTACATGGACACTAACAAATCTCTTTTTTTTTCTTTTTCCAGTTCTAGTGGCAATTTTGAGTCTACTGAACTCAGTAGTAGGGTTTTGAGTTGGTCCAAGATCAGCGACAATTATGGATGTGGGAAAGGTGAAGAATAATTTAACCTACATTGAGGAGGGATAAAATATTTCAGATCCGGAGTCAACTACATTTCATCAGCCTTCTTCTCCCATACCATCTATCTTTACTCTCCCGTAGCTTAGGAAGTCTTTGCCTCCTAAATTAAATCCTAACCGAAGGGGAAATGGAAATTCTCGGTAACCGCAATGAGAGTGTCGGGGGTAACGTTTCCATTTGGGATGGAATTAGGTGTCTGTCAAGGTGAACCCTACAAGAACACTTTGCAGAATCTCCAACTCTGGTCACTGGAGTGAGTGAAAATTGCTTCTCACTCTTGATTGAAAATTATTAGGTTAAAAAAGTTAATAACATAATAACAGCTGAAATGCCAGTCCCATTTGCACCTCCTGAACATGCTGATATAATTTATTTTTTCAAAGAGAAGGTGAAAACCACTCAGAAAATACCTTATGAATAACTTTATGAGTGACCCTACTCCATTAAATGTAATGAACCCAAATGTTGGCTATACCTCAGGAAAATAAGGGCATGTGTTTTGTCACATCCGCATGATGGACAAGATGCAAAATTATTTCTGTGATAGCTGCAGCTCTCCAAAACACATCCTTTCGAGAAGGTAATTCTGCTCTAGCTTGTGCTGTGAATTTTGAAGACGGCAGAGTGAGACTGAAGGGCAGAGTGGGGTAACGTCACTGCTGCTGGATAACATCCACTCCACTAATTGAGTGCCCGAGCTCTAGTCCCACTGAGTAGCAGAACTGAACTAAAGAGCCCTTGTCAGAGCAGTCACTGTGCTGCTGCACTCCAAAGAGACTTTGCCCAGGCAGAACGCACCCAAAACAAGAGTTAGGAGTATTTCTCACTGTCATCGCCATGTCAGAGTCAGACCTGGGGTTGCCTGGGATGATGTCTCATGAGTGTGTTTCCATTTCCTGCTTCAGCATCCATCTGGTCACTCACCACCAACCCCACCAGTGACCGCCCACCCGGCCTGGCCTTCAGACACGGGTGCAGTGATACTTCTACTCTAACATGACTTTTGGTCTTCCCCCTCCCTACCCCAGCCTGCTTTAAAGTGAATCCATTGCATGATGTTCACACGGTCTCAGTTTTTGTCTTGTTCTGGGTTTCTTGGCTTTTTAAAGGTAATAAAAGGTGATTGGCAAGAGATGCTTCCAGACACCTGGTCTGTGCTGATTGATGGGAGTGGGAGTGTGGTGCTTGCACAGGCAGAGGGGCAGATGATGGCACAGGGCAGCTCTCTGGCACTGGGGTGCTGGCTCTGCAGGGACCTTGTGCTCCCTGGAGCCACAGGCTGGGCCAAGGCAGAAGGAGAGGGGGGCCATCCAGCACGCCTTGTCCTCAGCCCTCACCCCAGCTCTCCGATCTTGGAGCCTTGTTTTCAGACTGGAAGAGTGATAGAGTAGGGCAGGAGTGCACAGCAGAGGCTGTGAGCAGGTGTGATCCTGGCTGGCTGCACCACAGGGATGTTTCCATGCTCAAACCTACTGCAAAATACTCCTCTCTCTCTCCCAGTCCTTGCTGGTTTTGTGTCCCACGCTCAGCTTTAGCCAGGGTGGTCTGACAAGGAGCGCAGGCCAGGCACAGCAGCGCTGCACTGCGCAAGTTTGGTGGCACAAGAACCCCTCTAGGGAGGCTTTGCAAGCTCTGGTAGCTCATGCCCAAGTGGCATTACACTGTCCCTCCTCAGAGCCCTGCATTGCTACATGTGACACAGCGATGGCAGCGAGCTCCTCTGAGGAGCACTCCAGCAGCAGGTTCAGGATTAGGCTGAAGGAGGCAAATGTAGCCCTACCCTGCAGACACCCTTCCGTGCTTTGTGCTTCCTGAACGAAGAGTTGGAGTCTAACAAGTGTCAAACCCGCATATTTTGAGCCAATTCCAAATGTCAGTCCCACCACTGGGACTATCAGGTCTGGATTGTTTATTTCAGTTGCTTACATTAGATACAAAAATCAAACATTAGCACATACGCATCGCCATGGAGCTATACCAATAAACCTAATTTAAAAAGGCAAGGTTTGGCCTGGACAAAAATAGCACAGCATCGCTTAGGAGTGAAAATAGGAGTCCGACATACTGTCTCCAAACTTCCCAACATTATGAGCCTGGCTTTTACTGAGCAGTGGCACATTTAATCCCCAGACAGCCTGCGTTTGCCAGGTGTCATTAGCTGCATCCGCAGCTGCAGGGCCTGCCGCACAGCCTCACACCTCCCCAGCAAGGCCAGTGTTTAAATACCTGCTGCAGACAGGAGGGCAGAGAGGGGAAAGGGGTTTTCGTTTTACCACACAGAGGGCAGGTCCCACCTCTTTAGGTCTTTCAAACTTAACCTCCAACATACTGGCATGGGCACACAGTGTGACAGTAACAGTGTCTTGGGGTTGTACGTACAGGAACAGAGATTTCTACCAAAGACATTTGCAGAAACTACAAAATACAGCGGATTTGGAGATGTGGATTTTTTTCCTTTTCTGAAGGGTCTGGAAAATGCGTGTTTGTTAGATCCTTATGCTGGCCAGAATTTGAGATGTGGCAATGTCTGTGCAATTTAACAGAAAATGCAGGGAGGTGGGCTTGGTACATAAAGACCTGGCCAGGCAAAGCCATGGCCGTGGGATTGTGCCATGCACCAAAGCCTAGCTCCTCCACCTGGAGTTACAAAGAGGGGTGAAAAAGTCTTGCTGTTTGTTCTCTTCTCAGTGCCCACTTCAGCAACAGGAGCAAGGTCCCTTGTGATGCCCATGGAGATAGACTCAGTCCTTGGGGAGGGCAGTAATTCATCTATTTTGGCTGTTTCATAGGCTTTTTTTGTCATGGCACTATGGCAACTGCAAATAACCTCAATTAGCAGCACTCACCTACTTTAAAAACCAAACTAAATGACCAAATGTACCAAAACAACTGAAAAGACCAGCATTCCACACTCAGTGTGATGGCTTTGGGGCAACACACACCACCCAACAGCCTGCAGTCACTTCCTGGCCTGGCTGTTGTTTTACCACAAGCCACACTGAAAGGTATAAAAGGTAAAAAGAGGTAAAAATAGGACTCTTGGCACACCCATTCCCTAAGGAACAGCCTGTAACATTCCTGGAGCAAGAAAGCATGTCATTATTTTGTATGTGATGCATTTATCACAACAGCATCCTGACCTCAGCCCTCAAAATAAAGCCAGACGTGCTATTGGCAGAGCCCCTCACCCTCCCCAGCCTGGGGGGTCAGATGGTGTCCATCACCTTCGTGCCTTTGGATGCTGGGCTGGATCCCAGCCCATAAGGAACTCACCTGCAGCTACCAATCCTGACTGACTGCAGTGTTGGGGCGTTGTGGAGGCGTGTGACACACACCTCACCCGTCCCCACCCCAAATGCTGCACTGCAGGACAGGCACAGCCCCATGCCTCACCATCATGCTGCTTCCCCTTAAAGTCCAATCAGATATTCATTATCATCCAAAGATAATAAGATGTGATTTACAGAACATTATCATAACAGAAATACTGTAATTAACGAAGGACACCCTGTTCTAACTGCTTGCCTTCCCCGGCACGCTGAGGAACGGGGATCACCTCAACAGCAAAGACACTGGGGCAGTTCCTCCTCCCTCAGGGTGTCACCAGCACGGGCAGCTCTGGTTTTGCAGAGGTTCTCTGAGGCAGCTGTGAGGGAGCCGTGCTGGTGGCAGGGATGCCCGGGTGTGTCCCACGCACAGGTTAACCCAGCGGGCAGGTGGACGCGGGTGCCGTCTATCGCTGCCTCCTATTTTTTTCAGAAGCAGCCCTCAAAAAAAGCCTCATCTTCAAAGAGCTCTCTAAAGCTTCTTTGAAAACAAAATGATTAAAGGCTATCTTCCCTCTCATCCAACATCAGACACATCGCACTGCCGCATCCTTGCTTTCACCCCTGATTATGCATGCAGCTTTTCCCAGCTCCCACTTTTGCGTCGGCATGGAAGTTACAGCCCCGAATTAAAAGCGAGGTTCATTACCGCACATCAAAGCTGGCCTCGGCCAGCCTGGCCCTTTCTTTAATTTATGGGTGCGTGGCCAGGCTGCAGCTCTGCTTGTAAGGCGAATGCAGCCCCCACAGGTTTGTACGGCAGGCTGAGGGTGTCTAGCTGTTGGTGGGGCTTTTCCAGAATAATCAACAACCTCAGCTGAACTTGAAGGGAGATGGAGAAACACTGGGCCATCACACATTTAAGTTCTTAGAGTCATTTAGAACCATTGTTAAGAATAATATAAATAATAATAATAATTTGCCTGTATTTCTGGTCTCAACAGGCCACAGCCTGGCTGATGGAGTCTTACACTGTGCTGTGCCTGACATAGAAGCCAAAAATCTCATTTTTTTTGCCCCCCTCCCCGGCCCAAGCATCTGGGATGCTGCACCCTGACAGTGCCAGCAATGCAGCCTCTGCTGGCACCTGCAAGCAGGAGGGGCAGGGGGACAGGAGGGGCGGAAGGAACAGGCACAGCCCCTCCTATCCTGCCAGTCCCTGGGCTCATGCTTTGCTTTCAAACGCTTGTCATATTAGGTGAGCTTAATTTATTTTAGTTTCAGTTTAATTAACAGTTTTGTCACAGTTGTTAAAAACAGAGATGCACGTAAAAAGAAAAAAAAAAAAGGCAGGATTTTTGTCAACTTTTCCTTTTTTTTTTTTTTAATTTGCCGTATTGAATGCGAGCCACAAGGCAGTAAAATATTCCGCAGTCTCACACAGCAGCAGCCAAGCTGCAGAATAAAAAAAGCGTGTGAGGAATCTGCTCTATAATGCTAACGAGGTGGCACCCGCCACCGCCGCTTTGTCAACAAAACGGGAGGCCCATTTCGCTCAGTTCAGGGAGCACGGCCACCCAGGGAGGAGCCTCGGGGTCACTCCCTCTCCCCTTTGATTTTCCCTGGGCTGTGGGAGCCGCGGTCCAGCGTCACCCCAGCCCCGGGACGCGGAGGTGACCGCAGCCACGGCCACCCTTCACCTGCCGCCGCCCCGGCGCGAAGGAAAAACGACCGGAAGGTGAAAAATGTTAAGAAAATGTCGTAACGCCTCATAAACTTGCCATGAGAGAAGCTTTAAAAGGGGCTGGGTTTACACGGGGTCACTCGGAGATCCGGCCGCTAAATGCAAACGCGGGCGGCACCAGCCCCGACGGCAGCGCCGGCTTTACGGCGGAGCTTTCAGCGGAGCAGCGATGAGCACAGAGGTGAGGGAGAGCCGTGTAATGTGACCTGAATTAGCGGCTATACATAGTGCTTCCTGCATGTTTTACATTCTCAAATAAAAAGGATCTTCGTGTTTAATGGTTAATAAAACTGATTCGTGCTCCCAGGGCATGGATCCTGACAGATGCAGACCGTGCTGGAGGGACCAGCTACAAGACACGAGAGAAGATGAAACCGATGATTTTATTTTTTTTTTTTCCCGTGGAGTACATCACTGCCAGCATTTGCAAGTTAATTTGTCATGTAATTATATGTTGCTGCTGTCAGAGAAGCGCGGCACGTGTGTTGGGCCTGCCAGTGGCACAGCCCAGCCAGCCCTGCTGCAGTGAGGAGCAGCCAAGAGCTGAGGGGCTCTCAGTGTGTGCACCCACGGATATGGACAGGACGGGATGTATAAATGCACACATGGACACGCACGGGCACCTCTGTGTGTGTGTGTGTACACACGTGTACCCTACATACACGCTCACATGCCTATGTACTCATACGTGTAATAAATACACATGCACATGCAAAAATATAACTTTATATGGAAAAATAAAATTACATCTGTGTGATGGGTACTGTAGAGACTGCCCTGCAGCACGTCCTGCGTCAAAGCCAAAAAGAGGGCGGACGTGCTGTGCCCTGCCCAGCTCCCTGTACAGCTCCCAGCACCACCAGCTTCCTCACAAAACTAAAACCTGCCATGCCAGCCTGGTGGCAGCATTAAACCCTCACTCTGAAAGCTGGGTTGACTTTTTTTAAAATTAATTTATTTTTATTATTATTATTATTATTATTACTACTATTATTATTTCTTTTCATGGTATGCCATGTAGAGGATTATGGTCAGTAATAGTTTTCCAAGAAATAAAGTCTATGAAAGTAATTGTTAGGAACAAGCTGCAATAGCAAATTGCCGAGTGGTTGCCATAGTGCAGCAGCACAATTTGAGATTTAATATCATTACTAATGATATTTACTTGGCCTGCAGAAGAGAGTGAGACTTGTGCTCTCTAAATGTCATTTGACTGCTAATATGTCAGCGTGCACACCCAGCCTGGCTGTGGGGAGGGACCTGGAGTGACCAGGGCCAGCACTGCCCGCAGGCAGCCATGCTGTGCTGGTGTCCCCTGCCCAGCCTGTGCCAAGGAGCCCCCATGCGACAGGGCTGGGGGACCCCAAAAAGCCACACACACGTGTAGCAGCAGTGCTGGGGCTCAGCTCCTGCCTGGGACACCCAAAACCAGCCCCAGGCTCCTGTTTACTGATCCCTTTTGGCTCATCTACACAGACTGCGAGCTCAGGCTTCCTCTCCTGTTGGGCTTCTCCATGGGAGGGGGAGACATATTGCCGAGCTGTAAAGTGAGCCATTTAGCTTATTAAACGCTGTTAAGGGTGCCCTGAGGTCTGTGCACATGTGGGACCATCAAGAGGGAATCGTTATTATTATTGTTCTTATTAGTCATAGTCATTTTCCCAGCGATAAGTCTCGTGTCCAGATGTCTTCCCATTTATCGCTTAAATTTTCTGAGGCCAACGCAAAACTGCTGTGAGGATGGACTAGTCCAAGTCCCACTTCGAACAGTGCAGGAGCAGAACATCCACGCAAAAAATAAATATATATGTTTTTAAATTAAAAGACAAATGAAAGAAAGGGTCATAGTTGGCTAAAAATGAATTGCGCAGTGCATAAAAGAGAAAACAGATTAGAGAAGATAATGTTTTAGTTTAAGTGTTCCATCATTATTAATTCATTTGGTGCTCTTTATGATAATACCAATCATTTGGAATTCATTTGGTGTTTATGTGGATGTCATCTTGACTCCTGCAGAAATTCCAAAGTAATTCAGCATTAATGTGCTATTAAAAATTGTTACCAGCCACTACCTCCATTACTTCACCAGCACAGCCTAATCTTTCTTCTCTCATTCTCTAAGTTCAAATTCCAGTGTTTATTTTGCTTTTATCTTTATAAGGGTTTCAAAATTTAATGTTTCTATTTAAAATTTCTCCTTATGCTACATGAGTATTTTCTCTCTTTTTTTCTTTTTTTTTTTTTTTTTTTTTTTAACAGCATCAAAATTATGCAAATAAAAGAGGGGGTTAATGGCAATTCTTCATTTTATTGCTGGCATGTGACTGAGAAACAACCAAAGAAGCTTCAGCTTATCCTTTACAAGAGTGAATTTACCAAGCTGGTACTTTTGTGTGCAGCAGATAACAGTGAACCCAATGTGGATGAAATAACACCTGTCCCTTGTGGAGGTGTTTGGGTTTGGGCACTGCAGCTGCCTCAGGGGAAGGGAAGCCACTGATGACCCTTTTCTGCACTCACCCCACCAGTGGAGCGTCCCTCTGCTTCCAGCTGGGAACAGTGGGATGGGTGGCAGCTGCCAAAATGGATGTTCTGGGTCCAAGCCCCAGCAACAGAGGGGAAAAGGCTGCACTTTCATGTGACATTAAGAAAAAAAAAAATCCAAAATAAATAAAGGAGATTAAATGCAAAAAAACTTACATTAAAGGGATATTAATTGGCTTTTATAGTCAGGAACTTGATGGTTAGAAAATGCCAGACTGCTGGGAAAAATAAAAAAGAAAATCCCAAGGCTGGAGTCAGCCCCCAACTGTGCCTGTCTTGTTGTGCAGCTCCATAATTATTTGATCATACTATTTTCCCCCTGGATATCTGCTTCTTTGGACCACACACATAGAATGACACACTGGGGCAGAGTGAAGTCTGAGCTTGGCAGCTCTCAGCATCCACAACTGTAGTGTTGACCTCACAACCAAATGAACGCTCCCTTAAAGCTGTTTCCTAGCAAATATTACTTGTCTGAAACCACAGACTGCCACAGCCCCGTGTGTGTGAGCAAAGGCACAGGGATTCTCAGTGCTCTGGAGCCCAGAGGGAGTGGGGAGCACAGCACACAGCTGGCCACCAAGCACTCTGAGCACGGTTTTCATGGAGAGGAGAGCCAAAGTCTCCAGGGTGACCGGTGGAGCAAAGCCCATCAGCAGGACAAGGTCAGTACCCAGGTGAGAGAAGGGGAACAGCCAGGGCTGCTCACACCAGGGGTGACACTAAGCCCCCCAAGCACTCACCTGGCCCCTGGGAGGTGACACCCCCACCCCACAGCATGACCAGGTCCCAGCTGAGCATCCTCTCCCGCTCACATGAGCACAGAGCACTGATTTACAAGGGGAATAAAGCCCGTTGCAGAGGAATTTTCCACTTAATCAAAATCCTGGGAAGAATATGAATGCTTATAGGTTAAAGGAACCTGGCAGCTCTAACTTGTCTGTCATGTCTTTAAGGATTGCCATTAAGTCATAAACGTGACAAAGATTAAAGAGTTTATTAATGTTATTAGAGAGTTGAGATAAAATGCTATGCCTTGCAGGGTCTCTCTCCCTCTCTCACTATTTAATGAAAACATTTTCATCACTTTCTGAATCTATTATACCAAATATTCATTTCAGGAGTCCTAAGATGATTTTATTTTAATTAGAAAAGATGTGGCAACCACCTGAAAGTAATACAGTTAAAATACCTTGCTACAGTTCCCCTTCTCACTGCTGCCATCAGATGAGAGTTCCCTCAGCCTTGCCATGGCAGCAGAGTGAGCCCAGGGTGAGTGAAGGAGCACAGAGAAGTTCTGTGGCATGGCAGGACCATCAGGCCAGCCCCTTCTGGCCATCCTGAGAGCCAGCGGCCCCTAAGCCCAGGCCTTGCAAATGGCTCTGTGCATGTCCAAAGTCCCCACCAAGGTTATGGGGTATGGGGAGCCACTGCATCCACAGGTGGGACCTGGGGTACATCCCTGGGGAGCAAGCAAGGGGTGGGAGCATCTTCTGCAGGCACAGGAGATAAAGTGAGGTGCTGGCTGGTGGAGCAAAGCAAGTGAAGGAAAAGAACCTTAAGAAAATGAAGAAGGAAGTTTGTCATGACCCATGAAAGGAGCTCTATGCTCTGCAAATCTCTGGCAACTATTCACAAAACCAGAGGAAGACACGCAGCCAAAAACCTTCCTTGATGTGGGTGCTTTGACTTTGGTTGGTGTTATACCGTGACTGAGTTTTGATTCATGGTTAGAGCAGGCCCAGCCTTTTGCTGATAAAGACTGGAAATCAAAGCAGCCCTGGGACAGTCACATGTTTCTGTGTGAGTCTTCCCTTCCAGCTCAAGATTTTGTAACTGTATTTGTAATGCAAGCAGCTCACAGATGCTCCTCCTTTTTAAACTTTCCAACTAACCCAATTTAATTTGTTAATTTATTCTGTAACCTGATTTACTGTTAATTTATTTTGGTGAGTAAGATATCCCAGCTTTAAGTTCCAATTAAATGAAGGGGAGGGCTTAATGCTTTTGCTGCACAATATCTTCGCGCCACATTGTATTCCATTTTAACACCACGCTGAAGCATTGCCAAAGTTTATTGCCACTAACTGATACAAATCCATACATCTGCAAATTAATGTCATGCACACAGCAGATTGCTCCTTGCAAATGTACCTTTAAGAGGGCAATATTGGCTATAGCAAGCATCACTTGTTGCTTAGCAACAGCCATAGCATTGCTTGGGGCAGGTCTATCCTAAACAGGAATGTAAAGCCCAGAGATGTAGCTGTCCACCCCAACTCACTCATCCCTGCAGGCACTGCTCAGCCCTGGTTAATAGACACAGGATTTGCTAATTTTCTTTTCTTTCTTTTTTTAAAATTTCTTTTATTTATTTATTTATTTATCTATTGTAGTGTGTTTCATTTTAGGGATGTTAAAAACAATAAAATAATTCTCAGCCATTAAACTGGCTTTCAGCAGCAACCCAAAGCTTGCTGTCCCATTTTGATCATGCTGGCAATGCCAACCCAAGTCAGCATGAGCACAAACTGCTCAGGCTGTGGTATGCTACTGCCAGCTCAGCATTTTGCACTGGAGACTTTTAAAAAATTTACACACAGTTTGTTGCAATCAACTCAAGATGACAAGAGGGAAATCAGATTGTATTAAAACCATCCTGAGGGTATCCTGAGGCTGTTCCAGTCTTCCTGAAGCCCAGGGAAGCCCCTAGAGCCAGAAGCTGTCAGCTCTCACCTCTACTCTTGTGACCAGCCCCTGCTGTGATAAATGACTTTTCAGTGGTGCGTGCATCCCTGCACCCACCCACCCATCCATCCACATATCCATCCATCCATCCATCCATCCATCCATCCATCCATCCATCCATCCATCCCCCAATCCACCTGTCCGTCCATCCATCCATCCATCCATCCATCCATCCACCCACCCACCCACCCATCCATCCACATATCCATCCATCCATCCATCCATCCATCCATCCATCCATCCATCCATCCATCCATCCATCCATCCATCCCTCCACCCCTCCTCATTGCCGTGCCTCCCCCAGCTCCTCCCCTGGGCTCTCTGCCTGCCAAGCAGCTCTCCACCGTGCCTCTCCTGCCTGCCCTCTGCCAGCTGTGGGTGCCAGCCAGCTGCTGCCCTGGGCCAAAAGAGTGGCAAGTAAATAATCTAACAGCATCCATTAGCCCTGCCTTGGACAGCCCGAGCAGAGGCGCCCGCAGGCTCAAGCCCAGGTTTTTAAAGCCATTATGCCGTGACTGTAGGCACGGCTTATTCACAAAAGATGAATGCAGGCCTTGCAATCAAGGGGAAATTAGCATCCCTGCCAGCAGAGAGGGTGAAGATGCAAGCCAGCCAGCACTGCCAACAACCTTGATTCTGTTTTTGGCAAAGCTGGCTGGCTTGGCAAACACAATGGTAATGAGATAAACTGAAATACCAGGCAACAGGGCTGCTCTTTGAAGTAACTATCCTCCAGGGCAACAAGGAACAAGACGAAAAGGTTTTTAGAGACATGGTTTGGATGCACAGGGAACATTATTTGCATTCCTGAAGTCTGCCCTCGGTTTGCAAGGCTTAGGTGTGCCGATGCCAAGCAGCCAGAGGAGGGGCAAGAGCCCAAGGAGCAGGTACAGTAACAAGGCAGGACAGAGAGAAGGGGAGCCTGGCAAGAAGCGTGGCAATGCTGAGGTTAAACCCTTATTCCTCCTGAAAAATCCCTTTTTGGGGGTGGTCGCACTACTCCCAGTGTACTGAGATGCTTTGTTTCAAGCATTTAGCTTTCAAAAATGCATCTCTATGTGAGAGACAAGACGAAGGATTAAATAATACACTGTCAAATCCCTCAGTCAGGAAGTACAGGTAAGCAGCGAGTGGGATTTCATCTGGCAGGATCTGCAGTGTCATGGACACAGGAGAAGGAGGAAAAGACAAGGCAAGGCAAGGGCAATACATGGCACAACATGCTCCCTTGGGCTGTTTGTGACTAACCTGGTAGGGTGCTGGCTTTTCCCTATGGGGACACTTGAGTCTAGTCTAAATTTGAAGTCTTAAAATTATTTTCCAAGAAATAATTGACATCACCAGTTCCCTGTGCACAGTGTGCCATGAGGAGCAGGTTTGACTGGGAGAGGCAGGCAGGTGGGATGGTGAGGATGTCCCCAGCCCATATGGAGGGGACAGGCTGGGCAGGGTGCAGGACAAGCCCTGCAGCTCCTGGCTTCCCCTGCAGACAGCAGGGCCTGTGTCAATACCCCTCAAGCACTTAGGAGTTAAAATATTTTTTAAAGTGATTACAAAGGCTAAACAGGTGAAAGGTCTATTTTTTCTGCCCACAGTCCTGAGGAGGAGGGAGCCACCTGCCCAATCATGGAATCCTAGAATGGTTTGAGTTGGATGGGACCTTTTAAAGGTCATCTGTTGAACCCCCTTCCAGTGAGCAGGAACATCCTCAACTAGACCAGACTCCTCAGAAGCCGGTCCAGCCTGGTCTTGAATGTTATCTGGGATTTCTGCTGGACCTTAGAAACCTTTCCTTCTAACAAAGAGAAGAATCAGAGGGCGAAGCCTAGGTGCATTCTCCAAATCCCTTTTAAAAACCCAACATTTTTAAGAAAGATTGTACAGGAACACCTCCAGGGGACTAGCCTAAGGCTCCTGCCCAGGCTGGATCCCTGCAAATGCTGATTTTGGAAAGAAAAACTCTATTCTATCAAAAGTGCCACATTTTCCTCTGCACCAAAAATAGTCCCTCTTAGAGCAGAGCCAACTGAGGCAAAAATGTTTATTACATAGGAGAATTATAAGAGAAGAATTATAAGAAGTGCCTGAATCAGAACAAAATGTAAAAGAGGGGAAACAAATGTAAAAAGCTCTATAAAAGTTTTAATGGATCCTTTCAGATGTGGAGTGGCATTTTAATGTGATACTTTAAATTATTTCTCATTTTTTTTCTCTTCAGCTTTTAGGCAGACCATTAATCTGAGGGGCTTTTTCTGCCTGCAGAGGAGGAAATGCTTCAAAGCAGGCACCAACCAGATGCTGGCTGGTGGGCAAAGCACAGATGGGGTGGGAAAAGTCAGGGCCCTGGGCTTTGCAACACGGGGAGGACAATCTCCCAAATGCCACACACCCAGTGAGACCTGAGAGCATCGGAGCCCATGGGAGCTTTGCTGCAGGTTTGGTGTGGAGGGACAAACAGCAGGCACAAAATGGGAGTGGGAACATCTCCTGTTGCTTACAAATGCACAGAGATACAGCAAGGCAGCCCTCACTAGAAGCTTCTTCTTTCCTCATGCCAAGCACTTACTTTCAGGATTTGGCTCCAGCCCTTTGCATTTCCAACACCTTAAAAGTCTCAAACTCTGTGCTTAAATATCTTTGGCCTGTTGCTGACCTTTCCGAATCCCTGGAACAGCCATTTCTTCTTGCTGATGCAGATGCAGGAAATTCTTAACTAAATCCTAACTGAAAGCCAGAAAAGCAGATAAGCAGGCTAATCCCATCAGACCCCAGGCTCCCTGGGACTGCAGGTCGAGCCCTTGCTCTGCAGCCCAGCTCAGCAGTTTGCTTGCCCCTCTCTTGGCTGTTCCACATGTGCCTCTCCAGGGCGGGGAAGGAAAGCGCCTTTCCAAGGTGGGAAATATTTCGCTGCCTTAAATTGATTTCCTGACATTTGTGGGGCATGAAGCCAGTCTCTGGCTACTGCTCCCTTCACAGTAGACTTTGCAGAAGTCTGTGGAAAATGCATTCAAAGAAACACACGGGGTTTGGGTGGTGGGGTTTGTGTGTATTTTTTGGGTTCTGGGTGCATGAAGCCCTCCCCTCCTCAAAATCCAAATTCTCGCCAGAAATATGTGATATTACTCAATCAGGAATAGACACGACTTTCAAAGATAGATTTATGTTAATTAATAAGGGCAAATAGTTTCAAATGCAGTAGACCACTGTATATGCAAAAAGTATCCATTTTGATGCCCTCGTAGACTCTGCTCTGGTTTAAAGGAAATCAAAAAGTAAAAGATGGAAGTAATTTAATCTAGGAAAACTGTCCTTTTGACTGAATTCGGTCTGCTCTCTCAAGAAGGAGTCTGGAAAACCAGTACAGGAGGAAAATGAAATCCTAGCCACTAATGAAAGAGCAACAAACTCATTAAGAGCAGCGGCTGCTGCCGAGGGTGGCCCGTCTGCGGCAGCTGCTCCGCGCAGCAGAGCCCTGCCGGGAGCCCCAATTAGGCTGATGGAGCTGGCGGGGCCGGCGGGGGGCCAGCCTGCCCCAGCAATTTGGAGGAGCCGGGCCCATGCGGGACTGTCAGGATGACAGAGACACCCCCGATGTTCAACACGGCGCCGGCGTTCACCGCATGGGCTGCTGCAGAGGAAAGCCCCGCGGAGGGATGGTCAGGAGGGCGAGGGCAGGCGTGCTCCGTGCTTATCTGCAGCGCTTCTCCATAACTCACACTAACGGAGCCCTGTCCCCTCCTCGGCCACAGCCTGGAGGTCTCTGAGCTCCTCTTTTTGCCTTTATTTCACACCTCTGCTAATGCTTCCTGGGCAATTCTGCCTGAGCCTGCGAGTGGGCAGCATTAAAATCACAGGCAGCATGAAGAGGGTGACGAAACAATGAAGTTGGCTGGAAATAACATTAATAAACTAACTCCCCTGGAGGTTAGTTTTGTCCCCTTGCCTTTCAGGCTTCTGTGGGGCCACTCTTACTGAGCCTGCTCACCAAGAAGAGACCTGTGGTCCCTGCAAACCCCAGCCATCACTTGGTTTGCCTGTGCTGCAGTTGTTGGAGCCCAGCCCTAACCCGAAGGACAGCCTGGCATGAGATCAGAAGACAAGTGGGCAGCCTTTCAGCTTGGAGTTGTCTACAGCCCATGTCCCAGAAGCTGACAAGTCTTGTTGCTGGAGGCAGAAGCCTGAAGGTCAAAAAACAATTCTGTGCCTAAAAGTGAAAAAGTAATTTCAGAAGAGAGTGAGTGACATTGAGGACGTGCTGCACAGAGAGCGCGTGGAGCTGGAGTCACGCCTGCAGGACAGCCTGGTGGGTTGGCCCTGCTCTCCTCAAAGCTGGGAGAAAAATGCTCTTTGGAGGATGAGAATACAATATCTACAACACTGTTGTTTCAAAAATACTATTTTTTAAATGTATTTGCTCTACCAAGTGCCACTTAAAAGACTGGCTACAAGTGATCAATGTCATTTCTCCCTCAGGGAGCCGAGTTTCTTCACCCCAACACACATCACCTGCTGAGGCAGTCACAGCTGCTGTGCCAGAGGCTACACAAGGAACACAGGGCCCCTCACACCAGGGCACACCAAAGGTCCAGCCAGCCCAGCTCCTCTCCCCTGGCTTCAGTCAATGGCAGAGGAAGGTTGTGTCCCTCAGCATGCTGTGTCCCTCAGCAGGGCTGCCCTGATGAACACGAGCTGCTGCTGCCTTCTAGCAGTCACCTGCAGCCCCTCTTCCATCTGTGCCAATGGATCAGCGCTGGGGAAGGGCAACCTGGGGACTTAGGGGTGCACAAATGCTGCACTGGATGGCCCACCCTGCTTTGTGCAGCAATAGCAAGGGGGACCTTGTCTCCCCTCTCTCCTTTTCCCAGGTCGTCACAAATGGTACATGTTTGCGTGGTGTTAAAGTTGGTGTATATTGATGTTGCCATAATTAGTACTTGAATAAAGTAAGAAGAAAAGCAGAATACTAAGGAACACTGATCTCAAAACCAGGAGTTCAGCAGCACAGCTGAAGTACTTCCTATCCTCTCCTATCAAAAATAGAGAATGAAGGAACCTCTTGACCATGTCCTTATTTCACCCTTGTGAGCTCCAGGGACCAGAGGGTTGGGGGAGAGTTGTGTGCTCCACACAGCAGATGAGTAAAGGTTGATCAAATGGATGCAGAATGTATTTGTATATCACATATTACACGGGTACTCTGTGTTACACAGCTTTCACATCTTCAGATTCACCCACATCACCTCCCTGTGAGCCACTGGAATGCCCAAAGCCCCACAAGTGCCAGATATGGTCCCCTCACTGGTTTGACCTGCCCTCCCATGTCCATATACCTTTGGTTGCTCTGTGCGTGTGTTTAGTGTTTCTAGATGATTTTTTTTTCCGGGGGCATATCAACATATAATGATGACAAAATATGTCAATCATAGGACAGTGAAGCAGCAAAACCAACAGTGTTACACAGCACTACCCTTCACCAGACTAAGACCTATGTGAAAGCTCTGGTCCCACCAGAAGAGTCTCAAACATGGATAATCATGTCTGTGGCAGTCTTTGCAGTTGTTCTCTGAAGGGAGTGGCATAAAGGCAGCAGCTCATGAAGAGCAAATATGTCAGAAGATCTTTTGTGACTGCAACAATGCTCTGGCCATCAGCCACGGTTTGGTGTCCTGCCCCTAACTGTGCACCACTTACTGACTGCACCACACTGCTCCCCAGCACTCCTGGCACAAAGAGAATTATTAATATGGACACTGCAGGGCAAGGATTTGCAAAAGAAGAACACATCACTGCCCCAATTTTGCCCCTGGACTGTACCCAGAAGAATTTGGGGACACCAAATAGCCTTTGGTGACACCTAAGACTGATCTGGTCAACTGGTGACATCATGCTGAATTTAGTTAATACTTTTAATGAGGAAAGAAAATCGTGAATCCAGAAATAAAAATTTTGAAAAAGGCCTTGACATTTTCTCAAACTTTGTTTTCTTGCCTTGAGTTTTTCTAGAAGGGCATACACAATAGATTGTAGACATTTTGTCCCTACCTGGTATTCACTCTTTGTGACTAAAGGTGAGATTTACTTAAGATGCTCTTAAAATTAGCTGCTGAAAAGCCTCTGCAGACTACCATCATCTTCCACAAAGAAAGTATCAAGGGACATCAGCTAGCACTTCTAGACTCTGCTGATGGTGAAACTTCTCCTCCCACTGTGTTTGGAAATTCCCACATGCCTTAATGCACCTGGAAAGACTGCTGAGAAGTGTTGTTTGCCCTTTAAAAGCAAAAACCTTTCAAACCTGAAAAATATTTACATGGATTTCACATGAAGTGACACTGGTAATATGCTGTTAAATAGAGATGTGCAAGGCAACAGACAAAAATGTCAAGATCATAAATGGACAAATCCCAAAAAGCCAGTATTACAGGAGAGTCAGAGGAAAGAGGGGGAAAGGGAAAACAGCCATGGTCTGAATAATATTAGAGAGTGACTACTGGAAGGCACAGGAATAACCTTTCCCTAACTAATTACAAGTCGCAAGGCAAAGTAAATCAGCCAGTTGAGAGCGAGATGGGGGTTTCAGCCCTTGAAATACTTTGGCTCTCCTTTAAAAGCCGCGGGAGAGGAGGGGAAGAGGCTGCTGTCAGGGGAGGGGCTGAGACGGAGCTGGGGCAGCCACCGGAGCCGGGCAGGCCTGGAAGCACCGGGAGACAGCAGAGAAGGGCCCATTACAGGGTGTGAGCCCGAGAGAGAGCCATCAGAAAACTCATCCTGAGCCGGGATACTCGAAAGGCAATCAGATTTTTGCTAGAGGAAAATTATCTAGGAAGCTGGACTTCACAAGACTTCTTTAACCTCCCACAACCTTCTATTTCATATGCTCCTACCATCAGCTCTTAGTTCTTTAAATATTACCATATTTAGTAAGAGGAAAATATGTGAAAATATTGGCTGAAGGAAAAAGTAGAGAAAATTTGATTTTTTTTAAAGTTGTTTTTTTTTTGGGGGGGGGGGGGGGGTTTGGGTTTTTTTTTTTAAGTCTGGATCTGCAGTTCTCAAATCATCCAACGACTCACTGCAAACCTCCTGCATCATCCCTATGGCACATACCTTGAGTGCAACTTGGCCAGAAGCAGGGTTGGGGTTGGGTTTTTTTTCCTCTTTTTTATTTTTAAACCACTTCATTTTTATTAACACCCACACTCTTACATCTCAAGATGGAGAGCTCTCACGGACACTGGACTCTCACAAATGCGGATCTGGCAAATGACGTAGGGAGGATTCAGGTGGAGAGCGACACTGTTCTGTCTGCCTGGTCCTCTCAAAGCTCATTAGAGCAGCAGAAGGTGCAGACCTGCTGTCTGGCACAATGATGTTGAATCTGGGAAAATACACAGCTTTAAAGAATGGTGCTTGCTTCCTTGAATTAAGCACTATCGCACGGCACAAAGCTGTTGACTGATGTGATGATAAACGGGGGAAATATTTATCAGCATTAAAAAGAAAACAGGAACAGAGAGGATGGAAAGAGTGCTTGTTTTAATGCAGAATTTAGCCTGCCTTTTTTTCCCTTACACCTCCCATTCAGCTGGGTGTTGTCCAAGAGGACAAGAAATTTTTCTGAGTCCCTTAAATAGTATTTTTCAACTCAAGTCAGCTAAAAAAGCCAGGATTTCCATTCATATTAGTCCTTGGATTTATATGTAGCTCATTTAGAGCAGCCAGCTTTTTTCTATCTGTGCATGAAGGTTAAAAGCATCTTGCTTGCCTTAACCCAGTGTGGTACCCTCAGATGCCTGGAAATCACTCAGAAACAAACAAACAAACCAACCCACTGCAGCACTGTACACTGCAGAATAGTTGCTATGATTTCTAGTGCTAAGAAACAGAGTTATTAGTGAAGCTCTGAGGCTGGGCAAATATGTTTAGCAGTGAGGAACCAGGCTTGTTTTGTTCTTCTGTACTTTTTAGGACAAACTTCACTAAAGCAAAATGCCAATGGGAAAAAAATGTTTCTTTTTGAGGGCCTATGGGTTTTATGGAAGGGAGTTTATCTAAGGAAAAAAAAAAACCCCAAAAGTAAAAACATGTTGCTCTATTTCTTCAACTACAACTTTCCCCTGCTATGGCCTTCCTTGCTCCCATTCAGTATTGGATTTATGGCTACTGCTCTTGGCAAGCAATGAAGAATCTGGGAAGGGAGATTCTGTGGAGAAAGCATGCTAGGGGAAAAAGCCCTTTCCAAATGAAGATTGATTTTTTTCAGCCCTTCTGTCAGCAATCTGCAATGCTGTCAGAAGATTCAGAGGGAAAAATACTTTGGTGTTTGTTTCGGATTGGTTTTTTTGTTTTTTTTTTGTTTTTTTTTTTTTGAGGGATGAAGTCCCTTTATGATAGGTCTGCACTGCCAAAAACCAAAATCCTATACTGCGGAAATCTCTCAGGTATGTGAGATCCCCATGTACTCTTCCTGTGCCCTAAACCCCCCGAGCTCCCCCTGTCCTCCCTTCCTAAGTGATGAAGAGCAGAAGAGATTAATCTCCTCTCACAGGGGCAGCTGTGGGACCTGGGGCCCTGCCTGCAGCTGGCACTGTGCAGACAGGGACAGGTACAGCTGCCACGGATTTACACGTCACTTAGGGGAATTTTTAGTGAAATGATTCAAACAGCACCATGTGAGTATGAGATCAGGGTGAGAGCCAGTTGAAAAGCAACAGCCCAGCAGCTGCTTGGTTTGGAGAACTAATTATGGGACAGAGTCCTACACATCTGGGTCGTGGCTTCACATCCATCTCAGCTGCAAACTAGCGACAAGGTCATTACTCTTTGATAGCTCCTTGGTGGCAGACAGGAAATGCTCTGCAGGTCCTGACTGGTTTGTAGGGCACTGGGCTGCTCCTCAGGGTACCCTGCATGGCAGGGACTAATTGATCTTTGCGTTGGCAGCCTAAACAGAGATCTCAGGCCTGATTTGATGCACAGCAAGAGGCCAGCCTGGAAGATTGGCTACCCTACCAGCTTCCCTGTCACCCAGAGAACAGAACGCCCTTCCACAAGCTTGCTGGAACACACTCGACGCTGCAAGACAAAATGGACTTTGGCAAAGGATCAAGAGCAGCAGAGTGCACCCAGTGCAACCCCTCCACCATCCTTTCTCACAGCAGGAGTAACCTTTATGTGGCTGCAACCCTGAATCATCTGAGAGATCTCCAGGAAGCCTGGCAAGACAGCCTGGAGCCTGTGGACAGAGTCAGGCTCTAGCAGTTAAAGATCCATGAGCTGAAATAAAACCAGGATATACATACACCCATTTGAGGGCTGCAGCAGCCTCTAGGTGCAGGCAATGGGAGATTCTCTGGGATGGCAGAGGAGGAGGTTCACAGCCCTGGGGTGGGTTACAGGCTGCTGCAGGGCACCAGCAAGTGGTGATGTGAAACCCTGAGCAACACCAGGGGTTCAGCCATGCAGCCAGCACATGTAAATAACTCCTGGTGAACTGTGCTCGGGTTAAAAACCAAGTTCAGGCCGCTCATGGCTGTGATTTGAAGGCGGGTTCACCGCCTGTAACCCAGAGCACGACAGCACGCAGGAGAGCAAGGCTCAAACCCTCAGTGCTTGCTGCATAAACAAACTAATTTGCAGCCTGACATTTTAGCCATGTCCTATGTAGATTACTTTCTGCTTATTCAATACTTCTGAATAAAAATGCTAAATGCCTGTGAAGTAATAAATAAGCTATTAATACTGTGCGCCATGGATGCTCAGTACCTGATTTAACCTTCTTTTTCTTCTTCTAACCTCAACAGGGGCTCTGAAAAATATGCAATTTTTTTATAACTAAGTTAATAATTGTTTTGAATCACTGAAAATAACTGCTATCAAGAATAGACAACAGCAGTCATAGGGCAATATAAAAGCCAGCAAGGGGAGAGTACAGGTGAGAGAGAGGGAGAGCAAGAGAGAAGATACTGTCAAATACCCAAGATTCTTCCAGCCTAGATTTCTGATTTTCACATATAAGAATAAACAGTTTTCAAAGCGTTCCTCTGTGAAGAGGAAGTAACTCTGGAGGCCCCAGATGCACCCCACCTTTTGAGGCTCTCTGACCCTTTCTCTCCCAGGGGAGAGAAGCTCCTGGCTTCCCCCTGGAGCCCTGTCAGGTCACACCGATGCAGTTTGCATGGCAAACTGGCTGGGCAAGATTTTCATCCAACTCTGGGGTTTAATAATTTGATTTCAGCTCCTCATTTCACCAGTTCACACAGTTTTCCATATTTTTGGAGAGTTGCTTTTTCTTCTTTCACTGCCTTAACTCAGGCACGCTATCGGTGATGTCTGTAAAAGGATAAATTAAAACCCAAAATGCTGCGGTGGGCAGGGGCTGTCACAGAGGCCAGCTGGCCTCTTTGACTGTTTCTCACACTGTTGTCATGCCCAGCCCCGTGAACCTGGCCCTGACCAGGTACTCAGCAATGAGCTCTGGGATATGCACCCGGAGCCTGCTTCTCTTTCATCCTTTTCATGCCATCATGTCCCATCAGCGCTGCTCATCACAAACAGTAACTCAGGTTGACATCATTCCTACCAGGGATGGGAGCTATTGAATTATCTAAGGACAAACCTAAATACTAGCTTTTAAAGGATAACTGATCTACTAAAAGCAAGTATTGTTTTGGACATGCCATGTCATATTTATCACGCTTGACTTTGCATTGCACTGTTATCTTTTGCCATGTCATCAGAACAGCATGAAGTCGCATGGCACAACATGACAGATGCCTCAGCAATGAAGGAAAGACACTCTCTAGATTCCAAGTCCATTATAGCTCATCCCAAATAAAAGATTCAAAGGATATGAATGATGGTGTGTCTGCAGGCCAAAAGTGACTCAAGTCTCCTCAGTTATCTGCAGAAAACAGATCTCAATTCACCTGCTATTCACATAATTAATGCCCTACTTGCTTCCATTAAATGTTTTTTCATTATCAGCCTATTCCAAACAACCTGATTACAAAGTAGGAAAATCTCTGCTTTCAGCTCTGTAGCAACAATAAAAATTCTGGGTAAAGGTACAATTCTTTTTAAGTACAATACTCATCATAATCCCTTATTTACCGCTAGAAAATCTCCCCTCTGTTATGAAGAGGCATCACCTCAAGTAATCTCCACAACAACACAAGAACACTCTGTCAGTCTTCACAGGAGCAGCCCATTCTTGTCCTTTCCAAGAGAGTAGATTTCTTAAATGTTCCTCGAGAAATTTCAGAAGACAATAAATCATTGAGAACATACTGTAATAAAAAGTATCCTAGAAGAAAGCATCCATGTGTATTCAGCTTCAAGTTATTAAAAGCTTTCTAATTTTTACTCTCTTTTATTGAAGAGGGAAAGAAAAACCAGACAGGTTATCCTGCCTTTCACTGAAAACTACATGCCCCTTTTCCAGAAATATCCAAAAGCGAAAGGAAAAAGTAGCTCTGTTTCCATATATAGCTTCTGATGTGAAACAGGGGAAAACAAACAGCATTTTCTTCCAAAGAACACAGCACTTTTGAAGGAAGTTAAAACATTGGTGAGGCACTTCAATCACACTTCCTAGAAGCCCACCCTCCATTTGGAAAGGGCTTTTACCAGGAACAACAAAACCCCTTCCCGGAGGCTCGGGCTGCCTGGTCCCTGTGACCTTGCAGATCCTCACAGCCACACAAAGGCTTGGCTGCGGGAACAGGTGTCGAGGACCAAGCCGGTTCTCTAGTCCAAAGGCAGAGCTGGTTCCCTGTAGGTAATACTGGCCCAACCTGCAGATCCTGCCATTCTCAACGTCCTTTTAATATCACCTCTGTCTCATTTTTTAATGGAGCTGCTCCTCCTGCTCCGTGCCCCACATTCCCGCCAGAGGAATACAATGCACTGGCAGGTCCGGGCTGACCGGCCATATGCTGTTCAATTTGTAACTGCTGGTGTCCTGACCTCGCTTTTGTCCGAGCTGCAGAAAAGTCCAACTGAGCAGCTGAAATATTCTCTTTTATCTGAAGCTAAGGAAACTATTTTTCCCCCCTTCACAAAACTTAATTTGCTTTTCAAAGGGGAAATTTTTTTTTTTTTTTTTAAAGCATGTAGTTTATTATTGTGCTCCTTGAATGTCTGAGGAGATACACAGAAAACGCCTGGCACATATGGTATTTTTATGTGGCTTATTTTTTTCCCTTGTCTGCAAGTCTGCACAGAATCATTACTATTTGGCACACAGCAAAAGGAAGTCTCCTGTGCACAACATGATTTAGTCTGGCCGATAAAGTGGAAGTGGATTTCTTCAATGCATATTAAGTTCTGCTGGATACCATTTGCACAAGAGAGTAAAATTGCTGTTTCATGTTCTTATATGCTGATACATTTCCTGTCAGACAGCCACATCTCTCTCCTTCCCCAAATATTAAAATTTCTCCTAGCAGCATCTCTCCAAATTCCCCATTCTCACAAATGGGCTCTCCAAACACAGTTATCCTTGTGAGCACAGAGGTGCCAGCTGGGAGCCAGGCACTGGGGTTCCCTCCTGTGGGGAGCAGGCTGGGTGGCCACGGGACAAACAGAGCCCTTGCAGGGAGGGCCCTGCTCCTCTGCACACCCCAGGGATGGTGCTGCAGGAGGGGTAGTGTCTTCCTGGAGCCTCTTCCAGCCACTGCCTCACCCACAGTCTCTCTGCTTCTCAAAGGCTCACGCTGCCAGTGCACCAAGCATGCTGCTCATCCTCCTTCTACAGCCCCCATTCCACCGCCATGCCTCTCTCCCAGCAGAAGCTTCAGGGCCCACATGCTGCCCAGATCCCAATCCACCTTGTGCATGGGTGGTGGGTTTCCCCGTGCTCCCCTCATGCTAAATATTCTGTGGACCTGCCTGGCTATGTGCAGCCTCCCGGGCTGAATCCCTCGCCTTGGGAGCTGTGGAGCAGTAAGAGGTTTCCCCTCCCCAGCTCAAGTGCTTGCTCCTCTACACAAAACACTACATCACATCTGAGATACTGATACCTTCCCAAAATGCAAGGGCTTGTAACTACTGCTAGAGGAGAGCTGGTCCACGATGCACTGCAGTTACTGGCATCCATCAGCAGGCTTGGGGAGCTGTACTGGTCCAGACTGGCTGCTCGGTGCCAAAGACAATGCAGGAAATCAGTCTCTGCTTCTCTAACCCATTAGGTTTCTTTTCTAATGCTTTCAGAGCACAACCAACAAGGTGCTTCCAGTGAGACTGACTCATAACAGACTTAATACTTTCTTTTAAAAAAACATCAAAAGGCAATGTTAGGGGTTAATGGACTAATTTCTCTGGGCTATGTCCCTGGAAGAAGCAACCTGTGCTGAGAGGGAAAATGCCTTCCACTGGACTAAGTCCCATCAGCATTGTAAGTCACACTGCCTAATAACATAAACCTCACTCAGTCATCACACACGTTTAACAAACCAGTCAGTTCAGCCTCCATTACCCCAGAAGCTTCTGACCAGTGTCACACAACCCTGGCTGAGCGGCAGAGGTGCCAAAGGCATGACAAGCGTCACTGTGACAGACGGAGCAGGCTGACAGGAGGGAAATGGCACTGTGGCCCAGCCCTCAGAGAAGCCCTTCAGCAGCAGGCAACCAGATTCATGCTCTCAGTCCTTTCTGGGTGCAGACACCGCTGGCTCTGGTGCATGAGATGCAGCATCACTTCTTCCCAACCCATGTCCCATCCTTACCCCCTTCTCTCCCCTGTCCAAGCGAAGCAGACATCAGCCCCTCAAGGCACCAGCCCTCCCATGCTGGGCTCTCCTCCCACACCTTCCACAGCTGTTCCCATTAGCCAGCCCTTCACCTTAGCAGTCACATGGCCTCACACCATCTCTTTAAAGCCACTGGTAGCTTGGACATGAAATTCAATAAGATGACGATGACCTGTATGGTCCCTGCTGTTCTTCGCTCCTCTATTAATTCCCTTCTCCATCCTTTCCTGTCATTTTATTTTACCTCTTACTCCATGCCTAATAAATTATCAGTAATGCTCCAGCATCAAACATTTATTATCCTCAGCACCACGTGAGTAATGAGTGAGTTAACCTCCAATTTTTTGTCCGTATAATTCACACATATTGATTTTACATGAAAAGAACTCTTGACTTACATTGGATGACCCTGATAAATTTAATCTCTTTAATGCTTCTTCTTTCTAAATAAATGTAAAATGTTTTCCTCTAGAAAGTTTCCCGCCAGTAAAATCTGTATTGAAACTTGGCAAAAAACCTCCTCCACTACTCTGTCAAATTAATTGATAAAATTAAAAACCCCAAACCTACATAAAAATTCTCCAGTTCCTCCAAGCACTGGCAGCCCAGCAGCCTGACAGTGTTGTTACAAAAGTGACAGGTAATCAGAGCTGACAGCTGGTGTCAAAACCCACAGCTGGAATTCAGCAGCAGAATGGGACAGGTCCCAGTTTGGGGCCATCTTTTCTCCTGTTCTCATCACCCCTCCTTCCCCCACAGCATTGCCTCAGCGCTGATGGCCCAAGCAGCAATTCTGCGAAGGGAGCATAAGGACAACACAACACCTCCTCCCAAGCCATGGGGACCCTGAGGAATGCTCTGCCACGGGTGTCCGTGGCCCTTGTAGCGCTGCTGTCCCTGGCTTGGCATTGCTGGGTCAGAGGACTGACCAGGAAAACAAATTTTGTGTTTTGTGCTGGTTCCCATGGAGTGTCACAACTTTCCCATAGGATGCACACATGGCTGGGAGTTTTAAACACTCAAAAACTTGCAGAGCCTTTGCAGAAGGCTCACAGCAGGAGTTAGGAGAGTGTTTCTTTAGATTCCATAGACAGGGCAGCTCTCTCCACCATCATCCCTCTGTGCCAGGTGCAGCAGAAGGCTGATGCAGAAAGGCTGGAGGAGTCAGGCTCCAGAGACAGGCTGGGAAGCCAGCTTGGCCAGCAGCTGGACCACAGCCCGGCCAGGACTTTGCCACAGCCCAGCAAAACTGAAGAAAAAAATTAATTTGGAAAATTAAAAAGATATTTTGCCACGGGAAAGATATGTAGCTGGGCATGGACACAGGCTGCTCCCTGCCAGAGCAAGGCGAGTTACTGCCCTCTGCAAAAATTCCTCCTCTTTGCCTCAGCTCCAGGTCCCAGCCAAAATGAAGGGAGGGAGAGAGGAAGCGATAGGCAGGATCCTGTGCTGAGAGGGGCTGGCACTGGCAGCCCTCTGGAGACACAAACACGTCCTTCCTAGGGAAGGGCGTATCAGGTAGTGCTGCCAGGGAGAGCTCGTGGAAACAGAAGGGGTTTGTTTAGGTTGTGCCTTTAAAATATGTCCACTCCCCTCTCAGCCTGCATATTTTACAGTCTCAGCATAGTTTCCCCTGTGGACAGCTCTGGCAGACTCGATTTTTTTTCCGAAGTGAACTCACTCACAAATGCATTTTTCAAGCTCCCACAACTCAAAGAATAGAAGTTTCAGCCTGAGGAAAAGAAAAGGCAAGGACCAAAAAAAGGTAACATTGCAGAACATTCAGGGGTTCAAGCACACAATATTTGAAATGGGTAACTCATTTGCATAGTTCTTCAGTGATGAGTTGGATAAAAACTCATCCCTTTTCATGATAAAATGCTTTTTTTTTTTTTTTTTTTCCCCTGTGTACACAGGAAAGGGCAGGTATCATGGTGATTTGGACTCCAAATAGATGTTTTTCATCTGCAGGATGTAGGGAAATCATTAAGTATATTTGGCCAAATATTAGAAAACCTTATATTTCAGCTACCCAAGTATTAGAATTCTGTACACCCAAGTACTGGAAACAGCTGTGTTGCAGCAAGAAGTCCTGTTTCCAAGCAAATGTAAAGGAGAGAAGACAGATAGTGATTGCTTGAGAACATCAGTACAGGATGAGCCACCCAAGTCCACAGAATTTCGCAACATTTTCCCTGGTGGTAACAGCTTTGGGTCCATCCTGGGAACAGTAATTCTAAATAAACAGCTTGGTATTTCTTCATGCCAAATAGCTCCTTTTGGTGCTTGAGAAGACAGTACACCACACCCAGTTTATTGCTATTCCCCCAAAACAGCCACACTGAACCTTATGATTCTTTCTTACTAAAGAAACACTGGAGAATCCAGGCAGGAAAACCAGAGTGCCCAGCTAATCTGCACATCCCAAGCAGGGAATCCAAGCTCCTGGCACGCCCTCCACCCAGTAAAGCACCCCATGCAACACAACATTTGTTTGATTTGGATTTTTTACTAACAAACCCAGGAAGAGTAGAGTAGAGTAGAGTAGAGTAGAGTAGAGTAGAGTAGAGTAGAGTAGAGTAGAGTAGAGTAGAGTAGAGTAGAGTAGAGTAGAGTAGAGTAGAGTAGAGTAGAGTAGAGTAGAGTAGAGTAGAGTAGAGTAGAGTAGGTCATCACCTAAATTATTTTTGAAAGCCCTAGAATAATATCAACAATGAGATTAAAATATTTACATTATTATTTGAAAAAAAGCAAACCCAGTCTGGTGTTGCATGGGGTGGAAGGAATTATGGGAGATTTGATTCACCACGAGTAAATGTCTTAGAAGTTTGTTAATTATCATGAAAATTATTAAAAATTACCATCAGGATGCTGATATAAGAACAAATATGCCAATACAATTTTTGTATGTTGTCAGAGCACATTAATACGCGATTAATGTAATAATTGATGTATTTATTAAAGAAGCAATTTACTTCTTTAAAAGCACATCGATATACGATTATTGTAATGATTGCGACATTGATTACAGCAATAATTTAAACACCTGTAATTATTCTTATTAGTTTAAAGCCTTCGGACTACAGGACGGGCTTGAACTCCAGCCTACAGCCACAATCTCTCTCCGGGCGCATTCCCCCCGCCACGCTCTCCTCCAGCCGCTGCGGCCAGCCCGTTCGGCGAGGCTGCATTCCGCGGTATCTCCTGCCATCTACTGATGCTGGCGAGGCGGCAGCGAGCGCGGGGCGAGCGCTGCCCGCCGGCTCCGAGCGGGCCGCGGGGCGGGCTGGGGGCAGGCAGCGCGGTCCCGGGGCGGTCACAGTCCGCTGCCGCCCGGGGCGGGCCGGGGCCGGGCCCTGCCCGAAACCTCCCCGGGGCAGGGCCAAGGCGCAGCCCTTAATAGCGGCCCCGGCGGGGCCGTGCTGTCCCGGCGCGGCCATGGGCGAGGCGGCGGGAGGCGGCGCCGTGCCCCCGCTGCCGGCCGCGGAGGCGGCGGGCGGGCAGGTGAACGCGCTGACCGTGCTGGCCCTGCTGGAGAAGCTGGTCTCCATGCTGGAGGCGGTGGAAGGCCACCAGCGGCAGATGGAGCAGAGGCAGCGGGGCTTGGAAGGGGCGGTGCGGGGCATCCAGGTGGACCTGGTGAAGCTGTGCCGCAGCCACGGCGCCACGGGGGAGGCGGTGGAGAAGCTGCTGGAGAAGTCGCGGAAGGTGTGCGCGCACACCCGCGCCGTGCGGGAGCGCCTGGACAGGCAGTGCGACCAGGTGCGGCGCCTGGAGCAGCACCACGCCCAGCTGCTCCGCCGGGACCGCTTCAAGGTGCTCATCTTCCAGGTGAGAGCCCTGCGCGCAGCCCCGCTCCCCGCCGAGGGAACGGCCCGGTGCTGCTCGCTGGCTGCGAGCTCTCCGCAAACTCGGAAGCCAGAGCCGTCTTTGTGCTAACTTGGCAAATGCAGAAGAAAAACCTTTTCACCTTAGCAAACTTGGGGAAGGAGTAATCTTTTGCCATCTTTTAAACTTGGGGGAAGTGCCCTCTTTCATTCTTAGCAAATTCTGGAGAAATGCCCGTTTTTCCTCTTCGTGGACGTGGGGAAAGCATGTTTTCCTAACTCTTAGGAAATACGGGGAAAGCTTTCTTTTTTACTTTTGCAAACGTGAGGGGAAAGCACTTCTTTTCCTTTGTTTCCTTTTTTTTTCCCCTAACTTTTAGCAAACTTTGAACCCTCTTCAGCTCTTGCAGCGTTGGAGATACTGTTGTCTTTTACTAACTCCTAGTGAATGTGAGGAAAGAGACCTTGTTTTGCTAACTCTTAGCATGCGTGAGAAAACTGCCGCCTTTTATTCCCTGGAAACGAAGGGAAAGAGCCATATTTTACTAACTCCACGGTTTGTTTTACTGTGTGCTTTGGGGTTTAAGTAAACTTGAAGGGCCCCTTACACGTTTTTCCAAACTCTTGGCAAACTTGAGGAAAGAGTCCATTTTGCAAACTTGCAGTAGAAATGCCCCTAAAAAGTGCCACAGCATCTACCTTCAGAAGCAGGAGAGGGGCAGGACTGCACGTCCCTGTCTCCTCGTGCCCTGCTTCACTCTGCAGGATTGATCTGGCCCATTCAGGGATGGGCTAAAAATTCAGCTTAAAAACTCAGCTTCCTGGCAGTCCATCCAGTGATAGCAGCAGTTTGCATATTTTCCCCTTTTTAAGCAATGGTCTGGATAGAGCTCGCCGTGAGCTTTAACTAAACACAGGACGTGACTTTCACATATTTAAAAAAAATAAAGACGGGCCTCCACAAATCACTGAGGGAGGGCAGGAGAGCAAATGCTGGGCTCGGACAGTCACAGCTCGGGCACTTCGTGCTGAACTTGTCAGCTGGGTGTTACCTCTGCCAGTCACTAACTCTACTCCTTGGGTTGTTGGGGCTTTTTTCCTAAACAATCCCAAAATAAGAGAGCGGTGGTTGATTGTCAAAAGCTGGCAGGGCTGGTTAGTGCACAGGCAATTCCCCCAGAAAGGAAGCCCCCACCTCCCTGCATATTGTTCTCCCAAATTACAGTCCAGGCTTGTCAGGCCAGAAGAGGAGGAGCTGCAGCATGTATCTACCCCAGAAGGAATGTGGAAATTATTCCAAAGACTGGGTAAATTAAAAGACACATGTTCTCTGCAGTTCTGCAAGTAATTTAGGATCCATTCCTGTATGTCAAAACACTGCCATCTCCCAGGCCCCATTAGCTGGTGACTGGCTCCCACCTCCAGGTTCAGACCTAGACCTAGACAACGTCCTGTGTGGTGGGTGCATCAGCAATGCCTGCGGGAAGGTAATTTTTAACATTTTTCATAACTCTGCACGTCAGAATTAAGGCCTCACTGTTGCAAGGAGCGTCTTCCGCCAGAGAACTCAGTATTTACTATTTTAAGATGACATAATGCAGAGAGGAAAGACAAACAGAGCTCTGTGTGTGCAGGACAGTTGATGTTACCTCGGGTGGGGAACTTCCACTGGCAGCAATTTGCAGGGACTGGGTGAAAGCAACTGTGAAAATGACCAAGAAGGGTTTGAGGGGTAAAGCTGTGTCCTGCTGGCTCGTTCCCTGGCACTAAACAGTGTTGTAAGGCCTGTTTAAACCTCTGAACCTTTCCTTAGTACTGCACAAACCTAAGGCAAGCAACACAGGCCCATGTCCCAGTACAACAGATAAGGAAAATCCACTCTCTGTCTCTGGGCTGGTGCTTTTGGACAGCAGGTCTGTTCTCCACGGCTTTTACAGGGATTTAGGTGACTCTGTTCCCATGTTCCCATGTTCTCTGACCAGAGAATGTCACCACAGTGCAGGATGATGACTATAACCAGTCCCAAGCCAATGCAGATGAGGAACACAAGACTTAAAAAAAGAAACACTGCAGTTAAATCTACTAAAAAAAAAAAAAAAGTCTACAGCTATGGAGCTGGGAATCGCTGCTGGCAGTGAGGCCTGCAGTTAAATGGCAGTGTGGCTGTCTGGAAAGCCTGGGTGGTCAGCAGAACTCCTCAGGGGCATGAGAGGCTGACTGAGGTGGGCAGCGTCCAGGGCTTTCTCCAGTGGAGTCTGGGAGGAGCTGGGATTTTCTGCTGAGAACTGGCTGCAGCCAGAGGGGTGCCCAGGCTGTACCTGCATGCCCACCTCCCTGAAATCTCCCTGCCAGGATCTCCTTTCAGGCTGGAGGAGGGACAGTCTGGTAGTCAGCAGGGCCGCTGCCTTGCATGGATAATTGTACAGGCAAAAAAACCAGCAGGTTGGCTGAGTTTCTGTCCTGCCTTGTACAGGAATCCATGGAAAAACAATTGCAGGAAGGAGAAGTCACAGCAATGAAGCCGTATTGACGCCAGATTTCTGTGGAAACAAAGGGGAATCTGGATGTATGAGACTCCTCTTTAGCTGGGGGATCCTTCTTTTCCACTGAAAAACACAATGCCAATCTTCACAGAGCATCTTTCTCATTAGAAACAGCTTCTCCAGCTTAGGGAGACAGCTCAGTATGAAAATATTAATTCATATATGTGATTCAGTTCTGCATTCACCATATACCCTAAGCCCCCTAATGCTTGGTGGGAGCACTAAGCATAGCCGAAACAGCTCCAGCTCTGCATTTTATGAAGTTGTGCTGCCACACACCAGCATCAGCTTTCCCTCTGCATATGCACTGAGAATGAACTGTGTTTAGAAAAGTTCACCTATTTACATATTTTCCATTAAAGTGCTCTTAGTTTTCTCTCCCTAGAATGTCTGCATATATTTCTTTAATTGGTGGCATATTTTAAGGGAGCTCCATTCCAAGAATTTGAGGATGCAAAAGTTATTATAAATGACACAGCAATTCAGCAAAACACTGAAGTGACTGTTTTAAAAATCCTTGTTAAGCTTTGGCATTGTTCCCCTCTATTTTGTTCTCGCCACATGACCAGCTTTTTGGTTCTAGTTTGGTGGGGGTTTTGTTTGCTTTTTTAGCTGCAAAAGCAAAATAGAAGATAAAAAAAAGGCTCGTGTTTAATTTTTCAATTAAATGTCATGTTTACTGGTTAAATGTCATGGAAATAGGACAGATAAAATAAGTCAGAATTGCAGCTTGGGGTCAAGCACGCTAATATTCAAGTCCTTTTCAGGTGCTGCTGGTGGTAAATCGTTCATCCTAAAACGAAGCAAGAGGGGGGCACAAAACATTATCCGTTCTATTGTATCTTCTTGTATGGATTACCGCAATAATCTTTTGCAAAAGCAACTTCAAACTCAAAAATGAACAAGTGAGGGAACCAGAAGAACTACAAGCTGATAATGCTGCATTTCCCGCTGGAGCCTTGCAGGAAGAACACTCTTGTATTGATTAATGACAGAAATACCTCCCGTGGCTGTTTGGACTTGGCCCAGCTGTGCTGTGGGAGGTCAGGGGACGGTGCAGCCACCGCCCCAGCCTGTAAGGGACCTGCCAATGGCTGGGTGGCACTTTCCTCCTGCCTGCCCTCCCTCCCCACCCTGACAGCCAAGTCTGAAGGGCTGTGTTTGTCGAAAGGAAAGCAGGGGGAGTTGGAGCTGGTTTCAGGAGGATTTGTCATGTTTTGACCTATTTTTCGTAGCAAAAGTTTCAGGCTAGCGATCATTTGGGCATGTAACAGCAACATACAGAGGAGCCTGGACTGGGAAAATGCCATCTCTCCTTCTTGAAGGTCATGGCCTCATACAGCAAATGTAACAAAAAAAGAAAACCCAAACCAAAGCAGATTGATTTCCCTCGTGCAGCAGCATCAGAGAATCAGCACTCCTTGAGTAAATTAACTACCTGTTCACTAGGGCCACCCAGTTTTGTAGCACACTGTTACGGATCTTATTCCTTTTCGTAGGAGATAGGGATGAAATTACAACCTGCAGGAAGTTCCCAAGGATAACTGATCAAAGCCACACTGATTTTAACTATGCAAGTATTACTAGTGTTAGCAGGAGTTGTTTTATGCAGAGAACTTCCACTATTCCATTCACCTCCTACATGGAAAAATAGAATTCACAGGAGCTATCTACCTACAGTCAAGCCCATCTAAGAAAAAAAAATGCAAGGGCTGTTTTTGAACTCAGATGTGGAAAATACAAAGATGTATTGCTTTCTTAGAATTTTAGATTAGATCAAGAAGAAAAGATCAAAGTTCTACTTCCTTTGGCATGGAAAATAGTTATGCAGTTTGTAACAGCTGGCATTTTTCAGTGTATTGTTCTAGTCTTCCTAAATGAAATAGCAGACTGCTTAAAAATGTATCAAAACAAAATATAGCTGTCACATAAACTTGTAAGACCAAAAAGTTATCAATAGCCCACTTACAACGTGTTATCAGTAACCATGTTTGAAATAGAAATGTCTGTTCCACCACAGAGCATTCCTGCTATACCACCCTTGTGTTTTCAAGGCATTTTAGTGAATTTGTTTTCATTTGCATTTTAATAGTTCCTGTAATCCTAAGGTCTTTCGGAAGCATGACATAGAGAAGCGTGTCATTCCCATTTTATAAGCTCACTAATAGATGCCCTGATGTTTTCCAGAGCCATGCAGGAAACTTAGAGGGGTGATGCACTTGAATTCCAGTACTGCCTGATAGCCAGAGACCACCTAAGATCTGCTTTTAATCGAATCATTAGGTCATTATTATGCAGTATATTTTTGTTTGGGTTTTCTCCCCCCCCCTTTATAAACGTGGGTAGTTTGACAGTCTCTTTTCTATTCAGAAATTTGATAGAAATTGTAATCAAATTTGCGTCCATATTCTTCTAGAGACTGCATGTGGCACTTCAGTTTAACATGAATACTGTAGACAGAGCTAAACTGACCTTGAGAAGGACCTTTCAGACCCATCTCTGGCTCCGACTGCACTGTGATTAAACTCATATGACGTCACTTTCCTAGATAAAATACTTAAAAAGTAACAACCCACCTCTCTACTCCTTAAAATCAGAGTTTTTCTACACCATTCAGGCACTTACACCTGAATGCTCAGATGTCTAAAATTGTGCATGATTACCTAGGTTTGGAAAGAATGCACTAGACATGAAAATTATGTTTTATACTAAGTTCTCATGCTCTGGGGAATAATTCAACACTGCGCCCACTCATGTAATCCACATTTCATTAACTACAGTGGAGAGAAAATATAAATATTTGTGCAGCAGTTAACAGCTGGTTTCACTTAAAGCTGGTGCAGGTTTCCTTTGTTTTGTTATCTTGGTCACTGTTGCTGATAGCTGCAACAACATAATAGGTGTCAGGAGAAGAGTATGGGCTTCATGAGATGTTCCCCTGCAGGCAGAGGGCCTATAAAGAAAGCTGTGTGCCAGTGTATCTGACTGAGGCCAGTGGCCCAGAAAGCTGCAGAAACCATAGGAATAAAGCATGTACAAACTGTCCAACCAGCATCCATGTCTTTTATACTTTTCATTTTTATATCCACGAGAGATACTACTTGAATCACTGTGTATATATATATGGTATAAAATTATTCTGCCCATCTACATTGCATATTCTTGAGTTCCAGAAGGGCTACAAAGTAGCCCTAGTAGTAGCCCAAAGCAGTCCTAGTTTTTAATAGAACCACAGAATAACAGAAACAATTAGGTTGAAAATGAGATCATTGAGTCCAACCTATGACCCAACACCACCCTGTCAACCAGACCATGGCACCAAGTGTCATGTCCAGTCTTCTCTTAAACATCTCCAGGGACAGTGAATCCACCACCTTCTTGGGCAGCACATCCCAGTGTCTAATCACTCTTTCTATGAAGAAATTCTTCCTGATATCCAACCTAACCCTCCCTGAGGCACAGTTTAAGTGTCCTCTTGTCCTATCAGTGGTTGCCTGGCAGAAGAGCCTGACCCCCACCTGGCCACAACCTCCTTTCAGGGAGTTGTAGAGAAGAGTAAGGTCCCCCCTGAGCCTCCTCTTCTCCAGACTAAACAATCACCATGTACAACAGCCCTGACAGCAAATTTAACCCAAGACACTATTCTCTGCAGTGATCACAGCTGTATGCTCAGTCCCGAAATAATGAGCATGAACTTGGAAGTGTATGTGGCCTTTTTTCCCCTTAACTGTACACTCAGGCCCACTAGGGACAGATCTGAGACTATTACAGCCATTTCACTCAGCACTTACTGCTTTTTTGTATCTAAAGATAAATGTGGAGGGAGGAGGGAAAAGAAAACCCTTCCAATCCATGTGAGGAAGTGAAATTGCATGCACCCTGTCTGAAAGTGATAAAAAAGGTAATGAATAAAGACGATGCAGATCCAAGGCTCAGGGTACTGAGAGGAGAAGGGCGTGTGCAAGGAGCCTCATTTTCTTTGCACGGGTAGATGCCTGCAAAAACCCCACAGAACAGAGAGTTCATTGTGCTGCCTCTGAGCTGCTGGGGGTTGCAGAGCTTTTGCACTCGGTGGGCACAGACATCCCTCATTATGATCTGCAGCTTCTGCCCTTGCTCAGCCTGTTTTGTTTTTAGATTCTTTCTTTCTGTGTCCTTTCTTGGTTTTGTTTCTACAAAGCAATACTTTTCCTGTTAGCCAGAAGCTCCTCTTTTCTATGTGGTATAGTGTCTCTTTATTTTTGTATACCATAAATTTGTAATCTTACAGTTCAAGGAGCTGTCCTATCCACATTTTAATATTTACCAACAAAATTTATGACTCTGGGTTTTTTTTTTTTCCCTGTAAATAGCTGTAAAATAGGATATACTCTAAACATCATGAACTTCATGGTTTCTCAGTATCAACAGTCCATTTTTAACAGTAACATACGTTTTGCAGGAACATGGCGTAAATGCTAACTGCATTTGCCATTTGAGATACTTCCCAGATGCAACCAACACCTCTGAAGGGACATTCTCAGTCTTTGAGAATATCAGTCTGCTCAGGCTCAAGAAACTGAGAGCTCTGTGGGGTTATGTGGTTCCAGAGGTCTGCAGTACAACCTCCCTCCCCACCATACCCTCCCTTCTCCCCAGGGACAGGTGTACAACTTGACAGATAAACTCTTTATGTGAGAGTATCTAATACAAATTAAAAGAACAGGATTTCCATTCTGCATACATTCCAAGTCACTTTGAAAGAGTAGTCTTACAGCTGACAGCTTGTAAGTCTTAAACTTTACCAGATAATGGTTCAGTGGGCTTTGAGTGGTTTGTTACTGGTTAAGTGTACTGAAAAAAACAATAAACCTTCAGCATTCATCTCATTATGGGAGGAAAGAAAATAATTGTTTGGGGTTGTGCTTTGTTTATTAAATTATTTGTGTCCTGTGAACTATGAAACTCAAATGTTGTCAATTCTTTCAGGAGGAAAATGAGATCCCTGCCAGTGTTTTTGCAAAAGAGCCGATTCCTAGCATTACAGAAGGAAAAGAGGATCCTGTGGATGAGAACAAAACACTGGAAGACACCATGCACACAGTGGAGTTGGGTTCAGATGACGAAATGTTTCATGAGGGAGATGACTTGGATGACAGTGCAGAGGAGAAAACAGAAGAATCAAGAGCTGAAAAACTTAAAAGATCCAGCCTCAAGAAGGTGGACAGCCTCAAGAAAGCATTTTCCCGTCAAAACATTGAGAAGAAGATGAACAAAATCAGCACAAAGATTGTGTCGCCTGAACGAAGAGAAAAGATCAAGAAGTCACTCACTGTGCACCACCAGAAATCCTCCTCTTCAAAGGGCTCGGGTTTCAAAGTGTCTCCCCTCACATTCAGCACCAAGAAAGGCCGCGAAGGAGAAAGTCCCACAGAAGCTGAGGACAGACCATCAGAAACTGCAAGCAACGAGCAAGCTGAGAACGAGGACGAAATGTCCTTTGCCGACATGCACTCAGACCTGACACCCACCACCTCCCTGGCCGAGGAGGGCAAGGCCACCGTCGATTCTCTAGAGAAGGCGGCCAGAGTGGAAGGGAAGGCTGTGGTGAGCAACAACATTGAGCTGTCCATCGTGGAGGATGATGAAGAGTACAGGGTGCCTCTAGAATCTACCCAGAAACTGTTTGATGAGAGGAGCAACCCAGTTGGCGGGGAAATGGAACAATCTGATGAAGAAACGACCCAAGCAGCCGTCCTGCAGGTGAACCAGACAGCGTGAGCAGCCCCAAGCCCCCCTTCGCCTGCCAGACACACACAATTTTCCTTAGGCAAGGAACTGGTTCCAGCTGCAGGAGGAGTGACTCTTCCATCCTTTTCTCTGCAGTGATAACTTACTGCATCGTGCTGGAATGCAGAGTGGACAAGGTCAATGACTTGAGCTGCAACGGGCTCTGCTTTAGGTCGAGTCGCTGGTGTTGGTGAATTTAGAGATGCTGCCAGCTGGTGTCAGAGACTAGCAGGAAGAGAGGATATCTGGTAGAAGCAAGCTGATCAGCTGGCTTTCTTAGAGTTAGGTCAGAGGAACACATGGAGAGTAGTCAAGACCCAAGCATTTCTGTTCTTTTTTCTTCCCCCAGTATTTCCCAGCACTGTGAGTAGTTTTGTATGTAAATGTGGGAATACCAGTGAGAACATTTGATTTCAGTTGCCTTGCCATGCTCCATGAATTCTAACAACCTCAGTAATTGTGCACACACCTATAGTTTAGGGCTTTGCTCCACAGCACTGTAGGACTAAAAGAGCAGAGTACTTAAAGGGCAGAGCTGAAAACCCACTTCCATCCATTTCAGTGAGAGGAAGATTTTTGCCAGTAGTCACTCGCTATTCATTTAGAAGAAATCACTGTGTTTAGGTGGGGGGGGGAGGGAAGTATTTTTCCATCTAACAGAGTTATGGAAATACTTTATTGACAAGCGTGAATGTGTGATCAGTTACTGTATCTTTAAGGGTTCAGAAATTGAAAAAAAAAATACAGGTGTTTGATAGGAACGTGAAGGTAGCCTGAAGAAAATACGAAGTGCTATGAAATGTAAAAAAAAGCAAAAGTAACCCCCCACAGTATTCAGTCTATACTCCCAGCTTAAAGTATATATACTCAGATAACACTAATTAATTCATAGTCTTTATAGCAATATACTATCAAACTTTGCACCTGCACAACTTTGTATCTCAGAGTATTTTGAAAATAGGATAATTTATCTTTTTACAGATTATTTCATATATAGAGCTATATCTACACAGGAGAGTTAGATAATTACAGGGATGTAAGGATAATTTCTTCAAAAAGGTGAAATACTCTTTCAGGCATGTCCAAAGGGAACAATGTGTTCTGGATTGAACTTCATGGCAGGGATGAGTTTACGTAAGTATGAGCCTGCAAAGCCACAGGATTTGGTTCACTGCTAGTAACTTTGATCAAAGTCACCCACCTCCTCTCAAAATTACTAGTATGTAATTCTTCAAAATTAATTGAAAGTGAAAGGTTACAGGGTAATTTGTTCACTATGAATGTTCATTCCTGTCACTTAAGAGGTAAGGGGCAAGGGAGGAAAGGGAAGCACAAAACCCACAACAGTTCCCTTACATCCTTGGTTGTTTATGCAGTGGGTTATTTTTATTTTTTTATATAAATAAAAATTCTACTGATACTTAACATTGCACTAAAAGGTTGCTTCCTTTTGTGTTTAGAATCACAAATTACAGAGGAAATAAAAGCTACAGCAGAAGTATGAAATAATTAACAGGAATTACTCCACAGGGATAATATCTGTAACCAGTAAATCACACTGGAAGTTAGTTAGTCAGAGCTTAGTGTAGGCGAGTACTATTAAGAGTTAAGCTCCTAAGTGCATGGTATCATATAGAAGATTCTGTTTCTAAGAAAAAATCATGGCATAACTCGTGCAGCTATATTTTTATTTTGTATTAACTACAATGGATTTCAATAATTTTTACTTGTAACTAACTACAAATATGACAAATAAAAGCATAATATAAAACACAGCCATGTCAGTCTTTGGGAGAAGCAGTCTGAGAAGCTGGCAAAGATAAAATTTAAAGGTCAAGTATTTATTACTTCAGTTCATGTCCCTGTTGTATCTATACCATTTTCTTTCTCCTCCTATGCTGTTATTTAACAACGCAAACAGCAGTGCTTTGCTTTCCAGACACTTGTCAGACTTCTAGCCCATCTAAACGTATTCAGGCACCTTCCAAAATCTCCTGGCTCAGTCTGCATCTTTTTTATTGGACTGTGGCATACTCCTAATACACTACATAGTCCTGGAAAGCATATTTATATCAAGTTCATGTATTGAAGTCTATGTTCTCTTTATGCACACAGATAAACTCTTGTCTTCTAGAGTGCCACATAGTCTTTAGCAGGCTTAATTTTACTGACAGACCAAAGAAAGCACGTTTAACCTTTATGCAGCAGCTGTCAACCTCCCGCAGCCACCAAGTGCTAACCAGGAGCCCCAGCATCATGTTTACATTTTGCTTTCAGATACGCTGGTTTGTTTGTCCTGCTAAGCTTTAATTCAAACAATACCCCTGGCCATGCTTTATCCAGTTTTAGAGATGCTGAAATGAATCCCACGCACAGTGTTCTAAGAGCATTACAATGCTATCCAGCAAAACCATTGCGAATGCAGACACTGAGCATCTGGGAGAATTAACTCAAATACCCACTTCAGAATACAGCACACACGCAGCCATCACTTGCAGGACTAGAATTAAATGTTTTCTGCATCACAATTGCACATTTACAAGGACAGGTGGGTCTGTAATCCTAACAAACAAAAGAAAGCATACTTTGCAAGAGAGAAAAGTGTTTACTCAACTCATCTATGTCTGCTTTTGTGCTGTCTTATAAACCAGAGGAGGAAGCAAGCTCAGGCTCTCAAGATGTCCCCCAAGCTGTTTCTTCCCCTTGCCTTCCATTCTCGAGGCCTGACTGAAAACATCAGCCTGCAGAACTTGCTGTTTGAGGGAGGAGACAGACTGTGGGACCTGCAGCACCGTATTCTTTCAAGTATCTCAAGTATGTGCCTGGATGATGTCAGGCTGGCAGATGTCAGGCATATGCATGAGTATTCCATGATTGTGCTGACAGGTTTGTCTACATAATTACTTTTTTAAAAAACTGCTTGTTTACGCTTCCTGACACAGTAACAGTGAGCTCCACTTGTGCCATTATTCCTTGGAAGACCTGACCTGTGAGCTGCTGCACAGATTCAGAGTCTGACCTCCACCAGAATTGGCAGCAGCTCTGCACAGAGAAAAAGGCTGTGATAAAGCCCTTATGGTATAAATATTTAAACTAACAGCACTCAGCAGCTGCTGATACTTCCATTTTCAATGACACAAAACCAGCTGACATTTCTGTCCGCTTTTAGAGGAAAGAGCAAAGAGCATCCCGTTGACCCCCACGTGCTAATCCACAAGCTGGCTCCTCTGTGAAAAGGCAAAGATAAGGGTTTTCTGGACCATTTCACTGTCAAATAAGAGAGTGCAGTGAAAGCCATCATACAGGCCTGACAGAAGCCTGTTCTGTCTCTTTAACAGATGGAAGGGGACAAGAAAAGGATCAGAAGGTAAAATACACCTGGATAGCCCTTTACACACTACTGCAATGAAAACCCTTGGTTGTTGTAGGCTGTAATGCTAAACACCTGCACAACTGATGACTGATAGTCACAAACTTAAAAAAGAGGTAAGCTCAGAAGAATTAGTGAGGTAATGGCAATTTGTTCGAGGTCAAACTTCACAAGGGGCCAGTCCAACCCTGAAAGTCAGTGAAAAGCCTTCAGCTGGCTCAAAAGACGCTTTGAGCCATACAATGGTTTTGGACCACACATACAACTCCTGCGATCATCAGCAAGCTGTGTGCACAGATGCAGGACACGAGATCTGTGTGCGTCCCCAGTCCAACCCGCTTAGCTCATCAACCGAACAAAAAGTTTTCCTGCCATCAGCACGGCAGATGCAGCGGTGTGGCAGAAAGGAAGGCTCTGCCCTGCTTTGCAGGGTGCACTGTGAGCAAAATGTCTAGCTAAGTCCTGACTGCAAGGTCTGTGCTGTCGGGAGCTGCCTGTGAGGGAGGAAGTGGAGCTGTGACTCCTGAGAACATCATCAGCTAGGCAGGGGTAAAAGTTTTACTGTGACCCACTAAGACGCATACTCACTCTGGGCGTCAAGGGGAAGGTGTCAGGCAGGTAGCCTTCCTGCAGGCAAAGGAAAAGGTTCATCCATAGCAAAGTGAAGCCAGCACGCAGCTGTTTGGCCCCGGTTCTGGTCAGGATTTTTCCTCGGCAAGGAAACAAGGGGTAGGAAACAACTGGCAGAGCCCCGGAGGTGCTGACTCAGCACCCAAGTATCCACCGCTCCCTGACTCACGGCCCCGGCTTTCCCAAATAAACGGAAAAAGGCTGAGAGCCACTTTCCACCGCTTCAGACTGCCCGTTGCCAGGGTTTTGTTTCGGGATTTGCATTGAACTAGCGCCCACCCCGGGCTGAGTCTAACTGCATGCATAAAGAAATTTTAATCAGCATATTTGCAGCTGTCAGTGGTGGCTGATCTTTCCTGCCTTCCTTTTGATCAAACTGCCTTTTTCCCCTTCCTCTCACTCCAGGTCATTTGCAAGAGTCTGAAGCGCACACTAATTCAAACAAGGAACTCTCCATAATTGCATGTTGAGAACTGATAATCAATGTCATCTTTAATTTTTCTTACGTGGTTATCGCCTTTAATGGAGTGTGCTGCAGTAACTGAGAATAAATCTGCTTTGGGTTAAGCTAGAGATTGTTATTTATTTTTCTTTCAGATCAGAGATTAATATTGCTGTATGACCATTGGCACTAACCTCTTTTTCCATAGCAACACCAAAGAGTACATAAACTATGACTCATAATTTCTCTCTGGAGGACTTTTTTGTAATTATGATCATTCCACAGTTCCTAAAATATGTTAGCTGATATATAGCTCTGGTATAACAGCTTTGATTTTCCTTCATTTGAACACCCAGGCAGAAAGAAGAGACTTCCATTATTTTCTCTCTCTCAGGCTGAGCTAAACACTGCACAAAGTATCATATATTCATTATTCATTATAACTGTGTGGCTCCTAAAAACTCCACAGCAATGTTTTCTTCGTAAAGGTGGAGCAGGTTTACTCACTTTCAATAACCTTAAATAACAGTGACCTTCTAAAAGAAAACTCGTGTCCTTCCCACCATGGTCAGTAAATGGCAGTCTGAGAGCTGGAATTGATCCAAACTGGGAACTGTATTATACTAGGCAGCAGCAAGGTTGCACACTAGCATTGCTCCTCTGCCAGTCAATGGCTTTAAACTCTCCAGCATTTCCTCTCCCTCAGAACACAGCTGCAGTACACTGCCTGAATTCCGTAATAACCGTGATACTCTTTGCTCCCTTCAGTGAAAATCTGGCCTTGGAACAACTTGTCCATACAGCTCCCTGGAATATCTCAGCAGATAATCACATCGGATCATCACAAGAGATTACATGACTTTTTGTGTGTGTGTGTGGCTGTCCTACATTCCCCTTGCAACACAGTCTGCTGTGTACTGGTGCAAAGTGCCCGGGAAACCTGTAGTACCTGTTGCTGGAGAATAATTAGAAAAATACAATTAGCAAATTCAAGGACACACACATTCAGCTAACAGCCATAATCCAAAATGGAGAGACAGAACAAGCTTGCATCTCTCTCTGCAGTGTGATCCCCAGCAGCTAAACCAAGCCCAGATTGCACCAACAGAAGGGACACGTGGTTTGCTCTTGGCCTTTCCAGTAAGAAGCTGCACATACAGGCTCAGGCTTGTGCAGGCACACCGTGAAAGAGCAGAACATCAACCAGCATAGCATCAATCACACTACAGGCTTCTCTGCTCCTCCCTAAAGGTTTGTGGAAAAACACCCTGAGCTTTCAAATTCCTGAATGTAGGGAGCAGAAAGTCACTGCAACCCCAGTGCCATTATCTGCAGTGAGGAGAGACTCTGGCTTTGCCTTCTTTACTCCTTCCCATCAGGCTTAAGCTGTGTGGAAGTGCAGGTGATGTGAACTGTGATGGATACTGGAAATGTGCAGGACAGTGTTAGGAGCAAACAGCACACAAGGGATGACTACACTGCACACCACACACTCATTTAGATCAAGTACCAGGCACAGCCTAACTACAGAAACACAGCACTGCTCAAGAAAATTTATCTTATTCCTCAGCTACTCAGCTCCTGATGTCCTACACTATCCATTTAAAAGGAGTTTCAGCATCTTTTCAGTACGCTGCCAGCTACAGTTATATATGCCTTTATTTTACTTGTTCCTTCTGACATGCCTGTAGGCAAACGAGCCCCGTGAGGGTGACAACATGAGCTGCATTAACCAGCCGCCTGGTCCCTGAATCACTGCAACTCAACACAGCGCTGCCAGAGACATGGAAAAAAGGACACTGAGAACATCTGACTAGTGGTAAACAAATTATGAACACACGGAAGTTGCCTGCATTTGCAGAGTCAATTGTCACTTCCACACAGCCACAGGGAAAGCTATGAGTGCTGTGTGACTGTGACTTCCTCTAAATAACCTTCATTTCCCTGCAAGGTTCACTGTTGCACTGCTGGCAACAGCTGGAGACTGACAGTCAGAGAGCAGGTTATGACTGAAGGGTGACATGTCATGTAACATGACCTGTGTAAATATGTCCTGAGTAAAACTGAAAAGGAGGAGGTTCCTTTTGGCATATTCAGGCTCTTTAGTAGAATACCTGTGTCCTCTGCGTGCAACTGCACAGCTCTTCAAAGGAAAAGCAAGCTGCAGGACACAGAAATGAACATTCCTGGGCTAGGCTCAACAGCATGGAGATCTCAGCTGATACAAGATCATATCCTGCTATAGCTATTAAACACTATGAATATCATAGATATGTAATGTATATGAGACACAGCTTCAAATAAGGCGAGAACCTAGAAAGGTTTTAATGGATTTTGAAGTGGCTGTAAATTCTTTTGCTAAAAAGGAAGTAGACTGACAGGATCCTACAAATCTATTCCAAAAAAACAATGCATCAGGGACATTTTTTTTAATTAGTTCTCAGTACTTCTTAATGGTACAATAGTTGACATGCAGCCAGAAGTAGAGGGAGGCATTAAACAAGAAGTGTGTAGGAGGAGAAAAAAGTAGGAAAATGTGGGTAAGAAATGGAACGGTGGGGTGTGCATGAGAGAAGGGAATGTGTGAGGGAAGGAGTCACTTGGAAGGGTGGGGAACTGGAGGAAGGAGCTGAAAGGCTACTGAGAAACACCGGCAGAGTGCCCAGAACAAAGGCTGGGACAGAACCAAGAGGCACCAACAAAAACGGGAAAAAGGAAAAACGAGGGTCAGTAAGGTCTACAGTTCAAAAAGATGGAAATGGGAGTAGGGAATCAGAAATCACTGCAGGACAGCTGCCACATAAGAGACAGCAACAGTGAGGAAAGAGCTCAATATTTATCATCTCTCTACCTGCCAAAAGGTACTGCTGAAGAAATATCCAGGATTAGGTCTAGAAGTGATTTTTACTGTGCAATGTAGTCAATAATTTTTATTTTGCATAGAGTTTTTGTTTGTTTGTTTCGCATGAGAAAAATTGGTCCGGAATACTTGGCCCATGCCTACTTGCTTCCAAGGCTTGGGGGAGTGAGGTCGGGGCAAGAGGAGAGGTGCTGTGAACGGCAGGATGGGGTCTCCTCCTCTCCAGACATTCAGGTAATTCCCCACTGAGCACAGACCTGCAGACAAGGGGCAGGCAGGATTTGCTGGAAGCACTGAGGAATGCAATTTCAACAGCTGGCTGTAACACAGCCGGTGGGATTTCTTTCCTCTTGCAAACAGGTTTTGGGGAAAGCAAATCCAGTTCTCCTCCTGCACTGGGCCTCACCCCTTTGCTTTGCCAAGAAGCTGGGCTATATTAAGAAATGAGGCAGCCCTGCTGGCTGGGCCGTTTCTCCTCCATGCTTGACCTCCTGTGGGAGTTGCTCCATTCTCAGGCATCTCTTGAGAAACAGCTTGTTCTTACTGGCTTTCCTCAATTTCTTTATTTAGTGGTGCCACTTCACGCAGTGGAAGCCAGGTTCTGCTCTAACTCCAGAACAGACCTGCCCAAGTCCCCTTCCCACCATTCATTCTTCAAAAAATAAAGCAGTAGCTCTCTCCTGCTCCACTCCTAACATCTCCTAGGTGGTTGCCTGTCATTTTATTGTACTTTTTCAGAAACTCTCCATTTGTTATATAACTCTCTCATAAAATGGAAGGCTGCACTATGAATTCTTGTTAATGACTTACAGGATGCAGGTTAATAGATACAAGGCTTTTCATAATTACCATACTTGGATCATTTCCTGTGCAGAAGAAGACATGGGGAGAAAATGATGACAAGCTTTGGAAATAACAGAAGGAAAAACCTGGATTAAGGTTTTAATCTTTAAATGGAAAACACCTCCTCACTAATTTGCTTGCTGCTGTCAAATTTCAGTGCCTGAAAAGAAAGTCTCCTTCTACAGAAGAGGGGAAGAAGGTGCATTGAGAGGTAGAAATGTATCTCATACATGTGTACATCTATGTAACATGCATCACACATGCACCTCTATATGCTCACCTTTAAATCCATCCTTGCTATTTAACATAAGGATTAATGTGCTAAACCCTAAAAAATGTTTGGTATTCAAGGCTCCTTGATTTTGAAGGCATCTGCACACTTATACCTCTAAAGACAAAGTTCCTCAAAAGTTTTCCTCCTGGTATTTTTTAAAGTGTCCGTGCTACCACAGTATTCAGCATCCAGCCTGAAAATGAAACTATTTCAGACAGTTCCCTTTTGCAAGATGTGATAGTAGTCAAAATCTATGCCAGCAGTGGGAGACTACCAAAATCAGTGGTTTTTTAGAAAATCAGGGACAAGAGAACTTGAATTGGTGCTTCTTGATCATGCATAACCTACTCAAGCTGCAGCTCTAATAGGAGTGATTTCATATTACTGAAAGCATTTCACTTTATAACAATTTCACAAAATCACTTTGCAAGTCTTCCACGCACAGTTTTGCGCAATATTTTTCAGGCAGAGGCAGCCTGAGACAGACACCAGCTTCCTCTGCCCATGCGTCAAGCCAACTGGAAGACATGGCAAATGTCAGATGTTGCCCCAAGCTAATAATGCCACGTCTCTCATTCGGGCACGGCACTAACTGCATCCATATGGTGCCTGGTCAGCTCAAAATGCAGACAGGGTGAGATCATCTCTGCCTCTACAATGCTCTTAGGCAAAGCAGACAGGGAGCTTTGCCTGCAGGAACAATGCAGTTGCAGGGGATGTTAATCCACTGTTGCTCCACTAATGCCTAATCTACCCCAAGTATTGGACTAAAACGAATCCTCAGACTATAATTTAAAATAGAACAAAGAAATCTGGTGATTGTTTTATCTGTAATAAGTACTGAAGCCAGAGGTGAAAATGTCTACTCAGAACTCAGCTGATTTGCTTTTATAGCTGGAAGTGTGGCAAAAATCCCTTTCTGATGCCATGCCAGTGAAGCAACCTGAAAGATTAGGATCTACAGAACCAGAATAATCTTCACACTACAATACAGAGCTTGGTGTCTGCTCTCATTTTCTTTGTACGAGGTTCAATGTGAGAGTAAAGGAGAGATCAGCTAAACTCTGCAGCAGTTTTCTTCTAGGCTAAATCCTCCAGGGAAAGTCACATGAAATACAGCCTGTGGACTCAGCAGCAAGGCATGTTCCTGCCCCTCCGTGGCACACAGCCCTGTCCTCTGGGGCCCTGGGCAAAGCTCACAGTCACATTTATCACCAGCGGCAGTTCTCCTGCCATGCCTGTGCCATCCACATGAACACAGGGGCCTGAGGTGGAAGAAAGGGAAAGATGCTTTTCTAACATTCCTGAGATTCACAAAATAATTACATTATGTAGGTAATGAAGAGACTTTAGCCTACTCCCGTATCCCCACTGGGATGGAGACAATTTATTCTTGAAGGTTGTATATTATTCAGTGTGTTCTGCCATCTTTCTCCAAATATTATTTTCACTCAACAGTGCAGCTGGCCAAAAACTGCAAAAAGAAAGCATTAGCTGGAAAAAGTTATTTGTCAGGAAACAAGGTTCCTGCTTCTCCACCTAATGCACTCCAGCAAGTTCCAGCTACATTGCTTCCTCCCAGCATTTAGCTTGACAAAGAGTGTGGTGAGCCTGGCAAGATTCTGAAAACCTCAAATGTTCATGATTATCAGCATTAACAGCTGCTATTGTTCTTATCTCAATAGTTAAAGCTCACCCTTAGCATGAAATGCTATTTTTCCTCATTACTACAGATTTCTTTTTGCACAATAATCCTCTTTTCATAGCTTCACGATATTTTCAGATTTTCCTGTTCAGCTTTGAATGCTACATGAATACTGCCTGGTGAGGAAAAACATGCTACATATTATTTTAATACAGTGATCACTTTTTGTTGTTCCTTTCCCCAGCTGCATTGCTGTGACTCTGCCTTCTAAATTCCTTACTTTTTTCCCCCATGAACATATCACTACCATTACCACCATGATTTGCAGTACCAGATTGTTTTTCACAGGCTTCTAACAAAGCTATGTTAAACTTTGCAGCCACCCAACATGTACTAGTTTTTTTTTTTGAGGGGGTGGTAATGGGGAAGGTGGGGTCCTGACGTGCATCAGCAATGGCATTCAGGGATCATTTGTTTTACCATCCACTTATTTACCTTTATCCTGACCAGTCAAGTAAGAGCCCTCATGTTGCTGCTTGTCTTCAAATCTGAGTTTGTATGGGGAGATCAGTTCTACTTTTGGGTGCAGTTTTGGAACGAATGCACTGAAGGCATGGGGGCTGTGTAAGCTCTGCCTGTGCTGTGGAGCCGAGGGGATGGACGTGAACCAGACTCCCCTGCAACAGCCCTGCAGGCTGGGATTGCAGAACTCCTCTTTGCAGGAATGCAGGATTCCTGTACGAGTTTCTTCAAAATACCATCTCTGTACTACCTTCAGGACCAAAAGCTTGACCTGAAAGGCGGCTGATGGATTCAAACCAACTCCAGAATGCCTTGCATTTGATGAAAACCAAGATCTCCCTCATTCCTATAACCTCCCCAAATACTTTAACTACACAAGCTAGCTTTAAAGAGAGCCTGCTCTGAACAGAGTGAACACACATCTGCAAAGCCATTTCTTTGGATTCAAAGTAAAGTACCCAGATACAGTTCTGAGGAGTATGATACACAATATCTTAATTCTCACTCAAACAGTTCCTGTTTATCTTCATAGAGGACTAATGCAAATATTAGCTTTGGGATTTGATAAGGGACACATTAAACAAACACTGCCGCCTGTATCATAAAAAACTGGCTCTCAGCCAGATAAGTGAAGCTCTGCCTTACAAATTAAGTATTACTACATTCAGGGTGTGCTTGCAGTGGTATTTTCTTCCATTGCCTGCTTTTTTTTTTCAGTAGTGCATAAGCATATCTAATAGAGTAGCTAGCAGGGAGATTTCAATCACCCCCAGCACAGGAGAAATGAGACATTTCTGATGCCAGCTCAGCTGCACACAGCACTCGTCTCCCTCCCAAGAACTCTGGTAAGAGCTGCGGGTCTGAGGCGCCGTTTTGTTACTCCATTATCGTGCAGTCATGAAGGAAACAACACTTTAATTGTTTTCTATCCGTGAGATAATGAATTACTCCTCTCTCTAAAACAGAGAGGCAGCAAAAGAAGGAACATGAATACTCATTTCCTTTTCCAGTAAACAATTACAGTGCTTGTCAAAAAATATGACAATTGGAAAAATCAATGTAAAATTTGGTAATAGCTTGGCACTTTCAATATTGCACAAACTCCCACCTAATAATCTCAAGGAATAGCCTTACTAAAGCTGACTGGTTCCTTGAAATTAATGGTGCTTCCTGTGGGCTACGCTGCTCCTCAGCATGAATTAGACAAGCAAAAACACCCAGTGCCTTACAAAGGAATTCTGAAGATCTACAGTAATTACCAGGGAGTTCTTTTGATTAAAAAAAAAAAAAAAAAAAAAAGTAAAAAAGAAAAGCAAAACCAAACTCAGCCAACAAAATAAGAGAGAAAAAAAGAGGGTAAGAAAAGGTCACGCTTAACAGAAAACAATGAAAGTTTCTACAGCTATTTACCAACTTCTTTACCCTGCACCATACAAATGTCTAAACACATTCTTATTAGATTTTCCAACAGAGAGCAAACAGTTTCCCCCTTGAGGATGACTTCCACATCTTCTCAAACCTGTTTTCTTTAACCTGAGATTTTCCTGAAAACACAGGTAACTCCCTAAAAAATGCCGGAATTTGCCACCAAAATATGCCACCTGAATTCAACGCCACCTTTGGAATTTGGCTTACAAACTCTTTTTTCCCCAGGCCTCAACCTTCCACACTGCTCACATTCTGAAGGAAAATGCTAAAAGGGGCTGCATTGCTCAGGTTGGCAATATACCAACAGCTCCAACACTCACTTAAGAACAAATTTGTTTTTCCCATAGAACTTGAGAAAAATACCAAACTTCAGCCAGCCCCTGAGGAGCTGTCGTCTTTCATCCCAGTCCTGCTCAGAATGAATTCCCTTCACAAGGGGGCTCTGAACTGCCACAATAAAGAGCAAGTAGTGGGAACCACACCAGGTTTCCCCTGGGAGGATTGCATCCAGGCACTTGCTTTGCAGCGATAAGCGAGCGTCCAAACAATCAGAGGTGCAGACTGCTCTCAGAGCAGTTCCTGTGTTCCCCAGTCTCCTGAGAGGCAGAGGAGAAGATTTCCCTCTCAGCAGCCACTTCTAGGCACGCACGCTTCCCTGAGCCCTGCCTCACCCTTGGCCCTTGTTGCTTGGTCTGCCCTGCCCTCAATCAATTCAAAAGAGAAAAGGCCAGAATAGGAAACAGCACAGCTCACTTGGCCACTGTTTGCCACAGATTTAATGTGGTCTCCTTTCTCTCCAGCCAGCCCCAGGTTCAACAGTGCTGGCTGTACCTGGACACTGCTGTCTGCTCAGGGAGAAGTGCTGAAACAGGTCATTGCCCCCTCCTCTCAGGGGCAAGCAAAACTCTGTTTCAGAAAAAAAACTGGCTCTAACTTGAGCCCAAAGCAGTGAAAAAGCAAGGACAAGCACAGGCTTTTCCCCAGGCAGGCAAGATTCCATTAGAAAGCTATTTCCAAGGGTTTAGGATAGACTGTGATACCTGCCAGGTGACACAAAGCCCCAAGCATCCTCAGCAGATCTTGTTCCACAAGCAGGTAAATAAGCTTCCACAGCTGAAGTGACACAACACCCAGATTTTGGGTCCCATCGAGCTGAATCACCCAGGAAGCGAGATCTATTTTGCTGAAGGGTACAGAAGGTCCGCTCCCACAGGAGAGCTTCGCTTCCTGCTTTGGGAAAACTAAATAGGTTGGTTGTGTCTGCTACAGGCTCATAAATCCACATCAGCTGCTGCCTCAGGGACAGCCATTGCTCCTCTGGGTGATTTTCTTCCCCACTTAGAGAAGATGAACAGCTGGTTATGTGTATCACAGCTCCAGCAACACACTTACCCATAGCCTTATACCACCGAAGGAGCAAGTTTCTGTCACTGAGACCACAGGAAAGCAGGAGGCAGAACAAAGGCAGCTTGTTTTCTTTTACACCAGCTTTTTCAGGTCAGAAGACAAAATGGTAGTCAGGGTGGGCATTGGTAGCTGCCTTCCCAAATAGAGCTAGAATTAGACCAAAGAACCCAAGTTTTAAGCCTGCTTATAAAATTTTAATCTGTAAAGTAATTGTGATTTACACACACAGTATAAAAGGTTACCTGCTAAAAACCAGCATGAGCCTAGAGAAGACAGATTCTGCACTGTGGAGAGAGGGCTGATGCAGAAATGTGCCTCCCACCACAGGAGCTTCCCCTGCAGTTACACAAGGCTCCAGCACACAGACAACCCTGTTGCTCAGGATGAACTTTATCATGGCCATGGCACAGCACCACACCCTGTAACCCACCCTAGCCTGTAGCAGCTGCAGGCAGGCAGCACCAGCCTGGGCAGTTCTAACACTGAGTCACTGCCTGTGCTCATTCCTCTGGGTCCCACATTGTCCAGTGGGGCTTCTGAGCCCAGGGTTTTGTCTCCAGGGACAGCCCTTATGATACAGACAGACAGGCAAAAAGATTAACCATCATGATCAGATTTAGTAAAACCAGGTCATCACAAAGCTCCAGGAACTACGCAGCTCTGAATTTTTCCTCTAAAAACACATACAGCTCCACTGATACCAACACGGGTACATCAGTTCATGCCCACTGAAAATCAAGCACAAAATGAATCAGGGTAACACTGGCATTTAATAGCTGGGTGCTTCTAAGAATTTTAAGACACGCTGCTTTGCATGCATATGGCAAGTTTGCAAGGAACATAAAGTTCCTTTGTACCGGGGCAGAAGTATTATCACACGAGTTCTCAACAGTCTGTTTTTCCTTTCATAGCTGGACGTGTCAAACAGAGCCTGGCCAGCAGATAAGAAATGCCTACAGAATCAAAGTGCAGATTAGAGAACCATCCACCGCAGCTGTGAGACAGATCAAGGGAGCTGAGAAGAGCTAAGTGCAGATTCAAACTTTACATGACATTCAATCTATTACAGAAATAAATAGGGCATTACAAGGCTGTGAAAACACTGATTTTTCTTTCCTGCTGGTTAGCCATGGACTCTGTGACATCAGTTGTGGCCAGCACTGCTGCTTGTGATGCCAAAAGACACGAACACAAAGCAAAAAGTAAATTGGCCCCTTTTCCCAGCTTAGAGAGTTTTCATGTATCAGTGTTCATGAGGATATATGCATCTGTTTTCAGCAAACTGTCACAGCAATGTTAAAACCTGGAACTATTGATATGGGGGTGCTCTGTGACTGAAAGATGTGCCTGATGTGGAAATCTCTCCCTGCAATAAACACATCACCTAGAACTAGCACAAGTACAGAGTTTGCATATCCAGGAACAAATTTATGTCACGAGTATCAATGCAAGGAATGCAGTAAACAATGCATGGACAAGGCCTGCAGTATTTCCCAGTGCTTTACAGTTACAAGTAAGCTCTCATCAGGAATCCTAACACTTTGTCTAAAGGAAGCTATGCAGTATGGAAGGGGTCCCTAGCAGAGACCCAGAAAAGGCCAAGAGATCATGAATTTCCCCAACTCAGGCAAATAGGGCTCTGATCAGGCATCCTTTGCCCATATTGGTGAGCACCTGGGGCAGCAGCATCTCCCACCAAATGAGGATCAGCATTTACAGGTACCCTGGGGGCTTCAGACAGGCAAAAATGCTGCATCCATGGGAAAACCAAATACAAGCATCTGCTGCCTGGAGTAACGTGGGCAGAAAGCAGTGCCAGTTAGGGGAACTTAATTCCCTTTAATAATGTATTGCTTGTTAAGCCAATTGATTCATGTTTGCAAGTGTGGAAAATTAACTTATTAGGCACCAGGTAGTTCAGTTTAATTGTCCTGAACTTCCAGGTGGGAACTCCAACCAGCATTTAAAAACAAATCCCTGTTTAAGCTGGGTCCAGGCAGCTGCATGCCAGCCAAATTCTGGCAGGTGCTTATCACATCTATGACAATGAGAATATCACCTGACAAACAACGCTGTGTAACTCCCGCTAACATTGAAGAATCTTACAGCAGCCATTGAGATTTCTTAGCTGCTGCCCAGAAGGCAGGGCACAGAGCCTTGCTATTTTATCTTGGCTTTGTTCTGTTTAGGGACAAGAGCACCCTGAATACAAATGGCAGAAATCAGACTACGCAATTTTTTACTTTAGTGTCAAAAAGAATTTTAAAAAAAATTTAAAGACCGTCTTCCTCTTCTTCAATATCACAGTCCTTTAATCTACAACAATCCCACCCCTCTGAAATTCACCATTTCTAAAACACATCCTTCTCCTTGGTATGAGAATATAAATTCAAAATGAAAACATCACATGAATGCAACTGTGCCCCTGATGTCAAAACAGGAACAGACTCTAAGAGTAAACACATAAGATGTACATGTCATTTGTCCTTTCCTGAAAAAGAGTGGTATGATGCTCTGAAGTCCATAATGCTCCTTGCAGTACAGCATCTTTTTGTATGGCTTGAATGACTCTCGAGGACTATATTTACCCACTCACAATAAGCCAAATGAAATGGTTTGAAATGAAATTGCCAAACTTAACAAAAAAAAAACAACATGGTGGCAGCTTCAAACCTCCACCCCATTTCCTGCTCCCTCTCAATGCGGCCACAGATGCATTTATACTGTGATGATGAAACTCCTACAATGCACAGACAGTACAAGAGCTAAGAAAAACATCCAGGGTGCTATTGAATTTCAATTGAAAATCTTACAGCACTTAAAATATCCAGTTATTTTTACCTGGGGTTCTGGTGATTAAGAAGCTGTGAATGTCAGATCCATCTAACTCACCCTGAAAGCACTGGAGAGGGAACCAAGGAGCAGGTCCTTAGCACCACTTACTGAAACAATACAAAAGAAAGAATTATTATTATTGCTAGTTCCACTATTGCACTTCAATTCAACTGAAAATCTGCCCTCCCATAACACAAAGGTAACTCGGGTGCCTCGGGAGATGAAACAACCAGCACTTCCTACAGCTTTGCTTATATCATACCTCACAAGATGAAACTATGAGAAATCAACTTTCCCCGCATGCCTCCCATACACAGGTGCTTTTAATTCACAGCTCTGCCTTCTCTTCCCCTCCCCATGAAAATGTCAGTGTTGTGAATATCAATTAAGATAAGGCTGTGGTACTAAAGGCTTAACATGCCTCACTACCTAATATCTGCATGCCTGCCTGGCTAAGCATCAGGCCAAAGCAGGAGACAGTGTCTGCTTCAGGAAAAAGCATGTAGTTGGGAATTACCTTCCAGTGGAAAATATTTAACCAGATGGGAACGTTATTTATATCTGATGCTTCCCATTAGACTAACATTTACGCTGTGAAATACCTCCTTATTACAGCACTAGAGTTATGACATGCTTTTAATACTTAGCACTGTGGGTTTTTGGTTTTTTTTCCTTCCCCAGCCCATACTTTCAAGTCATCTATGCAAGAATCACTGAACTATTATGGTCTGGTGACCTGCTTAGCACGAAGCAAGGCAGCAGCCAGAAGATAAGGAAGGGAAGAGAGGTAGTGGCGGGGACTGGAGTTCGTCAGTGTGTTATGATTCATCACTAATTTATGTGGGATGCTGCGTAGCACAGGCAAAATCCAAGGACACACAGACACATTTTCTTTTCTGCATATAGGTGGGGCTCAGTTCACAGGATTTCCCCTTCCTCTGACATTACAGATCTTCAAGGTTACTTATCCTTGGGATAAGGACAGGGAACATGGGTTGGAAATGCTCTGGGAAAACCCAGAGTTCACCCCAGCTGAGGGCAGGTCAGTGCCATCCTCCTCAGGACAGCTCAGGCTGCAAATGCCTCAGGACAGGAATGTTTTGGACCCGCAAGATTTTGCATGAGTCAGTGCGTGTTCATGCAAGAGCTGTATTTTCCTTCCACAAGATCTTGTACTTAAAGTTACGGTATGTCCAATGAAAGTGTCTTTTTAAAGACTATTTATTTAATGTCCAGCAGCACAAAGTCTTGGTGCAGCCATTTTGCAGGCAGGCAGAGCCCAACTCCCACACCTCGGACAGCCTGGAGGTTACCCAAAGCTTGGGAAGAAGGATGTACCCTTGACAGTGCACACAAGGAAAGCAGAATTTTTTGGGCCACAGGGACATTTGGCAGAACCCCCAAGATAAGGATGAAATTAATAAAGCCACCACAGCAACTGTGCTGAATCAGCTCCAACTGCGTAAAAGGCAGTTCTGGCAGGGACAGATCACAACCAACTCATGGCCACCCACCCAAAAAATGTCCCAACCCAAAAAAAGAGAGTGACTGAGCATATGGACTAATTAGCATGGGAAGCAAGCGATCCATGAACCAATGGAAAATATAATACTAATTAATAAGAGAACTAGGTGAGTTGTATCCAATGAACATTGATGCCTTTGTTTGCTAAAGTATATAAATAGTGAAAAGTTTTGGTAATCTTTGTGGTGGCTTTGGGGATTTGCCACCCAGCTCCCCTTTCTGTGCAGAACTGTAAATAAATCAAAGATCTCATATCTCTGCGTAGATTGGCCTCTTGCTCACCAGGTGAAAGAATTTAATTTGGGACAACATCTCCACATCACCAGGCTGCTTGCTCCCATTGCCTATGTCCTCTTCAACAACAACAGCCCTCCCTGTGTCCCTCAGGCTGCAGGCTGGCTGGGCAGAAGCCCCTCTTACCATGGTGGGCACTAAAAGGGCAAAAAACAGCTCTCCAGCACCCACCCACCCACCCATCTGCACTGCCCTCATTAAACCTCCTGTGAACAGAGCCCAGCAGAGACAGCAGCTCTCAGCTCTGGTGCGTTTGCTGGCCGCCCCTCAAGCCCTGGCTGAAAGCAATTAAAGCTGCTGCTGCCTGCTGAGCTCCCCAGGGCCAGCCCTTGTTGGAGAGGTCAAGGCTGGCAGGGCAAAGCCAGAGCATGTCCAGGCAGCACGTCCCTGCTGGGATGTGTGCAGGCAGCCTGGCCGGGGCACAGCAGCATTGCACCAAAGGGACGCACAGGAACAGGCTCTGCGACACAGCCATGCGTTCTCCTGTCTGAGCTTGGGTCATCCAAATCCCAGAGAGCTCAGAGGAAAATAAATATGGAAAGGAAATCCCCCCCCACCCTGTGGCCCTTTCTTTCTCCTTGGCCTGTCCATGAAGTTTGTCCCTGTTTTAATGGGGCCATACAGTAGGACTGGACAAAACTTGCATGAGTAACCATGATTGTCTCGTACTTCCCTTCTTTTTAAAACAGGATCAACAATACATTTTGCCTTCAGGAAGGCTTTCCTTGCACATATAATTATTAAAAAAGGATACATGACCTGGACTACAGAAAAAAACCCCCTCTGTTTTCAGAAAGCAGTATCAGTAGTTCACTGTCAAATTGAAAGGATATTTTCTATGATGATCTGTCTTGGGTGACTTGAACACTTTCATAAATAATCTGGATTATGGAAAAGAATGCATTTACTAATCCTGCAGATGACAAAACCTTTAAGGGAGTTTGACAACAGAGCTAGAATGAACATGATATTGATAGAGCAGAAGAACAAACAGTTTTAAAAATGTGACCCAGTGAAGAAAAAATGCAGTGGTCTACATTTAGTAAGATAAGCACCTGCATGAAACAGGGAAGGGTATGGCAGTGGCACAGGAATTCTTCTGGGATGCTTGCAAGAAATCTTAAAATAAATAAGCGTCAAAGTCTTATTGATGCAAAAAGACTTAGATCATAAAATGCAGGATCTGTAAGGAATCCCTATGGAGCAAAAATAACAGAAGGGCCAACAGTCCTTAGGCCTTGGGTGAAATACTGCCCTCACAGGCTACAGGCCAGTCAGAGAGCCAAGAGTGCCAAAGGAACAGAAAACTAGGACATGATGCATTTGTCATAATTCTTTCAATCATCCTGCACAAACTGAAGGATGAACGTAAACATAACTAACAAGGAGGGCTTTCCAATACTAGGAAGGAATCCTCTAGGTACTACCTCCCTAAAGGAAGGGGAAAAGCAATGACTTGAGAAGTCAGTAGTGAGAGTTACAGTGAGCATCAGAAGGGGTGAGGGGATGATCTTTAACAGCAGCCACCACAATGCACTAGTGAGATTTTTTGGGTCGGCTGAGCAGCCACCATCATCAGCTGCTGGTTAAAGCAGGTTGGGCAAACCTCTGCCAGGAATGACACCCTTGGAGTTGGTGGGACCAGACCCTTGCAGCACTGAGGCTCCAGTTCTGTTCACTGGCCAGGGTGGAAGCGAGGGCCTTGCTGAGTCAGCCCTCCCCAAGTCACATCAAGCATCCACTCAGCTTTTTGCTACCCTCTGCCTGCAGGAATGCAAACACCAGGCAGTTTTATGAGATTGACCAGTCCTCCGAACAGCGCTGCTTAAAATACCTCCCTCCCTCCCTCCCGGGGCTGTAAACAATCTCGGCATATGAAATGCAAAACTGGAGCTAAGTCTCCGACTGGCCACAGGAAATACAAAATTGTATACTCTGACTTGAGGGGTTTATGTGAATATCCAGTCAGAACCTTCTGAAGTGGATGCCTCAGATCAGGCCATTAAGTCCCTACACAGAGACCTAAATCAGTGGCCTCATTTTCAAATACACACTGAGCACACAGCAGCTCCTGGAGCATCTAAGAGGAGATGGTGATTGCTTGTCACATCTGAGAACTCATGCCACTTTGGCTCTGAAGTGTCGACCTGAAAGCAATTTTCTATGCAATTTTTCACAGTCCTAATCTTGGTGTTTTGTGAACACCTTCCTAGATTTTTTTTTCCCTAGGCCATTATTTTCTTTGCAATGTAAAAATAAATATTTCACATTAAAGCAACTCCAAAGCTCGAACTTTAGCAATCTTCAATAGGTGCAGAACTTCAGCCTGAGAACTACAGCATGCCAAAGATTTTACCATATCAAACAGAGTTTGCACTCCCACACCCCTCCTGCATTCATAATTACATTCTGACTCACATTATAATCACATTCGGGCCCCAGTCCTGCTTTGGAAATTTCATGGCTGCAGGCAGGGATGAATCTCCCAGTGCACAGCACCCATCTCCAGGTAAGCCATGTGAAATCATTATTGCCACAGCCAAGGGACAGGCTCCTCACCATTTGAATGCACCAGTTCCTGCACCTGGACTCCTGGCTGCAAAAGCCTGTGGTGCAGAATCCTCAACAGCCTCTTTAATAAACAAGAGGTGCAAAAAGGAACGCTGTTCTAGCATCAAATGGAGAGATTTTGCTACTGTCTCTTTGAAAAAAACGCTGGATTTTTCAGAGCTTAGGGATAGAACAACTACGCTCTAAGAGGGATAAGAATTGGTTACCCACTCTTCTAGCAAAACAGGAAAAATCAACTTTACTCCCGAACTCTATATTTTTTGATGCAAAATGCATCAAACACATGCTTCAAACTGGAATTCCCAGTTTTTTTCAGAGTTCATCCTCCACAAACTGTGAGAGCACACTTCAGGAATTTAGCCAGCAGGATGCACAGCCAGTAACAGATGCCTGGAACACTAATTCATGCTCAAAAATGGGAGAAAGGGATCCACTTAAAATGTTACCCTATTACTATGGAGCCAGCTTACCCAGGGTAGCAGCATGTCCACAGCAGGGAAAGGAAGAGCTCCCACTTGCTTTAATGACTGGTTTTGCTTGGGTTATCAGCTGGCTTTCCTTAGTCTACTGCATTTATGTCAGATGGGTTTTTTTTCGAGGGTTGCAATTCATACAGCATCAAGTTTTCTCTCCTTTCCCCCATTCCTCCTCATAAACCTCACAAACAGTTAAGAGATTTATAGGGAACGACACACATACCAGAGAATAAAAACCCTTACCCAACCTAAACTCCTTAGAATTCAGCTATTTTAAATGAAGTACAAGATAATTACAAGCTCATTTATAGTATACTAAGGACATATTTCTTAAGAAAGCTTTATTTTGGGTGTGTTATGCTGTCCTCTCATTTCTCCACCTAGAAATCAAAATATCCCAAGGATATCCATGAACCATGCTGAAACTGGAAGCACAGCCAGCAAGCACCTGCTGAGCCCTCTTTGATCAGATGCAAACATCACCAGCTTCCCCTAATTTCAGTAATTTCCACTTCATGACTATTAAAACATGACTTTTTTTTAAATCTTCAAATTAAAAATCCTACCTGACAATGGAAAAAAAAAAAAAAAAAGGATCAAGAAGTGATTTTGAATGCTTCGTCTCTTACCAAAAAAGTTTTCATTACCATGAGTTATTTTGTCTCAAATTATAATTATTTGGATTCAGAGAAATAAGAACCAGCAGTGGGCTTTCTCCTCTTAAAATTTTGGTCGCATTTCAGGGTGAATAAGTAAATCCTAAACCAGTCACAGCTATTAGCTAGTCCAGTCAGAGATGCTCAGAGCAATATAGGCAAGGGTAAGACATTTGAGCGTGCACTTAAAAGCAAATCCTAAATACCCAGCACCATCATCAAGAGTTGCTTTGAGCAGAAGGGTTGAGTTTGTGGGCCAGTGCAGGCTGATGTCAGGGCTCAGCCTGCCCGCAGCAGCCACCTCACAGACCTCCTGAATATCTGCTGTCAGCCACAGGAGGGCAAAGCGAGCCTAACCAAACTACAGACACCACAGGAAAGCAGCCAAACCAGGGCAGGATCACACCTGGGGAAAGGGAGAATGTGGCAGGGCCAACTAAAGGAAATACAGGCTATTCCTACACATCCTCCAGAAGAAAGGTTTCTCCCCACTTCTCATTAGCAGCAGGAGCCAGCTCAGGAAGGGCCATCAGACAGTGTGGAGAGGAGCAGCCAGCCACCAGCAAAGGGGTTTGGGGACCAGACTCCTTTTGTGCAAGCCCAGTCCCAACTGGCGGCTCTCTGCACGCCAGAAAATTAAGCCCAAAAACCTCAATAGCTGCGGAGCCATTTACTAATCAGAGCCCCGAGCACTGATTTCCAAGTAAACTTATTTGGCCATGGCAGACACAGCAGCTATTCATAATGCAGCCTCAATCAAAAACAATTTTGTGATTTGAAAGAATACTCGTTTTTCATAAACACTGGCATCTCCCCAGCAATCAGTGAACTCCCTGGCAGCCAGCCAGACACATCCACTGGTGGCAGCAGTAATTCCTCCTCATTATAATGTTTATATGTGCATAGATGTGAGCCAGGTGAATTCACAATGTGCATTAGAAAGACAAATGAATCACATACAGCGAAGGGTTGAGAAGGTGACTGAAGATTTTGTCACTAGATGAAAGCGTGATCCAAAGACACAGTTCTCAAGATTTTGGAGCTCCCAAATTTATCACTCCTAGACCTTAGCCTTTTACTTCAGCCACAGATTTCCTTCAGTTTTCATTAAATAGATGATAAAGGTAACCAGTGCATGATTCGTTTCATAACTCAGTTGAATTTTTTTTTTGTTTTAATTTAAACACTCTAGAAACTTTTTTTAAAAGTAAATCTTATTTTTACCTCAGCAAGATAAAGCAGATAATTCCCAACTTTACTGCAGGACCTCAGGGAAATAAAGGGTGCTTATTCTATGCATTCTTCATCCTAGCTTAGAGCTGTTATATACAAGTTTATTTTTTCCCCTCTTGGACACATTCTCTTTTCTCAGTATCAAAAAATCAGGTCTTGGGGGGACCCAACAGAATACAAAGGATGCTGTGTTTTCATTTGTTCCTTGTGTGTTTACATCATCCAGAGGAGAAATTATTTCAGCACACACACGACCAGGAAGACAAAAGACTGCCTCCACCTGCACTGGTACTGCACTTTAACCAAGGTGAACTCTTCTCAATGTGCACATGTCAACAGCCGTGACCAAAACAGCTTGGCTAAAAATCCACGTCTTCTAGTCTAAAAAAGCCCAGTATTTCAAATGTATAAGTCATACAAAACAGAAAGACTTTTCAGAAGGATCCTTTTCATCCTGAGCTATATCTCAAAGAGGCAAATCCAGGGGAAAACATTCCTTCATGTGCCACCTTGAAAATAAAAGGCAGCTGGGAATAGCTGCCAGTAGCACTCCAAAATTATCACTCTGGTTTCCTCCAAAGAAATCATGGCCTCTAAAGCCAAAAAGCTTTATAATGAGGGGTTATGTATCTTTGCCTTGTGGTTTTCAAGCCAGATGCACACCCCTGTTGAACACCCCCATGGTTTCAGGCCAATTTTATTTGATGAAAGCAGCCTGATCACAAGACAGGAATCTTGAGGCCTTAGGAAAATACTGACCATCATAAGACTGCCTTGCAATAGAACAGGGGTGAATTGTGAAGGGGAGAGGGCTTTAAACATAGAGGCTGTGTTTCCTATCTGTGCCATTTCCCTGCCTTTGCAGGAAGCACGTGCCTGGCTTCTCCCCTCAGGTGGCAGGCAGTTCAGCTTTCCATCCGAGAAATGAATTTGCAATTTCCAGGTGTATTTCAAAAGGAATTTGAAAGATCCTCTGCTTGTCTGCAGGTATCTCAATCCCATCACTCAGACAGGAACTGAACAGCTGCTACATTAAAGGGAAAGCCCCTGCATCAGAAGCAGAAAAGAGGAAGATGTTACAAGCAGACCTGAGCAAAAGGCAGCTTATGATTTAGTCATGAGAAGGTAATTAGGGGTGTAAGAGCACTGGAATACCCTAGAAGACACTTTCTTGGAGGCCTCCACCTTGGCAAGGCAAGAAGCTCTGCTGCAAATGTGCAAAGGATGTATGTCAGCTCTTCTTGTCACACATCCCTGCTAACTTCCAGGGCTCCCACACTGATATAGGCTAAAGCAGGATCTGGTGAAGGAAACTAGTGCCACCATGCTTGTGTCCAACTAAATATGAAGAACAGTTAAAGTAATAGGGATTACTTTTACAACACCTGGGGAAAGGTACTGAACCTGAGGTAGCCTGTCCTGATGCATTCAGGCCTGCTATTAACTTGCCCCAGTTACATCTTGCTGGGTGAGGATTTTTAGCTCACAGTGCAGTGGGGTTGCAGACAGGCAGGAGAAACGCCGGAGGCAAGAATGGAAAGAAGGGATGGGGCAGCAGCTGAGGAACCAGGGAAGTGCTACTGGTCTGTGGGATGCAAGGACATGCACACAGGCAGAACAAAAGAGTATTATTTCAAAATGATGGGAGGGACAGGAATGGCTGAGCCAGAGATAACAGGAGTCAGCAGGGGAAGGAGCTCGGGTCAGACAGAAGCAGGAGGACATCACCACTGGAAAGTTTAAGTGACAAAGAGAGATACTGGGGGTTAGCAAATGCAGGAAGAGAAGGGAAAGTCAGAGCCTTTCTATACAAGGCTGCTTTGAGGAAGGTCAAGCTCCTTGCATTTGGTGGGCGGGGGGGGTGGGTAAGAAATACTTTTGAAAATGCTTGAGCTGCGTTATGATCTTTTGAGATACCGTGGGTTGAGTTTAATTCACTATTTGCATATAATTAGTTTTTGCTGCTAAGTGGTCATATTTGCCATTTTGAGTCTAATTAATCATTAAGGCAGCTGGAGTCTTTGTACTGACATTTGAGAGATTCAGTATATAAAGGCAGGTTTGCGTTGGTGCTTGGGTTTGTGTCTTTGCTGAAAACAAAACCAGGGGCAGATCTAACACCATCCCAACACTGCATGCACGTAACCTTCAAACCTTGACAATCAGGTATCTTTATAAGCATTTCATGTGCGCACTTCTAAGTCAAACTCTATACTCAGAATGTCTTTCACTGCAACCACTCATCTTTTTGGTGCAGAAATAGATTTTTAAAAGCCAAATACACTACAAAGGATGTGAGGGAGTAAAAATACTTTCCTGTCTGTATATGCTTAATCAGGGAGCCTTCTCAGTCATGCATAGCCAGTGAGATGGGCCTCTTCAGAGAAGGATTCAGTATCATCAGGGTAAGTTTTCTGAACATCTAGGACAGCAAACAAACTCTGGGAAATGGCACAGCTGAGAAACTGATAGCAGGATAGAAATCCTGGGACTGGGAGTCCAGTTCACCCCAGTTTTACATGGAGCAGAATGTAATGTCTGCTAAAACAAGGTGCTCCCAAAGGGACAGGATGCAGTCAGTGCAAGAGTACAAGGGGGAGGAGGAGTCTCAAACCCAGCTGGACTCAGCCCAGCAGAAATCTTGAGGCCAAACCCTTCACAATCTTTAGTCAAGTAATTAAGTATTTTGAGTAAACACTCATTGGTCATCTAAGCAGACAACAGCAATTAAAAGGATAAAATTTGTAACAGAAAGGTCTGTGAATATCAAACTCACAAAAATTTCAACTCTCCCTGAGTGACTCGGAAGAAATAAGGCACATTTCTAACACTGATTTACTAGAGCTGCACTTTGTATTTTTGCCATTACCATTATAGTAATAGTTTTGATTGACAGAAGCTCATTTTTAATTAGCCAGATCAACCAAGGCACAACATCAGCATTTTCTTGAAAGCATCTGAAAAAGCAGCCTACTTCTGAAAGAAAAGCGTATTTTCATTTGAAGATTAAAGGTTCCAGACAGCAGTAATATGTTTCTATCTGCCATTTCAAAAGGAAGCCTTGAAAACATCAAGCAGTAGCACATGAGAGATTAAAAGATACAAGAAGATAACTCACAACCAATCCTGCTTCTCATAGGTCTTCCTTCCTTAATCCTGTCCAGCAACAGCCTTGAACAAGAACAGTATAACTGCATTAATCAAGGATTATTAGCAAGAGATCTCAATGCAGTTTTCCCCCATCCATCTTGGATGCACTCTGTGTTTCACTAGGAGGTGCCATCATCCCCACAATCAGCAACAAGAGAATCACAGAATATAAAGCGAAGAGACCCCTCCTGCTTGGCAGAACGGGTTGTGTGCTGGGCCAGAGCCAGCAGAGAAGCTGGGACCAGGACAAGGTCTGCTCCTCAGCTACAGCGACTGGTGAGCACCGCCACTTTTCCCTGTGGCTTGACTTCAGCACTGTGCTGTGCGAGGAGGGCAGCTGGGAAGGCAAGAGAGAGAACAAATGGCAGAAAAACAAGATCTACCTTTTCTCTTCCAAACTGTCTGAGGAAGGCCTTGATTAATCCACAAATGTGGCAAAGTGACAATGTAGTAGAAAAGCTGTCCAAACTCCATTATTTCCACCGCTTCTAGCCCAAGCAACATTCTTGCTGTTTGAGACCTGTTTAACCAAGTAACATATTCCTGAAGCATACTGCCTGTCCAGACAGCATCTCTGCTTGCAGATACAGTGTTTTCAATTAAAACTGCTCAGGAGAGCAGGCACAGAGGCTGGGCAGGGGGCACACACACATACCGTCGCTTCAGCAAATCAGTGCCAGACTGACCATGGGGGAAGACAGTGGTGGCACCTGATGCTCTTGCAGAACAGGACAAGCAGAAGCCAAATGTGCTCTGCCTTGAGAACACACCCGGCTATTTTTACACCCAAACCAGATGTTTCCACTTTGATGAAAGCAGTCCAAAAAAAAAAAATTTTTTTTTTTTTTTTTTTTTTTTTTTTTTTTTTTTTGTTTCAGTGTGAAACAGATGCAGCTAAAAACCTTGAAAGCTGCAGCAAAGAGAAATAGTCATTCCCTGGAGAGCTGGGACAGGGTGACTGCCAGCTACAGGGCATGGAAACAAACCCTTGTAGAAAATACTCCTGCAGCCAGACTGCACCATTTCAGTTTTTCACACCTCAGCTTCATAGTCTCCTTACACTGGGGTGTCCATGAGCATTAATTTCTTCTGTTGAGTGGACCTGTTAACAGCTATTCATAGGGATCTCTTCTGAAGAGAAAGCAAAGGCAAATATTTCCATATAATAAATTTAGACTTTACAACCCCACAGTTAACCACTGGAAACACCAGGACAGACTTCCTCTGGCAGTGAAAGTTCTGATGGCCTTGTGCTCCTGCACATAGTTAACTCTGCCTCTAATTAAAGACCAGATTTCCCCAGCTGGCAACACAACCATCCCCAAACCTTACAGGACACATTTACGGCCTGATTGACAAACTGTGCCATTGTACATTCAGTGCGCAAAGACTTGTTGGACACCCCGCTTTGGTTTAAATCCTCTTTTTCCTTTATTTTTAGCAGTCTTAGCTGCTTTAGCTGAAACCAGGGGCTTTGTCACTTCTGCTCAGCATCAGCAAGGTTTTCACTTTCCATCATAGCCATTTAATGGCATGCAGAACATGGAGACCAACAGTCTGATTGCTTTGACGTCGTCCCGTTTTCTCCAGAGGTCATCTGGAGCGACCACAGCTCACCCCTCTCGCAGCAAGGCTGGGACAGCCCCCGCCAGCAATCCCGGGGCTCTCACTGACCCGGGCACTACCCTGGGGCATCCCTCTGCCACACAGCCTGTCCAATTGCCACCTCCCCGCACAACCTCGAGTGCCCGTGGAAGTGGGACACATGACAGGACACTGCCTCTGCCGTTTAGGTACTGGCCAGATATTGAGAGGGGCTATATTTAGGAGTCAGCTTTTTGCTTACGGGGTTCAGCTTTTCCTTCTCAGAGCCCTGCAGCCTAAACGTGTACTACAATCTTTGAAAAGCCGCTCCAGATTTCCAGAAGCCGCAGCAAACTTGCACCACCTATCGACACAACAGAGCGCTGGTTTGGGGCCGGGAAGGCAGCACAGCCATCCGAGAGTGCTCCGTGCTACGGGAACCCATCATCCAGCATCCCACGTTATAATGGGCTTCAAAAAGCAGCGCTTCATCTTCGCGGCTGTTTGACACACCCAGGTGCACCAGATGTGGCTGTATCCCTCCCACCCATCCCAGTGCAGGGTAACCTGGAGGCCCCAGGCTGGCCGAGGTGTGCTGCTGCCCCTTTGTCACCAGTTGTGCTTTGCAGAGGATGTCCTGTGCCTCCTCACCTCTGGCTCAGGCATTTCTGGATTCATTGTCACAAAGAGCCCTGGCCACAGAGAACTTCCTCCATTTGAAATTAACCTTTTTTTCTCTTTGCCATGTATTCCATGAACTCAAAGGCAACATCATCTCCATTTTCATTTATTCCCGCTGTTTAGCAAACTCAGTTTACGACACTGGCCCTGCAAGGAAGGGGTGCCCACCCCTTGTGCAGTTTGCAGACATCCCCGGCACCTCTTCACCACTGAGCCTCTCCTGCACACTTCACAGCAGGCACTGACACATTGCTATTATCAGAAATACTACATTATGGAAAATTTTCTCCCAGCATCATCTCTGCAGCAGAAAGCTGCAGATACTTTAGGAGGCTGTCCCAGGTGGTGACATCTTTAAATACCAGTCACAGCTATGAGCACTGAACACAATAGCCACACAATGCCTGCCAGAAACCAAAGGATGCTATTTCTTCCTCACCTTTGACCACCCCTCAGTGCCCTCAGGTCAGGGTCTCTGCAGAGGAGGAATCTCAGTGACCTGAGAACACAGCATCCTCTCAAAGAACAGAGCTGGTGTGACCGAGACGGACATCAGTCCTGCCCAGGGTGCAGGAGCTGGGAAACTTTTCTTTTGCTCTTCCTTGGAGCTGGAAGGGAAAAGTCAAACACCCTCGGAATAAGAGCTCCACAGGAATACAGGGTGTCTGGCCAGGCTCTTCCCAGACAATTTAGCTGCTATTCAGCATGCCCCACGTTTTGACCACAGAAATGGTACATTAATTCCACTGTAATGTGCTGAGCTTCCTACTGTGGGTATTGTGGATTTGCTTCATGTTATAATTTTAACTTGCAGGTTACAGCATTATCAGTGCACATTACACTTTTACTCCTTCAAAGCCATGTACTTGCTGGGAGAAGCTGGTTTTATTTACCTCATTTTTACCCACGTGCTTGGTCCATGCTCGGCTTTCTACCCGCTCTGAATTCTTTTCCAATAATCAAATGAAAGCAATGGCATCAGCATTTTCAGATTCGGTCTTTAGACGGTATTAGATTTAGGTCCTTAGATGTCTATGACCCTCAGGGATTAATTTTACCTTGTTCATAAAAGGAACATGGGGAAAACATTACCATATGAACACCAAGGATTTATTTTAATAGCACCTCCCCATTCCTCATAATAAATCCTTTTTTCAGACACACATTAAGTCGCATCAGCTCCTCTGGAGATAAAGAAAGAGAGGCAATACCCAGCAGATGAGAATTTGCCCAACAATGAAAAAATATACAGCACAGAGGGCAAAACCCACCTGCTGTTTGCTCCTTTTGGTGGTGATGCCACTCTCCACCCTCTGCAGTAATAGGAGCTTCCTCCAGCCCCTTCCAGGACTCATCCTTCTCTCCCACCCCTGCAGCATGGACCTGCTTTGACCTCCTTGCCAGCGAGCCCTTTGGCTCCCAAGTCTTTTCCAGCCTCACTAACAACACCCTGAAGTACACATAGCTGATGGAGGATGAATGCCTGAGTGGGCACAGCTCCTGTCTGCTCAGCCCACAGGCTCACAGCAGGCAGGATCCAGCTCGAAACTCTAGCCCAGGAGGACAAAGCTCTGGACACAGCTACCAAATCTGGAGCCAGCCCAGAAAGGATGAAGAAGATGAAAGACTGGACAACTCTTTTGTGTGAGTCCTGTGCCAGAGTCTTCCCATCTCCAGGAGCCACAAAACATGCACAGCAAACCTCAGAGAAAACCAGAGAGGGGTCCCAGGGGGCTTCAGAGTTGAGATGTGATTGGTGCCACTTCAGAAATGCTTCAGTGGCCTCAAGCTCAGAAATTCTATGTTTTAAGGCATTTGGGCACTTAGCAGTTAGGTGGAACTTCCTTTCCTGATTGAAATAACAGACAAATTCCAGGACAATCAACATCTGGGGAAAAAACAAAATTCACTTGGGAAAATTTTGGAGCTTGGGATTTTAAAGTATAATTTTGAAGTTTATTAAGGTTGCTTCAAACCTGTATCAAGTAGGAGGCAGTTTGCTGGAGAAGCCAGAAGTATAATCCAGTTCTACTCAGCACAATGTCCAGTTGCCTCACATATATTATAACCAAGACTACTTCAGTGTTGATGTTACACTGATTCATCACATTAAACTACGATAGAAGAGATACGAAATTTAGAAACTACTTTTTCTGGCAGCCTTCAAAGACAGAAGAAACCCCCTTTCAAAACAGAGACTGTCCAAATAAATGAATGAATAAATGATTAAATCAAAAGCTGTTTCCACCCTACTGGCCTGATCCATCAAATCTTTGAGACCCCAAGCACCTTATTTGTGTGTTTTATACACTTACACTCAGGGTACATTAGCACTTGGAAAAGGAACTGGTGGCATCCAGAGGCAAATTTATTTCTTTTTGCAAAAGACTCAGCTACATACCTGCTTTGATGCTCAGTTTTACATAGTGCAGCATCTGCCAAATGACAGCAGTCTCCAAGCACAGGTAAGAACCTCATGCCACGAAAATACAGCAGTTATTTCATCAACAATTTTGAACAAACACATCTTAGCTTTTCAACGTATCTGCTTGTATTAACCAATGCATTATTTGGCATGAGCTCTACCGCTTGAAAGGTCTGTCAGATTTGAGGTATTTTAATCCATATTTTTCCAACTCTCTTTCTGTTATTTGGAAAAAATTACACTGTTGTCTTTCCTCATATATTATATATCACTAGTTAATTGCAGGGTAACCTACTGCTACCTAGAAAACATTATTATTATGTACCCCTTCTCAAATGTTCTTTTCCCAGGTCACTCCCTTGACTGGGATAAAGCAAGCACCAAGAAGTTGCAGTGTTCCAGAAGGTGCTCACCAACTCACATGAGTGCCAGATTCTCATCTTTATTATAATATTGTTTCTTTCCAGAAATTATGTATGAGACAAGTCTTTTGATATTCAATAACCTGTTTACGGGAAATGACTTTACACAAAACATCAAATGACTTGACAGGAGATTGAATTTAAAATATGATTTTTTAAAATGCTCATGAAATTCATATTGCTTTAAATATAAATTAGCAAGAGTGCCAGAAGGGATGAATGTATTTCACTTCTTGAGTGCAGATAATTTAAATGTACAGTTTTACCTACATTACCTCTATTCATTGTTCTTTCCTATTAAGGGATGAAGGAGCTTTCCAGCTGCTCTGCTGCCTGGTCACATAGATTTCCTGGGAAAGGCAGGAAGTGAAGGGATGAAAGGAGAAGCCTTTGGACAGGCATGCTGCCATACCACTGCCAGATCAGACATGACTACCTTAGAGCCAACAAGATCCCAAGAGGAAAACAACTGCACGCCATGAGGAGTGGTATCATTTTCCTTTTCCAACTGGATTGTCACCTTGGTTCCCACAACATGCACCACTGTGATATGCCACCCTTAAGGGGAAGGCAGCACCCAAGAGTCACAGATCCTCATGGTTGAGACGAAGGACAAAAATCAGAAGGCCAAAAAAAGCTTACAAAGTTTTAGTAGTAAATTACTCACTTGGCATGGAAATTGCTATGATAATCCCTAACCTCCTCTGTAGTGAGGTTTGGATAAAGAGGGAGGGTGAAAGGAAAGAGGGGAAAGGGAAGAAGAAAAAGATCACCAGCCCTGGTTCCAGCACAGATGCAGCTGATGGGGTGTCCAGGGTCCTTGGGGTACCCACACACCTGGGCTTGGTGGGGGTAAATTTTCATAGGTAAGCTTTCCCTGCCCTGGAAAGTTTCTCGTTTTCTATGCAAATTAGTAATCACGCACAGTCATTCTTCCAAACCTCTCCGGAAACAAGTCAGAGAATTTTGGTGGCCTTGATCCCCTGACACCCATGCCCACTTCTCAGCCTCATTCCTGTGCTTGTGCTGCTCTCCAGGGGCCAGAACAAGGATGTTTGTCCCAAAAAAGTGCTGCCCCTTCTCCAGCCACGTCCTGTTCTTTCTCACAGTATGTTATTACCAACAACCCTTGGCTGTTACTACCAACAATCTTTGGTTGATTCCACGGCTATCTGGCTATCAGTGTTTGAGACATACACATTGGCCCCTTATCTTCTGGGCTTCTGCAACTACTGAATGTGCATGTATCCAAATTAAAAGTGAAACCAGGCCCTTATGTCCTCTGACCAGTGTTCACCCTACAGTAGCATCCCCCAACTAAAGCAGTATTGAGTTTCACAGGCCAAATTCCAAATTTAATAATTGTATCATTCCAATGTGAATTCTTCCACAGCTTTAAATAGAGTCAATATTCTTTATTTTCTGCCCATAAATACTCTGTGTTTTAAAGATTTTGCTGCCTGCTGCCCCAGAGTGAAGCTAATGGGATAAATGCAAGTTATTCTGAATAGCCTCTGAGCTCCTAATGGGAAATATGCTTAACTTCAGAATCTTAGAATCATGAAAAATTTCATACAGATAGTAACAATAATAAGCATTTGACGGTTCATACTACTCTTGCAAAGTCCTTAGTTCTCACACTCATACAGATATACAGGCTTGTATAAAATCACATCCAACATTTCACTTAATACTTGAATTCAACCTCATCCATGAGAGATAACCATCCCACTGGTTGCTTGCTTCCCATGCACTCAACCAAACGCCCCTGGAATTCTATTTTTACAGTGGAAGTAAAGCAAGAGGCAGCCAACATGATCAATCAAGAATAAACCTAATTGATCTCCACAGCCAGAATCCACATATTTGAAACAGAGTCCTCAAAATCCCAGTACCTGCATAGCCATGTGCTATCTACACATTGGTTCCTGTTTCACTCCAACTGCAAAGTATTTAAAAACCTGGTAAAGTGCCACAGATGTATGCAAAGTTTAAGAGTCCCTCAACAGAGAGTGACAACCAAAATAAAGCCCTCTGCATAAAATCAGCTCTGTGTATTTTTCCACCCTCTATCAAATTACAGCATCCCCAAATTATGTTAAGAGAAGCCCTGTCTAAAATGTGAGGCGCTGTATTTCATCAACTATCTGAGATGACTCAGGATTACAAGTACTGAAATAAAATGGACATCCTGTTCCAGTTTCTTTAACTAAATTTTCTCCCTCAAATAGCATCAACAAGTGACTCAGTACAATGTCATAACAAACAGTACTTGTGCTGCAGCAATGTACTTGGCAAACAGCAACTCTCACAAATAAATCAGACACATTTTACTGTAGTCACTAATCAAAAGATCATCATTTTATCTTTTTTAAAAAAAAAAAAAAAGAAAAGAAAATCATGTATAATAACCAGATGGCAAGTAAACAAATTATTTTCATAATAGTGGAAAAGCTATTTACCTGCATTTGGATGAACCCATAAATAACATCTGGGACTAAATTTGGCTCCAAATTGTGACACCAGTTTCACAGTGAGAATGTACTGCTCTTCAGTATCACCGAGATCAGCAAAAGGGATATGTCCTTTTCTCTCTCAGATTTTGGTTGGAGTATTCCCAGCACCAGTGCCAGCTAGGCCAGGGAGAAAATGGTTTATGGCACAGCACGACGAGCCTGCTTTAGATCAGAATCACTTGTGCAGGGAATTAACATCATTTGAGGCTGCCTACGAGCTGCACCTGTACACTGTTCTGGGGGGTTTCTGACTCACTAGAGAGACACAGTGTGTCTCTCCCACATGCCCAGCTTCCAAGCAGCACCTTTATTGCCACATCACTGCTATCAAAGCATCAATATCTCTACACTAGTGTCTGCACTGCAAGTTTCTTACATTTGGGAATCCGGGTAAAACACTGGAAACCTCTTCTCAAACACCATTCTTTACTCCTGAGCAGTCAGCCAAGTTACCACACATTACATTTTGCATTATATTTGGGAGAAAAAAAAAAAAAATCCACAACCTACATCACTAGAATACTGAGTTCTCGGTAAAAAATTCTGTATGTAAGGATATGCCATTTGGAGAATCCACTCAATCCCATCAAACAGAAATCTCATTAAAAATAAACTTCTCACCTGTAGCTAGCTCAGTAATTAGGTGCAGCTATATTCATTAGTTATAATTCAGAGATTACATGGGATAATAGCATGCTCTAATACGGAAAAACGACACTTGGCTTATGAACATTTGGGTTTGTGGCAATTTCCTTAAAGAGGAACCTGCTTTATTAAAAACTATGGATACGAACAAAGTAGCAAATTTAGTTGTTTGCAGTGAGAAGTGAATATAAAAACAGTTCTCAGACGCCCAGGAGATCAACCTTGCTGTTTCTTCCAAACATCTAGTCATTCTGAACCTTTGTTTTGTTTTGAGTAGTGGGAACCCCAAGAGGTCTGTGCTGCCCCAGCCCAGGCAGGAGAGAGGGCTGCAGCCCTCCCAGAGAGACCAGAGCACCCGCTGAGGCAGAACCTTAATAGCACACAGGTGAGACCTGGGCAGCCAGCACTCTCTGGCAAATTGTGGGCTCCTTTTCTCATCAAGGGTGCTGCAACCAAGCAGCAGAGCTATGATTGAGTGAAGGTTTATTTTCTTGCTGCAGACAAGAAGAATCAAAACCCATTAGCTTGCATTTACCTTCTCTGCAGCCCTTAATAAACTCCCTGTGAACCTCCCACTGACAACCTTCCGCTGTTTCTTGCCTAACATTTCATCTTCCTGATCTGCATTGTTGGGGTTTATAGCCCAGCCCTACACACAAAATTCAAGCAATACACAAAATCTTCCATTACTAAACACCTTGTTTCACCCTGGCAAACAAAAGCAACGTCAGTACTGCTCCTCCATGTGACCTGCCAGTTTTCTAATAGATTTTTCAGCATATTTCACCCTATGAGAAAGACTACACAGCCTCCCTCAAAAATTAAACAGGTAGCAGGGCATTGGATTTCACCACAAAACATAAAAGCACTAGCAGTGAAAAGCAAGCACAGATTTTAGGGAGGATGAGGCCACATTTTAAGTGGATAGAGCTACCTTTGTTATTTTAAGTAATAATTTATCCTAATGTGCCAGTGAAAAGCATATTGCCCCCTAGATTCAAAACACTTTTTCTTTTATACCTAAAATCACATGGTGGTGATAGTTCAGACATTCCCATGGATAACTACTTAAGTTTCAACCCAAGAAACAAAGTTGTAGTCTTCCAAATAGTTTTACAGTGACTTTATATTTAACTTGCTGCCAAGCAGGTCAGAGAGCTTTTGGTCACCCCTAACGCACTTACTCATGTGGTCCAGATATGACCACATACCATATCAAAGCAAAGGGAGTATTTTCAGAATAGTTTCCTTAAGTCACATGAAAGTTAGGGTTTTTTTAGTTCAAAAGAATTATTTGTTCAAACCTATACAAACTGCATGCTATAGAACTACCAAAAGAAGCATTATGAACATGCACCAAACAATTTATTCTGCCACAATGTTACCAAAGTTAGATGTTTTCTTAAGCAATTGTAGAAAGTCAGATGCATGGAAAAGAAAAGAAAAAAAAACAGGTCTTTGTCTTGTAAAATTAAACATCCTTCTGTTTGGAGAAAGAAATAACGTTTTTAACATATATGCTATGAAAACAACACAGCTGTTGCTCTCTCACTTACCTCACTTCTGCCATAGTCTCCAACAGCAGCAAAGCCAGACTCTGTCTTGCAACATTCCAATTCTGATGATGACCCTCAATTGGGAATCCCCTTGAAGGGGGCACTTCTGCCAGGGCAGGTAGCAGCACACTAGGATGCCACTAGATTGCCCAAAACTCCCACACCAAATGCACAGTCCAATTTTCAGAAAGTTCAGATGTTTCAAGCTAACCTAGAGTGATATTTGAGGGCCTAAATGCTGCTATCAGCCCCACGTGCTGTTTCCGAAGTCTCACCCATCCCTAGAAGAACCCAAGAACAACTCTGCTGTCTGCTCAAGAGTCATGCTCTTAATGAGTTTCTGCAACAGCTCCTTTTGCTGAGTAGATAACAAGGATCACCTGAGATTAATTAAGAGGTGACCCTCTGGCAGTTAAGCCAGATACCTTGCCTTCCTAACTGCCCATCTCACAGGTGCAGGATGACGCTCTAGTTCTTCAGGATAAGTTACTCTTCACCTGTTCAGAGATGTGCAATTTGCACATAAGTCACAGCCTCAAAACAACCCAAACCGCTCTCATTTTCATTTTTCAGGACTCAGTGCTTTTTCAGAAGTAGAAAAACATTTATTTCCATGGTTAAGGGAATGCAGACTTTGTTTTCTCCAGTATTACTGACTTCTGTCCTTGCAAACAAAGATATAAATCTAGATGCTAGTGATAACCATGAGAGGCAAAACTTACCCACTCTAGATTTAATTATTTTATAGCACAGATTAGGAAAAGATCCTGGAGTTGAAACAAGAGTAACACCCCCCCTTCCCAGCAGAGATGCCTGGTGCCCTGGGCATGGTGAGGAGGAAGAACAGCAGGTGACCTGACCTGCTGCCTCCTCTGCCCTGGCCACACACTGCTTTTCTCCACGGGGCCTCACATGAACATCTAAAAACCTTCTAAGCTCCAGAACCAGAGCACTATGTGGCTTTTAGGATGGCAAACAGCCCCAGGCACAAGCCACAAGCCCAGCAGTCGCTCCTTCTGCCTCCCTATCCATCACTTCCCACAAAAATTGCTGTAGGAATAGGTATATCCAAATGCAGCCAGCCTGGTGAGACAAACTCCAGGCCTTGGTATTCAGAACAGCTCAGCCTTGGTTTAAGCAGATATTTTGTTGTTTTTTCAGCTCTTTTCCCCCATATCTTGGCACCTCATTGAAATGGGCTTTACTAGGCACTTACAGAGCAGAGCTGTAAAGAAACCAGCTGGTTAATTTAAAAGAGCGCAGTCCATACAGCTTTCCCCTCTGGGAATTTCTTGAAGCACACACACACAAAAATTTATATTGTAACACTTCTTCTACCACATCGGGAGTTTTACTTCCAAGTCTGCACTCTGAGGGAAAAAAAAAGTCTCACTATCACTCTGCATTTTACAGGGGCAAAAGGAGGTGCCAAATTAAAACTACAAAAGCCACGTAAGAGCAGGATTATGGTCTCACCTCCCATCCAAAGCCACTAAGAAATTACTATCTCTGCCAAGAGTGCATTTTGTCATTCAAAGTTGCTACTGCAGGCCAGCATTAGTCCAGATCGACCACATTCCAATAGAGAACACCTGACATTCAGCTGTGCAGGCCCAGGCTGCAGCCCCCTGCAAGGGACAGGGAGAGGCAGTGCCAAGAAGCTTTTATGACAAGGGACAAGATTTGGATAGGGCAAGGCAGGGAGCTCATACAGGAGAGAAGGAACAGACAGACAGGCAGGATCCTGAAAGCCCATGGAAGCGGCAGAGTAACAAACAGCTGAACCACTGGAGCCACAGAGCAAGGCTGGAGGCAAAGGAAGGCAAAAATAATCTATAAACCCATTTCAGCTGAAGACACAGAAGCAAGAGGAATTTGAAGGAAGAAAGGGGAGTATTGCCCTGTGGGAATGATGTGGTCATACAGCTATTTTAGTGTTGCCTCATAATAGGAGCAGATTTTGTTTGTTGGGCAGCAAATCCTTCCAAGGCCACGAAGCCAACCAACAAATCCTTACCCAACCCTCACTCCCAGAAACTATCCATGAAAAAGCTACTCAGCAGTTCTCCCTTGGTGTTCTGCACCCCATTGCCCAGTGCAAGGCATGACAGTGACATTCCAAAGAAATCCAGCTCAACACAGGGCCGACCTGCCAGATGCCAGAGACACAGAGCTACCCCAGCAAGTCGGCAGAGTATTTACGAAGCAGTTTGCTAAATTATACAAAGGGAATAATTCGCAGCGTAGCGGTGTGTTTGCATTCTGAATATCTGATTTCCTGTTCAACAAATAACCTAAACACTCCCAACCAAATGAAATGTAGACAAGACTTAAAATGTTTGAAGAAAAGCACTCATCCAGAAAATTAAGGTCAACACGGAACAGATGGCGCCTCTGAAAAATGTGGCTTCAACATTTATCTTTATGTAAAATAAAAATCTTTTAAAAACCTCCGGCTGTTTGGTGACAGTCCTACTTGAAATATTGGACCTCGCACTCTATGGATAATAAAGAAGCACTAAAAAATGACTTCAAAATACTAAATCTAAATAAAGTTCTCTCAACTAGTGTGCAATAAGATTTTTGTGGGCACGTAAATACATATCAATAAAATATAGATTCAAGCGCTTCTGTAACCGCCATAAATACTGCAACTGCTCTCCCCATTTCCATAAATATGACCCACAACTCCCAAGTGAGAAGCTTTTCCATTTGCAGCAGTCAGGAAAAAAACCCCTGTCCTTTCTTCTTATCAAAGTCTTTTGAAAGGCTGAATTTGAAGCCTGGCTCATGGGGAGCTGTGAAGAACTTGTTACAGTGATGCATGAAACGCCTTCTCAGGCCTCAGTGGATTCCATCAGTGGGATTGCAGGAAGATCATGGTTATTCTTGAGGGCAATATCACACCTGGCTGGGGAGGGAAACAGGGGCTTTAATTGGGCAGGGCTGTAAATTTCTTTAGCAATACAGAAAGGAGCTGGAACAAGCAGAAATAATGAGACAGACCTGTCAAACACCTGAGAAATAATAACACGTTAGAGACAAACAAGAAGAGGTCAAGCTCTGGCACAAGCAGCAGTGCAAGAGCTCACAAGGCAAGGTAAGCAACAGGCAGGGGAAGGTTCGGCAGGACACCAGGTGAGTGCCTCCACTGAGAAGATTTTCTCAGGACAGGTAAAATAGAAGGCAGTCAAAGAAACCACAGAGCTGCACAGCAGGCAGCTCTCAAGTTTACAAGAAGTAAATGAAAATAAAAACCCAAAGCCCTCATATCCTGAGTGAACCAAATATGTTTGGAAGATGAGGTAACACCTGTGATACCTAAAAATACTGTCCTGTGAAGACATCCTGCTGTGCATCCCCCTGCTGACAGCTGGGGCCCTCTGACAGGCTGTTACTTCTGACCACAGGCTGCACACAGCACCTGAAGCTAATCCCTTAAGCTAATTCCTCAGGGGCCACATGTGTGTCTGGACTGAAGAAGCAGCCTCACCAGCTTTGGCCATCAAAGCAGCCACAGCCATAGAAGGAGCCATTTGCTCGTACCAGCCAAACTAAATCACAATTAGCCCAGTGACAACAGGCTGCTGAAACACATCCCCAAAACCACAAGGTAATTACAGATCTACTATCAGTTCTTGTTTCCCAGTCACCACACATCCAACAGAACAACCATGATCAATGCACCTCTTTTTGCCAGTCTGGCTTGCAGACATTTACATCTACTAGGAAGACCCAGATTTTTCAACTCATGTCTTCAGGTTCAACACTGAAGAAGCTGCACAGAGAGCTTCTGCAAATCCCACTGGCTAAAAAAACTACAGGAAGCTTATTACAGCAATTTTCCCAAGCTAACACATCCTTCTAACTGGCTTCACGATACTGACTTACTGACGTTTTTGGTCCCACTTCCTCTAGAAATTACCCCTGACTCCCCATGCTGCTGGGGAAAATAAGCCGAACAAGAACATTTAGACTCGCTGTCCCTAGCAATAGGCCCTGCCATCAATAAAGCACAGCCAAAACGAAACTGGGCATTCCAGGGAAACACTTGCAAGAATAGCTTTTGCACAAGTTTCTTGCTTCAAGGTCATCCCAACCCACATCACAGACAGCTCTGATAAGCAACAGCATAACAGCTTACCACAGACTTAAAAACAGTAGAGGATTTATGAAGTTCCTTTTCTCTCCCTACCTAAGGCTTTTTTTTTTACTAAAATAGATATTTTATTTTCTTCCAAAAGAAGGTTGTGTTAATTTTGTTGATCCTATTGCATAGCCAAGAGCTGGTGCTGCACATAGAAATGTCTATCTGCATCAGACCTCAACTCACTATTTCTAAAAATAAAGTAAGTAATATTAATTTCTTCCTCCAGCACCTGGTGTTAAAAGTTATTTCTTGGCAACTTCTGTTCTCGGCATTTAAACATTTTTCATATTCACCTTAAGTCTGGCAGCACTATTGGTTATCCTTCTCTGCCTCACTAATAATTTGGTTGATGGCATGCAGGTGGGTTTCTCATAATTAAAAAACCCATTTGCAAAGTTTGCATTAGGTGATCTGAAAAAATAGAGCACTCCTTTCAAAGGTTAAATATAAGTAGACTGAAGAGCTCCATGAAAATATTGCATAATTTAGGGATAAAAATAGTTTTGCTTTATTCAAGCTAGGCTGGATAGGTAGATTTTTACTGCAATCAGCCTAAACCTCATCTCTTCAAAGTTACATGCTCAAGTTGATTATAGAAAATTAAATTTAGTATTAATCAAGCTAGGAAGAAGGAAATTACAAAAATTAAGATAATGCATAAATTATAGAAAAGAATGGTGGAGCCAGCTAGAGATTGTGGGGAGACAGATTATGGGGAAACAGATAAAGATAGTACTAATTAATATATTACTGCTGTGTTAATTGTCTAAGAGTGGGAACAGCCTTGCCCTCCCAGCTATGGGTGTGATAAAGAGTGAGTTACCTGGAGGGGGTTTAGTTGGAGTCACTTGGAGTCTGCTGGCCCTGCTGTGAGGAGCAAGGGACAGGAGGCTGTGAGAGGGATAGAAGGGGTTAAGATGCTGTGCAAGGGACAGACAGGGCTAGGTGGCCGTGCTAGGGACAGGAATGAGCAAGCTGGAGCTGCTGAAGGAAGAGAGAAGACTTCCAAGAAAGAGCTGGAGCTGTGTGCTAGGGACAGCAGAGTCCCAGGTCAGTCTGGATGGAGCTGGGCACACTTCTCTCATCAGTGTGTGAAGAGCTGAGGCATTGACTCTACAGGCTAGCTGCTAGCATAGACAGACAGACCCTGAGAGCTGTGTGGAGCAGCTGGTGGGATTGCAACATAGAAAAGGTATGAGGGACTTTTAGATAACAAGGAGCTGATATTTGAGGTCCTCTGAAGTTTTTAAAGAAACTAAAAACTGAGTGCAGCGTCCGTCTCAACAACCACAAGAGACCATTAATTAATTAATAATGAATGAAGATTCATGCTTGTCCCACACAAGAACCAACTGCCCCCCTCCCCAAGCTACTCCTGACAGGTGTTGTCCAACCCTTTCAAAAATTTACCCACAACCCAGGTACCAGAAGCCACCAGTCAGAGCCCTGCAGCCCTTGTGATTACAGGCCTTGCCTTGGCATCCCCCAGCCATCCTGATCTGGGGAATCCCCACCCCTGCCCTGGCAGGCAGGGCTCAGGAAAGCAGCAGCTCCTCCCAGTTGCATTGACAGGTCACTTGCAGTTTTGGGCACAGAACTGCAGCACTTGGCACCACTACAAAAAAAAAAAAAAAAAAAAAAAAGCAAACCCAAAAGGGCAAGCCCAGTTACCTAACTACAAAGGATCCAGGCTTAGAAATACATATTTGTAAAAGTTTCGTGATTTAGAAAGAAAAAACTCTACATTTTGGCTGTGGCTTTCAGCTTGCCCTCACCATCCACACCAAAAAGTATGAATTTAGCATCTTAATTTAGATGTGCACTACCACTTTATCCCAGTTTTACAGATAAGAAACTACTATCTACACAGGACCTAATCCAAATTATCCTTGAAGCCAGTGGGATCTCCCAGTGAGCTCCAAGGGATGTAGAGTGGAGAAGCACAGTTCCAAATTTCCCAAATAGCTGTCCAGTACTTTGCAAAGCCATTTCATCCTCTGGACACGAACCCAAAGATAGCGTGGTAGAGGGCTCTGCTGACACAACAACCAACATACAACTGTGCTCCCATGGAGTCACAGTTGATGGTGCATAAAGCCAATTTTGTCTTTTATATGGAAATTTATTAAACACAGAGCAGCTAGCCAGCCCTACAATGCACTCTACACAGCCAAAACTATCCCATTTAAACTCGGATAATAAGGAAACATTTAGCTCTGAATGTACATTTAGAGCACAAGAGTCTTCTTCTCTGAGCTACATCCTGATGTTTTATTCCTTCCCCAATCTTACTTCCTAGGACATGTCTGAATCCAGATATTCTTTATCAGCTGAGGCTGTGGGAGGGCAGTTTTAGATTAAGCTCTTACAACTGCATTGTTTTATGAGAAAAAAAAATCATCAACTTAGAGAAATTAAAAACCTAAATGAAGTCCTTAAGAGTTGCCCTTAGTCACTTCCAAACTTTCTTCCTAATCCCTTTGAACTCCAGTAGTTTAATCAACAGCTTGTTTAGGATTAATCTCATCCCAGTTACACACAGACACACACAAATGTCCATCACAGAATTAAAGAGCAGAATCTCCATAAAGGGCCATAACAATTCCACATTCTCTGGAAGCAATAAAGGATTCAGCAGGATGATGAAAGCTGAAGACAGAAAGAACATCTCTTAATGAATTCCTGGGATGCCTGAGGCCCCTGTGCTCCTCAGCAGGGAGGGCCAGGCTCACCCTGCAGCACTGCAGAGTCAGGGGAGCTCCACTGCGGTCATTAATAGAGCTCATCAGGTCTGGAATGGGCAGTCACAGCCCTGCAGCCTTCCCAAGAGCATGCACAGGTGCTGGGCTGAGAGGCAATTCCCCAAATTAACTGAGTGCAGCTCCTGAGCCAGCGGCCAGCAAGGGCTGCAGGGAGACAGCAAGGCTCTTCCCGGGATCCCGTGGGAAAGCACCACTGGACACCACACACGCAGTGCAAATAACTGCTTGGCTCAGGGGTTAAGGACAAAGAGCATGTTTGACTGGGCAAATCTACAAGCATTTGAGAAGCAAGGGAACAACCTCGCAGGTGAAAGCACGTGGGGCATGGAGGAGCCCGGGAGACTTCCCCAAAAACACTCCAAACCCCACCGCTTTTACTAATTCCTAGTCCTATAAAAGCACTTCAGGAGCTTCTGAAAAAAACTGCCTTATAGTGGGGGAAAGGTCCTGTGTTTTAGCAGTATGTACATGAGCTACAGCTGGCCATAGCAGCCAGGTCATTACAAAACATATGGTTCAATGTCTATGAAAAACATAAGGAGTTTCAGGGAACAGCACCTGTCTCCTGAACACACCCTGTCCAGAGAAGATGTTGGACAGCCCTGCAATGCTGCTAAGGGGGTTGTCTGTACAGACACTGCACTGAGGTGGAAAAGGTGTTTTGTACCATCCATCACAGCTTTGCAGAAGCACTCAGTGCAAAGGCCCTCCCTTGGGATTTGTGATGCTGAAGAGCAGCATTATTTGGAGATCACAGGACTGCAACCTGCCGGTTGCAGTCAAAGTTATGGTCAAAGCTAATTAAACAAGTTGTGAAGGCAGATTACATTTCAGGTCCTGCATTTTGATCCAGCATTTGTATTTGTTCTTACAGCACCTTCCCATTTTCACTGTGCACATGGGGTGTTAGGACTTTCCCCTGTATCAAAAGTTACAGTATTTCACAGTACAGAACTGCTTTGCCACTTTTAATCAAGGTGACTCATGCAGCGGATGGACAGAAAAACACAGATGGCAGCAGAAATACTGCAGAACTCTTTCCACTGCCACTCTGCCATCTGTCCTTGTGCTGGGGCAGGTAGGAGAGGGGGAGCTGTTGTCAGGTGATGAGAACAGGGTATCTTGTGATTCAAGTGTATGGGGACTACTCAGCAGCACTTCAGCACCGTACAGTTTGTGTCTGGGTACACGAACACTTTCCAGTGCCTTTTTTCCTTTAGAAATCTGTATTATCCAGCATGAGACTACCCTAAATGTAGCGTAACCAGTAACAGGAAGACATCTGTAGACTCCCTGACTTAACCACTGAGCACCAATGAACTGCCTTAGCATGTCACAGTAATTCACAACTGCTTGTTTGCATAGAGAGATGTGTGTCTGTGTCTCTGTGAACCGAGGTGGTATGATCCCAACAGCTGTTAGGGCAGGCTCCCAGATTCCTCTGCAAGCTGAGAGCTCACTATCTTGACACTGATACCTCTGAGGGAAACAACTCTGTCACAGGTTCAGTGGAGTACCAGAGGACCTTGAAAAACTATATTTAAGTCCATGTCCATTTCAGGGCACAGATTTCCCCTGCAAAGAAGTAAAAATTTATTAATAAACTGCAATAGTTTCATGTAAGAAACAGGAAAGCAGGAATGCTACTAACCTTGAGAAGGTGAAGACCAGTCTCTTGCTTTTTTCCTCCCGACTGCACATCAGTCATCCACTTGACTGGAGGGTTTTAATCTTATGCCACTTATTAGCATTAATCACATCACTTTTTACTTGGAATTTGTGAACAAGTATTGTGTTTATCAGCTTAATAAAAGCTCAGATGCAGAGCTACAAACATCAGGCACCTCAGCGCACACTAACACAGGGTTGCTCTTGATTTCAACTTCTTTATGCCACAGAAGTTTAGACCACCAAGACTTGAGATGCACACTGGAGATACTCCAATGAGTACCAAGTCCCCACCATCACCTGCACTGTTCACTTGCTAACTTTACAGCTGCTACTGTGCAGCATGGCTCTCACACTGTACTTACATCTTAAGTACTTCTGGAACACATCAAAGATTTCCTGGGTTTAGAAGTCCTCTTGGCTTTCTCCTCACAAGCACATCAAATGTCTTAGAGCAACACCGCGGAAGAGGCTGTCCATGCATCTGGACTAAACATCACATTTATTTAAACTAGCAAGCAATTTGAAGTCCCTGAGTTACACGTCGCCTCCTTACACCATTTCCCCAGAAATGACTGCTTTCTGCATCACCAATGAGCAGTATTCTTCCACAGCAGCACCCAGAGGGGAGCTCCTGAGGCATGGCATCCTCTTGTGTCCAAAACAAGTTCCACTGGTTCCACCTGGAAGTACCACGAAAGCGCTTTAGGAGAGCAGAGACAAACAGACCTCAGGTGTCCGGGCACACAGGTCTCTCTCAACCTCCCTTCAGCACTTGGTTGTAGCCGACGCTTGCACTTCAAAAGAAGTTCGGCATTCCACACCAAGCAGGGAACTTGCACCAATTAGAAGCAATTTTTCAACAGATCATGATAAGAGTACCAAAAGCAAAAAGTATCAAATGTAAACAACTTGTAAACATTAGTAACACATCAGTAGATTCAAACAACATGAATAACCACAGAGACAACTCACAATTCAGAAACTGCCTTTTGTCATGAAGTCTTTATGGCTTGACAGAAAGAAAGTTAGATTTGTTTTTGATGTGGTTAGTGCAATTTTGTTTTATTTGAGAGGTCAGTTAAAAAGAGTTAAACAGATGAATCCAGTATGACACCTCAGTTTCCAAGTTGTTTTTGAACCTGATCTGAAATATGGCACTGGACTCTTCATCTAGAGTCAAGGCATTTGTGATCTCAGAAATAAAACCAGCTATTTGCCCCCCAGAATATGGAGGGGGCTCTTCAAGGGATAATTCATATTTCATATAAAACAGAGGAAGGAAAGCTTAACAGCATCAGAAGTGCAGCTGTGTGCTTGGCCAGTACCTCTGCAATCCACATATACAGCTCCATCTAATACATAATTTATTTGGAAAAGTGAATGAAGGAAGGAGGAGTAGGCAGACTCATTGAAGAGATGGGTAATGCAGCATTTGAGAACAGTCCGCTCCTGGAAATTCAGGCTCCTGCAAAGTAACCTTGGGCTTTTACACAAGGAAAGGCTACAAAAAGCATATTCCCCAACACTGTCTGAATTTAGCTCCTCCTATTCTGCTATCTCATACAAAGCAAGAACAAATATCCAAGCTTCTATCCAAAGCAAAAATCAGTGTCACCTTCCTCGACAGTGATAATGGTGTTTAGAGAGAATTTTTCAAGTAGTGTACACCTTTCTGGAATCAGAATCAAGCTTCAAGACACTCAGCACACCTTCAGCTTTGATCCGAGCTATCCATTCTCTGATTCCAGAGACACCACTAGGTCTGGCACCACCATTTCCTTACACTTATTGCTTTCACAAGCCATATTCATTCCCAGGACACCTAGCTCACCAGAGCGTTTTTGCTCTTCCCCTTCATTTCTCTTCCAATAAGAAGAGCTCCCATTATCCCTAATGGAAGTCAACGCATGCGTGCACAGGACAGAGTAGACCTATTAAGGCTACATGGCTGACCAAAAGAAACAGAAATACATGTATGTAACTGAAATTTTCTTCTGTTTAGCAAAGGGCACCAAGTTTTAATTGAGACACTTGCACCTGTGACCCTTACTTCCTTGTATCCACCTTCTCCCCCTACCTCCTTTACGTACAGGGAAGACTCAGTGTGCTTCCCTGATGCAAAACAAGAAATAGATCACATCAAGTTTGCTCCATACACCAAAAAGGTAAAAAAAAAAACCCCAAAGGACAAACTGGTTCACAGTTAACTATAAATAAAAGTGCAGTAAGTGTTCAAGTAGAGTGTAGAGTTTAAGCAAGCTGTACAACCACATTTGGCATAGTCATCTTTTAAAGGCCCTGCGTGGGTCCCTCCCGTTACTGACAGCAGGGGGAAGAGGCTGAACACTATTAGCTGGTGCTGGATTTACAGGTCCTCGTCCATTGCCTCTCCCACTACCTGCATAAATGTGGCCGTGGTTATACGTGAATGGAAATCCACTTGCTTCAGGTCCAGTTTGTAAACCATTTCCTAAGGAAACAGAAAAAACGTTATCACAAGTTCCATGGGTTGAAATCACCAATTCCTTAAACAAATTTACCAACAACATGGAGTTTGCAGTAACCACCAGACCCTGAAGACCAGAAGGAAAAGCCTCTCTGGCACTGCAAGACCCCAAATCACAGCTTACCTTTCCCCTCCCAAACTACTTTCCCTCCATCCCTACTCCCCTTTCTCAGTTAAAGCAAGGAGGGTCATGATAACAGCCTTTTAACACCAGCTACTGAGTATGGGCATTGTGTAGGCAGGCCAGAACTTAAAAGTGCCCTCTCAGCTTATAACTGCTCCAGGCCTTAAAGCGTTTTCATATTCAAGATTCTATGTCTAAACACAGCACAAAATGATCGGAGTAAGTTAAATATTGGAATTCAGATTACCACCACTTCTTTTTTTGGGAGCTAACCAGGCAAGAAAGTCATGTTGTGTAACAAGACTGAAGTCATTTTTAAAGCCAATGTCTCAGGAAGTTTAAATAAGCAGAATTTCTCATGCTGCAAAACCTTTTCAAAAGCATCACTATTTCAGATTAGTCAAGACCCCTTATGTGATACAGGCACCCCAAATATTCTACTCTCCTCTTCTACAGAAGCAATCCTGAAAACAGTTTTAGGAAATGCTCATGCTGACATGCTCGAGGTTCAGGCCCCAGTCTGAATGACTTTTTAGAACCTGGCTTGCTTTTTAATTCCAAGAATGGAGAACCCTTGAAATAAATTTCTATTCCCACTAAGTGTTTCTCATTTTTTCACTTCTACAAACTGAAAAAAACTTACCCAGTGGCCCAAAAGTACAAGTACCCATACCACTTGATGCAGAAAGATTATTCTGTTCACCCTGTGCCTTTAGAGAAAGGTAAAAAAAAAAAAAATACATAGATCAGAGAAAAATCACATTTTTACAGAAAGGGGCTGACTTTTCCCCTGTGTTCTTACAGTGGCTCCACATGGAATTTATTTGCTACTCCAATTATTGCTTCATTTTTAGCTATACATCACTGAGTCCATTTTTCCAGAAGAGTCACATCTGATCACAGCCTAGTGTGAAATATTCAGAACAAAGAGCACTTTAGGACAGAAGCCTCAGACAAGTTTAACATACCAGTTTGTTCTGCCCGACGTGTTCTGAGTTGGGTTCGCTGTAGTTTGGCACTTCTGAGTACACCATGCAGAACCTGGGAAGAAATCAGGATTATTAGAAAGTTATAAAGCCATTTTTTAACAGAGTTCTCAACTCCACAATTCACAGAGCATATGTTCTTGACACATCCCACCACCTAGAAGTAATTAATCCAGACCCCACTGTTCAGAGAATATCCATAGGTATTAAAAGGCTCTTTGATCCCTTTATAGGCTTGTGGTGAGGCTGCCACATCTTCCTGGTGAGGGCATTTCCATCAAGCAGAGGCAAGTATTCATTTACTCAAGGAGGTAAACTGGCCTAAATAAAACAAAAGGTGATGAAAGGGCTCCCTTTGTCTCTCTTCCAGCTGCACAATCTTGTCCAGCACCCACTCACAAGGTCACCTGAGGCACTGAGTCACCCAGCCTGCTCCCAGACAGGGATTGCATTACACCTCTAGAGAAAACTCACTCCCACATGCTCCTATCCGATGAGTGCCCCATTAACAATAATAGAGAGGAGCCCAAAACAGGCCATGAAATTCAAAGCATCCTTTTCCACTCAAAGGGACTATGGCAGAATAGGCCCATCAACTCACTACATGGAAATTATGGCAGAGAGGAAGAAAGAGCTGGATCGGTACACTGCTAGGAATGGTTAAACACAAGTGGAGCTCCCATCTGCTGCTGGGAGACACAACCCAGTTAAGGACTCTCATCACTCCAGCCTGCTGAAGAGTAGCTGGGTGACACTTCTGAAGTAACAGATTTTGTACAATACAATCTATAGTTTTTTTCATGTAAATCCATCTGAACACTGGGCATTCCTGAACTATATATGTGGCAACCACAGAGCCCCACTTCCCTGATGACTACAAGGTTTCCCACAGCACTTTGTGCAATAGTGGAAGTACTCTTCTGGTTAGAAAATGTTGCTATTTTTTCTATTGCTCAATTATGTTACTCATGTTTGTTCTTAGGCAGGAGCTGTTGCCCCAGTCTGTGGGCAGTTTAAAGGAGGTTTAATGGGGCTTGCTTCTGCTTGGATATGATTCACTGGAGTGACCTTGCTCTTCCTTCTCTGCATTGCCTGCTCCTCAAGGATGACACCCGTACAAAAGGCTTCCAGCAAAATGAAGTGGTTAATCAAGATAAGGCCTAGGTAAGCAATGCAGATCCAGTCCCTTGTCATTTATACATTTCCTCCTCCTAGACCTGTGCCAGTGATGGAAGCTAATTTTCCTCAAAGTACCTACAGTCCAGAGAGGGTCAGAGCTCATTACATCCATGACCAACTGAGAACACACTTTTGCTGCCCTAAATTCCATTTCCTAAGAGCTACCAGGTCTCATACTTACCATGACACTCTGCTGAGAAGTTTGAACACACAATACTTACTCCCCAATTTTATGCAGCTCCCCTCCTCGTCCCGTGTAGAGTGTCAGGCATCCTTTCCACAGAGATGCATACCTGGCCAAAGAAAGGAGAAGTGAAGCAGTTTCTTAGTGAATGAGCTGAGAGAGGAAGTGGAAGCATGCTATCTTCCAGGAAGTTAACAAGTATTACACACCAGCACAGACTAAAAAAACTCCCAGGGACCCCAATGTCACCAACACCAATGGTTTATAGATCTCCATGTACTACTTCTGGCAAAAGGTACCGGAAGCTCAGCAGACTGCTTTGACAATTCCAGGAAAGGAGACAATTATTTTGAGAGTAGATGCTCTTTTGTTGACTGGAGCAACCCTTATGACTTGTCCTGCAGAGAAAAGGCATTTTGCCAAAAGCAGTTTCTGTGTTATATTTGGTGACAACTCACAGTTCTGCTTTCTGCAGGAGCCAGGAAAAATCACCTCTGCTTGCTGGAGAACAGCTACTGTTACTGAATGTGTATGATCAATGTGTATGATTACATTCTTAATATAGGTCCCTACCAGACTGGGATTTTTAAAGGCCATTGAACTCCAAGTGATGTATAGAAACACACTGAAATCATTTTTGATTGCAGAAACATTCCCTTACAAAGACAGTGTGAGTGCACTCTATTCTTTATGGTGGCACTTGACATCAAGCACTGAAATCTGAGCCATAAAAAAAACTTTCTGTGTAATTGTTCCCTCCAGTGAGGAGCATCACTACGTATGCACAGAGAATGAGGAGAACGCAGACCAGAGACACAGGCACAGTGTAAGTGAGTTAAAAAGAATATGTGTCTTCTAGCACAGAACAGGGAACCTCAGCAATTGCACTCATGGGAGTCACCACTCTGGACAAGTCACCACTTCCTTACGCTCACTAGAACAGCGATAAGAAACCTCCCTCTTGCCCTTTGCCTTTTCTGCTGAGACTGGGAGACATCCGGCCACAGGCAGGGCCCTGAAGAGGCACCAGGGAGGAGTCAGGCTGGCAGGAGAGGACAGCATTGCCAGTGCAGTGATAACCTGCTCTGCACTTCAGCACCAGCAGGAAAGCACAGGCACTGTAACTGCAGATACTGTCCTGGGAGCTTTCCATCCAGAACAAGGATTCGTGTTCTTCACTTCATAGATCCACTTTAAAGATTCCCTCACTGCTCAACCTTCAATAGCCAGCTAGTCAGGCAGTCTTGTGGCAGAAAACAAAGGAGAAGAGATACCAAACAATAAATATAAGTCAAACACGTATTTACTGGGAAAAGACCCAGCAAATCATGTGACTAACAACCTCCAGCACAAAGTTATTCCACGTATGCAAGCACTTGTTTTTATCTCAAAAAGAGTTGGCCATAAAGCACTAAACTCCAGCACTAGTTTCAAATTAAGAAGTATTAAGTGCAATAGCTTCCTGTAAATGGGTTCACCACCCAGTGACATGAGGAAGCTACAGCATCTGCTTTTGCAGAGGGATGCATCTGCAGCTTGAAATCCAGCAAGAGGGGGGAAAAAAGCATGTTTACTCGTGGTGCCTGTGTAAGCTTTTCTGTTTGTATCAGAGAGCATCCTGCACTATGAAGTCAGATTAGCCTACAGAGCTGAAATTTACCTGCCTGGCAATGGCAACTTCACACACTTGATTCCATTTAAATGTAAAATTGTGTTTGGAAAACCCTGTATGCCAGCATGAGGCCAGTTTTCTGAAGATGAGAGGCAAGCCAGAATGGATTTAGCTTTTGCCATTTCACTCCCTCCACAGTCCTAAGGGAGCATGCAACTCATGTAAATGAGGGCATGACTTTGCCACCCACCAGAAACAGTGACGTCAGCTCATAAATTTAATACATACAAGCCAAGTTCAGTTTCTGACATTAAAGGATGCCATGACTCTCCCATTTGTTGCACAGAAACACCAGAGCCGTTACAGTAAGCCAGTCACAGAAGGGAGTACAGTAACACTGCTGAACAGTATCGCCCTTAATTTGTCTCAATGTCATCTACACACAGGGCTTTGCGCTGGCCCAGAGCTCTGGTCTAGTTCTACCCATCTCGGTGCTCCACGTGCTCTCCACGCAAGCAGCCTTCCCCAGAACCACCTCTGATGAGGAGTCAGCCCATTTCGTGTAAAAGGACATATGCATAGAAGGAAGCAGCTGTAGTTTTGGTGGCAAGGGTCATGCAATTTCAGTCCAGAACTGAGAATTACACTCAAATGAACAACTTTAAAGCAGCTCAGTTAGCAGCCTGAGTCACCTTTCACCTACTTTTTCATAAAAACAAATTAACAGGACCTTACACACACTGCAGATCCTGGAGTGCCATAAGCCAAAGGATCAGTGTAAAGAATCTCTAAAAGTGTAACCTAATTGACATGAAGAACTCAAATGAAATTTACTGTGACTTTGCTAGTGACAATTTAAGTGATATGGGAAAGGATTTTCAGATTGACTCTAACGTCCTTTCTCACACTAAGTCTGGGGGGTGGGTTTGTTTCTTAATTAAATACCTCCGAGGAACTATTTGCACCTCACCAAATTAACATGTCCTACAGTGTAGCCCTAGAATGAATTTTTAAAGTGAAACTGAAAAGGTTCTCCTTTGCCTGTCATTTTTGTTACATCACTCCAATGAAAAGCAACTTTTCTGCGTGATATGTAACTGTCCCCTCCTTTCATTAAGGAGCTGACTGCCAGAGTAAAGAACTAGCTGTGAAAATCAGAACACGCTTTGGAGTTCCACTGCTTGATTTACAGACCAGGACTGACTGTTGCATTCCCCCCCCTGCCCCAGAAGTATTTTCCTAGGGAGCTTTTTAAAGCCAACCCAAAACTCTTCACCACCACCTCCTCATTACAAACCCAAGCCCCTCCTAGCCTGTACACTCACACTAGGCATGTTCTGGCCTGGGAAAGGTGGGTTTAATTTGGCAAGTGACCTTAGGGCGCTGGCTCGGTAACAGGGAGCGGGTGGGAGGCGGCGGCCGTGTCCCCCGTGACCCCGGAGGGGCCCCGCGGGTGACAAAGGGCTGCGCGGCCCGGCGGGCGCGGGGCGGCCCCGTACGCACCCTTTGGTCAGGCGGATGATGTCCCCCGGCTGGATGAGGCCGCCGATCTCGTCCCACACGCAGATGGTGATGCTGCCCGTCTTGTCCGCCACCTTGCAGGACCTCACCTCGTGCCCGTCCTTCGTCTTGGTGACTCGCCCTGCGGGGAGAAGCGCGGCTCAGGGGGAGCACGGCGCCGCCGGCCCCCCCGCCCGCCGTGACACGCGTGGGCGGCCCGGGGGTGGGGCGTGCCGGGCGCCACTTACCGATCTCCAGCACAATAAAGATGACATTTAAGTTTTTCAGTCCGGGTTTTATGTCTTTTATAAGGAAATACGTATCGCTCGCCGCGCTCATGCTGCGGCCGGCGCGGGGGTTAGGGCTAGCGGGGCGGGCCGAGCCCGCATCCCGCGGGGGAGGAGAAGCAGAGCGGGGCCGGGCAGGGGGGCACCGGCGACCCTCACAGGGGATGGGGACACGAGCACCGAGGGGCTGTGCGGTGACTGTGCGGCACGCCCGACCCCCACCGCTCCCTCTCCACACCGACACCAGCAGCACAGCGCCACCCCGCCTCCCTCGCCCGCCGGCACTGAGGAGCACACGTGCGCCGCGCTCCGCTTTATACCGGCCGGGCGCCACCAAGCCGGCGGCCGGGAGGGGGCGATTGCGGCGAATGGAACCGTCCGGGGCACGCGGAGCGCCGGGACTGGGTGACGGGCGGGCGCGAGCCGGCGCCGCGCGCTGATTGGTCAACGCGGCCACCGCCATCTTCTCCTTCTCTGGGCGCTGCCGCGGCTGTATCGCGGCCGCTGAGTCGGGTGTCCTTGCTCAGCTCGCCCTGCTTCCCCTCACCTCTTGTGCCTCCCCTCACCGCCCCCCGCCTGCTTCCCTCCAGGCAACAGCCCCCGGCGCCCCGAGAGCGGCTGGTGCGGCACAGCGGAGTGAGGGAGCGGTTCGCTGCCTTTCCACGCCATTTTAAGCCCCGGCTGTAACACTGAGAGGAGCCTTGTCACAGGTTTCCCGGAGGGCGATTTCCCGGCAGTTCCGCCCTCCTTCACTGGGAAAAAAAAAATAAATAAATTGTGAATTAGTTTGTGGGGTTTTTTTTCCGGGAGAGATTTGGTGTTGGTCTCCATCAAGCAGGAAAGGCCGTTGTCGGGGCTGCAGGCACCTCGGGGCTTGGCAGGGCTACACCCACATCATTCTGCTCCTGGCACAGAATGCTCGTGGCATGTAGGGAAAGCCAGGGGTTGTGCAGTAGCCTGCTTTGAGCCTTCCTGTGCTTAAAATGTAAGCCTAAATCCTCATGAGCACTAAAAGTTCTCAAAGCATTTCAATTCTGCCAGCAGCTTCTTGAAGAGATGCGTTCTCCCTTGAGCTCGGCTACGGGCAGGGTGTAAAATACGAGGGAAGGGCGGCTTCTCCAAGCAGGAAGCCATCGAGGTGGTGGACAAGCCCCCACAAGCCTTGTGACATCCTTGGCTGGCGGGTCCCAAGGAAGTAACTGTGCCTCAGAACAGCCCAAAGACGTCCTGTAATTCAGCTCTCCTTAGGAAGGGTGGCAGAGCAGTGTGTGTGCACTGCTGTTCCCTGTCAGAGCCAAACCTAGCTAGCTGGGCTTTCCCTTTCTATTTGTGTGAGCAGAAATCTAAAGATGACAGCAGTTGTGAAACGCCTGGTCATGCATTCTGCCACACGGGAGCTCTGGCCCAAGGAATTTTGAGCAATATTTGCGTGTAGGCAGCAGAGCAGCCTTGTTGGGTGCCACTCAGGGCTCGGAATGAAAAACACTGCCTGCAGGAATCAATCTGAAAGGAGAGTTTGCTTAAAGCCCCCCAAGAGCTTAATCCACTTCTGTCCTGAATCCTTCAGTGAGTGCAGATAAGGGAAATGACAGACTCCCTCAGGGGCCTATCTCCTGACAGGATCTATAATATGGTAGCACTGAAACTTTCAGAGTCATCAACTGTATTTCAGTACATGAATGGCTTTAATTTAGTCACTTGGGAAGGATTTCAAACCTAACTCCAGAAGTGTCAGTGTCTCTGGGAAAGGTTGGACAAAAATACTTTCACATCCATAGGTGGTTTTTCTGCCTTCATCCCTTTGTCTGTCACATCTATTTAGAGCCCTTGGAAAGAATAATTATGTATCCTGTGTTTTCAGCGCTAAGCATAATAGATTTGAGGAGAACCCTTCAATTTTTCAAGGAAAAAAAACCCAAAACAACCAGTTAAGAAGGTTTATTCACGTTGTGGCACGCCTTGAGCAGAAAGGAAGTCACAAGTGCGGTTAGCTGAAAAGCAGAAAACACTAAAACACTTCACCAAGAACACTTGTGTGCTGTGTCACTGGTGAGATGGTTTCAGGTGAACATCTGTCCCGGAAGGCGAGTGCTGGTGCTCCAGAGCAGCTGGAGAGGTGCAGAGGACACCAGATGTGGGCTCCAAGGTGCCACACACTACATGCATTACTCGCAGTACATTTACAGTACCCCTGTAAATGCTGCACCAGGCCTGCAGCAGGGAGCACAGGGACCAGCAGCGAGCATGGAGGGAGGTGGATTTCTTTTTTTACCAAGGTTTCTTTTGAAGCTGCTAGGAAGAGGTTTGAACTAGAAATGACAACACAGCGGGAGGGGCCCAAGCAATGTAGGCAAGTTCAAGAGCACATTCCCTGGTGTGTCTGATCAAGGAACTAATAAGCAAGGGTGGTGCTTTGCTGGACCTCAGAATCAAGGAAGAACTTCTTGGAAATGCGAAGGTGGGTCAGCATTCGGTGCAGTGAGTCTCCTGTGAGACACTGGAGTTCAAGGATCCTGAGAGGGGAGAGTGGCACAAAAGGCAAGACCACAACTCTGATTTTGAAGAGCCGACTTTGACCTTTTCAGTGATCTGCTTGTGAGGTGGTCCTGGAGATCGTAGCATCCAGAAAAGTTGCCTGGCTTTCAAAGATCACCTGCAAGTCCTGCAAAGGTCCATCCCAAGCACAGAGAACAAGAGGGAGACAGACTGTTCTCAGTAGTTCTCACTGACAGGGTAAGAGACACAAAATGAAACACCAGATTCCACCTGGTGTTTGAACACAAAAAAACCTTTTTTTTTACTGTGAGAGTGCTCAAAAACAAGTCAGTTGTGCAGAAGGGTGATGGAATCTCACTCTATGGAGATACTCAAAACCCAGCTGGACACAATCCTTGGCAACCTGCACTAGCTCACCAGCCAATTTCATTGATCCTGTGATTCTGTGAAATATTTCCTGTTTTCTCAAATGCAAAAAGAGACACAGCCGCAGAAAGCTTGATGTGTGGGATAGGAAGGCAAGGTCACAAACTCCTTCTATAAGGGACTGGGACTGTGCAGGAAAGACAGAGCTGGTCATCTGCTCCCTTACAAGCTCCTTCCAGATTAATTAAATACATTGTTTACAATGTCTGTTCCACCACTGATGAACAATTTTCCTCTGTTTATTTCTCAAAGAGACACTTAAAATCTTGCTCATATTTTTTTAATCTTTCCAATTGCCAGCCTCTGAGAGTGTCCTTGGTATTATCCAGCAGTGACTGAATGATTCCTGTTTGCTGTGAAGGTGACCTGCAAAGCAAAGCAGTTTTCCCCATTGTCCTTCTTTATAATATATAAAGAGACCAGAATTATTATTATTTTGGTTTTCCAGCGCCTTTTTTCCTGCTTCATTTTTGACCTCAGAACCATGAGGTTATCAAGTCACAGCTGTGGGTAATGGAAGCACCAGCTCTGACCTTGCTGGGGCTGTAGTCAGTCTTACACAAGCAGGAGTGCAGGGACTTGGATGCAGGTGAGTCTTCATCCTCAAGAGCTTCCAGCAAACACCCTGGAACAATGGATAGGCCTGGAAAAGGAGCCAGGACACCAAGAGAGCAATATACACTGTAAAGAGAAGAGAGAGATACATTTTCAATATCTAGGGTTCCTGGTCTTAAAAAAATGTTGATGAGCACTGACTGCATGAATGAGTTACACTGAGAGCACCGAAACTTTGCTCCCGCCATTCACAGGAGTTACAGGGAGCACGTCCAATAAACTGTGACTGCAGCCAAAGCAGGAGTCCTTCCATAGCTGAGGGAGATGAGTGTCTCTGAGCCACTCAGTGTCCTACCACACAAACCAAATTTAGCCCGCAGTGAATGTCTGCAGCGAGGGTTCCACTGATGAAGTTTAAATCATTTCCAAGCTCATTTGCTTGCTGCAGAACATTTTTCTTCTGTGTGAAAGATACAAGTGTTTCTAGGCTGAGATCCACAGGGAGGTTTCAGTCCAAAGCAAAATCAGGGTTGAGTTGCTGAAAGAGTTCTCAGCAGTTGAAGCCTGGCACAAGTCCCGTGCATCTCAGCAGGGCTGGGATTTCACCCTCTGGCTGCAATGGAGTTATGCCAGCAGAGACATTGCTCCAAACTCCCTATTTCTGTCAGTTGCTCAGTATTCAGTGCTACTGGAGTCCCAAAGTAGATCTTCCCACAAGAAATCTGCCAGCAAGAGCAAAAGCTAATGTGTAATATTTTATTGTATAGAGATTAAAAATGTACAGATGCCTGCAAACGCCACCTTTCACCAAGCCTTACCAGCCCATTACCATATGTCTGACAAGCCCCTAAATTAAGCTACAGGTTCAGGTTTATAACACTGATGACACTTCAGCTCCCTAATGGCACATCAGCGTGTGTTTAACAAGCTGGCAGCCAGTCTGGCAGTCTGGAGACCCCAGCAAACAGTAGTTTGGTGTCTTCAGCATCTCAAACACACCATATTCTGCCATGAGGGTCAATATTTCCCCAGGGAAATAGGAGTGATGCCAGGGAGTGTCACACAGGTTTGAGAGAAACTTCATCCAGAAGTCAGTGGGGCAAGTGCATTGGGGAATCCCCACTCTGTTGGGGTCCTGTTCCCAACACAGGAACACATCCAAGCTGCCTGCTGCCCTCCTGCCTCAGGGCAATGTACCTGCAGGATGCCTGAAGCAGGAAGATGCCTGTCAAGTGTCTAATCCCAGGATTCCAGGCAGCTCCATCTACCTCCCTGTTAGCTAGGAAAGCTGAATGAGTACCAGGGCACTGTAAATACCACAGGGGGGGAAAAAAAAGGGGGCAAGCAAACAATCAGAATTTGCAGCATTCTTATTCTTTCCAGAGGAGCCACGTGCATGTGCGGCTGCACTAATGTAGCCTTTTCTTCCTGGGTTCCACACATTTTAGCAGATGTTTTCATCTAAGAACCCAGTCCTCCAAGGTGTTTTTGGAAGTTACTCATTTCCCTGTTTTCATGAATCCCTCCCATATCAGTCAGATGACTACATGAAATCACTGACGTGGGGAAGTTCTAGGTCAGCTTTCCTGCTCAGCTGTGAATCAGCTTGAACCAGAGGAATTTGGGTCTAACCTTGCCCCATACAGATAGAGAGCATAGGAGCTGTTGCCTCTTCATGTTTTCCACTAGAGCTCCAAAGGACAGGTCTCAAAGCTCACTACCACTCACAACTGCTGTTTCTTGGGTCTCTGGTGCATGCTGTAGCAAAACCCTGACATCTCAGCCTTGAACCTCATCAAAGTGATCTTTAATTAAAAGGTTTAACAAGTGCAGATGGGGGGATTAGCCCTTTCCCACTGTAGCTATGCCAGAATAACCCACACTGTTCACAGGGACTCCAGTCACAGTCATCTAAGCCAGTTCAGTAACTCCTGCTTACATAGGGAGAAGCTTTATGCCAACAAAAATGTGGAGTGATCCCTTAAACTGCCCCACTGCCAAGGCTGATACGAGACAAACCCTTCAAGTTGGAGGATGAGGGCGGTTCCAGTGGGACATCGGGCTCTGACAAACCTTTGCCTTCCCGACTGAGCTGAGTTCCTTGTTTCACACACACAAGGCTCACACAGGACAGCTGGCACTAGGGAGTTGTCTGAAGTGGCTCAGAAGCCCTTCAGATAACAGCAAGGTGAGGCCTCATCTATCAGTTTTACCCAGGGGAGGCAACATTTCAGAAGGCTTTGCAAATGCCTACTCCTTTTGCCAGCCCTGTCTCTTTTAGGAGTGATTCCCATCCACGAGCTTGTCCCTTGGCACCCCTGTGGCAGCAGAGCGTTCGTTCCCTTGGAGATGAGAAAGATCTTGTAACTCCTTCCACTGCAGGAGGGCTTTTGCATCTCACCTCTTCTCCAGCGCCTGGGGGAGGTATGCAGACACACCACATCCCACATCACCGTGTCTGCTGCCTGGCTCCGCAGAGCCTAATGGGCTGGAAGTTCAGCCTTGTTCTTGCATCATCTAATGCTGACCTTCAAAAGAAAAATAGGGGATTTATGTCTGGGAAGGAGGCTTTGAAAATTTAATTTGGTTTGGATTTACTTTTTGAGATAGGGATTTGTGTTTCTTTTCTATATTCTTGTTTCTTTTTCTTTTTTTTTTTTTTTTCTGTAGCAGTGTCAACTTCTTTCCAAAAATTTTGTGGTGATCTTAACAATACGGATTTCTACCTTTCTCAAATCTTAATAAGCAATAGGGTGTGTTAAAGATGGAAAAAAACCCCAGCCTTCCCACAGATGTGTTCCCTAGGCAGAGGAACCACTGAGCTGGATGAGGGTGCCATGACCCCGCCCGGCCAAAGGCTGTCACCAGCCCTCCCCCGGGCCTGCCGGCGCTGCTCCGTGTGTGACGGACGCTGCATGCCTGTGCTGCAGACAGCGTGCCCGCCCTGCGCTGGCACGGCAGAGGCAGCTCCAGCACCTGGTGGAGGAAGGGGGTGCGGTGCTGGCATGAGTAACTGTGGGAATATTAGCCCTCCCCTCGGTGCTGTGCAAACAAGGCAGCCGTGCTGCCGGGGATGTGGCTCACTGCTGACAGGCACCAGGCACGGAGCAAGCTCCTATCTGCAGAAGAGCATGTAGACACAGCCTCGCTTGTTTAGCTCTGTGTTAACAGCAAAAAACAAATCCTAAGTGGACTAAACAAATCTCATCGTGGCGAAGTGCTTCATCAATTACTAATTCAGCCTCTGGCAGACTAATAGGGAATAAAGCTGTTTACCTCAGAGTATGACACATTTTTCTTTCTTGTCTTCTCCCTGTGGCACCTGTAGATAGATTCTGCTGTGCAAAGCTTTATGTCAGTGACTAATGAGCAACAATTGCTGCAGAATTCTATAAGCTGCATATCATCACTTCTATTAAAGACATTAGGAAAAGCCCTAAGAGTCATCCACCTGGGCCAAAAAGTAAAAAAATATACTTTCAGAACATAAAACCTGATGATGCAGCACATTTCAAGTGCCACTGGCAACAAGAAGAGGTTTTGTACCACAGCTTTTGTATTTTCACATTCATTTTCTGACCATATATAACAACAACATTCCTGTCCAGGTGGAATAACAAAGGAAATTGTTCCCTCTGAAAGCCATGAATGTATGTGAAGTAAAATGGGTACACTGAGTAGTCCTTTGGAATGAGCACCCCTGGGAAGGTGCTGTTTGAAACCAAGTTGTAGTTTGGGATCTTTTAAAAGAAGAATTAAAAAGCCTTACTCAGAGTGATGTTTGTTGGAACCATTTGACTGCATCCTGTGGTTGACCCATGTTGTGTAAGGTGTGGGAGGGAATGGAAAAAAAATGGAGTACAGCAAAAGCTTTCTAGGGCTTCCCAGCTCTTGGGCTTGCTGATAACAGACAGTTCAGGAACACGGGTTCCCAGATATCCCTGAATAATCCAGGCAGGGCAGCACAGAATAGGACAGTGCAGCCAGTGAGTTACTGGGAAACAGGCATTGCACATTGAATTCAAACACAGCTGAAAGGCAAGTGCTCAGGAGGGGCAGCACGGCCGGGTGATGTGGGCATGGCACACACAGGGACAGAGCCAGCCAGCTCCCTATGATCCCACAGCAACCCCAGGAACAAAAGCTGTGCAACAGGCTCTCAGGTTACCAGTGCATGTCACCGTCACCGGGCTCAGACAGCTGGGTGAACATTCCTTCCTGGCATCCTACGCCTACCCACAGGTTAACCTTTAGAGGCCTCATTTAGGTCTCCAGGAGATCCTACAAGAAAACAGAGCCAGTGGAGAAGCACCGGGTACTCAACGGGGATTTTACCCACACAAGTCAATCTGTATCCATCGTCTCAGTGAATGCAGCTTCACTTTAGGAAAGAGGAGCTTGATTCCTCACTAGCACTGCTGGGGAAGTTGTTAATCCCAAGCCATCAGATGCCTTCACCGCTTTCATTTAAAGGGGTTTGCCAATTGGGTGCATTTCCACTGTTGTAAAACTAGTACTACAGGAAATAATTATTGTTTCTGTTCTGCTGGGTCTCTCAGCCAACAAAAAGCTTTAGTAATAGTAAAATATAAGATAATGTCTTCACGTAGCAAGTCAGTCCATTCCCTTCCTGTTACTATTAGATATGTACAAAGGAGAGCTACAGATTCAGTTCTTGTATGAACTAATTTTGTCTATGTTTTTAACCATTAAGATACTGGTGCTCCCCAGAATACTTCTTGATGAGGTTAAATTTAAAGCCTTTCTAAAAGTCTCATCTTTGCTGCAGAGTGGTATTAGAATATAGAATATATTTTCTGAAAAAGAATAATTAATTATTGCAATTTATCTTAACAGGAAAACACAAAGTCTTATATAGCCAGAGGACCAAAAACTCCAGTTAATTCAGCTTGCAGTTGTATTATCTATTGGTGCCATAGTTTCATTATGTTCCCCAGGCAAGCCAGACAATACCGAAATCTTAGCACACAAGAAAGTTATTTTGTATTGCAGATATTTCATTACTGATAAAATGAATAGTATCTTATACCCATTTAGCATCTTCCATAGATGCTTCCACGGGAGGCACATCATCTGTGTGTTGTCATTTAGTCATCCATCTCTTACGACAGAGCTTCAGCTGCTGTGATGCAGAATTGAGAGACATCAACACCTCGATAACATAGTTCAGTAACCCCCTAAGTTATATCCTGATTCATGTCAGATGCCTTGTAAAAGAAGATACATAGTGACATACATCATGAATATTTTTGTACAGGTTTTCCATATTCGGGCTCATTTTTATCTTGTGTTATATCAAGAGTTTTTTTAAAAGTTCCTATAAGCCAGGCTTTAACCAGATGTTCATTTCAGAAGCTTGGTGGCACCATTCTGGTTTTGAAATCCAGCCCTATATTGGAACTATAATGAAACTCTTCCATTTATATGTTACATTAAGAAACTTCCCATGGCATTTGTCAGCCTAGGTACCAAGGTGAAGTCATGGCCAGAGGTGTGCATCTGTCTGTCCTTGTACCTCTACAATGCACAGGGACCGTGGAGCAATACCAAGATCTCATTGCTGATTGGAGTTTGTTTGTTTAGTCTGTCAGAGGCTGTCTCGGCACAGCCTCTGCCGTGGATGCTCAGCCCCAGGAAACCCAGCTGAATTCCCAGCAGTGGGAGCCACCCCTGCAGTTCCCCTCAGCCTTCTCTGAAGCCTGCAGGGCAAGGTAGCTCTCTTCTGATGGCCTCCCTGCACACCTGTGGAACCGCGGCGTCACTTCCCTTCCTGCTGTTTAATTTTCCAAAATGCATCTGTGCCAACACAACTGGGTTTCTTTCCCGGCCAGATAAGAAGTGGCTTTTCCTACTGCAATGTGTTCGCTTCCCTTGAGTTAGGAATTGTGTTCCTTACAAACATTTATTTATCCCAGTCATGTTGCTGTATTTCTGAACAGGAATGTCAGTAAATCCTGAAGAAGGTTAAAAAACCCAAGCAAACACTATTGTACTACCCATTCCAGGTTTCTCTCCCAGGTTTTTATCCTTCACCTCTTCAGTCACTGAGTCAGGTGGACACTACCCCAGAGAACTCATCTCAGCTTTGCAGCTTCCCTTAATTAGCAGGTAGCAGAGCAACACATAATTACCCATGAGTGTTGCCTGTTTTCAGCCAAATGATGCACCTGTGGAGGGTGCAGGGAATTCACGTGGAACATATGTCATACTAGCCACTCCATGCTGGCATTACGACCATGCAGGCTCTTCCTGGGAGAGCTCACCAGGTTACCCAACACCTCAGCAGAGAGGTGTAAGACACTCACCATCGTTTTGACAGCCACCCTCTAATTTCATGGGCTGGATCTGGCATGGAGGTATCTGGGCTGCAAATCGCCCAGATATCAGAAGACTCAGGCTTTCTATCAACCATCACGCCCCTGAGCCCACTAGCAACACTCATAATATTGGCAGGAAACCCATTGCAAAAGGTGCATCCTGCAACTGAAATCTGCAGTGGTGGCTGATGCAAAACGCTTTCTTTTGTGTCAAGACCCAAGAGTGAGAAATGCTTTTACCACAGCTTGAGCAGACATATATCGGAATAAAACTGTTTCAGGTCCATGGTAATTTAATCATATCCCTTCAGTTTGTCAAATGGAAAGAAAGAACTCCCCAAAGCAGTTGATTCTGGATGAGCTTGGAATTGATGGCTACCTACCCAAGCTGCCAGAGTACTTCATAGGAACTATATTTAAATTATTTCGTGTCCTTATTCCCTTACATGGACCATGTTTCCCCATTTAATTTTCCATCCCTTTGTCCTTCCTCACCAGCGACTCATGTGGTGTCCTTGGCTACGACACAGCACAGGAGTCGCTGCCCTGCTGGAAGTGTCAGCCACAGAGGAAAATTGAGAACACAGGGTATCCAAGCCACCAGTTCCCATGGACACGGCCACTGCTCAGGCAGGAGATTTCTCTGGCTGACCTGGCAAACACAGCCTTAGCATTGCAGAGCCATGATCTTTTTCAGCAAGGAAAGCACCTCACCTGGGGGAAAAGAAGTGTCAAAGTAACACAGTTCTCCATGGGACAAAATTTGTTGTTACCATCTCTCCTGCCAAAAGCCCTGTCCAGAGAAGGTCAGGAGGGAGTGAAGGCTGCCCTGCTTATGCCCTGTCAGCAGCAAAAGGGACAGGCATCTGCAATGACCAGGAAAGCAAGGTAAAAACAAAACCCCCAAACACAATCTGACATTGAATGCCAGAACACCATCAGTGCAGCTTTCCTGGGCTTCCTTATCAGGCCTGAGAGTTTTGCACAAACACTGCCAGCCTGTGCACTGCCTGGAAGTGTCCCCAGGACTGCCTGTCCCCCACTGCACAGCTGCACTGGCCCAGCAACCAAAGGGTTCATTCTGCTCATGGGGGTATCACTTGTTTGAAGAATCACTCACTAGACACCAGGTAGTTTCCACAGCTGGTAGTTAAACTGATTTGGACATCCAAAGGGAGGTTCTCTTGCCAAGGTGCAGCAGCTCCTGGCAGCTAGCCCTCCCAGCTCTCCTGCATCCTGCTGTTGCCATGGCAGCATGCAGGATGTGCACCTCAGTGCTTATTAGGCTCCGAGAAGCATTTCCCATGTGAGTTGGGCTGCACAATCACAGGCATATAACTGTTAAACCATCATGGTATGAAAATTAGCCATGGCCACAATTACCCAAAACTTGAAAAGCTGGAAGAGCACTCATCTTTGTGCATTGGCTGTCCCCGTTTAAGGTTTTATCTCTTGACTTGCAAAACACTCCAATAAGCAGTGTCTGCTACAGGTGAACAGACATCCTCTGTGTTCAGAGGGGCTTCCTTTCCTTTCCTTTCCTTTCCTTTCCTTTCCTTTCCTTTCCTTTCCTTTCCTTTCCTTTCCTTTCCTTTCCTTTCCTTTCCTTTCCTTTCCTTTCCTTTCCTTTCCTTTCCTTTCCTTTCCTTTCCTTTCCTTTCCTTTCCTTTCCTTTCCTTTCCTTTCCTTTCCTTTCCCATGCAGTTAGAAAGGCGATTCATCTGCTGTGGCTGTTCTAGCAAACCCTTGGAATTGCCAGCAGCAGATGTAAACTCCAGTGTGACCTCCTGGGTCTGTAAAGCCTGTTGCCCTCAATCGTACTCTGCTGTTTTCGTTTTTTAGGATTCCACAGATGCCAAAAGTAATCTTAGTTTACATTAAGTACAGGCACGTCAAAGACACTCTGCTGAAACCAAGAGAACTACTTGGACAAGTAGGGCCTACTTGCAGAGAAAGGATTACTGGTAGAAATAGGGATTAAAAGACTGAAGCCATTGGACTGTAAGTCTCCTTTTCGCTGTGTCAGGTCTTGATTATGTAGACTGGCCACTGGAGCTGAAAGACTCCTGGGACGATCACAGCCCCACCTACATTCACCCAGGGTTACACTTGGGGCTTTAAAAGTTTTTTGTCATTTTGGAGGACACCCAAGCCGAATTAGAGTAGGGACTGGGTGCTGCCAAAAGCCCAGAAGCTGCTCAAAATGTCTTCATACTGTAATATTGCAAAAGTGGCTCGCTGAAGCTGAGTAGTTGGTCCGGGCTCTGGCTCCCCACAGAGGGAAGTATTAAGGAGTGAGGCAGTGACAGGCTGTGACAAAGCACACGTGGCAGTGACCCTTTCAGAGCTGTCACAACACCCTGCACCAGGATAGAGTGTGCACTAGCAGGCTGACACAAGGGTCGTCCAAAACACAATGGGGGACAAGGTCACTAACAGGTGCAGGGTGACCCAGTATGTTAATCTGAGACATTTGCAGCAGAGGGGGAGCAGTGATGTTGTCGTGTCACACAGCCACTGCTTTGGCCCAATAACTTGGCTACAGTCTGGGATGCTGCCCTGCCTCCTCCTTGTTAGCTGGGGCACAGGGAATTCTGCCCACATCATGGCCTGGGAGTGTGAGGTAGAGTGGCTCTGATCTTTCTTTGTTGCTTTTTTAATTTCAACTACAAGCAAGTCTGCCTTTTACAATGCATCAGTCCCCAGTGAACTCTGGTCTTCTGTCTAGTGGTGGACAGCAGAGCCCTGATGTCTGTTCTGAATGGGGGCTACCTCTGGGTAGGACTGTCCTGCACATGTTGCCTCAGTCGTGGTTTCTCTCTGGCCATGCACAATGCTCCAAAGGAGGACTTGCAGGCTGCTAAAAACTGCTGTGCTGGCAGGAGGGGCATGGGGAAAAGGTCCACACAGGGACAAAGCTGAGCGCCTTTTCCTAGGAGCCTTCAGCAACAGCAGCGATTCAAACCCCCACATATGTGCAAGCTGATATTTCAATGCCTGCGGGTTGCTATGGACGACCAAAGATTTCTAAACTGCAAAGCCCCAGCACTCTGTACACTGCAGTAACACTTGGCATTTCTGTTACTGAGAGCTCCATATTGGAAAGTAAGGAATACTGTGGTCACTTCTCAACTGAAGATGTGGAAGGTTAGATCACCTATGGATCCCTCGGGTAACCCCCACCCGTTTAGATGCTCTGACACCTGAAATCACCTCCTCAAACATGCAGCCCCTTCAGACAGCCCACACAATGTCAGGGGCAAACTGTGTGGGAGCAAGTCACTGGAATAAGAGCATGTTCTAGAGAATGCCAGGGGAATTAATGAGGGGAAAGGTCCGTGGAGTCAAGTTTCCCCATGCATGTAACCCTGGCTGCAGAAATTGCAGGTCTGAGCTGACTGCACACACAGCAGTGCACACTTGACCCGCAGGTGGGATCTCTCCTTTGCAGAGGGCCTGCCACAGCGTGCACCAAGGCTTGTGTTCCCTGGCCATCCATTCCCTTGAGAAGAGGAGTGTCCTTCCCAGCTGAACAGAGGCGTAACAGGGCTGCTCTTACATGATTGCACACAGCAAGGGCTGTTCACAGAGCCATGACGAGGAAGCCAGGGACAGGATACAGAGCCTCTAAGACCTCCCATCCATCCAGCTGGCACCCACCATGTGAAGCCCATCCTCACACGGTTTCAGGGATGAAGAAAGCACACCCACAAGTTCCTTCTTTGGATCTATCTTATGAACATTAACTTGGTGTTATTAAGGCTCTGCCTTCTGAATGCAGGGGTGCTGTTGCCTGCAGTAGGAGTAGGGGAAACAAGGTAGAGCAAAATGATCTGCCAGCATCATGCAGGAGGTCTGTGGCAGAGCTATGGCAGACTTGGGTCTCCAGAGCCTGCTGAAAGCATTGCAGTTTCTTTCAGGACCAAGATAACTATGAAATGTAGTCACCCCCATTTTAAGAGGGTGAAAATGCCTATACAGTCTGCAGTGACAGAAACTCACCCCTCACAACCTCTTGCTGTAAGCACAGAAATGCATTTCGATTTGGTCTAAAATGAAAACTGTGATACAGAAGTATGCAGAATAGTTAGTAAAAGTACAGCCTGAACCATAATTTGGCTTGGTACAGGAAAAATGTCAAGGAAAAAGATCTAGGAGTAGGTTTTGCTTATCCTACTCCATCTATACTCAGTGCATGTCCTCCTCTCTTTCAGCAGATCTGCAAAGTGCCACCTAATTTATCTTCCCACCGACACAGGCACAGAGAGCACACCTCCATGATTAATGGACTTTTACACTCAAGGAGTTGGTTACATTGCAGCAGACAATGAGAAATTTGATTACCACTAATACGATATTGACACAAATGTCAATGCTCTAAGACACACAATATCATTTTGAATCAAGGATCCCTTTGATCATTGTTATTTTTGTTTCCTTCTTCTATTTTAATAAGCTGGTGTTCTGTGTATTACCCAAATACTCCAGATTAAAACTACCTGGGGACAATTTAGTTTTTATGTAACACTTCATTAAGTAGGAGGCACCTTTAACAAAAAGGTGTTTGTGCTCACATAGCCCAGTTATCATTTAAATACACAATGCTCCAGCTGAAAACTGTGGTCAGCTGATGCCTTTACCTTAGTGATAACTAATCTGTTGTTTTATCAAAGTCAAACATAGCAGGAAGTGGGAATAATGGCTTTTTCTTTTTTGTCTCTGGAGAATTGTACTGATCAAATCAGCCAAATCTTGACCAGTCAAAAACTGAATTAAGCTTGGCAATCGTGTCATGTAGCCAAACAACCGAGGCAGTCAGATTCACAGGTGGGATCTCTCCTTGCAAAGGGCCCACACAGCATGAGCAGAGGCTGCAGCTTCCCTGGCCACCTTCCTTCCCAGCTGGGCAGAGGCACAACAGGGCTACCCTACTGGGTTATCTGTGGGATCAGTGGCTTCATGAGAGGCTGAAGGGCTTTGGTCTCAAATGTCTTTACTGGTTCTGGATTTCCTTGGCCAAGCTGCTGGTTTTGGACTTTGGGACCTGACCCGGGCCTTACCTTCTGCTTCTGGTTTGGCTGATGGAAGTAGGTTCATGAAGAAACACAGTTACCCCTCACTGAGCAGCTGTTAAATTTCCCTATCTTCAAGAAAGAATTAGCTGAGCTTCTGACACAAAATTTCAAGAAGGACTTAGGCAGGGTGGGAGAAGCAGCAGTGTTTCTGGGGATGAGAGCACTTAGTGGAACCCATGCAACCCTTGAAGTCCTTAAACTCAGCGTGGAGGCTACACAAGACGTTATACCAAGCCTTGAAGCAGATCTCACTTCTAGCCAAAACCTAGAGCAGAGCAGAGGAAGGAGAGTCAAGAGGAGCAGGAGGCAAGGGAGAATCAAGCCTCATGACCAAGTGGCAAAGTTTACTCATCGCTTTGAAGTCTAAAGCTGTGCTTCAAGAAATGAAAGCAGAATCCAGGCAAAATAAACACAACAGAGCTTACCTGGGAAAAACCCGACTGGAAATTGGCAAAACCAAAACACTTTAAGAGCTAAAGAATTTTAAAAGTAAACTCTCTATACTTTGTATTGATAAATTACAAGTTCAAAGTCTGTAAAACTATTTGTAACCACCTGAAAGGAGCAAAGTATGAGATAGAATTGTACTGTGAGGCTGCTAAAGAATCTCTTTGTCTCTGTACTACTGCAGGATGCAATAGGGTGGCATCTGCAGCCAGCCTCCTTGGAGTAATGGACTGAGGCACTGTCCAGAGGGGGTGTGAAAGGAGGACACAGAAGTTCAAACTGATAAATAAAACAGAAAAAAACTTCCCACAGGACACTGAATTTATGTTTCTGCTGCTCATGCTGCCAGTATCAACTCCATTAAAACAACCATCTTCTTTTCTCCTTCAGAGACTATGGCTCTGACTTGTTTCATCTGACAAACCTGTTACACCTTCTGGCCAGCAATTACTTACATGGCCATTTCTTTCTTCCTCAAGACCTGGAAGTTCTCACAACCCAGTGTTATCATAGATTTACTATTTACTGGTAACAGTGTATTTAAAATCCAAAAATAAGGAACTGAGTCACAAGGAAAAGCAATTTGATAATACCTTCCGGCTCGGGAGACAGTCAGTTCTATAAATCAGGAATACAGCCCAAAAGAATATAGAGAAAAAGGTTGATTCTTAGTCTGCCCAGGGTTCTCCAGCCATGAAAAGTCACAGGACAGCTCTGCTCTTCAATTCCTAAGGATTCCCAGACCATATTCCAACTCTCAGAACATTAAAGGGGAAGCAATAAGGGTGGCTGGTCTACTACACGAATGGCTGGTCATTATTTCAATCTATCAAACAACCAGAGACAGGAACTACAGTTACACCAGTGAATAAAAACTGTATGGAAATGCCATCCTTTTCACACCGCAGGCTATGAAACAGGCAACAGCTGTGACAAGGAAAAACATCCCCTTCCTCATCACTGAAGATTTTAAAAAACAAGTTCCACAAGAACCTGCCTGGTGAAGGCAAAGCCAGTCCTGCCCTGGGGCAAAAGGGTAGCCTGAATGACTTAGAAAATGTTATCCAAGCCCTGCTTGCTCCAGTCATGCATGTGCAACACTCCCCCACTGCAGTACTGACTGTCCAGCAGCCTGTGTCTGCTGGCGGATGAGATCACGGTTACTACAGTAACCACGGTGGGTTTCTTTTCCAAGGGAGAGACAGAGGAGGTTTTTTCCCTCAAACTGCAAGTATGCTCACATGTTTGAAAGCCTGCTGCTGCCAGGCTCTGCAGACTAGCCCTGAACCAGACAGTAGCAGCAAAGTTGGGTCTTTGTGTGGGCACTGGTGGCATCCTCAGTACAGAGCTACAGAGGTGAGCACTGCTCTCACAAGAGCTTTAGGGGAAAAAATATTTTTAAGAAATGACCCCACAAATCTCCTCCCTCCGGATTTTAAGCCTCTGGGTTTTAAAAATGGCAAATTAAAGCCTAAGTAAAATAGGTACAGATAAAGAGCACCAGGATAACCAAGAGCATAAAGGGTTCTCCTTGGCAGGCTGGGAACAAGCTTGGTGTGAGACTGGGGCTTGCTGTGCACCCTGTAAATCAGACACATGGACTGCCCTCTACAGTGTACATTAGACTGTGCATGGGTGGCCTGTTCCTAAGTCACTGGGACTCCTTTACAGTTCAAACTGCACGTGTAACTAACCCTCCCACTTAGCCCTACCCTTTGAATCTAAGTGCGAGAGTTTGATCTGGCACATTTATCCTTATTTGCTTTAAACATTTCTCCATTGCTTTACACTTACTTTCTGCAACGGAGAAATAAATGTTATTCTTCCTTTGGTAACGTACGAGCCCTCTATAGGTACTCATATTGCTGACAGGGATAGTCTCTAATGCTCCTAATCCTTCAGTCCTTATTTGGGGAGTCATTACTTGGGAAAAATTCATTTTGAATCATCAGACGTGGCCTGAAATTGAACTGATGGAGAATTTATTCACCCCAGATGAGCATTAAATGCTCACCAGTAAGAGCAAAGGCTTTCTAAACTAGCCCTTACTATGCAAGTGGGACTTTCCACTTCCCATCCCAGTGCTGATCAACTGCAGAGATCATCCCAAGGACATTTCTACTGCCAAGTAATTCTGAAATTTTTATGAATTTATTGATGCCGGTTTTATGCCTTGTATCCCATTTTCATTGCCATATGTAAAACTTGGGAATTTCCCCCTTGCCCACTCTGTGAAAGTCTTCCACAGGAATGTGCTTCTTAGTGCTGGGCACATCTAACAGGATCACAGTCCCCTTTTCCCCAGCACATAGTTTCCCATCCTATTATATTTATGTCTTTGCTTGACTTTCTCTGCCAGCACATTTGTTGTGAGAATAACAGCCCTTGGGGGCAGATAGTTCTTATATTTTCTTCATGCCTAAAATAATTGTACCTACTTATTAAAAACCTCACTGACAGTATGATACAATAACCTTTGTGATTTATTTATCTTTCAGTGAGCTTTAGAGAGAGCTACAGCCTCTTTTCCAACTCTGTGCTGTACAGTCCATCATCAAATGCAGTGCTGCGCTCTCATGTTTGCAACATCCTACAACAAGAAATTGGTCTTTGAATTACATTTATTCTACCCTTATCTAGTTGATTTACCGGTTCCTCAAATATTTGCTTCCTTATACTATCTTAATTGAAGATTCCTCCTGCTTATATTTCCTTTCACTGCTGTTCTACAGAGGGCAAACACTCTCCAAACAGCACGTTTATGCTGTCTTCCCCATCTTCTGTGCATACTACCATTCCTACTTTTTTCCATCACTTTGGCCTTTAAAAAACTCCAAGCAAAAGATTTCAAGGCTACCAAAACCACCGGGATTCTATGATATGTTTTTCCTTTTCCCCAAGGAAGGCCTACCTTCTGAAGGCACAAGCCAAACATTTATAGGCAGTAAGGAACCTCCTTAAGATCCCTTTTCCTTGCCTCATTCTTGCCCAGTGCTTTTCTGATAACTTGGCACGCAAGGCAGAAGGTGCTGCTCATTCCAGACCTCTGCCCTGCAGTGTCTCAGTTCTCACAGAGCCTAACTTGGAAAGTGGGAAGAGCCCCAGCAGACTGGGACAGCAGAGATGAGGTTTCTCCAGACAAACAATGAAGCTTTGCTAGCTCAGCTCCACTATCAGTTGGATCTGTACCTGTGAATGAAAAGCAGATGAAAAGATGTACAAATTTAATCTGTTGGATGGTATTTGTTTTTTCCAGTCAGGTAACTGGAGTATGCTCGTATCACAGGGCAGGCTAACAACCCAAGAGGGTAAGTAAGCAGTAGCAAAAAGCAAAACAGAAAAGGAACACGTTCTTCCAGAAAAATACCAAACAGAAAAGGCAATTTTGAAATATATTAGAGGCAGACACACATGGGGCTGGTACAACTCAAGGGCATTGACTAAGAACTTCACTTTATGATCTCTCCGACCTCTTACATAAAGTAGAATTTATTGGCAAGGATTTACACAAATTAATTCTAAGCATTCCTTTGATCAGTTTAACCCTTCTAGGTTTTTGATTCTTTCACTGTCTCCTGCTTATCTGAAAAAGAGAGCAGGCACATGGAGCACCTGATTATCTCCTCACAGTGCATGGCATGGCACATGATAGCACTCCTTATTCTTTTCTAGTACCTGTTAAAGTTTTCCAGGGCTGCTAACACATTTGCAGGCAAATTTTGAAGCCTTCTTAAAAAAAAAAAAAAAAAATCATCCAGAACTATGTCTTGTTGGATTTTTTAATTATATCCAAAGAAGGCAACTAATAATGACCACAAATAGGAAGGCTTTGCCTGAAGTTGCTAATAATATTCTATCATCTTGTCTTTAAATTCTTTTTTGTGGATTAGAGGTGCTAATAATTATGAATCCCCCCAGCTTCTTTTTATCTAGTACAGTAATATAATCAAAATCATCCTGCTCTAAACTCTCTATAGCAAATCCTCTTTTTAAAGCCCTTGTTCAATGTCCTCCCTCATTTTAATTTCCTTTGCTGCTGCTTATTATGCTAAAGCCTGGCATCTGAAAACTGAACAGTAGCATTAACTGTTTTTTCAGCACAGACCATACCTATTCATTCTGGATATTAATGCTGTAAGTATATTTTTAAACACCAGGCTGCCTGCAGTGAAATGCCTTGCATTCCCATTGTGTTACTGTAAATACCATTATTATGAAGAAATGATTGACTTTGTTTAACGCACTGTTCAAATAGTCTGCAGAGATGTCTGTGATGCCAGAGTCATTCTCTTGCTTTAATTATAATTTTAATCATCCGTGATCTTCCATTTGTTTGTGCAGTAAGATAATTATTTTTTCTATCACAAAGCACTGAAACGATGTCTTAGTAGTATTATTTTTTATTATTGATTTGCACTACACTCCTGCTCACTCACTCCGCTAGATCCTCTATTTCCAATACCGCTCCTAAAAACCCACCGTCTAATGGTACATCCTAAAATGGCCTGCTGCATCCTAAACCCCATCTAATTCCTTCTGCCTCCTGCCCTGTGCTCATTAGCTGGGTATTTGCTGACTTGCTTAGGTTTGGGCTTGCTACACCCACCTGTAGGGCAGGGGAACAGTTGAGTACAATCCCCCAGCTCTGGGACCTCTCAAAGCCCTTTCTGTGCCCTGTGGCCAGGATCCTACATCAGCTGTCTTTCCCAGGACAGCTTTCCTACATCAGCTGTCCTTCCCAGCTGGTGGCAGACTACACCCTTTGCTTTCAGGTCTACAAATTCCCACCAGAAGGGAGGTGTAAGAGCAAGGACCCCAATCTCCTGAGACGTGTCTGCCTTTAAAACTACTTCCATGCTATCTTTGGCAGGCAGATCCAGGGGAACTTGCTCTGCTCTGCCACGCGGACACCCTGCAGTCTCACGATGTGACACCGGTCCTGAGACAGCAGACTGGGGCAAGGCACTCCTTTCACCACACAGGAAGCTCAGCTCAGGCTGGAGCACAGCACAGAAAGCTCCGTCGTGAAGGACCAACGTGAGGTCCCTTCCAGCCCACTGGAAGCTCTGACTCTCATCCTGACCACAGGCACAGCAAGACCCCAGTCACCCAGGTGACTCTCACTGCCTTGCAGCAGGTGGGGGGTCTACCTTTTAAAGCAAGCTTATCCTAATGTAAGGTATAGCTTTCTTTGTAATTGAATGCCCGGGCGTGCAAGGGGAAGCACCGAAGCCCTATTAGCAGCTACCCTCTGTGAAGCAGAAGACCCTGTAGCAGCATACTGTCTGTAATTATAAGCCACTGAGCTATGCAATGTCAAAAATAGCAGAAAACACAGGGTTTTGTAGGATTTGCTGTATTAGTTCCTCAGAAGGAGATTCACTGATAGGTTTTGACAAAAGCTGTCTTCCCCTGAATATAAATGTCAGGCTGCAATCAGCAGCTCCCTGCCAGTGCAGACATACAGGGGCAGGCAGACAGCCACCGAGGTTCACTGCAGAGGCACAGCAAAGGAACCTGCAGCACCTCTGGGCTGGGTTTGGGGGCTCAGCATTCCCAATCTGCTCATCCAAGACTTTGAGGGCAGCTTCAGGCAGGTTAAAAATCAGCCTGATAAGAACATGCCTAGAGTCTGAATGCAGAAAATCTGAAAAACACCTTAAAACTCGTGCTGGGCTGACTGAGCCTACTGCTTCCCACAACCTTAACTTGAGGAGGGACATGAAGGACTGCCTGGCCCTTTTCCAAAGCTCTGCTCCAGCAGACTTCCTGGCAGGCTGCACCTGGGCAAGGGAAACATGACTGACTGTAGGGAGCAATACCAGGGCTGCAGAACCCGACCCCCAGTCTGCTCAGCCACCTTCAAGAAGTACCAGCTCACCTGCCTGTGCTCATCTGGGAAGTCAGGGAAAAAAAATAACTCCCCACCTGATTATCTGATTAGTCTTTGGATGCCTGTGCACACTAGAGAAGCCTGCAGGTCATCTCCAGAGGCCAGAAAAGAAATATTACTTAGAAACAATTAAAGAAAGGCTTAGGCTGTGATGCTGGATTCATTTTTTAAAAAAACCTCAAGCATGGCAGGTATTTGGGTATTGATTGTTAATTCACATCCACACCTGGAAATGCAGCAAATTTCTGTTACTTTTCTGCTCCTGTAATTTCAATGAACAGGTGTTAGACGTGCTGCGATGTCACTTGATACTCTGCTTTTGTCTGTTTTTATCTGTGGGTTTCTTAGCTCAGTGTGAAGGGTTTCTCATCCTGCAGCGGGCTGCTGGCAGCTGCCTGCCCTCTCCTGGCAGCCTGGGGCTGCAGAGAAGGGATTTGCCCATCGGGAGCCGGTTTCATGCAGAGCCAGGGACCCAAAGCAGATCCACACAAACGTTCTCACAGGCTGCAGTGCGTGCTGGAGTTTTCCAGTGATGGATTAATCTTGTATGTGAACTGTACCAGAATACTACGCTTTCAAATGTACCTGAAATAACATAAATATTACAGCAACACTAAAGCACAGAAAGGTAGAATCAGAGCAAGGGGAGAGGGGCTTTTCTGGTCAGTAGCTCTTGTGTTTTACCTCCAACATCAAATAACATATCCATTTCCAGAACAGCTGTACCACTGATGTAAATACATTAAGTCAAGTACACCCACCAGAGGTAAATCTGCTCCCCAGGCAGCTACAAATAAAGCATTAAGCTAGGGCTGAACACACTGAGCAAGTCTTCACCTGTCTGACATGGGGAGCAGGCACCAGAGCGACCTGAAAAGAAGCAGAAGCTGCAGATGGAATAGAGATCTCACTACCATCAAAACCTGGGGCAAGGTCATGGGGTGGGGATGCTCAATCTGCCTTCTTTTAGTTTAGAGCCGTACCTTATCTCGTCACAACAGGCCCTGCTAAAATTTCTGTTCTCGTTCTTCTTACTGGCCCCCTTTACGTAGTGGAAGGCTGCAACAAGGTCTCCCCAGAGTATTCTTTTCTCCATGCTGAACAATCCCAGCTCTCTTACCCTGTCCTCATTGGGGAGGTGCTCCATACTTCAGATTCCCTAAGTGGCTCTCTCTAACTTTCAAGCTTTCCTTGGAGGGGAAATGCTGTTCTCTAGCATTCCTTCCAAGTGACAGCAAAGCTGAATCAGATGTGACTTAGAGAGATGACTCTTAGCTTCCTAACAGTCCTGTCATTCCTTTGAAAGGCCACCCAGAACAATCATCTCCTTTTCTTCGCCTAGGTGGAAGACTAATTAGCACCCAAACCAGCGAGGCATATGCTGAGAGCAATGCTGTGGTTGTGAGAGCCACGCACTCCTCAGCTCCCATTTCACACTGCCTATCCACAGAGATGAAATCATTCTCACTACATGCTCAAATTCACATATCATCCTCAATCAGTTTGACTTCACATGGCTATTGCCAGGGAACAGCCTGTGCATCCTGACTGACACTAGGGCCAGAGCAGAAAGAAGCTGATACAGAACAACCCTTGTCTATCTTTTACATTGCACTCTCTTTGTTTTGATAGAGCCATAGCACGGCTTGGGTTGAAAGGGCCTAAACATCACCTAATTCCAACTTCCCTGTTATGGGCAGGACACCTTTCTCTAGACCGGGTTGCTCAAAGCCCCATCCAACATGGCCTTGAGCACTTCCAGGGATGGGACATCCACAGCTTCTCTGAGCAACCTGTGCCAGACCCTCACCACCCTCACAGGGAAGAATTTCTTTCTAATATCTAAGCTAAACCTACTCCCTTTTCTGCAGAGGTTGTGGTTTTGCATTAGATACTGTCTTCTTTTTAACGTTGCTCAGCTGGATTTAGCACTGTATAAGATGATTATTGCCTTAAAAATAATTGTACAGAAAGCAGCAGCAGCCAGCGCTTAGGACTGATACATTATCATCATCCTCTTTTCTCTTCTGCAAGACATGAATTAAAAGCCAGTTCAGGCACAGGTAAAAGGCTAACACCAATTCCCCAGCAGGGAGAGGAGGGAATGCTCACCTGGAGCTGGGGGAGGACAGAGCAGCTGTGGGGCTGGAGCAGGGCACCACTTACATATCCTCACCATGCCTTCTGCATTTTGCCCACTCCAGCCCAACAGCATCATCCCCTCGCCCACTCCTGTTCTGGGGGCTGACACCTGAGGAGACAGTGATGACCAGCTCCTGCTGCCAAGCCACTTAGCTTCACAGGATCTCATTGACCAGCTCCCTACAGGGAGGGGTCCAGCACAGGCTGAGGGGCAGACAGGAATGTCTGGAGCCAGCACTGCTATTCCTGCTGCCCCACTCTGCCCTGAGCCTCCACACTCTTCAGGGAGCAGACTCAGCTCAGTCCCTGAGCTCTCTCTTTCATATGAGACTGTCCACAGCCTCAGGAAACCTATACGAAATATTATGCTTCAGAACTTGAATAGGATTCAGCTGGCTGAGGACAAGCTTCAGTGCTTGCTCCAAATTCTGTGAAGCTGATGGCAATGCAGAGACTCTCCCTGACTTCAGGGAGATTAAGTCCCAAGGGAAGAGCAGGTTGGTCACTGACCTGCTTGCTGTGCAGCACAGGCTGAGAAAGGGAGCTGTAGCACAAATCTTTTTGGTGCGTCAAGCTACAAGTGAGTCCCTTGATGCTGCAGATGCTACAAGAAAGGTGAGCATGAGGTCTGGGCCTCCCAGGGTTTGTTGTTGTTTGGATTTTGCTGGAAGCTGCTGTTATGCAGAGACGTCTTTGCTGATCTGCTTTTGCCCGAGTGTTTGAGCTTCAGAGTCACTTAATTCAGTTAACAAACAAATTCCAAACTCACACAAATTCTTGGCATTTCAGAGCATTCCCATGCTCATCTGTATCCTTGCTAATATTTGCCCATTTCCTTCCCTCTGTCCCCAGCCACTTCACTGCTATCAAAGCTTTCTCATCACATTCTTTCCTTAGGCTTTAGGCTCACAAGCAGCATCCTTTCTTGTTGCCCCCACAGAATACCAAGATATAAAGGACAAACTGCAGTGCTGATACAAATATCAAATTAGCAACAACAAACAGGAGCAAACCCCTTCATATAGAAGTTTTCATGGGAAAGCCCAGGGACAAAACACCACCGTGTGTTTCGCACCACACACAGCTCCCCAGGCTTTGTTAGAAGCCCCTGTTTTTCCAGTCCCTGATGAAGAACTGGGCCCTGAGCACTCTGACTTTCAGTTGTACATCGAGGGCAGAGAATAGCAAAGCAGATCACACAGCATCGAGACAGGCTGGGCAGGGCAAGGACTTCCAACATCCAAAATTTAATTATTATGTAAGTGGAGGCTCTCCACCACTGCTGGGGTGGGCTGAGGTACAAAAAATGAAAAAAAAAAAAAAAAAAAAAACCAAAAAAAAAAAAAAAAACCAAAAAACGCTGTTCACAGAATATTATTCATGCTAGCCTAACATCTGTTACTTTTTAAGTAGGTGCTTAAAGAAGGTTGTCAGGCCACACAGTTACTCTTTATTAAAATCCTGTAAGTCAATAGGGGAATAACTGCTCTTTATTGAATAGATAAATTATACATACTAAGAAAAATTCATCATAACTGGAAAGTGAGGGGCTCTTTTCTCCAACTCTCGCAATATCTTTTAGGATACTGTGTAATACAGAGTGCGGGTGGTTTCCATTATGGAAAAAAATGGTTTGTTGACTGTGACAGGCTGCAATTAGACTCTAATACAAAGCAGGGCCAGTGTAACACTTGGTGTTCATGCACTGTGCATCACAATGGGATCTCAGTCTTGTTGCCTGTTCCTTCTGCCTCCCATAATGACCATCATTAACAACAAGAGTGGGTAAAAGCCTTTTCTTTGCATGTAGCCAGCCTACGTGTTCCATAAAAAGGAAAACGATATTACACTGACCCTACCAAACATGAATGGAGCTAAGAACTGAGCTTCTCTCTTACATTGTATTTGATCATGACCTGGGCCATGCAGAAGTTCAAAAGAGGGGAGAAATCACAAGGTCACACTGGAGAAAACTCAACTTTGCTGTGTATTTCCTGGACTGGAGGGAGCTTTTTGCATACTCGGGTGCAAGAGGCTGCAGCAGCCAACACAGAAGACGTTAAAAGAGACCTGCATGTGGAAGGAAGCACAAGCACACTGGCTGTCATCTGAGCAGGGCTGTTAAGAACTGATGAGGAAGCTGGCACGGAGAGGACTCTGAGGGGCTGTCACAGCGGCTGTGCTAGGAAATAGTCCCTGGTGGCAGAGCCACGTGGCAGCAGGGTGAAAGCTCTGGAAGGTCGTTCCCCATCCCCGTCTTTCTTGGCTTTCCTCTGTAAGCAGCTCCCATTCAGATGCTGTGATAAAGCAGGTTTCTCATTTGCATTTTCCAAAACAAGCTGATGGTTTGTTTGCTTTTATAAAATTCTTTCCTATGACCTTGGCAGGAGGGAGCCCTCAAACTACTTCTGCTATTTGACGTGAGCACTCCTAAGAGGACATTTTGGCAGTTCTCAGCCCACGCACGTCAGTGGCAGATACCCCATGGCCCCCGGGTTTCAGGTCCAGGAACTCAGCCTTTCAAGCAAGCCAGTTTGATATTAAAATCCCCACAGTATAGGTAGGAAATACAACAGTGCATGTGTCTAATTACTGCTCCTCTGCTGCCCCAACAATTAAGAGCAATGCTAAACAATCCGTGGGCCGTCACCCTCATGCCCCGACTGCGTTTTCTGAAGGGTTGATTTCACACTCGGGGGGCACATGGCACAGGAGGAAACAAAGACCCCTATTTTTTTCCAAGGCAATGACTGACTGCTCGTGAAAGCCCATGCAGCAGCTTGTTACAGCCTCTGTCAGTGACAATGCTGCCAGGCATCCAAAAGAGACAAGCAAACATTCGAAAGATCTGCAGAAAATAAAGCCAATCACCAGGGCTAGGATTTTCCAAGGGAGATTAAGTGGGACAACCTTCCTGAAGAGTGGACCTAAAATACTGTGAATATTGCCGTCTTGCTGTGACCATATTAACTTAAATGTGACTTAGAATAGACCTGACAACCCCATATGTGATCCAGAACGGCTCCATACAATGCAAGACGCTTTTATTCACTTCCATTAAGAAGATTTCCTGCCTCACACAGCCTGACCGCAGGCAAGGCGCGGTGTTAATGAGAGAGGGGCTGAGCGAAGGGCGGCGGCTGCCGAGCACAGACGCCGGGAGAGAAGGAGCAGGGCTGGGCGTCAGGGACACAGAGCCGTGTAGAAGGACGTGCGAGATGTATTTTCTATTGAAAAACCTGCCCTCTTTGTTCGAGGAAATCTTAAGTGGTTTCGTTTCTCTGTTGCAAACAATTCGCTTCTTCCTCCTCCTAGCACAAGGGAGATGCGGGGATTTTAGGTAGACGAGTAACACCGGAGAGAAGCCACCTCTGAAACACCTACACTCCTGGCTGCCTCAGAAACGCTGGTTTGCTGCTTGACCTATTTCTGGCTTCAGCAAAGGAGAAGGAAAACAACCCACCATTGATTTTGCAAGTAGTTGTTCTGTCGAATAAACCAGTCCAAACCCCGTGTTTATTTTGCTTCCTGGGGATATGTCAGAGAAGTCAGTGGAGAAGTTACAGAAATTTGGAACAGGAGATGAAGAGAACTTGTTTTCAGTTCGAGAGGTTGATGCTCCCTAAAGCTACCTACCTGCCCCAGATTACCCCTTCCTACAAGAGTTTGGTAGAAAAATAAAGCTTATAAATGCCAAACCCTGTGAATTACAAAGTGGCTCTGATTCCCCTAAGCAAGGGTGTAGAGCAGGCTCTTAAAGACAGATGATAAATTATAACCCTCCACTCAGGCTGCCAGCATGAAGCATGGCCACAAACATCCTTTCTCAGCACCCCTTCCCCTGCCCTCGCTGCCACCCCAGCCCAGCCAGCTTTTCTCTCAGTGGCCAAGGGGGATGAGTCCTCCCTTTGCCCATCCTGCAGCAGCTGGGACTTCCTCCGCTGGAGAGCTGCTCTTTGCTAACTAGAGAAAAGCTGGCCCTGAGCCTCTGGATAGGCAATCAAACGGAAATCTACAAGCAGTGGCTGTTTTGCCCAGCAGGAGACCCTGTGCAGGGGGAAATGCTGCCCAGGAGGCAGGTGGGTACATTGCCCTCTGCAGACTCCCATCCACGCTGGATGCAGGTCTCCAGGGAGGGCTCAGGCAGGCAGCAGGGAGCAGACATCATTTCTGGCAGGTTTCAGTCAAAGGCTCTAACTTTTGATACTCGGGTTTGGGATGGGTAGGGGCAGCACAGCAAAGGCTGCCCAAGGTGTGGTTTCGCAGGCAGGGCCAGCGCTGCAGGGGATTGCTTTTCCATCAGGTGTCACTCCCTGGGGTCTTGGGCATTAGCTGAGATCACAGCACTGGCAGCAGTCACCTTAGAAATTAAACAGGTGACATCTGCCCACGCAGAGCAACCTGAAATGTGGAGCAAGAGGCGACACCATGACAACACCCAGAAGTTGATTTTTTTTCAGTACAACATGAACACGAGAACAGAAAGGCTGGGCAAGAGATTTTTCCAGTGCCCTTCTCTGTCCCCAGATGTAGCCTCACAGAATGACAGAATATCCTGAGTTGAAAGGGACCCATGGAATTCATTAAGTCCAACTCCTGGCTGTCCACAGAACAACCCCAAAAATCTCATCCTGTGTCTCACAGACTGGGAACGTACCCAGCAAAGTTTCCCCGGAACATTTTATCTGAGGGTTTGAGGAACTGAAGCCTCCCTCCGACACTTACGGCAGAGGGCTGGAAATGCCAATGTGCCCACACTAGTCCTGTGCTAGGAAGCATGGAAGTGAAATGATGCCCTTTGAGGCTGCTCCAAGAAGAAAATCTGGGGTTCACAGCTACAAGGAAGACTTGTGGAATGGACCTGTTGCCAGGAGTGCCTCTGGGAGGTGTGCAGGAGAGGCAGGCACCAGGACAAGGGTAATTCTGCCCACCCAGGGCCCTGCCCTGCAAATCTCCTGCCTTAGCAGAGGCAGGTGAGGGGCTGTCTCAGGCAGGCACAGGAGAGGGAGCTGCAGGACACCCTGCTCCTGTTCCCACGTCTGCTTCAGGAACCCCAGCCCAGCCACCATCATCTGCCCATGGGTAATGCAAGAAGGCTTGAAAGAAGCAGGGAAAAGCTGATCAATTTGTGATGAAAGAGAAATCATGCATGCAAGGGACACGGGGACACAACAATCAGCTGTCTTTAATGAAGCCCTGGGTAAGAGAGATGAGGAAGCAAAACACTGCTCTCTCACCTGGCTCCTGCAATTATGCACCCAGAATAAGTAAGCATAATTAATTAAACAGAGACACCTATTTTTGGAGTTAGGAAGATACAGCAAGAGTGCCTAAAAATCAGATGCTCCCAAAAGAGGGTGGGGAAATGGGCTATAGAGAGCAAATGCCCTGCCTGGGAAACACCAGCAGTGGCTGTGCTCTCCTGACCACTGCCAGGAGGACATCTCCCATCTGGGGGTCACAGCAGCACAGGGAGGATCAACAAACTCTGTCAGCAGAATAATTGAAGATTCCGTAATCCAGGGCCTTTTCCCATGCCCGAGGACAAACTGCTTGATCAGCACCTTGCAGCCAAGCCTGAGCTATCAGATATGTTTGGTATTCTGAGAGATGAGGAGGAATTTCAGAGGGGCTGGAGAAACAGCAGTTTCTCTCTTGCCAGAGGCTGTGTCTGCCAGTAAGGAGACAGAGGAACATCCAAACTGAAAACAGGGCAGCTAGGTGGGAATTTCCCCTCATTATCTCTCTATATAATTTTCCTAGTGGGAGAAGTCAGGAAAAGAGATAGAAAAACTCCTCATCTCCTAAACAGGCTTTTTTTTTTTTTTTCCTCAGCAATTCAGACCCAGAAACTCCCCTGCAAATATTCCTTCTGAGAAACTGAGGCTGTAAAATCTGCAAAGGGATGCTGCATTTCACTGAGGAACACAAAAAACCTGCCAAAAGGGATGCTTGAAGGAAAGAGAGCCGCCACCAGGTGCCTCTCTGGTGAAAACCTGGTTGCACACAATCCCAGCCTGACCACATCATTTAGGGAGGTTTTAGTCAGTGGTGGTGCTTCCTTGCTCACTGGCCCTCAGGGACTTTCTCAGCTGGTGCCACACCAGCTTCTCACACACATCACACAGGAAAGTGATCTCTCTGGGACAGAAGTCTAATTTTGTCCTTGCTGCAGTACAACATGCATGGGAAGCCACTCGAGGAACTGGCAAATGACAAAGACCTGAAGCATCTCTGGTGACTACTGCCATATCTCCTTTGGGACCAGCCAGCCGGTGGGAGCACAGGCAGACCCAGAAGTGTCCCAGAAGTGCCCAGATGTGCATGGGTTAATAATTTCTCAGTTACCCAGGTGAAATGGAAGAAACACAGGGGTGCCCGGGGACCCTTCCTGCTGCGGGTGTGAGTTACCCCACACAGCAGCCCTGCCAGACCCCAGGCAGTTCTCACCCCATCCCTCGTTCCTCTCTGCAGCCTCATCCATCAGCCACGTCTCACACAGTGACTAAGATAACCAGTTTCTCAAGCTGTGCCAGGACAGTTGCTGCAGTTCCCATGTAGGGCAGGAGGACCCTAGAAACTCTTTCAATTCATCCTATAGCAAAAACCCCCCACAAAATCTGTGAAGTGATAACTTGAGAAAATTGTTATCAGTCATTTCCGTGACTGCAGACACCGCCTGCCCAGCGCTGTGGTTGCTTTTCCTCTGCTGCTGACAAAGGCTCCAAGGCTATTTTTTTTTCCTTAGGATTGGAAAGAAATCACTCCAATCAGTTGCTTTTCTTGAGGCGGTACAAAACAAACTACAGTGGAAATGTTATCACTGGTAACAGATTTAGCCTGCAGGACCATGCGCTCATTTGAATTTTAACATTTAAAAATAGTTTCTGGTGGTACCATATAAATACAAGGTATGGCCAGCACAAGCAGATAGAAATTGAGTGAAGTTACATGACTGGAAGTTATTTATTTCTGCCTCTGACAGTTACTGATGAAACCCTGCCTCATCCCTCCTGCTGTGCATTCAGGACACTGGAGTGACTTGGAGAGGGAAGAGCACTCAGGAGACAATGCCACCTTAATGATCACACAGCTGCCTCTCTCTGTCACACCTACCTGCCAGACAGATATCTGGGAGAAATAAAACATTTACTGTCTTGACAAACAGGCTGTGCCTGATTCCCACCACTGCCAGAATTCCAGCAGTGCCTAAGAGCCCAGAGGTGTCATCTTTGCACTTCTGCTTAGCTTGCTACCATTGCAACCTGCTGATACAGGCTTGGTAGGACAGCAAAAGGAGGGGGGAGGGGGGTGTTGTTTCCGTCTCAAAAAAAAATTTTTTTTGAAAAAAATCAGTTATTTTCTCTGAAATCTATGTTAAGAAACCCACTGGGAGGTGGGAAGATAGTTGCACAAGAGAGAGGCTTCTCTCTGCTCAAAATTCAAAGCCTGCTCCTGAGGCAGAGCCTGCATGCTGGAGGCAGAGGCAACGCTGCTTTTCTCTCCAAGTGCCCTGGCAGTAGCTGCAGGAGGAGACCCTGCCATGCTCACCCCAGTCCCCATGCCCAGAACTGAGCAGATTTAAGCCATGTCCCTGGCAGCAGCTATCCTCCCTCCAGGTGCCCAGGCCTTGCCCTGCAAGACTGATGGAGGTGGTACAAGGGACATCAAAGAAGGCTTCAAGCATCAGCTCCTTGATATCAAAAAGTCCATCATACCTTTTCTATGTAGCCTCCCAGGGCCATCTCCATGCTCTGGCTCTTTCTCTCCTTCTTCTCTCTTCCTTCTGCAGTTCTGGCTCACTCCTGCCTGTCCCTAGCACGGGCAGCTAACCGTGTCTGTCCCTCATACAGCATCTTACCCTTTCTGTCCCTCACACAACCCCCTGTCCCTTCCTGCTCACAGCACAGCCAGCAGACTCCAACTGACTCCCTCTCACCTAACTCATTTATCACATCCACAGCTGTGAGGGCAAGGCTGTTCCCACTCTTTGGTAATTAACACAATATATCGGGAGCAAGATTGCCTTCAGCACTATCTCTATCTGTCCTCACATACAAGACCACCACAGCCTCTCAAAAAATAGGTTTTTCCCTCCTCTTCCCTTGTCCGCAAAAGTGCTGCTTCTTTCCTAAAATACAGACGCTTTTCTAAAATACTCAGCTGCAGTCCTGCCCGGCACAAGCCAGCTCAGGCCCCACAGTTGCTGAACTTACAACAATCTGAGAGCAGGATCCAGTAAGTGGCAATCCAACAACTTGTCCCCTTAAAACAGAGCTGCTGAGCAGCAAAACAAAAGCAGGCAAAGCCTTTATACAGGCTGAGGCCAAGCAAGAGCCAAGGAAACAAAGGCAGCACAGGAGAGATGCTGTGTCCTGCCTTGTCAGAGCTTAGAAAAAAAGTGGGGGTTTGGGGAGACTAGTTGTTGTTTTTGCAAGCTGAAAGGCTTCAGCACACACAGCAAGGTGTGCTCAGAAATACAAGGTTTTCTCCCCATCCCAGCTGACAAAGGCTGCTGACCCAGGAAAACAGGAGGAGATCTGTCCCAGCATTTCCCAGCTGCACCTAGTAGGACAAAGATTGCTCACACTACGATTTTTTTGCCCCATGCTCCATCTTTCCAACTGGCCATGCTGTCTGGTGTAGCTGGATGATGTCCAAGGGCTGCCCTGTGATGCATTATCTTTAGGGACATAATGACATGAGTAAAGGGAAGGGGAGAAGCAGCAGCATGAAAGACAGACTGGCAGAGCCCAGAACAAGATTTTAGGCCTGGCATTAAGAAAAACCCTGTTTCTGATGTGAAGCAACCTAGATCTAGACAGGAAAAGAAAAAAAAAAACAAACAAACAAAAAAAAAGAAGCAAAGCTAGGGAAGCCCTCTGCATCAATCTTTGAGTCTGGCTTTGCAGAAAAATCAGCTTTTGGTGTCATGGACTCATCTGCCAGGTGGCACATCTTTTTCAACTGAATCCTCACCGCAGACAGGCTTTTAGCTAAATTTGTTTAAAAAAAAATCAAGCAAAATGAAGCAAAACCAACCCCCAAAACCACTCACACAGGAAAAACTGCCACAAATGCACAGGCTTGTCATTTCATATCTTCCTTAAAACAGAGGTTCTTTCATAACCCCACAAACATAAAGAATCAGGGAAATTATAGGTCTGTATTACAGAAAAAAAAAAGAAAAAAAAAGAAAAAAAAAAAAAAAGTAAAAATCCATTTGTTCCATGGAATCATTAGGGTTGGGAAAGACCTCCAAGAGCGTCAGGTCCAGCCTCTGACCAAATACCACCATGGCCACTAAATGGCATTGTGAAGTGCCACGTCTGCTCAGTGTTTGAGCATTTCCAGGGATGGTGACTCCACCACTTCCCAGAGGAGCCTGTTTCAATACCTAACCACTCTTGCAGTGAAGAAATTCTCTCTAATATCCAGCCTGAACCTCCCTGGTGCAGCCTGAGGCCGTTTCCCCTTGTCCTGTCACCAGCTGCCTGGGAGAAGAGCCCAATTTGTGTGAGTCAGGAGTGGCCTCTATACAGGAAAAGTATTTCGACCTAAGAATCCCACAGTCAGAGCATTAAGGGCAACAGTAGGGCATTGAGAGCCATATGAACTGTGATACACCTACAGTTCCATAGGATCATCCCAAATATTTGCTGGAAGTCGTGTTTTTATTCACATTTTATTTCTTTTTCGTGTTTGACAAAAGGTGGCACTGCAGAACGTGGAGGGGAAGAGAGACTGGCCGCAGTCTCCCCTCTCCAGGCTGTTGGGGCAGTCAGCAGGGAATTGCCACACTTATCCACGTCCTTATTTAACGCTTCACTCGTTCTTCACGCTCCTGTACCCGAGATGCCGGAGCTTGCAGACAGGTCTAGCAGCAGGACTCGAGCACTTTGTGAAGGAATACAAACACCAGCTAATTAAATCTATTGTTAAAATTTGTTTCTTGCTGGGGCCGAGTGATCTGACAGCGTTTAGACAAGACAGGTTTCATTTCTGGGGGCAGACTGCCGTCTTCACTCAGGAACTCCTCACCCCAGTCACTTTACATTCAAAAGCGCAGATCAGCAACAGAGAAATAGCAATAAAATAAAAACCCAACTCTGAACTCTCCTCCGGGAGGAGTATTGTTCAGTGGGAAATTCCATGATTTAGCCAAGCAGCAGGAGCTGCTAGAATAAACAACGGTGGCAAGCAGTGAGATCCTCAGCACACGAATCACGAAGGTCTATTTCCAAGGAACACCTGCCCCCAAGAGGGCACTGTGATATTGTGTATTCCTCCTGGCTTGGGCACTGGGAGATTATTAATGTGGATCTCATGTCACGGGAGCACCCACGGCCCAAACAGTGGGGCCAAGGAATGCCATCCCTCCAGCCCAGCCCAGACCCGCAGCCACTGCCAGCAGGCAACAGGGAACACCTGCTTCTCCCTTCGATGGATTCGCTTCCCTTTAGGGAAAGCCACAAGCAGGAAAGCAGCAAAAAGCCCAGTTTGCTGGAAAGCAAAGCAGCCGATGTCATGCAAGATGTGCTGCTGCCGGTGTGAGCCGGGCTGTACTCACTCCCCACCCAAACCACCCATCCCTTGGCAGCTGGGTGTGATAAGGCTCAGTTTCCTTGGCAGTTTTCCTCCCAGGGTCATGGATAGTTTCTTGCTTGATTTCTCAGGCAGTTTCAGCTTCAAATACCTTAAAGGCTTGTGCAGTGAGATGCTGGATGGAGTAAACAGATGGTGTCTGCTCAGCAAACAGACCTCCAGACCCTGTCAGCTGCCTCCAGCCTTGTTCCCAAAGTGCCTGCCTGTCTCCCTCCCTCTTTGATATGCACACACCGACTATCTGGTCCAAGATCACCTCCTTCTGCCACTTAGAATGTGCCTTTAGAACCTGGCCTTGCTATCTTCAAATCTCAGTCTGAACTGTCTCATCACTCTTGACAGCTCTGAAGCTCTCTTGGTGAAGGTTTGCATGTCTAGCCTGTCCCCTCCTTCAGTCCTCCCCGACCGGCTCATCCAGGGCTAACCAGATCTGTGGGAGAAGCCACTTCAGGGGTTTGTGGAGCACCTACCACATGACTCCACCGCACCTCACGAAATCAGCCGCTGATAACATCCATACCACTTAAAAACATTTAAACATCTGCTTCAGAGCTCTAAAACTTTACCATTGACTTTCCAACCCTGTGCACCATAGGCTGCTGTAGCCTGATTATAGACCAAATTCTGCAACCCCTAATTGGCCACAAATTACTTACATAGGTACCAGACAACTAAATCTCTCTCTGAACGTATCATGCTCTCCACAGGCAGGTAAGTAAATCACTGCAAGGAGGAAAGTGCTGTTCACTTGAGATAGTTAAACACAAAATGCTTACCTGCTTTTCTAGATTATATTTGGATTTAACAGACATTACCTGATGTGGTGAGAAAAGCTGGGAGCTGAGCAGCTTTCCTCTCGACCCTCATTGCCGCCCACTTCCAACTCCCTTTCCACTAAGCCAAGAGGCCCTTGCTGTGGCTTTTGAAAGCTTTGCCTTGCTTAAATCCTCACCTCTCCCTCCTGTTGGACAGCCAGCCGTGAGGGAGCACCAGCTCACTCTGCCTGGGGACAGAGAGCAGGCACACGAACACAGACAAGCAAGTCACCAGCTGTGGGAGGCATTCGATCTTTCAGCTACAAGAGAGGTTTTTTTGTGGATCCTGAAGCAATAAGGAGAGCAGAGACGTGTTCCTTGCTTTCAGGTATGTGCAGCATGGAGCCCCAGCTCCTACCCATGGCTTTGTCACCAGCTGCCCAGCACCAAAGAGGACCTCAAGAGGCTAGCTGGGCTCTCCCCCTGGCCTTGAGGAGGGGCAGGAGGAGCAGGCTCAGTGCTCCTCTTGACCCAGCAGCCTGTCGGTGCTGCGGAGCCCTTCCCTTTGGCCTGTGCTTGCAGGGTCTCCCTGGGAAACGCTCAGGAATCAGCCACTTGGAGGCCGGGCCAAGTGTCTGCGGTGTGGGCCAAGAGAGAAGCAGCTTCCCAGCTTTTGGCAGGGAGGTGGTGGGAAGGAGCCGTCTGAACAAGGACACAGGGAAATCAATACCTCCAGCCAGGAAAGGGTGTGGTGGGCTCCGAGGCTGAGGACCCCATCTGCTCCCCTCTCTCTGCAGCCATGCCTACCTCTCTCAGCAGGTATTCCAGCTGAAAAGGAAAGCTTGCATCCCTGTGCAGCTGGTTTTCCTTTGCTCTGACAAGCCAGGCATGACTTTCCACTTACTACAAGGATGGAGGCATATGATCTCACTTTGCTTCCTCTTTCCATAAGAATTTTGGTACAAGGCCTCTCAGAGACAGACCTGCCAAGAGAGTCTTCCTGCTCCTCCAGCAATTCACTTGTCACTGCCTGCTTAACCCATTTTGTCTCCCTCTCCACTTCAGATTTTGCCTTCGGGTTTGAGGCTCCTGGCAGGTGCGGCCTGACGATGCCAGCTGCAAAATCCTCTTTGTAGAGCAGCCCATTAGCCCTTCTATCTTTCACCTCCTTTGGCACCTACTGAGGCACTCACAAGCTGCTCCAAGAGGTGGTAGTATGGCCTATTGCCATGAATCTATTCCCTCTGATGGCTTACAAACCCATTTAATGTCCCTCACGCAGTTTAAATTCTAATTTTCATGAAGAGATGTTTCTGGCACACGAGTTCTGGCCTCAGGTTTCTCTTTGGTGTCTGAACAACCTTGATTAATCGAGTGGATATCCACTGAGTTTGCTGTTTGGTGTTATTCCTCTCATCCTGCTCAGTTTCTGGGAGACTTTGTATTAGTCCCACACCCAGCTTCACTAGTTTATGCTGTTTGAAAAGAGGCTTAGGGCAAGATGTGATGGCAAACAGCTGTGAGGGTCACGGCCACTTCTGAACACCAGGAATGGGAGGTCCCAAAACTCCTTATCTGCCAAAGGGATAAAACCCCCAGCATAGCCTGAGATCTGAAACAGACACCAGTCCTTGAAACGTGAGAGGGAAGAAAGAAGCAGCAAAACCAGCACGTTGCCCAGCACAGCTTTCTGACTACCTGTGACTCTGGTTTTCTCCCTAGTCTGCGCTGCTGTTGCTGCCAGGGAGGAGCCACAGCACCATGGCCAAATTTAGGGTGTCATTGTGCGGACACACAACATCAGATGTTCAGAAAGAAGGTTGTACCTTTGACTTCCTGGGTCTGTTTGACACCAGTGCCTAAAATAACTTCCCAGACATCTTGATTTTGCAGGAGAGGATCTACGGCAAGGACAGCAATTCAGGTCCTGAGGCAGCTTGGATTCAGTATGCTTTTCATGCGATCTGCCCCACTTTTCATCTACTCAGATATCACACACACCAGTGATCAGTTACCACACTGAAGGGTTCTTGGCAATAAAGGGGCAAGTAACATCACTATTGAAAGGAGAGTATTTGCCAAGTGTCATTTTCTTCACTGGCTGCACCTCTTCCAAGTTGGCCTCAGCTTGGCTTGTTCCCTTTGGTACTCATACCCAGAGGTTGTAGCATAGCTCCATGGCACTACAGAGGAATTATGTGCAGAATTTTCTCCAGCCTTCTGCACCTGCAGCACCCAGATAGATGGAAAGAGAAACCTGAGGCCAGCACTCGTGTGCCAGAAACATCTCTTCATGAAAATTAGAATTTAAACTGTGCTGTGAGCAGCATGCTTCTTTTCAGGCCAGCAGTCTCTGTGAAAGTGGAACAAACATACTTTTAAAAGTAATAAAATCAAATACAGGATAAAACATAGAAAAGTTTTTCTTTGCCCATTGCTGGCAAGAAGATCTTGGTAACTCCAGCATCTGCTGGGAAGACCTGTGGTTACCCTTTGTGCTATCTGTAATGACTTAGTAAAGCAAAAATGTTAACATTGTTTTTACTTCTTGTGCAGAAGTTTGCCCATTCCCATATTCACAGGGTGCCAAGAAATAATGTCTGGTCGTGGACTTGCCACAAATTGGACACCTAGGAATTCCTTGACCGGTCTTGAACATTGCAGCCCTTGGGCAAAATATTTCTGCTTGTATGGAAATAGAGGTATTTAAAGAAATCTCGAGGGCTCTGTGCAAGTGCAGAGGTCATGCTACACATTGTAACTTACAGCCTCATGGCACAAGGTATAAAAATATGGTATGCTATGGCTTCTTGGACATCTGCATTCACAGGAGTTGTATTTTGCTGCCCTTGTGCCAGCAGCACCCATGTTATGCTCAACAGTGAAACACACTCACCAGTGAAATCCCTGCCCCAGAGGTGTCAGTCTGTCATCAGATCAACGGCAGGCATCTGAGACTCTCACAGCCCTCAGGGGCTGGGGGCAGTGGGTTCACAGGGAGAGGGGGAAGTTCCCAAAGCATGCATGACCTAATGGCCCTGGTTTGCCATGTGTATCTCAGCTGGGATCTCAGTAACGGCACTGAGGCTGTGCTGCCTCAGTGAGATTCAACAAGAGAGCAGCCCCCCCCCCAAAAGGAAACACACAGGCATGTTACCAGTGGGAAAAAATCTGTGGGTGATGCAGAAAGAGAAAAGTCCCTGTTCTGCTAGATGTCACGGCCTGTGTGCTCTCCTCCAGTCGAAGGTGGCTGTACACAGTGCATAGGGCCAGAGACTTTCAACTGCATGAGCTTCCCACAAGACTGCCTTACCTGGTGGTCCTTCAGGAGCTGATAAGCCCTTTGGAAGAGGGATGGTCCTTCAGGAGATGATCAGCCCCTTGTCAGAGGGACTAACTGCATGCCAGGCTGATGCACAACCGTGCCACCAGTCAGAAACATCCCATAACAGAATCCCTGACAGTGAGCTCCAATAATTTATACCTCTGCAGAGCAGCTCCTCCTGCTCACATGCCACACTTAACAAAGCAGTAATTGCTGCCTGATTTCTGATTGCTCTCATTAACAAAAGCAATGGAACACGTCAGTTCTACAAACACAGCTTTGATGCAGAAAATGCTCTAGAAAGCACAGAAGGTGAGGGGTTTTTTTGTATATGTTGGTAGTGAGTACACTACTAAAGTATATCAGTGTGACCAAAATATTTATACCTCAGGTCGCAGTACTTGAGGCGCAGGGATTGAAAACAAAAGAGATTTTTGGGTGCATTTTTATAGCAGTACATGTTGAGCCAGCAGCTAACCAAGCAAAAATCTGTTTCTCTGGGATCTAAGGACAGTACAAAAAGCTGAGCTCAGCTGTCGTTCCTCCTCCTCTGCCTGGCAGTGTCCTGCCAAACCAAACCCTCTCATCCCAGCCTCTTGCTGCCTGCCTTTGGAGCAGTTTGCAGCAGTCCCAGGCCATGCTGCTGGCTGTGGGGCAGGAGCTCAGGGATGCACAGCAGCGATGCCTGCAGCCCAGGCAGCTGGCAGAGCTGCAGCCTGGAGCGTACAGGAGGGGGAGTGTTTGCTTCGATAGCTGCTTCCTCCCTGGGAAACCGGGGCTTGCTTCCCTATCTCCTGCAAGCCCTCCCACCCCCAGGATGCTCCAGCAGCATCTGACTGCACAAGGCTTTTTTTGGTCTCCCAGGAGGGCTTACTGACACTGAAACTGCCCACTTCAGCCAAATTTGCAGAAAACTTCCCCAAAGCGACCTGCTGCCTCGAGCAGACAAAGAATTACCAGCAGCACAGGACTCCTCTACATTACTCCTTACCATTGCAACCTGATTTGTGGCTGCCACTTTGATTTTTCAGCATTCGTGTGGACACTCCCTCTTCTGGTTATGGTATTGCAGGGGCTTCAAAGGGGCTTCCCATAAGTGAGGATTTACCTGTGGGAACATGCCGGTGATGTGACTGCCCATTCCTATTTTAAAATACATTCTGAGCATCAGCCAAGCCCCTGCAGATGTCTGCACATGTCCTTCTCTTCCCAGGAGCAGCAGTGGTATTTTCCAGAGGTGCTTTGGTCACAAAAGGGGAAGGGAAGCCTGGTCTAAGCACTTTTCCCTCATAAAAATGCCTGCCTTGGTTCAGTTATGTTTGGCCATCTCAAAGTTCCCAACTCCTCTGAAAAGTCCAGCTCAGACCTCTGCTGCAGTCACTGTGGTTATGACTCAAGGGCTAAACTTGTCAGGAAATCATGCATATCCAGCAAAATGGGTTTCTGCCTCTGGCCTCCTGATTGCTAGGTGGGATTCTTTTGTGTTTAGTAACATTAGTTTCTGAACAGAGACTTGGGAAACAGCTTCTTGCTGATCCACTCCAGAAACAAGAGATCTGGGGGCATTTATTTGAAGGCCCAAACATGCCTGATGGTACAGCCTGATGGTATTCCTGGTGGTAGATGCCTGGCAACCGTATTTCCGTGGCATGGTGAATTCCCATACTTCCAGCAGGTCTGTAGAAATAACATCTGAAGTGGGAAAATGGTCTGATTCAGACCTCTAAGCAGATAAAACTCAACATGGTGACTGCTTTACTTGCTCTTGGCTCAGAGTAAAGCTCCCCTGCAGAACAAACAGACCTATGTTTGCAGCCCTGAGCTATTTTAATTTCCTCAAAGTGACTTCAGAATACTGACAAGATGGACTCACAAGAAAGATTTTCTTTCATCTTCAGCTGATCACCAGTCCTCTTTATATCTGACTTGCAAAATGAAACATATATCCAAAAACTAAAAATAGTGTTTGGGTTGGTGTTTTGGAAGACGGGGTTTTGTGGTCCTAGGCTTCTTTGAACAGCTGGAAAGGAAATGTGGGCTCCACAGGGAGAACAGGATACTCAGGCAGCTTAAAAAACCCAGCACAAACCAGGATCAACTGTTTGTGAAAGCCAAGGATGCAGCACCTGGAATGAGGAGCTGACACTGGTCTTAGACACAGCATGTGATGGGAGGGTGGTGTTGTCGCCCAGCCCAGCTGAACTCTGCTAATTTGATTGCCACATTGTGGCAACTAAAATGGACTAAAACCTTTTAAAATCCAAGTTACAGAAGGTCTCTGAAGGATCTCAGACCTCACTTCTCTGTAAGTCTCCAAAATATCACTTTGTTGAAAACAGATAAAGAGCAATTGCAAGCTCAAGAAACTGAAAAGGTGTTTTTTCTGAAAGATGCATTTAAAGTTCCCCGTTCACCCCACAAAAGGTCAGAAGGCCTCCCTAGTAATCTAATAGCTCTGTGCACCTTCACCAAGGAAGTCAATATTTGTAGCCAGCCAAGGTGGTTCACAGTTAGTGACAGTAGAAGTCACTCCTTTGTACCACTCTGTGTAATTTGGATTTTAATGTAACTAATACCCTGCAGAAAACTGGTATAGGTCCCCAACAGGGTCCCTGACCCCACAAAGCTGACATTTAAACTTTCCTCCATACAGCCCTACGTTGAGAATTCAAGTGAAGAGGCTGAAAGGGTAAAAAACTCTAGAATACCAAGCCTCAGCAGAGTTGTCCCCTGTGTCTGCAGGCATGCCAGGGGCACCCATGAGCATTGGGGACCCACCCATGTCACCTCACAAAGGAGATGTCACACACAACATTCCACCCGACACAATGCCCAGGCGGTGCATGGAAGCAAGGGGTTGCCATAGGGGAAGTTGAGCAGCTGCCATGGAGGAGACAATGCAGCTTCCCGATCCTGGAGCAGAAGAAGACCATCCTGGAGTAGAAGATGACCATCCTGGAGTAGAGGAAGACCAGCTCCAGCCAAGCCTCCTGGAACCAGAGATCATGCCAAAAAGACCACAGCTCACGCCACCAAAGCCCAACAGAGGAGAGAGGATACTCAGCGAGCTGGGCTACAGGCTGGGTCAGACGCTAGGGGAGGGCAGCTTCTCCAAGGTGAAAGCAGCCACCTCCAACAGATACAAGGGGCCCCTGGCTGTCAAGGTGGTGGACAGACAGCGAGCATCCCGAGCTGTGGTGTTCAAGTTCCTGCCTCGGGAGCTCTCCATCGTGCGCAGGATCCAGCACCCCAACATCGTGCGCGTCTTCGAGCTCATCGAGGTCTGCAACAAGAAGCTCTACATCGTGATGGAGGCCATGGACACCACCCTGATGCAGATGCTGGAGAGCCTGGGAGAGCTGCCCTGTGCCCCCAGTGCCCGGGACATCTTCGTGCAGGTGGTGAGGGCCGTGTGCTACCTGCACGACCGCAACCTGGTGCACCGGGACCTCAAGTGTGAGAATGTGCTGCTCTCGGCCGACGGCCACCGCGCCAAGATCAGCGACTTCAGCTTCAGCAAGGAGCTCAAAGGGTACCCGGACCTGAGCACCACCTTCTGTGGGTCAGCGGCCTTCGCTTCCCCGGAGGTGCTCATGGGCATCCCCTACTACGCCAAGAAGTACGACATTTGGAGCTTGGGGGTGATGCTCTACATGATGGTGGTGGGCAACATTCCCTTTGATGACAGCAATGTCCTGAGCATGCCCCAGCTGCAGAAGAGGGGAGTGATGTACCCAGAGAGGGTGCTCCCACTGCCAGAGCCCTGCCAAGCCCTCATCACCCAGCTGCTGCAGTACACCCCGTCCTCCCGGCCCGGGGCAGATCGCCAAGAACTGCTGGCTGATTGGGGACATCTGAAGGAGACAGCCCTCCCTGAAGATTCTGGAAGGGCATTTTGGTGCAATACTGTCATGAAAAAGCATTTCTGTGGTTTGTTGATTGTCTTAAAGCTTAGGGGTGCCTGTGTGTGGAGATGAATGAATTTCAGGCACCAGCAAGGCCGTGTGCTCTCAGGGGTGGTCAGATCCCACAGCTGCAGTGGGAGCCTGCTGCAGGCTGGGTTTCGAGACACAACAGAGTTGCCAGGGCAGGGTGGTGAGGTGCAGCAGCACAGCCCATCATGGTGCCTGCTCCTTAGAAAACCAAAACTCAGGCACAGCCACCCCAGTCTGCTCCTCCCCACCCTCTGCTGCTGCTTGTACAGGAACTGTGGGAGGAGAGCTGTTCTCACAGGCATCTTGGCTTCTCCTCAGCCTTGTTCACCACCAAACTGTACTTGGTGGCAGGGGAGAATCAGTGGTCCTACAGATCACTGCTGCAGAGAAAATGCCACATTTTTTGTGTGTGCCACTATTTCGATCTCAGAGTGATACTCACAGCCCAAAGTCACACTCGGATTTTTGCAGGCAGCTGGACAGCATTACCCAGCCAAAAGTTTTGGTGTGGCTTTGAGATCCACGCCTTACATGGAGCATCTTTCAGATATTTATTCTCAGCAATATTTGAAATGTCTGCCAAAAGACACTTGGTGAGAAATGCCACTGGTATGGAGAACCTGAAAGGGAAAAGTGATAAAGGTATAAAAGAGAACTGTTTTTCTAACTCCTCTGACCAGCTTCAGTCTGGAAAATTACCAATTACTCTTAATGCAAGCCCCAAAATCTTTTGTGGGTCCTTATGGGCAAGTCCCATTTTAAAGGGTTAATTAAAGGTAGGAGCTGGCGTCTGAAATGTGCTTTCAGGAGACATTTCAACCCACTCTGAACAGCCTCCAGCTCCCACTGGAATTGAAGTCTAAGAGGAAATGTCCAGTTGGGTGGTTTGAGGATGATGGTGCCTCGTGAGCTGACACAGCACAGCCCCAGCAGCACAGCCCGTGGCCAGGCCGTGTCTGACATGAACAAACCACTGCACGTGGCTCTGCTGGAGGAGGTGGAAACACCTTTCCCAAAACAAACATTTTGGGTCTATTAAAAGCAGAAATTTAAGTAGAACAAGATGTGGCAGCAGAGCCAGCCCAAGGCTTTTCAGCTACATGCAGGCTTACTGGGAATTTTGCCACCCCCAGAATGAAGATTCATTTTGTTCTTCTCGCAGCTGCAAAATAGAACTTGCAGCAGCAAAGTCTGAAGTGGACAGAGTAACGGGATACAAAGGGTGTCCTGTGGCCATCCAGGGCTGTGGAAACAGGCTTGGGAAGGATCAAGAAGGGGATGGAAAGGAAGGGAAGAAGTCATAAGGATGTGGGAAGCAAGGAGGTGGACTTCAGGGTGGTGTAAGCAAGGCTCATTTCTTCATTTTCTACTCACCTTCCAGTCTCATCCCAATCCATGCCCCAGGACATCCAAGTACCTGTCCATCTCCATCAACTGCCTCCCTCCAGCCCTTGCTTGCATCCAGGTACCTCCCCATAACCTGGGAAGCACAAACGTGGTGCTGCTGTGTTGCCTCCCCTTTTGCTCTGTCTTAACCTTCTTTCCTTAAAGATACAGCTAACACAGTGGGAGTCCTAAAATCCAGGCCCTATTACTCTCCCCTCAGCACTACATTCTCCTAAACGGTTGCATCTGTTGAGGACACCAGCTGGGAGGGATGAGTAATGTTTTGTGAGGCTGTACCCCCTTGGGTGGCTTGGGAAAGCAGCTGGGGTTCAAGTGGGGAGAGGTTTGAACGAGCCACAGGAGGCTCCTCTGGCTGCCCGCAGCCCTTGCCCTCTGCAGGCAGATGGTGATCTCCCAGGGCCAGCACTAACGACCTCAGAGCAGTCCCCAGGCTGAGAAAATAGCCCATTACACGTCTAATTATGCAAATTAAAAATAAAAATCACAATTAAAGACCCCGAGCCAATTCTTATCTAATTTTCACCAGTGGGATGTCAGTTCTGAAGGAGGGCAGGGGCAGAGGCTTTGAGCAGGATGAGGCAGAGGCTCATGGCTCTGCCAGCACTCCTCCCCTCCAGAGGCCTCTGCATGTGCTAAGCCTGCTGCTTCCCTAAGCTCATCTCCTCCTCAGGAGGGTAGAAATTTTTGACCTTTAACCTTTTTAGCCTTCCTGGGAGGTGCAGAGTTGATGGAAGTGCCCCTTCCCTGACTGCTGGCAGATGAACCCCTCTATCCTGACCTCAAAGCCCTGTGTTTATGGGACAGCCCTTGGAATTAGAACAAGCGTGTTGGAGGCACAAACAGCCACACTGGGTTATCAATATCCTGATGAGTCCCACCAGACTCGTCCTGCAGTGTCACTCTGTCCTCCCCAGGCTGTACAGGCACAGCACAATCTGGAAGTGAAAGGTCCTGTGTCGTATCAGCACACAATAAACAACTTTCCGTGGGGGACCTGACCACCAAGCAATCTACACAAATAACTGTGTGCCAGTCAATCCTTCTCCGAGGACAAGAAAGCAAATGTCCAGGGCCTGTATGAGACACACAGCTGAGTGCTGTGCCAGCACCCGGCTCCTGTTGGCTCATTGCATGGTGTGAGCATTACCCCATCCACAGCCCTCTTGCTGCCTGTCATGGTGCCCTGTGTCACCGGCAGGCTCACTGGAAGGTCCTTCAGATTTTTAGATGTGTGTCTTGAAATCAGTTAGAGGGACTCTTGGAAGGACATTCAGCTGAGTAGAGTGTTTAGTGTTTTCTTGAGATCATCTTGAAGCAATTTTGCCCCATTTAATCTTAAAAGAGCATTATAAATTTCAAAGATGTCTTCCAGACCTTTAGTATAGCTCTCCTCCCTCTGCTCTTTTGTCCATATTCTGCATCACTTTGCCTGAAATACAGCCTTTATTTCAGGCAAGTGAAAGGAAGGGAGGTAATTCACTGCACACCGACATTAAAGCTCCCTTTTCAGCTCAGCAAAATTTGCTTTCAAGATTTTAGGCCATGGCTGATGTGTCTGATAAGCTTCAGGACTCAGCCACTTAAAAGTCTACACATTACCAAACTCTGGAGATAAGTACATTCATGACTTGTGGGAAAGCACTGCCGGGTAATCAAACACCTCACGTACTCCTGCACTAACCCAGGGCTGGCTCTCCCAGGGCTCTCTCTCCATCTCTCCTGCAGCCAAGCCAGGCTCCCACTGACCTGCTCCAATTACCCCGGGCCCAGGCAGCAGCAGCAGGTCAGGCAAGAGCTGTACCTGCCTGACCCGACCTCGCTGCAGAGGCAAAGTTTCCAACAGGCAATTGAGCCAACTCAGCCCTGCTTGAATACATTAACCTTTCTGTAATTGCAGCCTTCAGTGCAAGCAGCCTTTTCTCCAGTGACCTGGAATTCTCCTGGCTCTTTTCTGGACCTTGCTGCACCAATTATGGGTCTCCATGACTTTGTGTCAATCCTTCTTCAGCTGAAAATCTCCTCATCCTCTCTTTTCATCACCTCTGCAGGTCTCTTCACTTGGTTATCTGCCAGAAGAGATATGGAGGGAGAATGGGGGCACACATTTTCCTGTCTTGAGCCTTTTGGTTATATTGAGCACAATAAAAAAAGCTAAAAAGAGGTTCTCACCACAGAACAGGATCCAGGGGGTCTTTGCGCACATAACTTTCCTTGGAAACAAGAAGCTTTCTATAAATAATATTCTGATTTTCACAGCACCTAGCAAACATTAATCCTTGCTCTTGCACCAAGTGGTAAATATTATTCTTCCTGTGTTACAGTGCACAGGCTAAGGGGCTTACCTCAGGCCAAAGGGATTTCATTTTACATTACAGTTCAAAGCTTCCCTGGCAGCTCGTCCTCTGGCCAGATCATGACTCTGTCTTCAAGCAATAATAAATTCAACAATATTTGACGGTCTGGAAAGACGTATGATTTTCCTCTCCAAAACTGCTTCCAGATCAACTTCATTTTACCCTGTAAATGAATGAAAGGAAGTAGACTACAAACACAGATGGGTGGAGCTTCTTTTCCACATTCTGAATGAGGGATCCAAATTTCCTGACTGCATTTAGCAGCCCTTTTCAAGAGCCAGGGTGGCACTCACCAGGATGTGACACAGGCTGCCCTCAGCTGGGGCATCTCAGTCCTTGGAGGTTTCCAAGGGCCAACAGGACAAAGTCCCTGGTCTGATCTCAGAGCTGGCCCTGCCTTGAGCAGCACGTTGGGCAGGAGATCTCCATCCAGCCTTCCCTCCTGCATGAATTACCCTGTGATCCCACAAACACACAATTTTTTGTGCTACAAGGTGACAACTATTCTTCGTTTCAGAGAGACACAGACTTCTCCATGAGTTTGACTGCAAGGGTGAGAAATAGCTGTATTTTCTAGACCCATTAAAAAGTGGGACAGCAAGCAGTGCGCCTCCGTGTGCTAATTACATTTTGGATATTACTGTTCTTACAGGAGGCAACACGACATAGGGACCTGAGCGTGGCTGTTGGGTATTTGTCTTTGAAGTTAGAGAGCCACACAAAGGTGGGTGGGGTGTCTGTGCTCCTTCATTCCTTCTCACGTTATTATCAGCCGCAGCAGCAACCAGCAGATTCCCTGAAAGACATTTGTGGTGTTATTTCCTCCTCTCAGCTGGCAGATGTTCATTACTTCAGCTAGCACCTAAATGTCACAGGAGCCCTATTGGGCCAGATCCTGCGTACAAGTGTCTTTTTTTTACTGATCATCTCTTCCTCAGAAGATCTCACTTCACAAATGAGAAGCACCTTGGTCTCAGGAGGGAACCTTCTCTTGGACTGTGCGATCTGTAGGTGTCCTCACAAAGAGCAGAGAGTGAGACACCACAGGGCTGTTTGCCTCATGCATTACCGAGAATCAGAGAAGCGTTTCTGAGCAGCACAGCTCGGTGTGCTTTACAATACAAGTGATTCTTGAGGGGGAAAAGGAAAAAAAATAAAAGGAAACTAATTAAATGCCTCTTAGCAGACCCATTTAACACCAACAATGTGACAAGGTCAATGGCCACAGCGTCAGCAGAGTCACCTGGCCCGCAACAGGGTCACAGACCACCTTGTACCCTCGCAGGAATATATTTCCAGAGAAGCCAGATCTCACCAAATGCTGAGAACTCTCAAGTCCCACTAAACTATTTTAAAATAAATAGTAGCTGAGGAGACTGAGCACCTCCAGACAAGCCCTTCAGAAATCCCTGACCATTCCTCCTCCATATGGTCACTTTCCTTTTTCTCCATGTACTGTAGCAACCCACTGGAATTGTAACTGGCAGCATCATTTCATCAGAATACTCTGCCCAGCACTGTCATGTCAGTACATTCTCTAGAGAAACGTGCCATTTCCACTAAAACCTTAATCAAAAATACATATGGAGCACGCATTGCAGCTGGCTTGGCTTAGTGCTACCTCAGACCTTGGCATGCCCAGCCTGAAGGCTGGTAAGATGTTGGAGTTCCTCCACAAGTACATGGCAGGATTTGGTGGGTGGAGGCAAACTGGAGTTTGCCAAGAGGAGAGGCAGGATTTGTGCAGCACATGGGCTGCTACCTCCTCCTGGCAGAGCAACAAACCAGCCCAGGGGACACCAACACACCAGACAACATTCTCATTAATTACAAGCAAAAAAACCCCAAAATACACATTATTGTCTCAAAAATAATGATAATCCTTGGCTTCTTGTTTGCATGTTCATTAGCATGTTAATAGGATACTTATTATGGAAGAGCTAAACCACACAGTCATGCACATATGCACCCAGTCATTTATTACAACAACAGCTTCCCTTCTATTCAACATATTTCTCCCCATCCAGAAAATGGTTCAAGCTGCACCATCCGGGGCAAGCTGTAATTGACAAATAAATCTTGAGGAAAGCAATTTCAGTTTCTCTGCATCACACAGCTAATTATCTCTTCCAATATCAAGAGCTCTATTTATTTATTAGTGATGGAGCTAGGGAATTGCTGGAAGAAGGACCCACGGGAGGGTTGCACCTACTAGCAAGCTTCACATAAAAACACAACAACCTTTAAATAAACACACACGTTTGGATAAATAGGGGGAGAAATGTCAAAAGTGAGTCCCAGCAAGCAACAGATCCACAAACCACCAGAAAGAAAACTACTACTGGTGAAGGAAGCACCCAGGGGTGGCTCAGACCCAGGCAGGGACAGAGCTCCTAAGCCCAAGAAGGGAGGATGGGGAATGATGGGCAGCTGGTGGGATAGCAGTGGTGGCACAGGGGGATGCAGGGCTCAGCCAGCCCGGGGAAGCACCACAGTCACTTCAGTACTTCTTGAGCTGATCACACAACAGTTTCTGACTCAGCAGCACGGTTAACTATGAAGGTGTGAGTGCAAGACATTACTCAGGACAGGTAACCATCTAGGAGAAAACTACAGTGGAGACTGTAGCCTTTCCTGCAGCCATCATCTCCTGCATCTCATCTTCATGGCAGGAAAAGCACAGCCAGTTTTCTGTCTTTTGTTAGACTATTTCAGGCAGCGCCTGGTGGGAGAGAGTCATGGAGTGAACTGTGCTGGTGGTTTTGGGACAGAGCACCAGTCTGTCAGCAAATTAAATCTTTTGCAAATGCTATTCTCAACACATCATGCAGGATCTAAACTTCAGACCAACAGCTCAGCACAAACTTAATTTCATTACGAAACTGGAGCCTTTCATATTTTGGCTGCAACACTCCTAAAGCATTTGTGTTTTTTATTGCACCTCCCTCCATTTCTTTGGTTTTACTCCACCCCTGAATTTTCTGCACGCCTCAGATTTTTATGTGGGGGAGGAATAGTTGCACTGCAGATGCTTCTCTTACGAAGCTCCACAGCCCAACAGCAGTCAGGGAGGACACAAAAATGGGCATCAGCTGGTGACCTGCCTGACAGCAGGGGAGCAGCAGAGGTCTGGGTGAGCAGGCTGGTGGGAGAGTGGAATATTCCATTGAACAAAAAGCATCAGAGAAGACTTTGGCACGTAGGGTCAGGACTTCAACTGAGTGTATGTGTTAAAACGCTGATGACCTCAGTTATGAGCTCTGCTGGAAGTCCAAACATTGCCAGTCTCCAGAACAAATGGTCAGAAAAAACAAACCACTATGTTGAGCAGTGGTCAGAATCATCACCCACAGAAAGATCATCACAACGCATCACTTAGGTGAGCCTATATTTGCAAGACCTTCCCCTAAATCTATTGGCACAAAAATTTTAACTAAATATGCCTGCAGGTCTGCAATTCATGCCAGAACAGGACTGTATCTATAGCTAATTCCAGTACCAGAGAAATAGAGAAATCAGCACACAGAAGGGGAGTTTTTGTAGTGGTGACATTTTTCCAGTAGTAGACAGACTCTGGTCACTTGTATGTATTTAGCATCCATCAAATAAAAAGGACTGTTGATGGCTAACAAAACACACACAGTCTCACTCTGGGCACTCCAAACATTTCCACATCTTGTCATTACCCATGACTTTTATTACCTCTGCCACCAGAAATGGAATCCACTACTGCAGCATAAGCAGCCTGCAGCAAATCTCCTCTTACCATGAAAAACACCACTTCCACTAATTAAACTACCAACTTCTCAAGAGGGACCTGCCCTCACCAAGCGCTCCTGGAGCACTCGCTGACCTCAGGCCTTCTGCTTCAGGGAGGATACACAGAGCACCAAACCCTGGCATGGTGGCTGTCCCTGGTTGCCCATGCACTGAGGATGGAAGGTCAGGATTGCACCTTGCGGTGCCACAAGTAGACTAATGGGAAAGGAATCTCCAGGCGTGGCCGGGAGAGGACTGCTGCGGGCCAGGATGGGCTGTTGTGGTGAAGATTTCAGCAATAGGTGTCCTGTAAGACAGCTTTCCCAGCAGTTTATGAAAAATGCCCTACAAAGACAAACCTGCATCAACCCACGGCACCAGGGAGCAAACTACGAGGTTCATGGAGTGTGGGAGACTGCTCTTCATGGTACAGGCTGGTGATCAGTTCAGCTGCTGCTGCTGGGGAGGCTGGAAACGTGGCTGCCTCGAGCTCCTAAGAAGAGGAAGGGTCATAAGGAAAAGGCCTGGAGACCCACGGAAGGCTGAAGAACATACACACACAGAAAAAGAGCACATTGTGTCCAAAGAAAGTTCAACAACTTTCCCAGCTTGTTGGATTGTGGGAACTTTGCTTTTCCAGGGAATAACTATGCTATTTTCAGCATTTTTATTATTCAATTTGTCACAGGCTGTCTCAGGAGACTATCAACAATCAGTTTCAAGCAGCATCTGACCACAAACACTTCTCCACATGTGATTTAGAACATCTGGAACGAGGGAGTCAGCTTTCAAAGCATGCCAGCACTGCGCTGCCTCCCCACATTTGTTCTCCTTCCTCCCATCCTCACACCACTGTCAGGCTGTGTGTAGCAAGCGGGCTGGAGGAGCCAAGTTTGGAGCCCTGACAGTGCAACACTGCTCGTGTTTGCCGTGAGCACGTGGGGAGAGCGGGCACCGCCTGCTTTGAAGGAGGGCACAGTCAGGGACTGCTGGTGGCACATTCCCCGCATCGCTGAGCTGCAGTGATTTAAACTCACATTCCCTAGGGACAGGAGATGTGATCCTTGGCCTGGAGGCGGGCCAGCCTGAGGACTCGTGCCAAAGCTTGCACACTGGATGTTGCGTCCACGGAGCCGAAAAGGAGGCGCGTGCTTCGCTCCGTGCCAGGCGTACGCACCAGCGCTCTGATTAGAGCAATAATTTCCTCGGAAACCCAGGGCAACCTTCCCACCAGAGCTATCTGGCAGGTAAATTGTAAATTAGCAAAGCAGTTCTTCAGCAAGCCTGGGGAGGGAATGGGAACATATGAAAAAGGAATCCAGGCAAATAGCAGAGGAAATGACATTATGATCCCAGCTGGAAGCTCTGTAATGAACTGCTTGGTGTCTGCACAGAAAACCTACATGAGAATGGGGAGAGGTCCTGGCCCCCACAAAGCCGATGAGAATTTTGTCATCATCTGGGAGGGGAAAGGTTTCGTACAGTCGTTAATTTCGTGTTCATCCCTAATTTCCCTGAGTGACCCACGCGGATGTGGCGCAATGACACAGCAGGCTGCATTCACAGCGCCTGCTGCCTTGCACGTCTGGCTTCCCTGTGTGGCTGCCAAGTGCTGGGCTCATTAGCACATGTGCCGAGCTGCTCCCATCACTCCCAGCCCAGTGCTGTTCGAGCCCGGGTCTGGTTTGTAACAAAGTCAGCACCAGGGCACAGAGAGACTTTGAAACGCGCTTTGAGGTGGTGACATTGCAGCAGGATCTATATCCACCGCTTCCTCTCCTTTCTGGGGAAAAAATCCGGGATGCGTGTCTCTCTTAAGTTAGAAAAGCTGTGATTTTGACACGCAGTGTCTTCTAAGAGAGTTTATGAAGTCCCTGACACCTGCCGTGACTGCAGAAAACACAACTGCTATCCCAGTGCGTGGCTGTGCATCCTGCCCAAGCCAGAGGCACAGATCCCCATGTCCCCTCCCCTGTCCCACCCTGCGGGGCTGCACAGGCACCTGTGTTCCCCAGGGAGCTCCTGTCACAGGGTGACTTTTCAGCCCTTGCAGCCCAAGTTCCTGGCTCACTGAAAGGTCCAGGAAGGACCAGACCACAGTGTTGCAGTGACAGGGAGCGTGGCAGTTCAGCTTATGCTGAAATGTGAAACTGCAGCCTCGGTCTTACTTTTCCAGCCATTTCTAGGAAAGAAATAGCTATAAATACAACTCTTATTTCTAGTTGCTAGGATCCATTTTGTTTCTTCTTTTTTCCAAGACTGAGAATGGTTTTTCAACTCCATTAGTAGATCACATCTGGTTTTGCTTCACCCCGGCTGGATGTAGCCCCCACCCATGGCATCCCAGGGTCTGGCAGCGGGGAAGGATGTTCTGCTTTCTTTGAAAAGGTTTTCCTCACCCTCTCTGTACAGAAAAACCTGAAGATGGTCACACTGGACAGGGCTCTGAGCAATCTCATGTAGTTCAAGTCCTGCTCATCAAAGCAGGGATTGGACTAGAGATCTTTAATGGTCCTTTCAACTCAGACTGTTCCATGATTCTGTGGGATTGAAACTTGAAGCATGAAATGGCTCAGAGTCCCCATTTTCCACTTTGTTCTCTTGTTGGTTTTTTTGTTTTACCCCGAGAAATCCTGCCTCCTTCACCAGTAGGAAGAAAATCACCCAGGTAGGATCAAACCCCATATCCCTGGAGCCAATCATGTGCAGAACAGCAGGTCATATCAACACAACAGTTTCTAAATAGTGTTCAAATACAGGGTCAAGGAGAACATATCTGTGCCAGAAATGGTCTGAATATGAGCTGGAAACATTCATACACTTATGTTGATATAGGTTTGCTGTTTGTTTAGAACAAATGTCCTTTTTCTTTATCAGAAATAGCTGGATTTTCTTTGATTTTTTTTTTTTTAATATTATCCCCAGAACAGTTCATGGAAACTCAGGAACCTGCCATCACAAGCCCCATATGATATTAAGAAGTTTGTGATGTAATGAAAATTTAGGATCTTCCACTGCAAGCTCAGCCATAACTTTTGGACTTTAATTTTTAATAACAATCAATTGCTTATGGGGAATTCAACCAGACAGAACATTGCTTTGAACACCTCCAATCTGAGTCTTCATGTTTAAACTTATGCCAACATCCCTTCCCACAGCTATACAGCATACTAGCAAGTAAAGAGATACCTGAGTGTATTCACAGCTATTTAATGCTCCTTTGCATCAGTTAAAAATGAGTTCCCTCCTTCTGGCATCACAGTTTGAAACTGCCTATTTGATATTCTGATGGATTCATTTTTTCCGGCTATGAGAAGCACACACAGCAACCTTGAAGGCTTCGTGCGGTGAATCAAACCAGCAGAGACTCATCACAACATCCCTTCAAGGAGATCTCTAACAGGAAGAGACAGAGCACACAGAAACAGCAGCTTTTCATGTTTCAGGCTTCAGGTTTGCTTTTTGTCAAGAGTTTTGGGAAACACTGGTGATACCGTGCAGCTAACAAGGTAACTCGAAAGGGAACAAAGCATCTTTCATTAAAAACAGCTCTTGGTTAGAAAGGAAATAAAACATTTCCTGTATGTTCAGCTGCAACCAAGGTGCCAAGATGCAGCGGTAGATAATGGAAAAACCTAAAAGAATACATTGTTGCTGTATCCTGGAGATATTTGCCTCCCTTCATCACCGCAGGAGGAAATCAGAACGTGATGTGGGCCAAAGCAGGAAACATCATCCACCATCTCTAAGACCACCCACTATCAAGACACTGGTGGGGAAGGAATTCATAACGTGCAGAAGGGACATTGCCAGGCCAGTAAAAATCCCCATTCATTGTGGCCAAACCCACCATGTCCCACTTTCTGAGAACAGCCTAAAGACATTCCATGTTTCAGAGAGTAAAGGTGAAAGTGGGCAGCGAAATCCCAGGCTCCTACAGAAGGATTCCCTGGAGATCCCCAGCATTTTGCCATGTTTCCAGGGAAGAAGATTCCCTGGCCACAAAAATATTTAGTTGTTTAGTTTTTTGGGGTTTTTTAATAATTGGAGACGATAAACAGTAAAACGTGGCACAGCAAAGAGATCCTTACCTTGGGCGAAGTGTGGGGTGCAGCCCTGAAAAACAAGGGAATTATTAAGAAAAGAGATTCAGATTCCTTGAGTTTTCATTCACATATAAAGCCTTTTGTGCCTCATACTTCATAATTTTGCCGAGTCAGTTCACTGCTAGATGTCAATTGTTTAAAGATATAGAATGAAGGAGAGAGCTGATCTGTTTCTTAATAGTTTTAGAATTCAATTTCATCAATTGTTTATAATCAAAGCTAACTCCATGGTCTCAGACTGTCTTAACTCTCATTTTGAGTTAAAGTCTGAAAACTCAATTCATCCATGGGTGGAAGGGAACAGGAGCAGAACTGATTCTAGCTGATAATGAGATTAAGTTGAGATCAGAATCCCAATTCTTTAAATAGCACTAGTTTACTGTAGAGAAATGCAGCCAGACATAAAACAGCAATGCATTTACTTAAAACCAACAAATTCATAGGAGTACTTTTTTCCCCTCTTTGCATTCCAGCTAAGTTTTCGAGTCTTCCTGATGCAAATCTGCCCCAACCTATGTAAACCCACATTTCCACAACAATCACTAACAGCAACTGTAAATTCACCACAATCCTCTTTCCACTCTGCTTCAGAAGCACAAGGAAAGGGAGAGCTCTGGGGCTGCTGAGGGAGAGCTGTGGGCAGAGTCACACTGTGAGACAGAACGTGGCAGTCCTGGGCAGTGTCTGTACGGTCTGTGCTTAAAGCAGCCACTGCTCACACCTACTGCTCAGTATTTCAGCAGAAGCAAGTTCTGCTCTGCCAATTAACTTTTTTTTCCATGCACTAAACCTCTCTTTACCTTCAAGTCCAGGAGGAAACACTCCAGTGAGTCAGAACGTGGAAAGTCTCACTGTAAGTGGGACTGACACGTGAATGGTGTTCTCTTTGAGGAGGATGCCACTGCCTCAATTAAGTCTCCTGAAACTCCTGATGAGATCCCACAACTGCAGACAGAGAGGTCTGCAGTGCAAATCCCCAAATCCTGTGCTGGAATGGCTGCAAGATCACACTACATGACAACAACCTTTAGCTACATTTCAACTGGAAAGTCGTGGGACAGTGACATACAAAGCACATACTTTAAACCACTTGATAAAAAGCAGTATCCAGAAAATTTTGATCACTTTGGGGGGTTTTACAAAAATTGGCACACAATTATCCCTCCCACTTAGAGTCATATGTTTGTGTAAGCTAAAAAACTCTACAATAATGAGAGAAGTGAGAGAGGAGGAGAGTCAGAACTCATTTGCTGGTCATACTAGAGACTCCCTCAAATTCACACTGCTCTATATTGGTGTGAGTTGTCATCATCCCCAGAGCCCCCTCCAGTTCAGTCTTTGACACATGTTTGTTGGGAAGTTCTAATGCCCAAAGCAGCACAGGTGTGTGCATCTCCCATCACACTACAGAGCAATCCTTTAAAAATAACCACAACCATTTCCTATAGAATATGGAAAATATGTTGTTCTTCAAGATTAAGGATCTAAAAGCTTAAGAATTTAACAGTGACATTTACACAGACTGGGGAAAATTTTCTCATTCCACATAAAAAAACTGAATTCAGTCTTCCTCTTTTCCCCCCGGAAATATATAGAAAAAGGCTTACATTTTGGCAAAGAAAAGAAACACAAATTAAAATTGATTTTCCTGGTTTTACATTTTAGTTTCTTTTCTTCCATAAATTGTAGGCTGAACAAAAATATTAAAAAAAAAAATCAGGATAGAATTGTTAAGCACAAAAGGAGAGAAACAGAACACAAGACATAACACGTGGAATATGATAGGTTTGGGACGTAAAGCCACTTTTAAAAATCAGGTTTAACTGGCTATAAGACTGTTCTCAGGCAATTGGTCTAAAACCTAATGTTAGAAAAGTTGAGTTTGTAGAATTTCCAGCAAAAATTATTATGAGGAAAGGACTGAAAAGTGTTACTGTGGATCACTGAGGATACCTCTAAAGAAATCACATACAAAATAAAAAATTCTTCAAGTCACACATCAGTGTTGTGTCTAATTAATCTAAAAACCAGTCACCTGGTCTTTTTGCAGTAAGAAAGATACAGATATAGAGAAAATATAGGTCTAGGAACAGAATTTTATTCGATTCTAGAAAGCATCATGCATCAAAATTTTTTCTTAATGATCCTTGCCCAGCTTTGAGATGAAAGAACAGCATTTACAAAGTCAAAGGATGCAAAAGTAAGGTTAGCACCATAGGAGGAATACTCTTCTTTTTACAACTCCATTTGATAGACAGTTATGAAAGAAAACAGAAGAAGAAGAAAAAAAAAAAGCTAGGTGGTTATGCGACCTTGCATTTTTATTTTCAACATCCAAGATACTTAAATCTAAACATCAAGATACCATGGCTCTCCTAGTAATATCTAATAAATCATGTTCAGCAAAACTTGCTCTGTACACTGAGAAGCATTTAAGAATCAAAAGATAATTGTCACAAAGTACCACCTAATGTGCAAGATAGAAACTGTAGAAGTCCAAAAAAAGAAAGGAAACCAAGGTGAGAGTTTGTCCCTCTTCTAGTCTTTTGCAGGTATGGCTACTATGACTTGCTGCAAAGGTCAAAAAAATAGAGGGCATGTGTGCTGGAGCTGGCTGGGATGGGACAAATATCCTAATATTATCCTGTAATACCCTAGTTTCATGGGCCAAATATCCAGATGTTCTTAATCCAAACTATGTCATTTCTTACCTGCAAGCAACTACAGAATTACATCAGATTTCAAATGTTTGTTTTCCTTATTTTTTTATTAATTTACAAAATCTTCTCCATGTGGTTCATACTGTAAGGCTTCCAAGAGAGTCAAGTTTTATGAACTCTCCAATCTTCCCCAAGCAAAAATTCTAATACAGGATTTAGGAGTTTTAAATGCCACATTGTCATTATTATGTGCTGTCTTCTTAAGGCAATGGAATAATTCCTTTCAAGTACCATAATTTCGCATCACAAATCGATTCTAAAATTTCCTTCGCAAGCATCTAAAATTACAATACATGTAAAATTATTTAAATTCCATTAAACTATTAACCTGACTCATTTATTAGAAGAAGGGTTTGAAGCACAATTATGAGGAAGAGGCAGCTTTTTGTCAGTTTGGGAAATACATCTTTTGATTACTCCCACCTTTCAAGGTCACATGTACGGACTTTTAACAGCAACACTGAAGCAGCCTGTTAAAAATAATTGCTTTGTATCCAAATAGAAAAACCATTTAATCCCAAAGCAGAGCGTGGTGTAACCTAAACCACCTGTATTTTCCAGACTGATAACCATTAGCACTTGAACACCTATTGCATCAACACTGTTTAAACATCAAACTACCCAGAGGAACCTTCACAGCCGTGAGCTCTGCATCACATCACCACCGGGAGAGGAAGGAGACTCTGAACTTTTCTTTCTCTTTCTTTTATTTATGCTTGGGCTTCCAGCACTGCACATCAGATAGCCAGGGCCTTACTCTGTCCTGTATCAGACTGCAAAGATACAACGCGCTCTCTCTGCTGTCCTCGCATCGACAAATCACAGTCACGTCCCACAAACCCTTCACGTGAGCGGTTCCTTCCTTCTGGAAAAGCATCTCTCCTCTCAAGGATTTCAGATAATGCTTCTGGCTTACAAAAGATTAAGTGCAATCAGTTACACTGAGGGTTTATAATGCGGCCCTTGATTGTATTTTCTGTGCACGCATTTTACATCAGGCACACGAGTTATATAAAATAGTTTGGAGTACAAAAATATGGTTATAACATAGCAGTACCAAACAGCACAGAATTAGAACAGTTTTATTACCATAATACCAATTTATATACAGACCCTCAAATTAAGGATTTTTTTTCTTTTTTTAATTCTAAGTATTCTTCCCAAATTGGCAACTGTAGTGTACACTCTAAAAACTGCAAATTAACAACACAGATCTATTTTAACCCCTACATTGTCTATGCAGTCTGCACCAATCCTCTCTCTTCCACACAAAAGTGTATTATAAATAATCTCACAAAATGTCACGTATGCTTTATTGCACATTGTACATGCCAATATTTAAAAGAAAGGCTCAAACCTTTCACTTGTTATCTAACTGTTTAAATAACTAGCATTTACTTGTGTTATGAATACTATTGCATTTTTCAGGCTCTAATCTTAACTCATAATTTAAAAGAAGAATAGCAGAACAGAAAATATGCCTTGAACTTTATAGCTTCTGTGAAAAAAAAAAGGAAAAAGCTTCTTTAATCCTGCTGATCTCTACTTTATAAAGTCATTAAAAACATCTGACCTAATTAAAAATGCTGTTTCGAAATTTCCGCATGTTTTACTACAAAATTATGCATGTAGCTGCTTGTGCAATCATCTATTCCTTCTAGTTTGCAGAATTAGATGTGTCTGTGCTGTGCTGACGGGAGGGTTGAGTTACATAGGTCCTAGTGTGAGCTACAGGAGTTGTTTTATCAGCCTCTGCTGTGCTGGTCTGCACAGGGGTGGGACATGAGGAGCCTGCCAGACACCCGGACAGCTTGGGATAAAAGGACACTGGGCACAAATGGCCACCCAGCACCAAGGCCATGAATAATTCCTGTTAAGCAGATCTTTATACACTAAGGAATATGAGTAAATTATCATTAATATGTGGGTTTATGATAATGCTGCACTAAAATACGGCTGCTAAACAAAGAGAATGATTGGTTGTCTGACGGATATGTGCCAGCTGGTAAAAAATGCCTCACTGGATAAAAATCTGCGTTTTGAGGGTTAAAACTCTGGCATGAGCAAAAAAGATTTCAAAGTCGATCAATCAAATGTTTTGCCAAGGGTTTCTAAAGCTATTAGCCATCAACAGCTCCAGAAAGGGATAAAAATAGCAAAACCAAACCACTAAAATTGCACTATTACAAAGAAACAAGTCCATGAAAGGGAGAGTCACCAGCTGCAGTTAAGGGACAGCCACTTCGAGAAGCCGATTGTTTTTTCGCTTGCAAGTTGGGATGTTGCCGTTTTTCTGGCTGCCTTGTATGAACTTCACACACACTTTGTCTTGTTTGAACTGGACCAGGAACCTAAGAGAGGGAATAGTAAAAATTTTAGTTCAGTGTGGAGAGGAAAAACAAACAAACAAAAAAAGACACGTGAGAAGCAGAAGTCTTTTCCTGTTGGTTCTAAGCATCACTCCAAAAGATGCTATTTTCAGCTCTGTATTAATAATAAAGAGTTGGGGAATCAATAAAAAAAGCCATAGCTTATGGTATGGCTAGAAACTCCTTCTGGCTGTATCTCTGAATTATTGCTTTTTGCCTATAACTGTGGACATTTTACAAGTTAGTTTGCTACTCCTTTAGAAAAAAAGCAATTTGAAACAGAATTACTGATGTACCAGAAATGCAGCAAAGACTGTTTCCAGCTACTTCACTGTCCACCAAAGGGACTTCTCTGTTTTCATGGAAGCTCAATACTTCTGTAGCAACGTCAGGAGTTCTCTTCTTCTCATTTATGCTTAATTTAGTACATCTGGTATTTTAGCAGCTCTCAAATGTCTAATCCTTAGTTAGCCTTTATAGCCCCCTGCTCAGCAACTGGGAGAATTCACTTCCTGCCCAGCAATCTCCAAATTTAGACATTTTCTACAGTTCAGGGTAAATTAATCTGGATTAGACTCTTCACTTTTTACCGGAAGGGAAACTTCACTGAATGTGGAGAATTGCCTTTAAAAAAAAAAAAACAAACCATAACAAAAAACCAACATGCTCCTGTGGAGCCTCAAACCTCTCACGGATCTGGATAGCGAGATTAAAAGCAATAAGCAAGGTAGTGCTGCCTCTTGGCTCACATGCAGTGCTTGCTGACCTAAAAAGTCCTTTGTAATACAGCCCATTTTCCCTTTTAGCATCCTTAAAAAGTCCTCCAGCAGAGGCCAAAAACTTCAAAGAATTTGCTCTGCAGCCGGAAACCACAAATCAAGCTGACGGCAGAGCTCAGGGGAGGAAGTGGCCTCTGCTGAGCTGAGCTGCCCTCGGTCCTGCTTCCCTGCTGCACAGCCCAGGCACTCAGAGCCTGCTCAGCACTTCCAGCCATGCAAGCACCCCAAAAATGTGCTCAGCTCTTACAGCCCTTGTCTCATCACCAACGCTGCATTTTCCTACACACACTGTTTCCAATGTGATGCATGTGAATGGTGTGTCTCTTCCTAAACACAGCCCTGCATCAACAGCATTCTTAGATCAGCCCTCTTCCCAAAAACCAGAGTAGTCTCCTAGAAATCCCTAGGAGAAACTAGAGATTTCTCCTCAATCCCTAGTTGTGCTTGTGTCTGAACTCTAACAGGGAGAGGACTCCTGTTTCACCATCAGCAGAGACGGGACTGCGAACAGCTTAAAATGATTTATTCTGGGTAAACTCAATAGCAATACACACGCGAATGTTTTTAATCTGCAGGAGAAGAAACAAAAGCCACATCCCAAAAAGCAAGGCTCCCTGAAAGCAGAGTGTTTTCCAGACCTAAGGCAAGCAGGCAGTCCAGACTAGTGCAATGCATGCTTAAACTCTGCTTTAGTAGTTTATTCCTTTGTAGTCCCCCTTAAACTAGGGGGATAGGCACACTTTTAGAGACTAAAAAACACACACTCTTGAGCAAATTAAATGACATCTGGTAACAGAACAAAGGAAAATGGCAGATTTTATTCTCAAGGAAAGAGCAAAATCAGCCTTTTAATAAAATCTGAAATCTGAACAGATACAAACTACTCACTACTACCATGACTCTAGAACACACGCAGTATGGTGCAGCCAGATAAAAAGGTCCCATTTTTGCCTACAGGAAATTTACTTCACTGCTGTTAAAGGGTTCCAAATTTTCTTCATTATTCAAAGTGAATAAACCCCTAAAATCAACATTACTGAAAAGAGGGGCCACATCACAGAACAGAAGTGGCGCATGACAATGGTGGACTAAGTGGGAGACTTCTACTCAGCAAACTTTAGGAGTTCACACACACTCACAAACACCTTTATTCCATAGCTAAAAACCCAACAAGGGCAGTCCTTATTTAAGGCCAAAATATGAAACTGTACTAAGCAGAAAGAAATACTATTTTGAGATGCAAACTTTTCATCAAACAAAGCTTTTTAACAACCAAAAAAACCCAAACAAAACTTTATAAATCTACACTGGATTGGAAAGAGACTTTGTATTCTTTTGGGATTGTTTTCAGAAGAACTTGGCACGTAGTGTCCACTCTAATCTATAAATATCTCATAGTAATCTGTGAACTTTTCAGTCACATGCAAAATTGTTCTCTCAAATGTACTAACTCTTGATTATTTCTACAGCAGCAATTCTGCTTCACAGCCCTACTTGAAACTACTTTAACAAAAGCACATTTTCTGTATTGACGCAGGGATGCAAAAGCCAAAATGAACACTATAAATGAGGGCACACTGAAAACTGGCTTCTTCTTTACAAGTATTCTGTCAAGATAAAAGAAGTATTAGCTGCACAACAGTGTTTTGTTATTCTGACACTCGATTGCTTGACGTTTTAGCATGCTGCATTGAAGCAAATGGACTCTTAAGCAAACGAACATACTCATCAGATATCTCAATGTTGAGCTTCTGTTTGGTTTGGCTGAGAGTAGTGCGGTAAAGTTTAGTGGCCATTTCAATAAGGTGATCGCTGCTGAGCAGGAAATCTCCTTTACTGGCAGCTTCTGAGCCCTGAAATAGGAAGGAAAGCAGTTAGGACTACCAAAACCTTAGGTATGATTAAATGGCAGCCAAGCAGGAGGGTTTACAAGGAGTCTTCTCGTCCCAGTTCAAGGAAACAAAAATCTTCTGTCTTTTACATTAAATAGGGATTGCAGTGCAGTGTATAGGCTGAAAATACCATTTGCACCCAAATAATCTACAAATCAGGTGAGAAAGGTTTTAAAAAAAAATCCCTTCTGGCCCTAAAGGAGGGTCATCTTCACTTTCCTACAACATTGTAGCTGTTTCTGTATCCTTTGTCTGGATACACCACAGCAAGCTTGCAATAGTTGTGGAAAGGAACTAAAGCAAAATACCGACACCAGGATTAGGATGATGGCAGTAAGTAGGAACAGACACAAAGTATATATGAGTCTTCAAATCCATTCAGGCTAGAATACAGATGCCAGCTTAATGATTTTAGCAGAGCAATGGTTACAGTGCAGTGAGGCAAATATAGCACTGAGCTAAGTTCTTTAGAACTGAGTGAAAAATTAACTGTGCCTCAACGTGGACTTCTTGGCATCCCATAAAGAAGAGAGAAATATGCTACCAGTATATGTGAGAAAAACACTGGCACAAGGTACCTGAACCATATTACAAGTGGAAAACTCTGATCCTGAAGAGAAACATGAAGTCTGATTTTCACAGTTAAATGATCGTTCATAATGTAATAAACTGTTCTCATTTGGCTTCAGTAGCTTCAAATCAAAGTTTTTTTCAGCTATGGCAAAGTTCAATAAATTTCTAAAGTCCACAAGCTAACCTCTATGGTTTAATGCTACAAGATAATTAACAAACAGGTTTTACATCACTGCACGTAAAACAGTCATATTATAGTGTGATGGAGTGGTAACCAACCTCCTTGAGGTGCACTGCAAAGAATCCATCATTTTGGGAGCTCATGGACACTTTGGTCACGTCTCCCAGTGGAACCTCTGACTTGATAGTCCCAGATTTTTGATCCGCAAGAAGAACGTTATTTTTGGTTAATAAGAAAATCCTGGATGCAGCCTGTGAAAATGCAAAAATGCAGGTCATTGTCTGCCTGAGGAGAGAGCTGGTTTCCATCGAGCACCTAATAAGACTCCAAGAAGTTCAGAGTTCACAGAGTTAAAAAGGTTGGCCCACATTAGCAAATGTGAACATTGGATGTTCAGTAGAAGCTGCAGATCAGTTAAAATCAGGTCAAATTTATTTATGTGTCTAATTATAGACTGAGAAGCTTAGCTCATTTTGGCACATATGCTTAGGTATAAACAGTTCCTTTAATTACTGGCTCACAGCTGTAAAATTCAGAAAGTGAAACTCTGAAACTATGTAAATCAGGATAACCTCATTTCTCATGCTCTTTAAATCTCCAGGAAAATCATCACACACTAAATCTCTATATTGATCATTATTCACCAATACTATGATGCAGAGCAACACAAATCACTTAAGTACTTTTCAGAGTTATGTTCTCCTCCCTTTATCTGCTGGAATTACCTTTTAGGAGGATAAGCATTCATATTTTCAAAAGACAAATATTTTTAAAGCATGAAATGTGTGTTCTTAAATTTGTCTTAGAAAACAGTAAGAAAGAGAAATGAGAACTTAATCCACATACAGATTTTTCTCCTGTAAACTTTTAAAGAATAAAATCTTTATTAGAATTAAGAAGTAGCTGCCTTAAGCACACAGAACCATCGTTCATTAATTATTTTTTTTTTTTTAAATCTTGAGAGCTGTAGCGTATGCAAGTACAGGAAAGATATTGTCTTCATTTAATTAGTTTCCTCTAAACCAGAAAATTAACTTGGCATCAACAACAGGCAACCTAATTTCGCTCCTACAAATGCATAAATGACATCTACATCTGAGAAGTTGAGATCTACTACTTCTAATATTTAGACAGATATGGGGAAAGCAATTAAGTTTACTAAGGCAGAATAATACTTCTTGTTTTAATAAGTATAATTTAAATGCAAAATGTGTTCTATGTTGGCAGAATAAAAAGGTACCCAACATATTTAACAACTTTATTCAAACGACACAAGAAACTTGCCTCTCCATTCCGAAGAGCTTTGGAAGACAGGCAAAGCTAGCACAGTATGCCACTCATAATTTTAAAAGATAATAAAATGTGATAATCAGAAGCTTGACTGACAGCATGGACTTTGAAAAGTTATGTTTTTTAAATACTTGAATAAGATATTCTCTAAATGTTTATTTTCTTTAATTGGCAAATAGAGGATCTTAGCTGAGTACAGAGACTGCATTTGGTTGTGACACAATACAGTCTGTTACCAGTTGATGAGATACCTTTTCTGTTTGGAAAAGTCACTGGAAACTACAAAACAAGACTTTAGTAATCTTTATGTAAATTTAAAAGAGGTGCTTAAAAATCATCAAGTTACATAAAACCAGCATTTCCAGTCTTGCCCTAAAAAATATGCATTATTTAAAAAAATCCTCAGACTATTACAAGTCTTGCTTTCAATGTATTTATAAGAAAAATTATCTATCCTTCTGGATAAATCAAATCCACGTGATTACCTTCCCGTTGGCTCTATTGATCTTATTCACAACTTCTGCAATAATGATCTTCTCATCCACGGCATCTTTGAGCTTTTTGTACTTGGGGTTCTCGCTGATCTCCAAGTAAGCCCCTTGGAATGGCTGCCCAACACTGCCCAAAGGAAAGGCAAAGGAAACACGGGTTAAACAAGAACCTCAGGGAACAAGCAGACCTGACATCCTCATGAGGAGATGCACCAAATGTAATTTTCAATGATGGTGAATGAAGAGAAAGTTATCACCAAAGACAGACTAAGATGGGGATTTTCCTTGCTCTGGAAGCATTTTCCAATTAAAAGGGCCAAATTACTTTGGCTATCCGACACATGAACATCCTTGCACATGCAGTCAGCTATGATTTGTGATTACCCAGTAAGAGTCTCTGGGAAAATAAAAAATAAAAGCTCAGTAGGACTGACACACTATTGATACTGACAGGCAGGACTTCAGTGACAGACATGAACTTGCCTTCAAAATCTGCTGTTGTTTGTGAAACATGTAGCAGCTCCTTGTCAAGAGCTGCTGCACTTGCAAATTCCCCCATCTTTATACACCTCAGGGTGTGAAAATAAGGGCTTCACTGCAGGCCAAGAACTGCTGGATAGTTGCTGCTTGCTTTGTTTGGAAGTCACTTCAAAAATGGTGATTTAACTACAGTCAAAGCATTAAGGCAAAGCTTTGCCAAGACTGGAGCCTAAGAGAAACCAATACATTATGTGGAACTGCCTTTGCAAATGCATCTCTGGCACACAGAGAGATGGGAAAGAAGAGGAAGGGTACCGGAATTTTAGTACCCACAAGTCCCTCTCTCTTTCCTTAAATAGTTATACTACAGGCAGAAAATTAGCCACATCCTAAGAACCATTATCATACTAATTATTTAGAAACTTTATACAGTAATTTTCTCTACCCTTAGGCCGATCAAAAAAACCCCAAAACAACAAAACAACAGTAGGAGCTAATCAGCTCTGAATACCAGACAAAAAGAGATGGGAATGTTTCTAAATAAATGCAGGGTAGGGAAAGCATTCCAACTTTCCACCATGTTAGAGCTTTGGGGTTTTTTGGTTTTTATTAATAAGCATTATGAAACTATAGTCATCAAAAGAGTAGATTCCCTGTGGACTTCATCCATGATCAAACAATGACAAGTTATAGCTAAAACTGAAATGAATCAGCAGTTCCTCTATCACATATACCACTTAAGAATGTCTTGGATAAAAATGACATATATATCTATTTTTATACATATATATATATGTGTGTGTGTGTGCATACATTTTGCTGTATGTTATTTCATTGTTCAGCTTTAGTGTAAAAAGTACCAAACCAGGAATAGAAATAGAATTCCTTCCTTCCCAAGGAGCTCTGTGCTGAACAGATGCATACTGACTAAAACCTAAAAAAACCTGCTTGCTCACAGGAAAAGTCCAAAGGCACCATCTTTCTCTTTTCCCAGCAGCATAAAAAGACATCCCAAAGCAAATAAGGAACAAACCACAAGCTAGCATATGTAGCCATTAAGTAAGTGATCTACTGAAGGGAAAAACCAGAAATGTATACTGAGCCCATTACAGGAAAACAGGAAGTGTCTCAATAAAAAAATGACACGAAACAAAACCAGAGAAACACACAAACAAACTAGCAGAGCTTGTCCATGCATGGAACTACTCTCATAAACTCTTGCAGATTCCTGTTCCTCCCTCTGCTGAACCTTGCTTCTCATTCTAGTTGTTCCTGCTCAGCTGAAAATACAGCTACAAAGAAAACTCTCTCGAGATGGACAAGTTGGCTGTTTTCAATAAAAAACACATATATAAGCTCATATTCACTTAAAAAGTGTAAGCCAGCTTATTTCAAGGACATCATTATCTCTGTTTTGTCAGTTTTATTGCATACCAAAAGAAGTGTATTCCTTAAATAAAATTAGATACTACTGCACTTTCTTCAATAATGCTGGCTCTACAGATAGCAATGACAAGAACCTGTCAGCTTTAAAGAACTCAATAATTTGAGAAACTAAAAAACTTATTTGCAGAGATTTCACATTGTTAAAAGAAAAAAAAAACACAAAAAATATTCTAAAATGGAAATAGAAATGTCCTTTAAGTATCTTTAAAAAAGATATGCACCAGTGTATCCAACTCTTAAACTACCCAGTCTTCACCTTAGAGCACTGTGGTGAATGTGCTGAGTCTGAACACAGGAGAGCTCCCCAGCACAGCTCATCTGGGAGTGAGTGACATTGTCACTTTTGAACCTGTCAGCTCACTCTGCCTTTATTATTGCAGGAAACAGCCCAATAGGAATAAGGGCAAAGGGTGAAAGTCGTCCCCTTCTGCAAGTTCCCCAAACTTGTATGGTGTGAGCAGGTCATGGGGGGTCAGAACAACAAACCACCACGGATTCTGGACAAAAGCTCTTGCTGTCAGAGGACTGGTGGCTGTAACAACATCTAAGTTTGCTTCTAACTGAGGTCAATTTTCAGGATTGTAAAGGCAAATGATGGAGGGATGTTGTCAAGCAAGGAAAATGCACTTTCCTGCTTAAGATAAAAAGCAAAATCTTGCTTAGTTTCCCAAATCTATGTAAGGATATTGAATTTCTTTCACACTGAAAGCAGCAGAATCAGTCATTACCTGGCTGGATATAAAGCCTTCTTGTCCTTGAAAAGTTCACTTGCTTCCAGTTTTTCTTCATATATAAGCTTCTGCTGATCTGTGAACTGATCTCTGTACTTTTTACACTACAAAACAGGATATATTAAACAAACCATAAAATTATCTTTCCCAATCTCACAGCACCACAGACTAATGTTTGCTCATTGCTCAAGATGCACATTCTTTGTATGCTTCTGGAGTGATTCAGCTCCATCCTACATGCCACTGATAACCAACAGGAGAGGTGTTTTTCTCCTCAGCCATTCTAGATGCTTTTGAATTACACCAGCAACAATATATAAAACATCTCCTCTTTTATATGTACATATATAACAATATGTAAAACATCTCCTGCACTCGAACATGAGCTTAATCTATGAGATGCCATTCACTGGAAGAGGGCACTAAAAAGGTTCACAGAAACATAAATACGGTTCCATAGTTTTGGAAGTTTATGTAGGCAGAGAGAAAAGACACAGCTGAGAGGGTGAGTTTTGCAGGCTCAGAAAGAAAAACTGTTCCTTGACAATTCACAGAGAAAACACAGCCCACAAGATCAGCAAAACGTCCCACCAGCACTTGAACAGATTCTCTCGCCATTCTCTCCATCCAAAGATCCAAAACAAATTTCAGCTAACCACAGCTCATAAGGCAAAAATTCCACCCAGCACTTCCAACGTTGCTTTAAGTCCTGGCCATGGACACAAGTATTACAAGCTACTAATTAACAGGCTGATGGCAGGAAGCAAACCTCTCTCCCTAGCCCCAGAAAGGAGTAGCCAGGGTAGTTATATCCCTTGCAGGCCAAAGGCAATGATCAAAAAACACACTCCTTCCAAAGAAATAAAGTTATCCTGCTGGAATCAAAGGAAATACATCCTAAAAATAGACCCTTTGTGAACAAAACTGTTGAAAATCATGGGAAGAAGCTCTGCACAGACCGGACCAGAATGTGTCCTACCCTCCACAAATGGAAAATCCTCTTTAGTTCCTTGTGAGTTGAATCCAAGAAAAGGTAAGGCCTCGCTGGCCAGTTTTTATCTATCGGTGATAAAGAAGGCATCTTATTCTTCATTTCCAAGAAGTATTTTTGCATCTGTGATAAAATTGAAGCAAGATGTTTTATTAATGTTCAAATATCAGAGTTATTGAAGTACGCAAGGAAAAGCAGATGCTCTGTGATTAAAAAGCGCAGTTCCCAAACTGCAACTCCCAGCTCTCATAAACCAGAATATGGATTTTTAAAGCCAGGTATATTGAGAAATGCAGATTTAGGTTTCACAGAAATGTGGCAAATACTTTGTACCATTCCTACACCTTCAAACCTTATCACTATCCTTTCTTCACAGTATCAGAATATTAATTTGTCACTTTTCCGTGTGCTTGGACGTTTCCTTAGAAAGACTATCATAACACAACTGTTACATTTGACAGAAAATAAAAATTTAAAACAAAGGAAGTGCACATGTGCTTTGTACAGATATATACATACAAGTCTCTGAAGGGTAAATTCATAAATTTTTCTTCCAGCATTGGCTCTGAAGAATTTCCTGTACTCTCTACGGACCTGGAAAGTTAAACAAACCCTCAAAATGAATATAAAGAATGCATTTGTTTGCACAGGTACTTTTTTTTAAACAAGCTCTATGGCAGAAAACATTAAAACAAGCATATGTACATGCAAAGGGTTCCCTGAAACAGGAACACCACCAAGTCACACTTAAAATTATGTGAAGCAGACCATGGACCACGATGTCTGAAATACACCTCAGCTGACCTGAGAGCAATTATTTGCATACTCATCAAGGAATTTGAAATACCTCCCTCCAAAAAGGCAAATTATTCAAATATTGTCAAATTCACACCATGAATCTATTTTCAATAGGCTTTTGCATGAAGCTGGACTGGAAAAAGCGAGGCATCACCAGTGATGATACAATTTTCTTGTGTCTGAAGTGACACTGCTTTGATGTCAATTACAGACTTAACTGGTGAAATTTTCAGAATTTTCTCCTTTAAAATTCTTAATACACAGAGTTTGCTATAATAAAAAGGGGATTTTTTTTTTTTTTAGAGCAGAATTCTGCATGAAACATTCTTTTCACACAAGCAGTCTTCATTCCAAAAGAAAAATAAGATTTTGGTGCTTGGCAAGAGCAGAGACTCAACACAAAAATTGCTTAACGTAGCAAGCTTGACACTTGCTCCCAAAATTTATTTGAAAACCAATAAAATTTTAAAAAAAATCCAAAAAGTGAACATCAAAACAATTTTTGCACGTGAAATTAATTTTTAATACATACTTGGCAGTGCAAGTTTTAGAGTACTTGTTTTACCTTTTGTATTTCTATCAGTGCTAATTAGCACAGATCAAAGTGCAGAAAAGGCAGTTAGGGAGAGCCTAACTGGTTTGCAGCTTTATGTAACACCCAGGCTCACCTCAAGTCAGCTGAAACATCCCCCAAATTTTTTTGCAACCTCTGGCACAGCCTGCAACACACCTGTTATGGGTTTTGGGCAAAACCCAGGGAAAACATCGTGGCTTTGCATAATTTACCCCAGAGCAAAATTTAGTGGTTTTTTAGCTAACTCACTATGTGTTGCTGGCTTCTCTGGAACCAGAATATAAAGGGAAACCCATAGAATCAAATCCCCTTCAACTTACAGAAAAAAATTTACCCTGGCACCCCCCTCTGCCTCATAGTGATCCATGCATTTTTTTAAGATAAACCGGCACTTGGAAAGCAAAATCTGTCACCATTTGGGGACAAAAAACACCCCACAGGTAAACAGATTTTGCTTAATTACACATTAAGATGCATCAACAAAACTGGCATCATTCAGCTGTCATCATTCCATGCAAATCCAGCGCATCTCTTTTTCCTCCTCACTTCATAAGAAAAAAAAAAAAAATCGAAGTTCTTATTCACTCATTTTCTGCAAGGCTTAGTGCTCTATAAGTAGAGTACATCCTTTATTAATTATTCAGGGATGGTAATTAACACACTCAAAGCCACTCCAACCACAATCATCCCAAATCTCACCATAGACTCTCCTTAATGATCTTGCTTTATATTATTCTTTGCAAGCTGAAAAGTGCGCAAATTAATTTGGAAGAAAAGGACTAATAGACACCCACGCATCCTATTGGTGCTGCAGGGAAGCTGCAAAGCAAGCACTGAGAAATGCAAGCTGCTCCAGAAAAGCCTACATCTGGAAAGTACCACAAATGCTATTAAAATCTACTTGGCATACACTTAAAAAAAAAAAAAATCCTCACAACTTAATGATTTAATCTTTGTCATTTTTATCAATTTTAATTCTTCAGCCTCGCATGTCATGGGTGAAACACTTTGCCTTCAAACTACCTGTGGTAAGGATGGTATGTCGGAATGACAGACTGTAGTCTTATTCAGAAAAATCTGTGTATTTCAGGCGAGATGGAAATTGGAAATGTAGCTTACCCTATCTAGCAATCTCATTGAAAACCACACCACAGACTGCAGAAATGTATTCCTGCTGTAATGTGCCTTAAAGGTTTTGGAGTCATTAGCTTGCATTTAAATGCTGCTGTTTGATATAAAAGGGCCTCTGAGTTCTCAGGAGGGACATATCCTTGTTTTAAAATCATAAAAACAGACCTACTTTGGCAGTAGTACCTAAAGTGTGATTCTGATCTGCAGAATGACTTCTTAAAATGGCTCCTTTCTATTTTGCAGCTCTGGTTTCCATGCATATATTGTAATGGATTTTTTTTTAATACAAATGAACATGCATTATATATAATTATATGTTTTCTAACTATTTTTCCCATTTCATCACTGTCAGGATAAGTACAAGAATATGAGAGCTGAACTTTACTCTGCATCATCGAGTGAATTGTTCCTTTCATCCCTCTGTAGTCTACAATAGCCCCATTAACAGAAGTCACTCCCAGCCAAACCAAACAGATTCAGATTTCTGCAGTTGTTCAGGACTGCATCTGTAAAACTGTGTTATGTAAATCACTTGGGCATAGACCTGAAACATCTGAAGATGCCATTTTCATAGTCTATTTACAGAGCAGAACTACATTTTTCCAGATTACAGATGTATTTTCTTTTGCCAACCAGCCCTTGAAAGCAAGGAACGGAAAACAAAACACTTTTGTGCATCCCAATTTTTCTAGGAATTCACAGCTGTCACAAGCCACAGGTGTGCAATGCCAGGCCCTAAAAAGGCTGCTGGATGCAACAGGACACGACCACTGGCTTTACACAGTGCCCTCCTCGAGACTGGGATCAGGGGTCTACTGTGAGCAACAGGGAGAGCCAGACACTTCCATCCTACTTCCCTTTCTAACACGCAGAGGTCACAAGAAGAAAATACATCCGTGTAATCTTTCCAGACAGGACCTTTGCCAAGGTAGGTCAGTTTTTAAAGTCAACAGCTGTAATAGAGTCCCTTTAATCTGACTTTTGTCTTTCTCTTGAAAGCTGAGATTCCTGATAGGACAAAAAAACCCCCAACACCTCATTGTTGCTGTAAGCGAGGCAATTTCAGCTTACGACTTTTTCAGCCAAATCCATGACAAAATTAAACATCGTGTAAAAAATCATCCCTTCTAGTGAGCCCACACAACAGCTTGTTTATGAAGTGTTAGTAAGGTGTGCCACGCTTTACTGAGATCACGTTGACAGATGGGAGTGTTGGAGAAAGTACCTTCAGTCCAAGCCAGAAAGCCCAAATGACTGCCACAGCATGCTTACGCCTAGCCTCCTCCTTCAAGCGTTTCAACTCCCTCCGAGCCTAAAAGGTTCAGAGAGTGAACAAGACAGACAGACAGCGCGATGCAGACAGCACGACGCCCAGGAAACACCTCTCCCACACCAAGCAGCCGCCTGCCACCAGGAGGGACAAGGATGGAGCAGAAGCCCTTGACCTTTGACACCCAACGTGCCCTGGGAAGTGCTGTGAGGCCACGGAGAAGGTCACAAAAGCCTCCACTGCTGCTGACGTGGCATGTTCAGGTGGGAATTCTGTCAGCCCTGTTATCTGCTGTCAGCCCTGTTATCCACTGTCAGCCGTTCCTCCTCCTCCTCTGTGCACACATCCCATGCCCTGATCCTAATGGGAGAGCTCTGCCTGCAGTTTCACAATCAAAGTGGTGCACATGGAAATCAAGACTTACTAAAATCTCACTATCTAGTCACTCCTTCCACTAGCACGTGCCTGGGCAGGACAGAATCAGCTCTGAAACTACGTGGTCATGGTGACTTTCCAGCATTGTAATGAGGGCTTTTATTCTGAAGGTTAATTTTTAATTCTGATCGCTATGTATTAAAAAAAAAATTCCCCAGCCTGTTAAATGATGTCTGTCTGTGGAATTAAGGGGTAAAGCCATCAAACCTAGTGCATTCCTCGTGTACAAAGAGATAGGCACCTTCCTACCTTTCATCAATCATTCCGTATTAGGAAAGCAATTTGAGGCATGTGTGGGCAACTTAACAGAATGTCGCATTTTAGGAGATACCAGCACATTTTTTATTCAGTTATCTGATGACAACACTCAAGGAAGAGTTCCAGTATTACAGGCTCAGTCAGAGCAGCTCTAGCCCTGTATCTGCGCTTGTCAGGCTGTAAGTTATCAGCCCTGTGCAGCAGCAGGTCCAGCCTGTGCCAGTTATGCTCTTCTGGTGCAGCTGGAAAGGTTAATGTGCAGTTGATGTAGGCTCAGAGATTATGTTTTCACTCATCTGCTTGGCAGAAAAGCTCCTACTGCACAGCAATGTAAAAGCAAGAACTATGCAAAGCTAAGTCTTTGTCTGTCTTGTGAAAAGGAAGGAAACTGAGTACTTGAGGCTCGCTCTTGTTTTATTATTTTTGTTTGTCTGTTTGTGGGTTTTTTTGATAAACCAAGAGACTTCTGATGATAACTTTTAAAATTGTTTGTTCTAAATATTCCCCCAGGAAAAGATAAAAGATCACATCAATAAAAAGTTGTCTCTCTTATCAGATATTGTAATTATTTTTCTAATCTTAATTTGATTTATATTATTATCTTTATATACATATATATTATTATATTTAGATTATTTCTATTTAAGAAATAAGGAGACAAATTTTCACTAAATTCCTGTGAGTCAGTTGATAAAAATAACTATTAAACCATGTTAAAAATTATCCAAATCTACTAAACATTTAAATGAGAAAGTTTAGCATGGTTAACACTATTGCATCCACTGGATGTATCTTTTAATTCAAAGGAATATCTTAAAAGTATGAAAACAAATATCTCTTCTGCAGTACTGAGTGACTTTTGGTGAAAGGAACTGTGGTTAAAAATAAAATAAATTATCAATGTATTGTGCCTAATCAAATGTAGAGTAAACTGTGTGTCTGTCAAATTATACTGTTACCTAAATATCAAGCTAGAACTGAAAAGTTCCAAAGACTCTCTAGTATGTAGGAAATTCTGTACATGCTTGTTTGGATTCCCAGGGCTGCCATTTTGCTGGAAATCTAATAGATTTATACCAAAATAGCAAAGGTCAAACGCAGCATTTTACTCCAGATGTAGTTTGAGTCCATTTCTCCATCCAGTTGGCAAGGTGTTCTGACAACAGACCCACAACATAAATAATAACTGAAAAATGTTTTAAATCCAGTGTATTTATGGTTTTCAACTAAATTAAGCATTTATTAATTGAAACCAATATATTTTTGACCTCTAGTGAACAGCATTTCAAATGTTCACATAACCCACAGCTACAGGCTGGGGATTAGCAAGAATCTTTCAGTGGGACTTTGCTTCTGAAAACAAACAGCTGATGCTGAAATTCCTGGGATTTTTCTAGAGCTGTAAGTTTAGAATTGCAAACTAACATCGTTTTCTGCTAAAAGATCAGCTCATAAAATTTTGCTTTACTTGTATGTACTGATTTTTTTTTTTTTACTGGTTCAAATCACAGCCAGAGAATCAATCAAACCAATCATAACTAGAATTCAATGAAACTTAATAATGCTGGTTTGAACTTGTAGATGAAGACTGTCCAGGATACAGATATGTGGTGAAAATCTCAACTGGATCACTAACACAGTGTCACTGAAAGCACTTGTTGGGGGCCTGGGGAGGAACACACCAAAACCCCCCGACCTTCTCTCCCCCCACAAACCATGCTTTCCATATTTACATGTAGTTAAGTGCATTTCCTAATTTGAGATTACTGTAGTCCAGTCATTTTTAATCTAGTCTAATGGCTTGTTAGTGCAAATCTGTACTTGGTTGCCATGCAAAGAATTTCCTACTCTACAAAAAACTGGCATACACAATGCTATCAGATTTATTAGGTGTGGCATGAATGGAGATGGAAGGAATCGATGATCATGCTCTATTATTTAAGAGTGAACTGTATTAGTCATTAATTCTCACAATGAAATCGTGATTAAATGCTGATATTGTTGAGTAATGAAGGGGGTGGGGCATGTGATAAGTGCATGAAGTACCTTATATCCAAGCCAGAAAGCCCAAATAACAGCAATAGCATGTTTATTTCTAGCCTCGTCTTTCAGTCGTCTCAGTTCCCTTCGTGCCTGTGATGCATTTGAAAACGGGATATAGAAAAGCTTAGGAAAGAAAAGGTTACTGCAAGTTCCCATTGGTGCAAGAAAAGAAAGCAAGTAACCAGTCACTACAAACAGCAAATATTAAAGCGTGTCCCAGCTTCCCAGATTGCACCAGCTATGACATGTTAGCAGCAAAGAGAAACCAAAAAAAAAAACCAGTTTAAGCAGTCAAAGCGGTTTAAGCCACTGACAATATTCACAGAAAACTATCCTGAGGGATATCCTCCTTCACTCTATGTAGGGACACACAACAGCCCAATTTGCTGCCATTTCCTTACCTGGGTACCATGCCAATAAGCAGCAATTACTGTGGCAGCCTCATTACAGCGCTTCAGATGCTTGAGCTCCCGGAGGAGTTTCCGAGCCTGTAAACAATTTTAAATGTTATTTTTTACTAACTAACTTTTTATATTTTTGAGGTAGAGCACTGAAACTTGTAAATCCACTTCCCACAGCCCAGCCTAACATTTGCTTCTCCAGGGAGGATTCTGTGCTCCAAGATTAGGGACTGGCAGGTTAGGGGATCTTAGTTCAATGCTCAGTTTTCTCCTGGATTTGCTGCATTCACTGAGATATCTATATGTCTGTTTGCACAATGGCAACAATATTTTTTCTCCATACAGTAAGTGTCTAATCCATTTAGAGTGCAATAAAGAATAAATCACAAGTAAATTGCCTGGCTTTAGGTCACACTAAAGGCTGCTGTCATACCAGGCTTTCATGCACAGTAATGCTACTGCAAAAGAGCTTGTTCTCCAATGGCAAACAGAAAACCATAACTCAAGATGAAGCTTTTAACCCAGTTTTCTTCAAATAATGCTCAGGGGAAAAGACAGCACATCAATAGCTAGACTGAAAGGATATTTTAACCTATTTAAAGAAAATAATAAAGACAAAGTAAAAAGCGAAAGAAATAGCAAAATCAAATCATGTTACCTTATTGCTGGCAAACTTTAAAGCCTTCTGGGAAGGAGAGACTGTTTACACCAAGAGCTACTAACTGCAGCCCCTTCTTTTCCTGTCTGACAGAAAGGGAACTGACTCCAGAACTAAAGACAGTTCTTTCTCCCCTAACTAGAAGGAAAAGCCAACTTTAGCAGGGTGCAGAAAGGTTAATAAGAAAATAGAGAAGCCAAGAGTTGTTTTTTCTGAAGATGGACAGCAGCAGTTGCTTTAAGCACCACGGCTGCTTTCATGTGAGCTGTTAATCTCATTTTTATCTCCTATTAAAACATCATTCCTTAAATATCTACTAGGGTGCGTGGTTATCCCTTCACAAAGTACAAACCTGTCAGAGAAGAAGTGAAGTTGTGGCAAACTGAGGCAGAGTACAAGCCGACAGCAATAAACTACTTTCTCAACACAAGTACACTTTCACTCCTCCACTTAGCAGACAGAGAATTGAAGATTTAACCCAAGTAACAAATTGCCCAGGCAACCCAAACTTTTTATTTTAATCCTGCTTTCAATCTGATCCATTCTTTGAGAATCCTGTTAAGCATAAAATAACTGCCAACCACAACTTGTTTCTTCCAAATCTGTCCAGCACTACAGTTTTCCTAAGGCAAGTGACAGAGCCCCAGAGCATCCTTCTCTGGAGCTGCTGGCCTTCTCAATTCCTTGGCAGAAGATTCCTCAAGGACAACCCAGTGGTTTGGTGTGATCCCAGCATTCCACTAGCACCGTTTGCAGGGATTTATAGCCCAGTGCAGACATCCTGAACTCACCTCTTCTACAGCAAACACGAGAGTTTAACAATGGCTGTGGCACAGCCAACAGCTCCAAGGAGAGAAGGTGTGAAAGGCAGGGGCTCAGTGCACTTGGAATGTGTTTTCTGTCCTGCTCCTTACCTCATCAGAGACAGCCTCAGGAACAGGAAACTCACCTTCCACCCTCTGATGTACGACTGAACTGTAATAGCCGAACTCTTTATCCTCTGGTATTTCTTTTGTTGCTGTATTGGAAATAAGTATGTGATGCTTAGAACAGAATATTACGTCTGTTAAACTCTGCATAATAAACCTTTCATTACTAACATTTGACAATATGCTTGAGGAGACAAGCACTAAATGTAAAAAGTGAACAATTTCTGACTGAGCAGATCAGAGTGTAGATTCTGTGTTCAACTCAAGGGGAAACAAAGCACATCAACAATGCTGCATGGACAATGTCACTCTGTTTACTGAAACACTAAGTTCATGGTCAGCAGCACAAATGCAGATTAAATGCTAACAGTAAGAGCTTTATTTGTCTTTCCCACCACCAGAGTAGCACACAAACTGTCACAAATGCTCAGGTTTGTTGGCTAAGCTTTTTGCCATTTTTTCATAAGACATGTGCTTTTCCTATTACCCACAGTACCTTTATTATGGCTGATAATAACTTAGGCAGAGGAAAAAAACCAAAACCGTGGATTCCTGAATGAGATGCTGGCGCACTATTTAAGTATGTCAGGTTGAACAATAAATTTCCTGGACAGCTGAGCACTTTCCATCCAAAAAGCTCAGTTCTCTAGTAGCCCAGCATTCAGTATAGCACTAAATTGACAGACTTTGCAACAGGGCTTCCAGACTTGACATTCAGCCCACTCAGTGACAGTGAAAATCTCTGTGAGCAAGCTGGAGAGGGTCCCCTATGGGCCACCCTCGTGCCACAGCTGCTGTCTGTCATGCCCTGCAAGGCAACAGACAAACAAGTGCCTGCAGATCCTTGAGTCAAGCCCCCAGCACAAGGAGTTACTCAAAAAAAGCTTTATTCATTCCAGGGATTTCCTGTGAAACCTTCCAAAGCACAGTGCCTACCAGTCACGTTGGGTTAGGAGGACGGTGCCTTCCATCCACATGAAGAGGCTGAGGAAATGTCTCTATCATCACCATGAAAACAACTGCTGCCATGTGTCACCAGTGACCCAATAAAGGTTTACAGTTAAGAAATCAGCAGTTCTTGGTCCTGTATTTGTTTTCGTTTCTTTATATTTAAAGTTGTGCCAGTCTAGCTGCAGTAAGTCCATTTTAAATTCACTAAGATTGTGTGAGATCATAATGAAGCCATAAGGGCACAACCCAATTCTGTAATGATGCTGTTTGTAGGAACAGGGCTTTCAGTCACACAAAGTCAGAGTGAAGAGCTTCTACTGTAAAAAAGTATGCTTCAGTCATACTTTTTCCAAATGATCTATACTTCCCTCTAATTATCCAAGAGAAGTGAACCAAACACTGATGGGTTCCAAGAGGACAAACAGAAGTGCTTGTCAACTGGAGAACAGAGATTTTTCAGCTCTGCAACTTGCAGTTTAAGAAGACGTTCTGTATTTTATCAAGGTTTCTGATACGCTTGTGCTATTCTCTAGCAATAACAAAACACAGCTGAGAAGTTCAAGAGTGGTTTCAAAAACAAATAAATCCTTTCCATCACATAAGTCAGTATTATTTACTAATGCCAAGAAGACGTGAAAGAGTAGTGAAACAGAACTGCTGTTCAGTTTGTGGCACAGAACACCCAGTCCTGAAACTGCTTTAGGATGAACTGTATCAATAATGATACCAAATTACGAGTCTTAGGAGTTACAATTAAAATAAACCCCTACAGGCAGCATTCTTGAGTCAAAGGCAAATGTACCAAATAAGGCAAAAACACAAAAAGGCTTAGGAATGACTGAATTCCACATGTATATTACAGAACATTTTTTACACATTAACCATATGTTTTGAGAGCACTGTAAGTGTTGGGAAGCACAGCATTTTTGCTGAATGGAAAAGACTCTTCCCAGCTGAGCCACAGAATCCTGCTCTCCAAGAGTGAAAGGGCTCTGGTGAGCTTTTTAATATTTTGAAAACAAGCACAGTGTAAGCACTTAACAGTAGTCTATAGAAACTAAATTTTCTTTATTCCCGCTATTGGTACTTAAGCATTTACATAAAACTGAATTCTTTCAACAGCTCTCCAAACATATTGATGAAAAATATCCTATGAAGGTTATATGTATTAAACAATGAAGAGAACCCCCCACATTGTAAGGATGGTATCTTACTGCATATCTCCTGTACCAGGAAGCGATCACAATCTGGCATTTCTTCATTAACAGGAAGCGAGTACGGCACTTCCAACCCCTGTAAATCTTTTCAATTAGAGTAGCCAAGTCCTCCAAACGCTGCTTTCTCAGGTCTTCTAGTTTGAAGAGCTGGGTGTGGGGTTTTTAGGGTTTTGTTTGACATTGGAAGAAAAACAGCAGGAGAGAAGAGACAAGGAAAAAAAAAACCATAAGCACAGCTCTTGTAAGAGAAATCTCTTGTTTACTGAAGTCCCCCCCCCCTCAGTCACACATTGTTTATCCATCTCCAGAGCTACAGGCAGGTACACCAACAAGATTCATGGCAGATACGATGTCACAAGTCAGTGCTCGAAAATTACATTAAATTAAGGCTGTCAGATATTGTAGAATCTTGATTCACACTGACTTTAACGGGTCTAACATTAAAAAGTGCTTTTTTCGCAACATTCATAGCAATATATCAAAGCACTGCATGTAGAAAAATCTGTAGGAAGCAGGTAGTGAATGATGCTGTCCTCATGAGAGAGGGCTTGATTTTGCAGAAGGCATTTTTCACTTACTGTTCTTGGGTTGCGGATGAATATCTTTGATCTACCGAACGAAAATTCCTCTTCAGGGATTCCCAATTCATTAAACAGCACCTCTACTCCAGCCCTAAGAAGGAGTAAATGAGCTTAACAAACATGACCCCCAGCTCTAAAACTTCTTAGTTTACATATTCACAGCTTAATTTACGGAAAGTATGTGAAAGCATATTTTAAACTTTTAAATAGTGCTTGACATAAGAAGATTGAAAACCTAACTCATTTACTCAGTGGTCTATTCAGCTAAAGGCAAGAATAATCACTGTAAAGATTCAGAATAATTTGATGAAAAAAAGAGGAAATATTATTTTACAGCATCAGCAACGGCCTATTTTCCCCCCCTTACATCTATAATTATTTTACATAAAATTGGAAGAAAGGAAAAAGGAAGGGCTCACACTAATGTCAAAATGTGAAACAATGACTGACGAGTTTGACAAATGCCAGCATTCCATTCTCATCAAATGCATTTTATGAACATCAACAGCAAGAAGGAAAGTGGAACTGTGCAGATCTTTGTGATGATTATTGCCATGCCACTGTTACCAATGCTGCACTGCCACCATTATCTTGATAACCTAAAGACTTAAAATGTAGCTAAAAGACGTTAATCAATTCTGAAAGATAACTAAATCATGCTTTTGGTGGCCACATGTGAAAAGAAATAATAGAGGCTTATTTGCCCATTCCAGACATTATTTGCAAAAAATACATGTGAATACTATGCAATTTAAAATATATATTTAAGATAATTGATTTGCAAGAGGCATTATCTCATAATCATTCCCCAGCCATTATGTAAAGTTATTCCTGAAAGGGCAGAGGAAGATTGCACGGCTGTCTTCAACAAAATGAATGCTCTTACACTTTGAAAGTTGGTTATTAAAGATAAGTGCCTTCCTGATCATTCCAGGCCTCCCAGTTATTTTGAATCCACTGGGGTATCTCTCTCTTACACCCTTTCCTTCAGACCCAAACCAGTAAGGCCTGCACTGTATTCCTTTTGCAACATACACACAACAATTAAAACCTCGGGACACGTGGAAGGTGGGAATTTCACTCAGGACAGGTGGGAATATTGCTGTTTGCCTACCTGGCTGGCCCTCTCCAGTGGGGCCAGGTCTGCTTGCAGAGCATTTTGTACCTCTCCAGGCAGGGTTCGTAGGGCTGCCGGAAGGCGTAGCCTGCCCTCCGGACCCTCACGTTCTCCAGGAGCCCGAGGTACCGGATCTGGTGGCACACCAGGGCTTCGTTGAAAATGTGTGCAGCCTTTTTGTCATTGGGCTTGATGCACCTGCAAAGGAAAACCAAAAGGGACATCTCTTTGCGCCGTAGGCACCAACCACCATTATGGTGAGTTTAACCACACGTTTCAGTAGTTTATCCTTGGGCATCAAGATTTATTTTTGTTTTTATCACCTCATCAAACAAATCCACCAAATCTTTAGCAGGGGGGAATTTACCTGATGTAGTTTGGATTTTTTGTCTGGAGATTTTTCATCAGGGTAGCAACTGAAGCCTTGAACTGTGAACCTGCCGTTGGTGGTCTCTTCAGATTGATTTTAGCAGGGTTTCCTTCTGGGAACAATGCTTTGATAAGGGAGTGGTTGGCCTTCCACATGGCCTGGGAGAGGTCACGGTACAGAAGATCATTATTTTTGTCAACAAATCCTTCCACCTGGTACATAACCTGAACAACAGAGAAGAGTCTCATCAGCACAGGTTTTGAACTACAACATAGACCAGTTCAAAACGGACCCAAGTAGCTGATTTCTACTTTGTACATACTGTCCGAAAGAAACAAAAGATATTTCAGCTTTCATATTAAATATGACATTTGGACACCTTTTTGTTGGATAAAATGTCTGTGAACATGCTGCCTAAGAAAGATGCATTTGCTCATATGCCAACAGTTCCCTGTGTCAATCAGTTCTGGTTTCCTGACATGGAACCCTTCAGGGAAAAAAACCCTTTTTTCCATGATAACTCTGACACACCACCACCTGCCAAGACTCCAAAACAATCTTTTTTTCTCTGAAGAGGTTTTTCTCCCTCTCTTTTGAACCAAAACAACAACAAAAAAATACCCTTTCCTTACAAAGTACTGAAGTGCTTACATTATTTGCCTAACTAAAAAAAGATCTGGAATATCACCTCTTGCTATCGCAGTGCAAGCAGCAAGCTGTGCAGCCCCCAGGGGACTGTTATTTTAAAGGACTTTTACCAGGAAAACAGTCCAATAACAACAAGCAGGAGTACAAAGCTCTGACCTGCAGCTGGGCACCCAGGAGGCAGCCAGAGGAACTTCACGCAGATCTCAGACTGCTACTGGCTTCTTTAATTTGAGGGAAATTAGGAATTTCAAGTAGGAAATGTATTTGATTAATTGTGACAAGTCATCTGGCTGGTAATACAGATTCTTCTTCAGATCCATGATTTCGCAGTTCTGCATAGGTATGTACTATGTACACAGAATACTGCATGAAAATAGTGCTGACGCATATTTTACACAAGAGCAAATTACTGGGAACTCAGGCAGCATTGCACTTTGGAGAACATGTCTCTCATGCTGACAGGTGCAGTAAATGCCACTATTGGAAAAAAACCCCAAAAAAACAGAACTACTGTTCACATGAAATTACTTATATTTTTTAAAAGGAGGGTCAAACTTTTGTTGACCAGTGACAAGATCAAAATGTTCTCGGCTGAGGATGGAAAAACAACATTCCTCCCAAAATAGGAGGAATTCACTCTGCTGGGTAAGTGAATGCCTGTAACAATCAAAGACCCTCACTGCCTGCTAAGACACAATCTGTGCACAGTCCTTCTCAAAGTACTGGGGTATTTTCAATTCCCCAATTCAATTCTTAGATTTTTGACAACCAAAGCAATACCTAGGTATTAACTCCTGACAGATTATATGCAGTTACAAACTCTTCCTGGCAGCTAATGTTAATGAATGGCTGCCTGAAAGACTGAAAGTCTGATATTTCCAGGACTATTTTGAATGAGAAAATTATTGAGCTATTCAAAATTGAAAGATTGAGAAAATTTCAAAAAGCATTAGGCAGTCCTAGAGAAATGAAACACTTTCAAATATTCTTTACTGTGATATGATCATTTCAGCACATTCAGACAAGAGGTATAATTTCAACCCTACATTTACTCTCAATTTTTAAAAAATAAGTTGTCTTCAGTCTACAAATTAAATTATTTTTATTTTCATGAATAAAAAGTCAACATGGATTACACACTGAAAGCTGTCAGACTTGTATTTATTCTTGATGCTTATGTTGTAAAATGCAAATACATTTGCAAGCCCTCTGTACAGCTTTCTCTTCCATCTGTTTAAACACAGAGAATCAAACTCGGCTCCTTCAAATGTACAAAAACTGCATTTTCGCGAGAATGTGACTAAGAACTGCAGCTAGTTCAGTGACAAGGAGAATGTTTTCCAAAATATATTGCCAACAAACGTGCGTGAGTTTTTGTCACTGTGAGCAACGATTTATTTCCAGAGACTTAATGCAGCACCAAAGCACACGGGGCACATTTCTCTTTTGATGAAAGGAGAACTGCTTTGTTTCCAGCCAGAGCAGCAGGACTTTGTACAAGGGCATATAGTGACAGGACAAGGGGTAGGGGCTTCAGACTGACAGAGGGCAGGTTTAGGTTAGATAGCAGGAAGAAATTCTTCCCTGTGGGGGTGCTGAGGCCCTGGCACAGGTTGCCCACAGAAGCTGTGGCTGTCCCATCCCTGGAAGTGTTCAAGACCAGGCTGGATGGGGCTCCAGTGAAAGGTGTCCCTGCCCATGGCAGGGGTTTAGGAACTAGGTGATATTTAACTTCCCTTTCAATCAAAACCGTTCCAAGATCTCTTAAGCCTTCCAGCCCAAATCACAGGTTTTAGGCTTAAGACAGAAAAGATTAATACAGGTCTGGATTTTTTAATCAGCTACAGCAGCCCCCCACACCACGTTCTCCTTCTAGCAGGTACCTTGCCAGCATAATGCTGAATCCTGAAGCAGCTGTGAGGCAAGGAGGTGTCGTTGAGGAAGCGGGAGCACTTGCTCAGCCTGCTCTCAAAGTGCTGGTGAGTGGCGCAGACCTGGTTCAGTTTTTCTAAAAAGGTGTCATCAGTAACAGTTCCTGGTCTCAGGCATTCTTCATCCAGCATGGCCAGGATTCCAGTTTGGTTCTGAGGTTTCAAAACAAGAGCTTTAGTACTTGTTTCCATCACAGCACAAAAAGGAGACCATTCACCTGTTTGAATTCTGCTACCAAGAAAAACTTTGAGCCACCTCAAAGTTTGGCTCTTTTTATCGCATGGCCATTTCCAACTGAGTTTTAGCACTTGCATTTTTGAAAAACTTTTTATAAAATCTGAATCCTGAAATTCATGTTGAAACTTTGTGTCATTTACTCAGACTGTAGCCACTCCAACTCCTGAAAGCAACCAGGTTATGGTAAAACCCCCATGTATTTTATATTAAAGGTTAAAAACTTTTCTGATTGTTAAGGAATTTTATCTTTCTTGCATTGGAAGTCTCCTCAGTATATACAAGTACTTTGAGTACCTCAAACATTCAGTAACATGTAATTGAGTTTTCTAGTTTCCATATAAAAAGAATTGTTAATTACAATGCTGATATTGAAAACAGCCCTAAATGTAAATATTTAAGAGCTGTTTGATTTTTTTGTGTGTAGGTACTGCTGAATATTTCTACTAAAGTAACAGAGCTTATAAAAAAAAACCCTTTTTAGTAAAATAAACTTCTACTACACAAAGTAAGATGAATAATACAATGAATGGCATGTTTCACAAAATTTAGTGCATGAGGAGGCATACAGACGTCACAGCTAAATTAAATCCATGCATTAAAAATTATCCAGAGAGATTCTTGAATACAACTTACATTTTCTATTAGGTCACAAATGATAGCATTATTGAAATATTCAATATGAGTCCATTCAATCCCCTACAAGAAAATATAAATAAATGTATTAATAGAAAAACAATGGAGGGAGCTTTTCCTCTAGGCAATTAAAATGATATTCCAATTTACCATAGTACTACTTTCACATTTAATTCTTCAAGCTTACCAACAATTCATTTATTAAGGGAAAAAAAAAATTGCAATCATATACTCCTAACATTATCTGGGCAAAATGAGTGTCCTTGAGCGGCTGCCAAAGCCTCTCTCCATTCCTTTCCCCCACCCATGTCAGCTTCCCATGCACTCCCTGGCACCAGGCCAGGCTCCTCCCGTGCTGCCCACGCTCCCACTGGCCAGAAGAAAATCAGCCCATGTCCCTGCAAGCTCCTGAGATCAAAATTTTTAAGTTCTTTGTTGTTGGGATTTTTTTTTTAATGGGAGGAAGAAAGAGGGCTAAATTTAGATAAGGCCATTTGAAAAATCCAGAGTGTGACTGTTGTTCAGATGTTCTTAATATCTCCATTTTTTTTTGATCAGTGATAAAATTTCCAGGATGAGATGCCAATGCATCACAAGGTAGCACTGGTTGGGCAAAGGACTGAAAGAAGGAAAATATTAATTTCATTCTTAATTTGCGCTCTGTGATATATCTCACAGTTTACTTTTCTCAGAGCATTTGAAATATCATTCAAGAACCAAATTGCAGTAATGATGGTTCACCACTGAATGCAAGATTAAAAAGAGATGCCAAAATTTCATGTTATCCTCAGGATCATAAGGCAGGAACTTTATGTAATTTAAAAAAATGTTTATACAGCAAAATGGTATCATCCAGTTTGAGTACAGACTGTGTGCCAGTTTTTACAGCTGGCAGCTGGTATTTTGTCTGAGTGCTGTGTATCATGTGGAGCACTGCTAAAACCTATTAAAACTTTAGCTTGATGTTCACTCACAGAATAACATCAAACACCAGAGGCTGGGCTCCACAGGACATCTTAAATTTATCCATAAAGCTCACAAGGCTCCCCCTTCAATACATATCTGAAAGAACACTAGAACCAAAACTCCATTTGCAGTTTCTTTCATGTTGCGTGTTATTATTTTAGCCACTCAATTCCCTTTCAGGAAGGACTGGCTGTGGCTGTTCTTGGTGTGCATCCCAATTATATTGCTGTATAATCCAAAACACAGGCTGCAGGATAATGGTACTAACACCAGAAAGCGATATTAGTGTCCTAACAAATCAATTAGCCCTTGCTCAGAACTGCCAGTCATTGTTGCCAATGAATGAATCAGAGTTGGGTCTGGATTTTACCTGGAGAACTCATAATGTGAAACAAATGCCAAACCAACATTTTTTGCTTAGTGACCACACAGCCCCACACAAACATGCTCTATGTCAGTCCTGTGGTCAAAAAGTGCCTCTGTTGCCTGAAAAATGGTTCCAGCCTATATATCTTTACAGGGACAATAGGAGGAGGATAAGGAAAGGTCCATTCAAACAATACCTCTCGGATGTATTCCTCCTGCTCTTCTTTGAGGGTAAGTTCAATGAAGATCTGCTGCAACTTCTCATTACAGTAGTTGATAATGAATTGCTCAAAGCTGTTGTCCTGTCAGATGAAACATGTTTGAGTTTGCTTTGTGTAAACAGCCTGGAACCCAGCTGGAGTGAGTTACTGCAGCAGCTGCAGGTCAACAAGCCGCTGTATTAACTGCTCCTTCCAGTTTTGTGATGTGATGGTTGGAGTAATATTTGATTGAGATCACGATTAGTTTAGAAATTTTAGACCAAATCCTTCCCTGAGGCTTTGTCCATTGGAAGGGACAAAAACCTCTGTAGGTTTTATCCATGATGCCTTCACACTGATTCCTTCTAACAAGTCATAAGGACACCTGTGGTGTCAGGGAATAAACAACCAAAGTTTTGCCTGCACTAATCTGTCCCCATATGTAAATTGTAGTCTCCTGCAGGGTCTGATAAATAAAATCATGACAGTAGCATTAGCTCTTTCCCACTCAGCAGCCAATAAAGTATCCCATTTCCCTACAGAGCAAGGCTCAAGCTGCATTTCCACTTGCAGCTGAGCCTGGGTTAAGAGATTATTGGCTCCAGAGGTCAACCCACCTCCTCTCTGCCAACAAACTGCCCCTTGAAATGATGGGAAACAAAAGAGCTTCATTGACTAAAATTCCTCTAGCAGGTTAATTCATCTAAAACTGGGTTAGGGAGCAAGCAGATGTGTGACCCTTTGCAGAAGGGACCAGGGAGTGGAGCAGACCCTGGCAGGAGGGGTGGGCACAGGGAGGAGGCTCGGTGACTGCCCCATCACAGGCTGTGACATGACACGACATTTTTAAACTACCAAATAATCTGCTATACAATACCTGTGAAGCTTAAATTATGCTGACAAAATTTTTATCACTGAAGGCAAGTGCAATCATTTGAATCTTTGAATTAAGGATCTGGTTGCTAAATGAGATTAAGAACACACAAGCAGATTAGAAAATACTGAGGTAGCAGAGATTACTTTTATCATTTTAGTTTTAAATGAAGCAAAATCATAGCTGATCACCAAAATTCCTCAGCCACAAATGCTGCCCCTCTCACCAACTGCAATTATCACTCAGAGATTGCAAAACTTGCATAGCTCTAGATGAGAGAGTTAAAATTTGGCATGCAGCAAAATCAGCACTGCAAACAAGGCATACTTACTGCATTCTGTTGAAAAAGAAATTACATAAACTGCAGTCAGTTTTTATTCTACTTCCATAACAATACAGAATATATCTATTAGCATTTATTTAGCATACCAACTAGATCAATCTTTGCATCACTGAAAATGCAAAGTACTACATGAATGTTATGTGTCAAATCTTCATAGATGAGTCTATCTTTAAGTACTGTCTAAATATTATCAAATAAACCAAGAGGTTGAGACATATCAGAGCCTAACACAGAACAGCATTCTTGCACTGCCCTGTCTCTAAATCACCAGGTAATTTTTGCCTCTAAAAGCCACATTTATACTCTTAGGCATACAAATCTCTGCAACAGGAGAGGAGAATGTGGATGGGAATAGAGAATACTGGAGGAAGAATGAGTATAAGTTTACTTGACACATTCAGATAAGGCCATCACTTCACATATATTGAGTATGCAGTAAAAGGACCCCAACTGTCACATCACCCAGACAAAGAGAAAGGGTAAAACACACTCTGCATCCCCCTGCCAGGCACATGCCACACAACTCAGAGGGTCTGCTTCTTCAAAAGACCAGGTTATTCTTATTAAAAGGGCTTCAGGACTATTCACTCACAAACTATACAGGCTTGGTCATCAAGAGAGGATGGAAACTGAACAGAAGATCCAGCTAAACCATCTAACTGAAAGGTCATTAACAATACATTAAAGTAATTGCTAGATGTTTTCCTGATTTGCTGTGTATCTGTAATATTTATGGCTTGCCAAAAAGAAAAAAAAAAACCAAAAAGGCAAACCAAAATCCACAGAGTTCTCCACAAATCGCTCACTTTGAGCTATGAAATTCTATTTGACATTGCCAAGCCACTGAAAATTGCTATTCCAGGAAAAAGTTATTGAAGAGCAGCAGCAATGTTGTTCTTTATGAATAACACAGAGCAAAAGGCCAAGACAGTTAATTATGGCAAAGAAAATAAGAAAAAAGGTTTGAAATTACTGAAAATCTCAAAACACTTAACTCTGAGCAGACCAAAAGACATTTGGTAAATTAAATACACTCAGAAAAGGTTTTTAAAAACCCTGTATGAAAAAAACCAATTAGAGTGTTTATCTCTAAGCAATTCTAAGGAAGGCAACAGAGGTTGTGCATTTATTCTCCCTTAATGAACATCTCTGATTTTTAATTATGTGAGGGCTCCACAAAGCATATACAAACATTCACAGGTGAGTTGTCCCCCCCCAATATTTTAACGAAGGTCTTATAGAAATGAACACAACAGAATTAGAAGAGATCTAAAGGACTTCTGATTTTTATTCTTTTTAAAGGCAGTAGAGAATAACCCGTATCAGTGACAGCACATCACAAAACCCACTCAGGACACGGGCTGGAGGGACCCAGCCACCAGAGACTATTTGCTCCTTAAGTTGACCACTTGTATTAAGTGACAGAAAGGGGTCTGACCAACACAGAAGGAGAGCAGTCACACCCAAAATTCGAGGAAGAGCTATCAAATATTCTTAGGAAATTTTAAAGGGGGAAAAAAATAAAAATTAAGACCATATATTCCCAAGGTGTCAGCTTCTCTTCCAGGCTGTAATTCTGCTACTTTTAATGTCGAGGGCATCACTTCAAACCCTGCATTTTAATAGCAGCTTTATAACTATGCCTTTGGAAGCATTGTGGAATACAAAATAAAACCTTCAGGGAATGTAAAACCACACAGTCTCTCAAATTAAATAAAGGTGCTGGGAAAACAAAATGTCACCTGAGACAGGCTTAAAGTCATGTTGAATTTATAGATACAGCTCAACCAACCCCCCTCAGCTTATCCTCTGAATCTTTTATCAGATGCAACACTAAATTTAGAGGAGTAGAAAAATTCACTGACAAAATCAAAGCCTACTTCACCACAGTTCTCACTTCTCAAATAATGGTGTCTTGCTCATACAGCTTCATTCTTTATCAACCTTCATGGTTGCTATTTCATGAATAGCAAGTTTTGAACTCTAAAAAAAAATTCTTCTCCATGCCAAAATAAAGTGATTATATAAACTAGCAATAAAGTTCTATCTGTGAGCCACAGCTATTACATACAGGTGCTTGAAAAGTCCTACAGAAAATGTTCTTTTGTCCTTAATATTTTACCTAACTTCTTCAAAAGATTCCACTCATGCACCGTGGAATCATCTGAAAAAAAACATATACGGTTTGTTGCTGACTTTATACATTTTTATACCAGTAAAATACCAATGTGAAACAGATAAAAATATTTTGGGGAAAAACAAAAAAGGGGGGGGGGGCATAAAAATCTCTGAACTGGTTTCAGGCAGAAATATCTCCATTAGATTTATGAATGAAAAATATCTAAAACAAGGCATTTTCCTATCAACATTAGATACTTTCTAACTGTCTCTCTCCTCACACAGAATTCAAATTCACTTTTGAGTATCCAGTTCCCAAAATTTCCAAAGAGGATAAGGTAGCTAAGATACCTGCTTAAAACTGAAAATTTGGTAGCTTTCCATTAGGCAGGAATAAATTATTAACTTCTACCTGCCTAATAAAGCCTAACTTTAAGTGTTCCATTTTTTGTGTCCTCTCCACTGTTTTCCTCAAATTAAGCAGATGATGTTGATCTAAACCTATGGACTCAGGTATATCACACCTCGGTGTCACACCTTTGTAGATGTTTCTCAGTGTCCTCTTCCTTCTTAATCTTTCAGCACACCATTCTTGTTCAGAGAGAATTCAAAAATCTACACATTGCTCAGTCTGCAACCACACTGACAAAAAGGTGTCCAGCAACATTTTTTCAAATCCATTAGGTGAGCACATACAGCTAAAATAATACAGGAGATGTATTTAAAGGAAAAGCATGTTTTAAAAGAAAACCCAAAACACTTCAAGTCAGGAGACTGTTGAAATCAATAGGACTGATGTCATTAAAATGAACTTTTACATCAATGTGAGAAGGGAAAAAGACATACAGAGTCTGATACTTCTAAACAAACTCTACTGATACTCTATCACAAACAGCCCCAGATAGTAAGTTTGAGGTTTTTTTTATATATATCAACACAGCTCCAGGCATCAGAAGTCTCTGACTGCCTCCTAACATAAGCAGGTGACCTCAAGTAGTTCCATCAGGCCCCTGGAGAAAAAGCCAGATGGCAAAAGTAATGATGATAAAAGACCAACATACTCACTTCACTGAGATGAATGGTGGAATGAAGAGTGAAATCAACCAGCAAATTCAATTTACATGCTACTGTGATGTCTGGGGATAGGGGTTTTATGTATGACCACACAAGCATACGAGTTTATGAGATGAAACTAAGGAATATAAATACTAGGAAGTTAAAATCAGCAAAATTGGAAAATTGCATTTAAAGAAAATGAAAAAAGATACTATTTTAATCTCAGAAAGCAATGACCCAGTTATAACGTGACTCAGTTATAATAATTTTTCAAATTTTTTTGCAAATTTAGTAACAGCATGTTATCAATATTTATCCCTTTCTTTTCTGTTTACATATAGAAACATTTGAGCAATCAAGCTTACTTCCTGTACACTAGACTGCTCTGGGCTTTTGTGTAAATATCTCTATAGGCAAAGAACCAGAGAGGCACATCTTTCAATTACAAATATTCCACTATATGCAATCAAACCATGTTTCAGTGTATCTCATGGAAGCAAGAAAGATCTGTGTCGAAGCTTTGGGGATTGTCCATTTCCATATTTGTGTAGCTCAACCAACTTCAGCCCTGTTTGTGTGCCAGGCAGAGCACCAGGCACTCTGAAATCCATCTTGCTCCCAGCTGTGCTGTCCAGCCACACAGGTCTGAGCCAAATTTGGACTTAAAAGGGCGAGAAACTACAGTGAATCCAGTGCAGGCGTGATTCCTGGGAAAACCCAGGTGCCATCACTTCAACAAACTCAACCTGATAAATTACAGTCCTGGAACAACAGGAATTACAAACAGGCAAGAACCTACTGCATAATCAGAACCACTCCTCTGCTAAGACAGAAATAGCTGCTGTAGGGCAAAACATTATTCTCACAACCTGAAGTAGAACATTTGTGTATTTTTGCTCCAGCATTTCAAGCATTTCCTCTGTTGCAAACAGCCAGCCAATGGGATTTACTTCATGAAATTGCATGTTGCAAAATAAGCCTCTCTAAATACCTATGTTATAAGGCAATTAATTAAATGGTGGTTAACTTCCTGGGATGCACCTCGGCTTTGAGCATCCCATCTCTTAAGGAAATTGTTGCTTTAACAGTATTTTAAAATCTCCCTGGCACCTAGGAGTCCAACCAAGGGTCCTCTCTGTAAAGCTCCTCTCTCACGTAACACTTGCCAGCAGAGGTATAGTTGATCAATTATAGATTAAAAATTCAGTTCTCCTCTTTCCCACTAGACTGGGGTTTGCCAGAAGAAGCAGAGAGCTGGGTACACACATTTTGGCACTGCTGCTTGCCAGTATATGATAAACTTCTGGGGATCAGCCAAGGGTTGAGCAGTTTCAAAAAGGAAATCTGTTGCAAGGTAGACAGCCTAGAAAAAGCAGCTGAAAATTTTGGTTTGAAGATTAGAGCAAATAACAAAACAGATATCCATGGATGAGTTAAAGCCAAAGTCAAGGCATGAAGAAAGGGTTCCCAGATTCTTAAGAAAAAAAATGAAAAAATAAAAGGAAGATAAAATAAGATCCTGATAAGTCAATTTCCTCCTTAGAATTTTTTTGTTGTTGTTTAACATGTCATCCTGCTAGCAAATAATTGGACCCTTCTCCTGTAAAATAATCCTATGGGGTGTGGGGGGAAGACCCTGGCCCAGGAACAATCTCAGAGCTCAGTGTGCTCTGAAACTGTAATGTCCTTTGTGCAATCAACAAGATAGAAGAAGGCAAAGCAACCAGTCAGCAGCAGCTGGACCAAGGTGTTGTACAGGTTTGTGGTGAAGGTGGAAATATCTCCCCTATTTTTTCATGCCTTAAACACCTCAGAAAGACATTTTCAATGATTACTGCTCCTTATTTGGTTACCTCCCTCTAAAAGCAATTAACACAACTATGAACTTGTTAATATGAAGAAAATGCATTCTTCATATTTCTAACACATTCCCTCAACAGAGATAGTGTCATTTTATCATTGTCCAGATGACAGCTTACATAGTACGTGCACCATGACCAAGCTTCTTTCTGTCACCTCAAGGGACTTCTATGCACAAGAAACAAGCTAATTGCCTTTAATAAATGGAAGTGCTACCAAAATGCATCATAGACTGTGAGAAATGGACCTCGTTTTACTACTGGGTGGCTTGTTTGACTGGTTTACCAGTGATATTTTTATTTACTGGAGGGTTTTACACAGAATGTGGTGGATTCTGCCATGTCTTTACATGTTCTTGTGTACAAGAACTTGTGTACTTTGCTTTTGTGGAGCAAAAGGAGTTGGGCGCATGCTGTCCCCAAAGACAAGGCAGTCACATCCCCTCTGGCCAACCAAATGGAACCAGTCCCTCTCTGCAGCTTTATCACCAGTGCAACCCAGTTTCTCGTCAGGCTAAAATACGTGGAACAGACTGCTCCACCAAAGGACTGAGCAGAAAGTACTCACATCCTCACACTGTCTTCTCAAGGCCTGGCAAATTTCAACAATAAGCCTGGTTTGGCAGTGTTAACTTCCATAAAACTGCACTCCAAATCATTAAATTCATCATATGGACCAGCTGCAGAGCGGCGCCTGAATATTCAGAATAAAGCCTTTAAGCCAACTAGCACAGACAGACATTTCTATCTCTGAAGGGCTGGGCAGGATGAAATACACACACTTGCTCCATGACATTCATTTCTACATACCCTACTTCTTGTCTCACCAGGAAATGTACACAACAGGAAACTCAACACCCAGAGCAAATGGAGAGGGCCTTCTGCTCATCTTTGCTGAGTCCTGCCAGGACCCCATCATCTGCCTCCTGCAGCCTACACTGCTTGATCACAAACCCCGCCCTTCCAGGACCCCGCCCCAACATCCTGCAGAGATGCAGAAACGGCTTTCTGCCCAAAAATACACAACCAAACATGGAATAAAACGGGAACAGCCCCAAACCTACCCCAGGAAGCCTGGAATCAAGCTGGTTCTAAAACTCCTGGTGCCACCAACCACCATGATCATCCCTACCCCATCTCAAATCACAGTCTGGACTGCACGCTGACCACGCACGCAGCCGCTCAAAAATGTGGATAAACATACTTGGAGCAATTAGTGTCAGGCTTCAGGCCACTGCCCAAACTCCAGCAGCACAGTTACACAAGCAGCCCAGCCCTCCAGCCTGCATTTCCACGCTAATCCTAGTCCCTAAATCCTTGCCTACAGACAATTCACACAGAGCCACCCAAAATTTCAGCATTTCGCTTTGCAAACGTTCAGTCCCAGCATTTGGCTTACCACAAAAGGCACGGCAGGATTCAAAAATAAACACAGCTTTACAGCACCTATTTTGTGGATTGTGTAGCCAAGCTTGCTGCTGACATCTGCCAAACCCACAGAGGCTGAGGATTATTGATAGATTTAAATTCCCTAATCTGAATTTTTAGACAGCCAAGTCCTTATATCTACTTTCTTGGATGGCTTTTGTGTTTGTCTGAAAAACGGGGTTTGTGTTTGATTAATATACTAGCAAAACCCAAATCCCAAAGAGTATATGCCAGCAGTATCAATACTCCTGTTATCTTTTCTCTGTTAATTTCCAAGAAACCTCCAGCTACCCTTGTAAATTAACTTCAGCATAAATTGCAGAAAATTGCAGAAACCACAGTGAACAGTAAATAAATTAATCTTTGAAAAATAAATGAAAAAAATCTCATTTAAAAGCTTCAATTTACATATATTAGAAAAAGACTGCTATTGTCATCAAGAAGGTGAAGTCTAGGATTTTTCAGAATGGTAAATATGGATTTCCTTATTCACTCTTCTTGTACAAGGAATTGTAGGATGATCCAAAGAATCATCCTGAACAGAAAAAAAAAGCCTGAAAAATATTGTGCGCTGCCTATTCGGAAGCAAAACAAAAACCTCAAAAACAAAGGAGAGAAAGAATTTAAGATGTAAAAATCACCCTTCAGTAAACACATTCCTTGCTCTACCATTACTCCAATGGTATTGAGCTTCCTGTGTCAATATTTTGCATTTATTTAAAACACTCCTGCTACACCTCCTGTGGGTTTTGATACGTTCTGTCTCAAGGGTATAAGGCCACCTCAGAGCAAAGACCATGCACTAATGATAAACTCACCTGATTCCTGAGTAGAAACATGATTACTGTAGGCCTTTCCACCCTCAGCACATCAAACAGCTTGCACATTTAAAAGGCACAAATTTAGAGATGAAGCCTTTCAAGTGCATTTTTGCCAACAAGCATTTTTTGTAGAGCTGACATTAGCTTTAAATTTCAGGATTTACAAATGTACCACACAGCAAAACACTTCAAAATTCCACTGTATTTGTTATGCTATAAATCTTAAGATATTATTAAATTTCCCTTGACTTATGCAGCTGCATAGTGTCAAAATTTTATTTTTTGATTAGTTGCTTTAATATAATTAAATTTAAACAAGAATTTAATTATTTCGGTGATGCTGAACCAAGCTGCTTGGCTACTATTCTCACCATAGGTCTTAACTCATGAGAGAGAGTCACATCTTGTATCAATGTACTGATGAATTTGATCCTCAAGTCACAAGGGCAAAACCTTCCCCACCTTTTCCAGGAAAAACCAACACTTGGCATTTAAAACACAGGGTAGTTATTGTTCACTCCTTTATAAAGTTATAAAAATAACTTTATTTTAAAACTTTTGAGTTTGCAGCTTTTCAGAAAGCTACTCTGTAATTTAGTATGACAGGTAAGTGAAAAGAGCCCTGGTTTGGTTTTTTTTTTTCATTTTTCTCCTGCACTCAGCCACTTACTTATGACCTTCTAAGAGGCTGAATGTAGAAAAGACGAAAATTACACAAAATTACACGAGGCGAGAAACAGCCTTGTCTCTGGAACACCATCCCACAAACACAGTCCTCCAGCTGGCTCGTGCTGGTGCAAGCTTCTGTCTCCCACTCCCTGTGCATGTCTAACCTAACCAAACTCAAGGGAGCTAGAAAAAACAAGTCCTGCCTTGAGGATGCCAGCAGCACCATTCCAGTGCCAGCTTCCTAAAAGCTACTGCAAGGACCAGCTCTCGAGAGATCTGGCACCAAGATCCCCGTGCAGTCACCTGAAATACCTTATGATATTTTCATAAATATGCTCCTGTGTTCAACGCAAACACAACCCCACTCAGCAAGCCCTCGGGGCAGCTCTCAGCTTTCCTCTTCCTCTTCACAGGGGTACTCTGATTTGCACACAGTTGGATGTTTTGCTTCTGAAATGAAACTTACACCACCCTCATATGAACAATTACTCTTTTCTGGATTATTGCCATTTTCCAAACAGCTTAAACACCCTCCCTAGATTTCTAAGAGGGTAGTAGGGAAGTCGGTCAGGATTGCATGTTTCCTACTGATTTTTTTTTTCTCCTCAGATGAATTTCTAGTTTAAACACATACAGATTCCAACCAAGATCTATAAATCTCTTAACAAAAACTGTCAGAACAAGATTTATGAAAATGCCCTGTCCCTGGTGCTCTCTAACCCAATTAAAAACTCCTCATTGATTGTTTTGTTTCAGAATACCACCAGTCTAAAAATACTGCTGTAAACAAACAGCAGTGAGCCACAGATCTTTAGCTAGGAATAGGTACAGAGTATTTATCTAAGTGAACTGAGATGAAATGCACTATAAGTCCTTGTTTAATTTTGACAGGAAGAAAAAGTACAGTCTTCATTGGGTGGTTGGGTTTTTACCCTCTCAGGATACACAGCTTGTTCAGAGACATCCAGAAAACGCCTCAGGGCAGAAATGACAGTGCCAGAGTTTCTCCTATGCTCAGAATGTATGTCACAACAAAATATATTTAGTTTTTCCATCATAAATGTTTATTTGTGTAAAAACACATGTTTGACTTTCATAATTTTTTGTTAATTTGCCAGACACGTTAAGGCATGTCTCTTTGGCTTACTTTTCTGGTGTTTTTCGGTTGTTTTTTTTTGGTCAGGCATGACACACTCGAGTCAAATTACATATACTCTGATCATGAATTCATGAACAACTCTGTTAAGCTTTAATAACAGCTCTCTCACTAAATGGTTACCATTATAAAGGTCTTACCTCAAAAATTTCAAAGCCATAGATGTCCAGCACCCCCATTACCTTCTTTCTCACTTTTGTTTGTGCCTTAAACAAAATTAAATATTGAATCAGTCATCTGTACATAGCATTACTTGGGACACGAGAAAATGAATGTATCTCATAAGTAGGCTGTCAAATACTGTAGAAGTAAAATGTTAAGCATGGTTTCCCAAAATACACTTAATGTGAGTATTTTCATAAGCTTAAGAACAGACCAGAGACCAATTTGTGATATGGCTATTTGTGTGTAACAGTGTACAGCCAGGAGAAATGAAATTTGCAAACAGTTTATTTTTTTAAACAGTTTTACTGTCCACTTTAATTTAAAGGATTTCTATTGATTTTTTTTTTTTTTACAAGCACAAAGCAACAATACCTTAATGCTCTCATTGATCCTGGTAACAAGCCAGGAGAACAGTCGACTGTATAAATTCTTAGCCAGAGCATCACGGGCATAATAAGCCTAAAGAGAAAAAAAAAAAAAAAAAAAAAAAAGAAGAAAAATGTTATAATGTTGGGCAAAGGCAAAATTTTCCTCCTGCTGACATGTCTTGAAGGTGCTATGAACTGAGTGAAACCAGCACAGGGAGCACTGGCTCTGCCTAAGTGGGCACAGGAGCCCTGTCCCCTGGCTGGCTGGACCAGCAGCCAAACCAGGGCACTCCAGCCCCCTTCTTGCCCTTCCAGCTGCTCACAGAATGCTCACATCCTCCATCCTAATCCTAGGCAAAGGGACTGGAACAGCTGCAGCTGGAGAAGCCACATTCCTGCTAGCCTGAGCTGATGAGACACAGGTGGCAACCACCCTGGCTCTGCAGCGTTACAGGGAGATGAATTCACACTGGCAGCAAAGGCTTTCCAGCAGCCTGGGGCATACAGCTCACATGGAATTACAGCAGTTGCCCTAAATGAAAACAGTCTGCCGCAACACTTGAAACATGTGCTTTGTGCAGGACTGCTTGTGTTCTAATTCCCTGCAACATTTGCCTATCCCTTATCTTTTGGAGGTAATTCACACACAAAACCAAAGCATTGAGAAGCCACTGAAGAAAAAACACGCTTCTGCTTGTGATTGATTCAGTGCAGCCTTTTAGTTGCAGTTTTTATTGGGGCAGTTATGATTTAATCACGCAGAATAAAATTGCCATTTAAAATGATTCTTGCCTTTTAAATCAGGACCTCTTCTTACCTGAGCCACATTTAGTGTTGTCGAAACTTTCTCTTGTTTGGCCTCAACCGTTCGGAAGCTGAAAGCTCTCTCCAACACAGACTGGTCTATACCTGTCAACTCGCAGATCTCCTTGAGTTCTAGCAAGAAAAATCCAAGTGTAAATACAATGAAGCCTTCCTCATTCTTGCTTTTTCTTCCCCAAAACTACCAGCTTTTAAGAAGAGTGGTATTTTCCCAAAATGCTCCTCAACAGAAATATTCCCCATTCACACTCTTTCCCCACCATCCTGTCAAGCAAAGTTTTTAAAAATATGCACAGGACAAGGAAACAGAGCTAGTGGTTTTGACAGCACTTCCTATCCATTTATTTTTGAGAAGAAACTTTCCCTCCATTTATAGCAGACTACTTTTCATAATGAAAAGCTTTCAGATGAAAATGAACTTTCAAAATACATCAGCTGCAAAAATATCACCGAATGAATCTGACGCTAAAGGTTGAGATACTGCAAAAGAACAAAAATTCTCCACTGCAGAAAAAACAAGCAGCTACACAAAGGCACAGAACCATTTAACATTTTAGAACAAAGTGCTAATAAAGCGAGAAAAAAAAAGAGAAAATAATGATTTCTGGAATTTCAAACAGAACGATTGAAATGGCACAGAATACAGCCCATGGTTGCCTGAGGGTGAGCTCTGGAAACAATCTAATGTAATTCGTATATAAGGATATTGTATGTCTGCAGAAACAACAAAATTAATAATGACTGCAGACAAATTATTGGCTTTCCTCCCATCACTAATCTCATCTTACCATTTTTATCTTTGATTTTACTTTCATCTAGGCCATTTGCACGAGATTCAGGCTTAAATTCGATATTTCCCAATTTCAGAACGGCTGCCACTACTTCAAAAACCGACTGTGTTTCATGATCCATAAACCCAACAATCTGCATTGCATTCTGGAAAGGGGACAAATAAAATTATGAGATAAAAGCATCTACATTTAAACAGATCACACTTGAAAAATTCAACATGTATCTGCATTAATTACAAATGGTTTATGAACACTTCTGCCACTAGAAGTACATGGTATAATTCCTATGCTAAGATAAGTAAGTTTTTTTAATACACAGGAGGTGTGAAAATGGAGCTGGCATTCAGTCCAGTCCACTTCTAGGGTTCATTCAGTATTTGGGTTTCTGAAACACTGTACTTTTTTTAGCCACTTAATTTAGTTTGTAACCCAACCCAATTTTTCCCAGTCAAATGAACAGGTACTCCTGTCTTCTCAGACCAGCCACTTTTAGAATCCATATCTGCACACACTGGGTAACAAGGTCCTGCATTCATCTTGTCCCTGAGTACAGCCAAGCGAAAACAGGACAGTAAATCCTCTTGAGAATAATCCCAGTTCTCTTTTTCTTTCGACTTGGTCAGCATCACCTGGTCCCTGAGGCTCAGTCACTGATGTGCTAAGCCACTACAAAATATAAGTTTTCCCAGGATCTGACCAAGGCATCTGGGCTTTTTTCCCCCCTTCTTTTGTTTTCTTTTTGTTCGTTTCTTTTTGATTTGGGGGAGTTTTGTTTGTTTGTGTTTTTTATTCTTCTTTTTTTATTTAGTCCTTTTTGTATTCCCATAAGAATACTCCAGAAACTTGACCCTATTTGCTAGTTTTTTCCATGTTTCCTTCTGCAAACATGCTCTATCCCAGCATGAAGAGTGCCAGCACTCTGAAAAGGTGGACCTCCCAGCCCAGCCCTGCATGAACAGACAGACCAAGGGCCATAAGAACCCTACACTGGTGTGGAGTGCACAGCCAGCCCCTGCTCCTTCTTACCCTGACTGTTCTGAAGTTTGAAGCATCATCCACTCCATTCACTCTGGCAGAATCAAGGCCCAGGTAGTTGTATCTGCTGAAGTCCCTCTCCAGCTTGAGTTTGCCTAATAAATCCAATAAAAATATCATTAGTAGTAGCATTCTTGTTAGTAGCAATTTTATCCCAGAATCAGCATTGTCAGGAATAGGCTGTTATTATTGGATTTTCCTCAAGGATCTTTTAATTATTAGCCTTCTGAATAAGAAAGGTTTTCAATTTTGTTTATAATACATTGCTAAGCCAATTCTGACTCAGGTATCTGGATAGTATCAAAGCATATGTGGACTTCAGGTATTACCAATGATACTACCTCCAATAATGCGAAAAATGAATCAATATCACACTTCCCACAAAAGACGATGTGCATGGAATAGCACATTAAATATAAAGAAAGCTCACATCTGAACATGGCACAAGGGCAACACTTACAGAGAAACTCTTCCGATGCACCAGACAGGATCTGATAGAAAATGTGGAAGTTTCTTTCACCCCGTGGCTGCTTAACAACACGAGACTTCTCTAGCAGATCTAAACAAACAAACAAAAATCTCACAGGTCAGGGACAGACTGCTGGAGCAAAACCCTTTAAAATTAATATAACCCTCCATCATTCTCTACTTCATTGCTTTATATCACCATCAGCAAACCAGAAGAAACTATGAACATTATCATAGTATATCATGTATATCCAATATTTCTTTGAGCTAGGGGCAAGCCCAGTGCTGTGGTAAAGGCTGCAGTCTATGAGCTGCAAATAGAATACAAGTCAGGGAGGCAATGTGCTCAAAAGATGTTAACTGGTTTACAGTACCACCACAAAATTAAGACTTGGAGAGGATGACTCTGCGGGTGAAAGTTTGAAGAGAGGCAAAACGTTACCAGGCAAAGCACATGAAAGATCGGTAAATGAAAAGGAGAGACCAAATAAAGAAAGCATTTAAACCGAATAATCTTGCAGCACTTTGTGATCCTCAGGTGTATCACACTATGAAATAATTCCCAGTGGGGCTGACAGAAGCTCCATCCTGACATACTTAAAGTGAAATGGAAAAGCAGTACTTTGAAAAGCATCACTGCACTGATGGAGCAGCTTGACAGGAAGACTGCTCTCAGTGACAGACACATTTCTAAGCCTTGCCCACGAGAGCAGGAATCCAGGCAGGCAGCATAAGCAGACTGACTTGTAACACCTTGCAATCACTTCAGACTCAACATCACATTTACCACAGAGGTGACAATTCAAAGGTTGCTCAGCCTGCACTGCACTGGAAGGCTGTGGTTCACAGCACTCCAGGTCAAGGAAGAGGAATGCAGTAAGAGAACATCTGGGCAGGTATTAGGGTGACCTGCTGGTTTTGTACAAAACTTATGCTTTGTTTTTTCTTTCTCACTAGCACAACTACATTCTTCCAGAGAGCAAACATATAATTCCCATGTGTTTCTCTTAAGCGACATATATTCAGTGACATGGGGATAGAGACATCCAGTGCCTCATTCCAAGAACACAGCAAAGGAGTTCCCCCTGCACCTACCATGGCACACCCCCACATTGCTCTGTGACTGGGGGTTAAGCACTCTCTAAGCCTGTGCAAGCAGAAAACTCCCAAAGGGAACTGTCACTCTGCAGAACATCCACAAAGTGAGATGAGGTTTCACAAAGGTAAGACATGGGAAACACTGAGTTATTATATGGGGTTGTTTAACACTTCCCCTGTGCTGGAATACCTGAGGTGTATTCTACTACACCTTTTCTCAGATTCCCATTCCTGCAGAAACAGAGCCTGCTCAGTTTCAGCAGTCTGGGAAGTCAGAGGTGGCACTCAGGCCAGCAACCCTTGTGCTGCAATCCCCTCACTCCAGTCCCACCACAGAGGAGCAACTGGAGAGCCCTTGGCACAGCAGGGCTTAGCCAGAGGGGGTGGATCTGTCCCGGGGTTCCCTCCATGACCAGAGGAGTGCAATAAATGCATTGCTATTTCTGCTGGCTACAGGTAGTGCCTGCTGCCTGTCCTGCCCACTGTAATTACCTCCCTTCTCATGGAAGAGCAAATAAAGACCCTTCTGAAGGATCTAAAGTAACTTCAACCCACAAAATTGCACAAGTCTTTGGAGTCCTTCCTCCACCTAAACTACAGTGAGTCAGGTTCAAAAATTACTTTCTGCTCCAATAATTAACCAGTGACAACAATGACAAAATTCAGATAGTATTATCAATCTTCTGATTGGCTAATAGTAGGACAGGTTTCAAGTATTTACAGGCTGAGAGAGAGAGGCTGATCCCCCATCCAAGTGTTAATACTTGGGCTGGGAAAGGCAAGGTGAGCAGCAGGCAGTTCAGAGCTGTACTGGCTGTGAAGGTTCTCCAGGCAAGCGTTGGAACAGATCGCAGCCAAATTTAATCTCAAAAAAATAAACAACTTCAGCTCCCACAGTGGCTACACACACTTCAGGAAATGGCTGTATTCTCAAAGGATATCGAAGCAATGTGGCTTGGCTTATTTGGGTTTAAAAATATTCTGCCTATAAATTTACTCAAATGCTGTCATAAAAGCCCAGCTACACATCCTGGCAAAATATTGTATGTGAGCCTTCTAATTACATGCATGCCTTCAGCAGATGAAAAAAACAGGTTCCTGAATGTATGTAAAATTAGTTATGTTTAGGAGGATAATTGTTTTTTTCACCAGTTTATCTTATTTATATATTTTTGGAAGCAACAAAGTTAACCAATTCACAATCAGTTCTCAAAAGTCCTAACATTTCATATTCTGTCAGCCTTCATAATTGAGGAAAAAAGCAGTAACTGTCAGAAAATCAGATATTTTCCTTAACAAAGCAGCTGCTGCCAATTCTTTTTCAAATATGTGTTCACTGGGGTGTTTTTTCCCCCCCCCCTTTTCTTTCTGTTCACATGCAGACTGAAATTAGACTACTAGGACAGATCCAGACCATCTGCCCACTTCTTCAGAAAACTTCTTCCCTCTGTTTGCCCTAATTAGCATTTTAATAAATCGACCACATATCTTTTTCTTAATGCAACCACTGCACTGGCAGTAATTTTTGTGTGAACTCCCACCAGACTGCCAGTTCTGTGGATCAAACCACTCCAAAGAGGAAAGACAAAGCTGCACCTCAGATTGCTGCACGTGGTGATTCTGTCGACAGTGGAATGTGTGGACAGATGGTCCTCATCTATGTGAAGAGCCACAGAACCAAACCCCCCTCCTCAAACTCTCTCTACATTACATTTTGTTACATGGTCTATGTGAATTATGTAGAGGGGCTGTACAGAATTATCAGGAGAGCAATAGAGAACTACATATGGTGTGTTTATGGGTCAGGTAGTATTTCTGCATTATCTAACACTGCTTCTGCTTCAATGGGATCATTTAACTTGTTGCCTGCACCAAAGCAACAGGAAAAATTAAATTGCCTTGGAAAAGTTCAACCTTGGAAACATTTCTGTCTGAATACCCATACATTCAGATGACTCAAAATCCAGCTACAGGCCTCAGGTTCTGAAGATTTTTTTTTATTATTCTTAGATATCACTGTTTAAATGCAAGAGATCTGTGAAAGCACCCTGCTAAACACTTTCATTTAACATAAAAGAAAGAAAGAAAAAAAAAGATTCTGAACACTCCTGCAAGCTCTAATGCACAACTTTACACTATTTTTTTGTTACTTGACCCATGAACTTGAGCGATGCAGAAAAATGTAGGATATTTGTATTTCTCTAAATATACTAGAAAACAAATCAAGATTCAAGAAAGAAGTAAGTAAACAGTAAAACCAAAAAAATCTCACTACCTTGGTACATTCTAAATCATCCAGGAGAAGTTTATTTTAGTCACAGTGTCTTCAAATGGCCATGACCAAGGAGCCTTTTAGCTGCTCAACCAAAATTACAGAACATGTTCAATCAGCCACATCACACTCTTCTCCCACTTTGATTATCTAGCTGTTATCAATAAAAGTCACTGATTAAAAAGTTTCTCATGAACTTTTCCCTATTATTCCCACCAAGTTCATAGTAATGTCCCCTTGGATAAACTGATCCATAATTGTGTCAGTGAAAAACTACTAAATGAGCAGTATGTGCATTGACAATGACTGCATAATTTTAAGTGTTAAATCCTCATTGCTCAAGTGATGAATGATGTTTAAAAATGAGCTAATCAAAATGTTTAATACAGTCTGTAGTTGGTTTTCTCAAACCCTTCCTAGCTGAGGCAAAACCATTGCCTAAATGGTGGCAAATGTGCTAAGAGGAACACCAAGGGAGATGTTGCAACAAGTGAAGATTTAAAACAAAAAGAAAAAAGGAAATCAAAAAGAATGGGTATCTCTTCCCATAATGTCTAATTGCTCAGTTTGTGCAATATTTCCCTAAGCAAAGGAGCTTTCCAACAGCAACCACATAACAACTCAGGCTCTAGGTTTCTCAGTGAGTGGGAAATTACTTCTGACTTTTAAAATGAACAAACAAGTTGTAAAAAAGAATAAGTTGCAAAATTATCACTTTGCTAGCTTTTAAAAAATAAAAAGTTGTTGCCTTAGATAAACATCATAGATTTCTTTCATGCTGTTGTTGGAAAAGATAGCAAAACAGGGCCCTTTCTTAATCTCCTGTTATTTGGACTCAAAAGACATTTTCCTGGTTAAAAATGGCTTTTCCAGATCAGGCATTGCATGTCCTTTACTTCCCAACCTGCACCAATGTCATCTCCTAGTTAATCATTAAACCACTGAAGGGCTTAGGCAGATTAGGAAGGATCACTTAATGCTAAAATCCAGGTATTTTTCAGCAGGAAATTCCAGGTGAAACATGAAAATTTAAGATTTACAAAAATTCTGAGAAAGATATTGGGAGATCCATCCTTTTCAAAATGTCTGAACTATGGTAAGCGTGAAACATGTTGGGTGTGAAACATTTTGTACTATGCAAAACCCCTTCAGCCATCAAATTTAGTGTACACAAAACCAGTCACAAAACTAACAAACCAAGTGTGCACACAAACACTGCCTTAAGTACAAAACAGATGCAGCATCTGTGGACAAAGAGTCATATTTTAGAGCTGAAAAAAGCTGTTGCAATTAGCACTTATTACTTCAAAACCAAACATACCTATTTTTATATAAGACATATATTAGTCTGTAATTGCAGGTAGAAAAGAAACTACCGTTCTCCTCTCTCTCATCCTCACTAACGAAGTAGTTACAATAAACGGGAAACTAAGAATAGTATTGATCTTTCCTGTAATTTATTTCCACAATATTACATCCAGCTGAAAGCAACACTCCAACACTGCCTTTACTTATAAGTGCTGTGGAAAAAAAGCCCTCTGAGTACGTAAGTGCTGACAAGACTGTCCATTGCAACAGCAGCGATTGGACACACCTCAGCCTCGATTCAGAGAGAGAAAATGTAAATACCATTTACCTGTTTGCAGTTGCCCTTTAAAGCAGCAGCACACCTTTAAGTAGGGACTGATGTTTGCTACTAAACAGGGATGGGATGTCTACACGTCCAGGTGGCAACACAGCAAGGGTCTCATGTTTAGCAATGCTCACAGATGCAGTCTGGATTTCCTAGCCCCATGCACATGGAACAGGTCATCACTGAATGGATGGGCTGGCTGGCAGCTGGCACCAGGACTGAGCACCTTACGTGGCCTCCAGCACCTCCCACCCATCAGGAAAATGAGCTGGGATCTTCACAGAAAGCTAACAAAAAGGCAGGAGAAACAACTCGGGCTTACAGCACACCTCAGTCAGCCTCCTTCACCTTCCTACTTGCTCCCACACCTGCTGGTGGTGGATCGAACAAATGCAACACATCCTGCCTTGAACTCCAAGGGGGAAAAAAAACCTGACTGAAGAAAAACACTTAAAGTTTGCATAAATCACAATCATTTCAAATTCTCATTTCATGACTGTTCATGATGATGGAACAGTATATCAATTTCCTTGGAAACCAGCACAGTTGGAAGATCTGAGCGGCCATACATGAAATGAGACTGCACAGATTTTACACTGTTCAAACACAACGTTATCTTCACTTTGGGTACATATCAGTTCTGAATTTATAGATGCCACAAATCCCTTCCACAATAATGAAATTTGCGTTCTGATTTTACTCAAAAGATTTACCCTTCTGTTTATAGCACATTAAATGTTTCGGATCTGTCAGCTGGACATTCCCACTGGCTGCAAACTGCACAGGGCAGACAAGCAGTGTGCACTGTTATGATAATTCCACCTTCTAACCCCATCCTGTGCCAGGTTCACTCCTAGGCTAACCCCTCTCCTTAAGAAGCAGGGGCTCACTGAAGGGCACTAGGAGAATGGCCCAAGGGAAGGTGACAGCAGCATCAGCCACTCCTTGAAGGGTCACCACAGGCAGAGTGACCAGCCTTCCACAGAGCTTCACAGCATCCCAGAGCAGGGCAGAACAGGCCATTCCAAAAGAGACCTTTCTGCCTAATGGTTCTCTGCTTATCCACACCAGCCTGATAAAATTAGTGGCTTATCTTAGTTACCATTCTTGCCACCGAAACAACCTAGATGATTGCCATGTCGGCCCCAAGCCACTCACAGTATGGAATACATCCTGGTGGCATAGGCTGTGGCACAAAAAGCCCACCACCCTAACTGATGTTTGGAAATCAAGTTGGACAGAAACAACTATTAGAGTTCAACTAAAGCATTATGATGTCATCTTCCAACAGACAGTCAGAAATCAAAGAATATATATGAATATTTTCATAATCATACTTTCCTTTTTAAGGATAGGAAACTTCACTGCTACTTCACTTCATGTTTGATGAATTATGAAGACAAATTCTGATTTTGACTTAAACCAGAATAAATTCTGAGTGATGTAAAAGAATTTAGGCCCCCAATATCTTCAGAATGATGATGCCTCACAGAAAAAGAAATTATTGTATGGCAGTGCAATGCTGCAGATGTGTAAAAAAGATCTAAGGCAGCACAACCAACTTGCTTTGAAAATGCAGAAAATTTAAAATCTCTTTTGAAGAGAGATGGATGGACTACCAAATTTTGCAAACATTTAATAAAAGATGAGATACGTTAACATGCTGCTACAGGAACTCAGTATTTGCCTGTGACATAGCCTGCCAAGGATGAGACATTTCATAGTTCAACAAGTAACATCTTTTCCACAACAGGGCTTACACATCAGGTCTTTATTCTTAAATTGAAATTAATCTCCTTGCTATTAGATATTCATTACATGTGACAAGACAGAAAGAACACCTAAAATAGGCATATTTTAGATAGATCCAAAAATATGTCTGCCCTTTGATACATATGTCATCACATCACTACAATTACATCTAATGTTATAATTACACCATGCAGAGATTGATGGGGAAGATAAACTACAGAGCAACTATTTGGATTGCCTTTTGACATGACACAATATTTTAATTACATGACTCAGTGCAGCACTTTCAAAGACAGACTGTTAAATGTCCACCTGACAAAGGAGGGTTCATTTTTACGTATCTAATTTGAATGTGAAATAAAAAGAAACAAATAACAGCCCTTTAGAACCTTTATGTTCACATTTAATTATTACGAATAAATTATGTTTGGCCTCTAATTTTGTTGACTGGCAAATGTCAAAGCTAATAGATAGCCATAAACACTTATATAGTGACTAATTTGAGTTACAAGATCTACTCTGACACAAAAATCAGGCTCTTCAGGCACAGTTCCAAAAGGTGACCTGGTCCAGAAAAAATGTCTGCCCCCTGAAAAAAGCCAAAACCTACATTTATGTGAAAAATTCCTCACTGTGTTTTTAAAATGTTTATGTTATATATGGAGAGTACAGTTCACCTTGGGTGAGTCTCATTATTTCACAACCAGTAAAATGCCAATGGTGTCAAAAGTCACATCTTTAGAGGCAGCAATGAATTTGGCTGAGTGGAAAGAGAGGTCAGGACTGGGTCAGTGACACCTAGTATAGTCACTCACTGCCCTCTTCCTCCCCTTTTAAAAACAAGAAAACCAAACAAATATGGCTTTATATAGCACTGAGGAGGAATTTATTTTAAAAACTGCACTTAAACCCTCAAAAGAAAAACAAGTCAAAGCATTCTGGGCTGCCATTCAGTTCCTAGCTTCTTCCCAACAGAGAGCTGCTCAGAATTTCTGAATTGCTACAGGTGTCATGAAGCAAGCTCCAAGGCCACCTTTGCCTCCCTAAACTCAACAGCTGTTCATCCTCTCTCGTTATAAACTTTTTCCTACACTTAGAGGTGTATAAATTTGTACGCATGGCTTTGGTTCCAAGTAAACATACTCATCCCATGGTGATCTCCAGCACACTCTGTACCACCCTTGCAAACTACAGGACAGCACCTGCCACAAATACATGACCCATCAAACCTAGTAACACAGCAGATTGCAGGGATTCAAAAATAAAAAAGACCCTCAGATATCCATATGCATCTGCCACCAGCTCCAGAGACAATATACAGACTCACAATTTGAAACAACACAATAAATTCAATATTCATGCTTACTTCTTCAAGTCTGTTCTCACTTACTCTAAGGTACATTATTCAGCACCACAGCAGCAATAAAATTAAAAAGCAGAATTTATCACATGATGGAGAGAGATTTTATTGGATTAACACAGCTGATCTTTTCAATAATTTAACCATCTTCCTTTCTACACAAGACATTTTAATCTGTGAATATACCAATAACTGATATCAAAAGTAATACTCACAGTTGCTTATTACTCCCCCAAGTGGGTCACCCTTGAAATCAAACTCAATATCCATGTATTTTCCCTGTGAAAGCAACAGATTATATGATTATAATTTCTGTTTAAGAAAAACTGCCCAAGACATTAAGGTAGTTGGTTGAAAGGTTAGAAGAGTGATCTGGTAATGTCCTGCCAGATTTTTGAAAAACAGAAAATTATTCAAATCTTCCAAGACATTATCACAGCCAGGGACTTTAATGAATTAATCGAGTCTGTAAAGCAACCCAGTAACTTGCGCAGTTTCTACGGTTCTGTGAAGAAAATGCACATTATACAAACTTCCATTCACCAAACAATCCCTGAAGCCATTTAGGTGTTGCCATGCTCGTTCACTGAAGGATGCAGGGAGGAATTATCTTGCAGGCAGCAATCCTTTCCTCACTGGGAGCTGTGGGAGCGTGAAGCGAGGCAGCTGAAGGAGAGCCACTCCGTCTGGCCCGGAGCAGCGGCTGGCAGCGAGTGCCGCTTGTAATCGCGGGACGTCTGTCCCTGAGCGTGTGCCTGCCTTGTAAAAGTGATGGATTTTTCCCACTGAACTCTTTCCCTTGTAACTCAGGAGACCAGAGGCAACAATTAACAGGCTGTCACCGCACAAGCCATTTCAGTCCCAGCCGCGCTGGCGCAGCGTGCTTCCTTGACTCCTGCTTGACTTTTCCACATCGCAGAAGATCACTCCAGTCCTTGGATCATTTTAATTTATTTGACAAGTGCTTAATGCAGTAACAGCTACATTTAACAGTGACAAAACGGACAGGCTGTGCAGAAAAGGCAAAAGCAATGCTGCTCGCACTGGCAAGGGAGTTAAGAAAGATAAAAGCTGCTGGTAGTAATTCAGCCAAATTCCACCCTCTGGCATGTACTGAACAGAGGACACCGCTCACTGTCAGGGGGGTGAGGCACTGCAACAGGCTGCCCAGAGAAGGAGGGCAGGCTCAGGGCCAGCTTGGACAGGGCTCTGGTCCAGTGGAAAGTGTCCCTGCCCATGGCAGGGGGTTGGAATGGGATGGTCTTTAAGGTCCCTTCCCACCCAAACCTAAGATTCTAAGACAAAAGCAGTACATTGAGAAGCCTTGTGTTTATACTTCCTTATTCAGCACATTTAAGAAGAGATTGTGTTTTGTTTATTTTTCCATTTTACTTTTTATTACAGAACATAAAAAACCAAGCACTTTACACTGACTCACTCAAAGATACTTTCTAACTTACTGAATATTTTGTAAAGATTAGCTTGACTCTACTTAAACTCTATTTTCCTTCCTGTTACTGTCTTATTCAGGGTTAATGCTGAGCTGATTCGAATTTCAGAGATAAAAAAATTAAATCAGATAATCAAATGTTCATTTCCCAAGGACTGGGATAGCTGGGTGTTTCCAAAACTATTTTTAACTTAGTGTTTATAAGCAAGGACTTGAAAGGCAAAATAGTTGTTAGTTCCACTTTGTCCTGGGAAGACTTCTGGGCTGTCTGTTCATCATTTCTGTAGTGTCACATCTGATAATTGCAGTCTTTCTACCCTTTCCATTAAAAACAAAATAATAAAAATCTCTACAGGTGCCCCAAATTTTGGCCCTGCCCTTGTGATGAAGATTCCTTGCTCTTGTTCACAATCAGAGGAAATGAGCTGCAGAAGGAACATTCACAGCCATGTGGAACTTCATCAGCTCTTGAGAATCAGAAAGGAAGGGGAGGAAATCTCCCAAGTGGAAAAAAAATCGCTCTCCAGTCTCACGATGTCCAGCACTTTTATCCATTTGCTTTAACTCACAACACACCCTTCTCCCAGTGTATCGATTTTCCTTCTCTTGTCAACTTCGCACATCTCACAATATTAGTCTTCTGGACACAAGTGAGCAAATGACAGGGTTGTATTCAGCTTTCTGATTTTAGCAGGAGAAACTGTGATAAGTACTCACGCTCCTGAACCTCTCAACTCTAGCATCAGCTTTTCTGCTTTTTCAACTGTCAATTCTGATAATTTCTCATTCAGTTTCATGCCCCAAAAAAGTTGAACTAGTTGATTATAAAGAATTTAGGCAAAAAAAAAAACCATTACAAATATTTGTATTAAAATTGAAGTTGTAAACACATTTTGAGATGTAATAGAAAGCAAATGAGAACCTAAAGTAGTCATTTAAACAAAAAAAACCAAACATATGAATGGAAAACAAGATCACATTGAAAGATCTACTTGCTAAGCAGAACAGTTGCTGGACACATGGTCTCTGATACTAAAGCCACCAGTGCCAGAAAATTAAAGAATCCAGCAGCACTGTAATTATGTTTTCACCCAGTCACAGGGTGCCACATGCTAATTTTGGTTTTTTTTTTCTTTTTTAGCCTCTACTTTGATATCCAATTGAACTCCATGCCCATATCAGAAACCAACAAGATTTCTGGCAAGGAGGTGAAACATCTTTTAAGAGGCATCACTAATAGTGCCCTACTAACACACTGGGGAAGGAGAACATGATCCCAAGAACAAAATGAAATACTGATTGTTGCTGAAGGTCTTTAAGTTCCTCAAACACCGTGGTCCTCAAACACCTACAAGAAAGCTCCCCAAATTATTTCTTCCCTCTTTACATATACATGGTAAAACAGAAATAGCCAACAGCACAGCACACTCCTGGAAAAGGATTGAAGAAAATACTTACGAATCTAGAGGAGTTGTCATTCCGCACAGTTTTGGCATTTCCAAAAGCTGGAGAAAGAGAAGAACAAACACAACAAGCAAATCTATCAGTAAAAAAATATTTAAATGCTAAAATATCTAGGTCTGCTTCCATATTTAAAGGAATTACAGGCTTCTGAGAAACAATGCCCTGTTCATTGTATGTGTGAGAGACATGATCACAAATTACAAAAACCTATGGAAGCCCAAAGAAGTTTTGTGTCAACACTTTCCTTGTTTAAAAAAGCTAAAGAAAAATATACAAGAGGAAATGGTTCCAAAACAAAACTGTATCCATATTAAGCATACATCTTTGGGATTTGAATCAACAAATTCATAGTTTTATTACCCAGATAACTTTAAATACAGGAAATACTTCTTCCTTTTAATTTCAGAAAAAGAAATGAATTCTAGATCCCAGAATATGTAATAAGCTGGAGGCCAGAGGCGAGGAAATTACAGAATGACACTTAAAAATTGTATGCATAGGACAGTTTAATCAATGCTTTGAAATGGATTTATTTACACCATTTCAACTCATTAATCCTACCTTAAGCTGAATATTAATCACCTGAAATCAGTCAGATTTACAATGAAAGTTTGTCTTCAGCTTGATCTAAACTAGCTTTCTGAATAGTTTGGTTTGAATTTCTTTAGCTCAAGTTTTATGAGAATGAAAATTTTCTGAGGAAGGACTTCCCAGGGTTGCATTCAGATGGACAGACAGCATCTTAGAGCATGGGCAGGACAAGAACTCAGACTGGAGGACAATTCAAGCTCTAAAACTCACACATTGTCCAAGCACATGGAGTCAAACAGGAGCGTCCCCTCCATCATTAGGTACAGCACTCCTACTTCCAACAAGAGACTTTATTTATCCCAGTATTTATTTACATAGCATATATATATGCATATATATATATTCATTCTAAGATCAAGTCAAGTCAATGTTTTTTGGACAGAAATAAATACATGCCTTTAGGCTTCCACAAACTAGTATGAGTAGACTTATTCTTGACCAAAGAACTAGAGCCAAAATGAAAAGTTTGTTGATCCTAAAGGCCAGGATAAGTGAAAGAATTGTTTTTAAAATCTTTATGCCCTGCAATAAATCATCTTTTCAACAACCAAATCTCTGAGCTGCATTTTCTTAAACAGAGTGCTGAACAGTAAAGTCATTTATAACTGCATGGAGTCAAGCACAAATGTTCCATTATAAACCATGAGACACATTCCTTGGTTTTCCCTAAAGTTCATTGTTTCTAAAAGTTAATTTACAGTAGCAACTGTAGTTTAATAAAAATAATCCCATAAGATAAATTATGCATATGTAACATTTACGTCATTTTCTTGCACTGCAGTTTGACTGAAACAAAATTACATAACCAAAGAAAAATAAATCTAACCACAAAATGCTTAATTTTTGTCTAAAACCTGTATAAGCAGCCAGACTTGTTCAGTTTTTATTCCTTATGGATTAAGCCAGGGTCCAACCTTCCAAAAAAAAAAAAGCTAAACAGGCATTACCAGCACATCAAGTAGAACAAATGGCACCTTAAAATGATAGGGCAATCTTCAGTAAACTTAGCTGATTCCTCTTGCATTAAAACAAAGTGTCACAAACCAACAAGAAGTCAAATCCATTTGGCAGTCCCTAGGGAACAATCTAGCTTTGGCAAGAAAAGCCTCCATACCCACCACGCCATTTCTGTCTATATCTGAAATCTGCTTCCAGAACAGTGATAAAACAACACAGCTCTTCTCTGTGAACCCAAAACAATGGAGGGCTGCAATCCCCCCATTCAGCTTTAAGGGAAACACAGCCCATCGCCAAAGAAAGGCTTATCCAGCACTTCAATTATACTTAAATGTCAACATTTCATCCTTTCTTTGCAAGTCTTTGCTTACAATTTCTGTTTTGTGTACAAAGAATATGTTTTAACCGTCAAGTTCCCCAATTTCTTGCATTCTCTTTCCTTTTATTTTTTTTTTTACTTTTCCCTCAGTTCTCACTTGAAGAATCCTTATCCCCTATAGACGCCAACTCATCACATATAAGCAAGGCAATAAACACTATGTTGACACTCAACAGTCTTTACAAACACCACATATGATCTGGCCATAAAGCAAAGTTGTCTTTTGACAACTGACGTTGTCTCAGCACCACAACGGCTTTGAAAATTCTGGGAAAGACTGAGCCAGGAATCGATACAATAGATCTAAATAAGTCAATGCTAACCAAGGAACTTCTGAAGGCAATTATTAGACAATGGGACAGAACTGCAAGCTTTGAGGATCATATATCCTATCTCCAGGAAAAAGAATAAAAATCCTGTTTCTGGCAGCCAATATCTTTAAATTAAAACTACTCATTTTAAAAATAAAAGTCCTTCGTGGGAGAGCAGGAATGGCAGCTGTCAGGAAGAACAGGCCAATAGTCACCAGATCCAAGAAACAATAAATCTCAGGGAACAATAGGCATGCATATGGATTGGCTTCGTTTTTTCTAAGATCCATTTCTTCACCCTTTTTTTTTCCCTAAAAGAGAAATAATGCCTTACAGAGGTTGTTTGTTTACTAGAGACTATAATAGTATGATATGGAAGGAAATGAATCAGAGGGACTGAAGTCAAGTCTTTTGATACAGACAAATATCATCAAGGCAGGGTTAAGAAGGGTAAGCCCTCCGAGAGCAGCAGGAGGAGGCTGGGAAGTATGACCTAACTTCCTGAGCTCTTCCTTCACAAGGGAAACCATTTTCTTCTCAAGAAAACCTACACACAGCTGGAGAAAATCCTGCAGATGTATACACATAAAGCATCTCCTATGGTTTTGGACAGTAAATAACAACAAAACATCATCAGACACAGTTTTCCAAACCAGCTCAGCTGGAACACCAGTACACACACAGGTAATATGTTCACACATACTCTGTGAGATTCTTACCTTCAAGGACCGGATTCGATTGCAAAAGTTGTTCTTTCACTTGATTAACCTCTGCCCCTTTTCCACACACGGCAGCTACATATGACATGACGAGTTTGCTCGCCTCTGTGGGGGAGAGCCAAACAAAACAGTGATAAGCATTGGCAAAGAGGCCACAATATTTTACAGACTAAATCTCCATCACATTTTCTCAGTGCCAGACACAAACTCTGAGCACATTCACTTCAGTTTTTTCCTGCATTGTTGTACCATCTGGAAACGCAGAAGGAGCATACCCTGCTCTGACACCCATGCCATTACATCAGCAATTCTCTTGATTTAAAAACCTAGAGCCTCTACCCAAGCTTTAAAAAAGCCACCACTGGATACAGCACATTACCTGCTCCTTTTTCATTTAGCCTCAGTAAGAGGCACTCTTCAAGGGAAGAACATTGTCCCCTGCTGACACACTGGAAATGTTTTAATCTAGCCTGAAAATAAACAGGCTCAGGCAGTTTCAAGACACAAAATTCAATCAGTTTATATCAGCAGATACACAACAAGTGCAAATATACAACACTTATACACATGTAATTACAACTATAATCTGCGAGCAGCTGAGTAACTGCAACATCACATAAGGTGCTGCAGTCTGTTTGAAAGTAAAACCAACAGAGAAAGTGAAGCGTTCATTTAAACAATAATATTAATTTGGAGGTGCTTTTAAGAAAGTCTGCAACAATTTTTAGACTCTCAGAACTGCGTTCATAGGGGTGTTAATCACCCGTGATAGAAAGAAAGATTAGATAATCCATCCAACCCTTATGTTTTTGGTGGTCAGGAAAAAGCAGCTGGGAAATGATTTTGTTTATAAAGAGAGTCTGTGATGGTTACTATGATGCAAGACAGTGAAATTTGAGGCAATACCGCTTGATATACAATGTAATTACTAACAGCTGGAAACCCAATCAATGCAAGACTGTGGTCATAAAAAAAATCATTACATCACATTTGTAACAGATCTTCAGAGATCTGTTACAAATTTAAGGGTCTCATTTCAGGAAAGAACTGACAGATGAGATGTTATCCCTTGGATTTTGATTTTTCCTATTTAACCTAATTTGTTTGTTAACATTATATTACTGTCCCATGTTGTAGAGGAAACTGAGCAAAACTACCACATAGGAAGCAAGCAGGCAGCAAAAACTATAGGTGTGTTCAGAAGGCTCCCATCTCCTTTATTTGTGTCTCAAACCCAGCTCTCATTTTTGACTCTGTTCCCTTCAGAGCTTGGAATTACCAAATTATTTAATTTTAAATATTTCCTAAAACAGTCAACATCTTTAAGCACAGGCACACAATCACTGAGAGAAACATGCACTGAAGCAAAAAAGCTATTATAAACTATAATATAGTTTTAATAATACAGCTTTTTAGTATATATATTTTTATTATATATATATATATATATATATATATATATATATAAGTTTAAGCACAATGACTTCAATACAGGCTTTGAACATCAGCAAAAGAAAATAAAGGCCCTTTCTCTTATTAGGAATTCTGTTTGACCCAAGAAAGACATCAGGAGGGGAGTTATCACCCTAACATCTCAAAACATTTGAATATACCACTTTTTCTGGTGATGCACCATGTTTTCTTGCCCGATGTTACTATCATTTAACATTAAAAACTTGAAGAGAAAAAAGGACAAAATTGGAAGTAAATAAAAAGATCCAACTGATGACAGTTCAGGTTCAGTTCTTCCAAGGCAAAAATGTCAAATATTCTGGCTACCAAAAATTTAAAACATAGTCATTTAGTGTATCTGTACTAAGAAGTTTGTTTCCTTAACTTCAGGAGCTTCCTACCCTCTCCACCCCCTATTTTGTATAAAAAAGGAATAATTTATAAATAATTATTCCTTTATAAACAAGGAATAATTCATATTATTTCCCATATGGCTATAAAAATTACAGACCAGTCAAAATCTCTGTACAAATCTAAATCTACGTATAGAGAAGTTCAACAACTCAACCTCTGATTCACATTTCAAATGAGTAAATCAATAATGTGTACCTCAGTTGTATGAGGTGCTCGATAATTCACAGTTCCTGAGGAAATCAAGACATTAAACACCACCAGTACAGAACTCTTTGTCAAAGTCTGAACTTCTAGACAGAACCTCAAATAGTCATATTAGTAAAAACTTAGGGTTTTTAATCTACACTTCTACTGAACACATTTTCCCTGTCATTCAACTGTAAATAAGGATTATATTACGAGACTTCAAGACCTCTCAAGTGGATGCACTAATCAAAGAGCACCAAAGATGATGCCTACACTTTATATGTACACCAAAGTCTCGGAAAGCAACTCCTTGTTACCTACTTTGAGTCTTGCTCAGAATAAGCACAAAAAGCTCCACATATTCTGAGATGCAAAGGAAAAATCTCTCAAATTACTTGGAAACAGATGCATGCCTTCCTACCCGCTGCCTCTTTTGCAAGTCACCTCTGTTTTAAATTGCTATCTTTGAAAATAACTGGCTTCTTTCTTTTTTAAGGTCTACCTAAAATGTACTGCAGTTATGCAATCCTCGCTTGGTTTCTAACCTTCCAGTTTAAAAACTAGCAGTCATTTTCAAGGAAATATCAGCTTAGCCTAAGAGACTCAGTGTTCTGGCACACAAGCCAATCTTAGCACTGCAGCAGAGCACACTGTGCAAAAGGCTGATAAAATTTCCAAAGTAATCAGCTACAGTTATTTCTTTTCCTTAGATAAATGGCATAATCCAGTTTTTAAAGGCATGCATTTATTGAGACACAAGTGGAAGAATCAAGTCTAGAAAACTCAGAGCATTCAGTTTTCCACGTCTTCAAGTTTCCCACCAGGACAGCCTAAATGTTTCCTGGCCCTTGCAATACTCTGACAAGTCAGCATTACTTTGGGACAACTCTGGATACTGATGAGGACACTGTACTAACATGACATGGGACTTCAGTGTGGTGACAGTGTGAAAAAACACTGTTTTATGTGAGTTCACAGCTGCAGCAACAAGTGTGGCAGCACTCACTTTCTGCAATGGCCAGACACAGACAGTTACTGACATCTCTCAACTCTTACCAACTCCGGCTTCCCTTTGCAAGACTGAACAACCCTGAGTGTTTTTTAATCAGATCCTGACTGCCCCTTACCTGTTTTCCCAGCTCCACTCTCTCCTGTAATAAGGATGCATTGGTCTTTGTCCTGGTCCCTTAAAGACCTGTAAGCTTCATCAGACAGAGCAAAGCTGCAAAGAAAGAAAAAGCCAATTAAGAATTAGAAAAAATAAAAAAAAAAACCACCCTAGCAAATACCGACAATAATTACAATTTGTCTTTCACACACCAAGGAAGAAAAAAAAAAAAAACCAAAAACAAAACCCACAAAAAACCAAAACTCTCCAAGTGCTAATGTTCCATAAAGTTCTGAAGCATTCACTTTTCAGAATATAAAGACCCACAGAAGCAAAACGGATATTTTTTCTCAGAGGCTTGCTTGGACCTCCTTCAGGAACAAGTAAAGATAACCTTGAAGTTTCCCTAAAGATAGTAAAGTCAAAACAAAATAACAGAATTTTAGGGAAGTGTAGCTATCTTTCTTCATTGAACTAAGTGTCATATTGTGTCATAAAAGTGTCATAAAATTCTCCACTGAAAAAATGTCAATGCAACATCAGGGCATGGTTGGTCTGAAGACGTCTCTAAGATAAAGGAAAGAGGAGAACACTGAGCAGTACTTACACCACAAGCCACAAATTCTGCTCAGTAAGAAGAAATCTCACACCCTTATAAAACACTGAGCATTTTAAGCCTTTAGGTATTGCTGGACTTGTGCATGAATATGCAAAATTATTTCCCACTGACTGTGTTCTTAACCCAGTAAGTGAGATGTGATGTTTAGGGAACCTAAAGAATGCAATAAGAACCAAAGATTTCCTGTACCCAAAATGTCTTTTCCTGGAGCTCAGAATATCATGACCCTGAAACTCCTGGGCTGCAATTTGAATCCAGATGTGCTCTGCTGCCATGCAGCAACGTATACTTTGGAGAAATGCATATGTTTTACTTATATTTAGTTTCCTTTAGTAGTAATTTTGAGACAGAATAAAGATTTTCTTTCAACTGCATTTTTCAATTAATGGATTCAAGTACTCTGGAAACCAAGCATTTTCTCCTTGGAAAAGCTTAAGTAGTATCTGAAAAAGGACATAAAAGCAAAATCCAAATAAAAAGGCACACGTGCATAACCCAGTTAAAGAAAAAATATGATATCCAAACACGGCATATTTTTACATGAAATAAACAGCTGTTCAACAGACCAAGAGCCTTGCTAGACTACTGCAGCTAGTAAAATATTTAGTGTTTATATATATCCAAAAGTGGATATTGTTTATTATTTACAGCAAACAAACCGTGTATGAAAAACAGAAATGAACTCTCAGGTCAACATAAGATGCAGAGTCGTTGCAGGTTCAATGCATTTCTTAGAAACTTGACTCTTTATTCTACAACAGTTCAGGAGCTTTGCATTCAGCTGATAACAGCAAACAGATCAAGTATTTGTTTTGAACAACATAGCTATATACAGTGCTTTTTTTTCCACAGACAACCACAGCTCCTTTATAGAAGAGCAAGCTCTTTGTCATGATACCAGTTATGGGAAGCAGGAGCAACACAATGAAGCAGTGAGAGGCACGCAGGGCCTTTTCTAGAGGCTCCTACTGCTGCAGTTTGAAAGCTTCAAATATTAAACCTACATATACTAAAAATAGTCCATACTATTGCTACCACTGTCCCTTAGCTTTATCATCCAATTTATCATCAGGTGCATATGCAACACCGTTTTTCCTACTTCCTCATCCCTCACCTGTATTAGACTCATCTCACATTTGCTTATTTGGGTTTTGGTTTCGTTTGCCCGTTTGGCTTTATGGTCACATCACGTTATCAACCCAGCCACCCTGCGGGAGAGCCAGGTAACCAAGTGAGGGGCATTCTGAAAGATTTGGAAACTGGGGAAATGGAATACCTCACAGCTCCTTTGCTGCTAAGCAGTAACACCCTCCACTCCCTCTCCAGGGCCCGCCAAGGATGCTCACGCCATCATTTCCCCCCTCTTTGTGTCCCTCCCATCTTCTCTCCTGCAGCACATCTGCCTGCCCAGCTCCATCACCCGCCCAGGGCCCCACCTCTCCCACTGCTTTTCTCCAGCCTGTTTTGTCCAAGGCACTAAATTACAATTCTCCTCTCTGCACAGATGGCTGGAGCATCCACTTAACAGCCACGATCAAAGGTCATTAACTCCTTTTGATACATATCCCATTGAACCCGGAGCTAGGCTGATCTCTCAAACCTTAATGCTGCTGTGCCGATTGAAGCATTTGAACTCAGCAGTTCAGCTGGAGGTGAAAATGTGTTTACGAGAGAGTAGCAGGCTGTAATGTTTTTAGCATTACAACAAAGTCACATTGTGATGTGGCCAACATGCTGGAGAACTAGCAAAAAAAGATATAAAATATTCTGCTGCTGCTGCGAGACCATGACACAATTTCTGGCACCCATTTTACTGTTTGGAATCCAAACTACAGTAGCAATAACACTTTACTAGACTCTGTTACAGGACATATTTAGGAAATTAATAATGTTTGTTGAATGCTGCTACAGATATACTTGCAATTTGAAAAGTACAACAGCACTCAGAAAAGCTTATTCCGGCACAAACTGCCTTCCTTTTTGCAAGGAAAAAATGAAAAGCAACAGGATGAAGATGAAAGAAATAAACTTCACTGAGCATTCATGGGCCACACAAGACAAACTTTAATAATAATGCTGTGATTTCCACAGGTTTGACTGAGGGAAACTGTCTTTCAGCAAGAAGATAAGACTCTGAGATGTTTTACCGAATTTACAGACTGGATGGCTCATTCTGTGCCTCTTGTCCTTCAAACAATCTTGGCCATTAACAAGTTTTTCACTTTTGAAACAATTTTCTTGGCAGTAGTTTCACACTGGAAAATGAAATCAGCATCAAGCACAGAGGAAGTAGTCTCTGTTGATATACTGAGTTACGAGTTAATCAGCTTAGTACCCATTCATCTTTCCTAATACACTGAATTTAAGTTTCTCAACAGCCCCTGTCAAAATGTATTTTACTGCTTGATGTATTTATTAACTCTGCCTGCACTGCATAGTTAAAGACACAAAATCATGCTTTTTCTCCTTCCTCCACAGAAAAACTGAAAGCCTAATACTGCAATGAGGTTTTTGAATTCAGAGGAGAGAGGGGGATTTCATTCAGTTCTGGTTTAATCCAATCTAGTCAGAGATTTCCTGCCATTTTCTCCAATCTATACAACCCACAAAGACTAATACTTCACCAGGACATCAAACATTATCTACTACAGACAAAAGAAAAAATAAGTCAACTCATTTCAAAAGCAGTTTTGCATAACTACTTATCAAAAGTGACCCAGTAGAAGTGTTGTAAAAATCTACCACTGATGGTTCAACCACTGTTGCAACAATCCAGTTGAAGGAGGAATAACCAAAAGTCTATTTAAACAACTAAGACTCGCCTTTCTGGCACTGCAAAAGAGCAACAGCACATTTATGTCAGTGTGAACAAAGATTCTTATCCCAAAGGAAAGACAGATCTATTCAGATGTCATCTTGACTTTCATGGCACCACATTACAACTCACAGTCCTTCCTATTATCAACATCTACCTTTACAGTAACAGAAAACCCAAACAAAAATAAACTTTGAGTCTTTTAATTCAAACTCTATCTGATAAAAAAAAAATAGAAATTCATGCTATTTCCTATTTGTTTAAAAAATAAAATCATTTAAGGTCATTTAAGTTTAACACATATTCAGGGTCTATAGACCACAAAGAATCCTAGGCTTTTCCTTTTAGCAACATGAAGAGACATGGCTCTGTGAAGTCAACATTTGCAACCATAGATTTAAACCACATACCACTCTTCGAGCCACCTCACAATTACAGAGCCTAAGTAAAATTTTAGAATAGTTTAAAAAGCAGTTATAAACCATGTGTTTCGAATTAGCTGATGAGTGCGTCAGCAGTGTCAGTTACCATACCTTATAATAAGCTCTCCTTTGATTTTTAGGTTTTCATGGAGGAAGATGACATTCTATTACCACAACAAACACAGAAATATTTCCTGGAGTTCTCTTTTAGCTGAGACTTAAGTATAGAAGCAATTTGAAATTGAAACGCCTCCCACACCTAGCTCAGTAAGAAAACTCTGCTCCTTTATAGCACAGCCTGCTTAGCCACAAGTTCCAGATGGCCAGATCTGTCACAAAGTCCTAACCCAAAAATTTAACAAAGGGAAACAGGATAGCCCTCCAAGAGAGATTTCCAAAGGGGTCTGGCAGTCTTCAGCACCTCAACAGCATCTCTGTGCTTAAACAGTACACTGGGGTCAGGAAGAGAGAGGAGCGAGGTTCCCACCTGCTCACCCTGAAACAAGCAGCAAGTGCTGCATTTGAACACTCCAGATTGCACCCACAGTTACAAAAGCCATTAAAACCTCACTCTTATAGTCAGAAATTCACTTCACAGAAGCAGTTTTTCTACCATCTTTTTCCTTTAAGCCAAACTCACCAGGATCAGTATTTGCCAGATACTGGTACTTCTTTGTGCTATCATTTTCATTTTCCTTAGCATTCTCAATTAAAAGTAACTAGTTAACACTATTTTAAATTCTCTCTAATGGCTCTTCTCATGCACTTATAGAGTCAATTCACTTCTTCACCAGCTGTTGCTTTGACTCCGAGATCCCTGGTCCCCATTTCAGAACATCTATTGCTTAATCTTGGCTATTGGCTGACAGCTCATTTGCTACTTTCAAAGGAAATGAGGAAAACCTCTTTTCTTGACTGTTCCAATTCCTCATGAAGCAGAGTCCTGGTACCATGGCTCAACTGCTCAGGTACCATTTCTGCCCAAATGTGTCTAAACACACTGGCAGGATGCTAAAGCCCAGTGCTTATCAAAAACTATACAGCATGCTAGACTAAAAAGAACACCAGTAATAAGTAAATTCTGCATGCACTTTTAATATAAATTTTACATTAAATGTAATTTAATTACTTCAAGTTTACTTAATAGCATCATTTAATTTCCTTCCTTCTCTTTCTGAATGCACAGAAGTGCTCAGTAGCAGGGTAACAGCAAAAAAATTCTTTCTGTCATGACATGCAGTGGGGAAAACATCAGAATTACAGTTTGTTTCAGTACAAAAATTCTAACCTGAGCGAGGAAGAGTTGAAGCAGATTTTATAAAGTGCTTTGAGGCTTTACGTTGTAAATCATCACTACTTGCTATATATATTCCCCCACCCATTGAACGTCAGTGGAAAATTCACCATTAAAAAAAAACAACTGTAAGAGATTATTTATAGTATTAGCTCATAGTGCAGAATCATTTAATTGCCCTAAGGATAAAAAGTGTGCTCCCATTTTCCATAATTACAAAGTGTCTCATGTTCAGCACTTTGACACACTTGAAAAGAAAAGGTTGATTAGCCTGCCACTGGAGTGAATAAAGTAACAGCTGAATTGATGGAGCATCAGCTAGGACAGACCTTCACAGGCAAGCAGCTGCTCTTTCAAAAATGCCAATCAGGGGGAAAAAAAAATTTAAACACCAGTATAAAGAGGTGTGCTCAGACAGATGGAAAGCCTTTGCTCCTATTCATATCCTCCATTTTTATTTTCCTGGTGAGCATAGAAACCTGTTTTATAAACAGCACTGTGTGGTAATACATACAGCAGAAGGGTACCTCCTGCACAGGTCTCCCCACTCCATTATTCACAGGAGCCACTGTGACATTATTAGAGGCAGAATAAAACCCAAAGCTGGGCAAATCAGCCCATTTGATTTGTAAGAAGCAGCAATCATTTACAGAAGGGAAGGGACAGCAAAAAAGGGAGGGGGAAAGGACAAAGCCACTCAATTTTCATGAGTAAAACACTTCAGTACACAGGCTAATATTGAGCCAGAGAGATTTATTTTCTGGTAGACTGGGAATATAATACAACCTCTGATGCTCATATATATACTGCAGGTTAAGCAGAAGACTTGTCTCAGACCAATAATCTGAGGTCTGGAAAAAAAGAAAAAAGTTCTTGCTGAAAATCTTTTCTTTCTCAGACTGAAGCAGATTGAAGATGTGTTCAATGAACTTCAACTCCAAAACCTCCCTACAGAGAGGTACAGACAATGCTTCTTCCCAAACTACTGTGCCTGCACAACCTCCCAGCTCACCAAAGCCTGGTCCTTTTCCCTCTCACAGGATGGTACACATTTCCAATCTAAGGGAGGCTTTATCAGTTTTGATCACTTCCTTTTACTGTAAGTTAAAAAAAAAAAAATAAACTAACAGTGATCTTTCCCCAGCACTGTACAGAAAAGCCAAAAATGAAGCCATTGATTTTCTGCCTATTTCAACATCTAAGACATCTTGTTAGAGCTCACATTAATATGATGGAAAACAAGAAGTGCCTTTCACCAGGTGCCTGTGACCCAATTGTTGCCTTATTCTCCTTCAACCAAGGCAAAACAGGATTTCTGCAGCTGAGGATGACCATGACCATGCCACTTGCCAATCCAGACTACAAAATAAAGTCTCCCTCTGAGTTTTAGCCAGCCTGATAAGCATGGCCACATCCCATCCCACGGCTCAATCCTGTCAGCTGGCAGTGAAATACACATGAGGAGAGTGGCCTGGGCACGGGATCAAGGTTGGGTCCTGCAAGGAGTGCAGCTGGTGGCAGAGGGGAGCAGCAGGCAGACCCTTGGTGCTGCAGATAACCAAGCCAACAGGCCCATCCGTCCCCTGCCCCCCTGACACGTTTTCCATGGAACACCTGAGTATTCCAGGGCACACCAAACTGAACTGAGGTTGACCAGTGCCAGCTGTACACACCACAGACACCTGCAGCTGCACACAAACATGACTCGTGACTTCACCTAAAGAAGGGAACTAAAACAGCAAACTCCTATTTGGAGCAGGTTCACGTCATCAAAGTGAAGATACGCATAGGTCAAGGTGGGGCAAGGAAGCAAGTATCTCCTTGCTTTTCAGAAGAGCAGCTTGGCTTGGATTCCCTCTTGACCAGTCCCATTTTCCTTGAAATTACATCGGCCAGCTGGACAGCACATAACCATCACCTCCTCAACCATACCAACACTCTGTGGGTTCAGTCCAGCACAAACCAGTACATCCCAGCCCCACAGCATTACCCAGACGTGTCTGTCACCAAACACTCTCTCACCCTAAACACCAGGCTGTGTTACCCAAGCTCCTGCACAGTCACACCGGAGGACACAGACAGGTCTCCCACACACCAACCCCAAGTCACTCTGATGCCACACGCACTGCAAAGATTTCAAGTTTCTTGAGGGAAAAGGCATTGATGTTTTAAAAAAAATCAGTAATTTTATTGGGCTAGGATATCCTTGAAGGGAAGTACAGGAAGTGTTTTCCATTGTTTCATCAAAAATCAGATTTAATTAGATGTTTATTTGCTAGGACGAAATGCAGGCTTGATTTAATGACTGCCTAAACCAGCCAAGTCCTTACACTCTGTGTTCTTACTGCAAAACTACAGGCTGAAGCTTCCTGGGAGCCATCTTTTACATCAGAAGCTGCAGGTTTTTCCCTGAACTACCATCCCAAATGCACTACAGGAGCCTGCAGACACCAGGGGAGAAGCAGCTTCACGGCACAGCAGAAATGCTGATGGCAAGCTCCTCATTTTTCTCCACAGACCTTAAGCTTCCCACTCCCTGAGGCTGGGCCTGTAAAATTTGGGATTTATTCCACTTCCCTGGTTTAAATGAAGCAGCAAGGGGTCAGACAGCTGAAGAGTAAGGGAAGAGAGGGGCAAACTGATTTGCCATGCTTGGCTTCTGTCAGAGTTTAACTAGAGGACACAAAATTATGTAAAATCCCAGTTTACTGTTTCATCTATGCAGAAGCAGATTTGAATTGCACCTCTGAGCTTTTGCATATGTGTGGAAATGAAGGGCTGGTAGGAAACGGGGAACAGGACAAAACAGCCATTCCCTTTCTGCATTAAAATACAGAGACTCTTAATATTTTTACAGAAAATTGAATTAGTTTCTGTACCTAATACAGCATGTGTCTGAAATACAGGGAAGTTCTCTTGCCAAACACACCTGTTCAGTTCAGCTTTGACCAAATTTTACATAAACGAAATCTTTTTCTGCAGAACAAGAAATGCTTTAATTATGCTGCTACACCATGAGAATAGAATGCTAACAGTAAACTCCCCCCAAAGAACTGTCATTCACCTTGTCTTATCTGGCTACAAAGAATAATGTTTTCCATCAAAATAAAACAATGCAAAACAAGTATTCCTCATTTTTAAAACACAGATAGTGGTTAAAAGGGGGTCCTTAAAATTATTCATAGCTATTTCAGAAATAACAAGGCCAGACTACAAGTTAAGTTGGATACTTAGAAGGTAAGACTCTATAATCCTACAGAGGAACTATGACCATTATAACTTGCTCCTTCCTATACAGACAGGAATATGCTATGAATCACTTTTCTCCTTTCTTTTAAATCTATAAAGATTTTTTAAAAAATCTATAAATAGGATGTATCTTTTGGACTTACAGTATGTGCTTTTCCCAGACAGTGGCAGAGCACTGATTTGCTCTGTTCAAAAATCCCAGTGACTTCATCTTGCAAATGAAACCACAACAGGGCTGGTTGCAGGGTTTTCCTGGGGCATTGAAGGGCAGAGCACTGCTCTTTTGGTTTCACATGAAAAAATCTTTAGCAAATACTGTTCCATGTCTCTGCCTCAAAAAACCATTCTCCTGCTTAGCAAATAGAAAATCCTGCTTTTTTTTTTTTTTTTTTTTTTTTTTCCCCTGCAGCCCTAGGAAGCATCCTGAAGTCAGAAGGCAGAAATAAGTAATTTCCTCCTGATGCAGTGACAGCAGAGATACAGCAAGTCAAGTTTTGGAATCATGCAGGGTTTATTGATACCATGTGTTCATGCAGGGACTTTTCTTACTGCAAATAATTTTATTGCAGAACTATCAGCGCTTTCCAAACAAATTTGTTCTACTTTGCTAACTCAAGAGAGAAAAAGGAATGTATTCCTTTATTCTAAAGTAAAGAAACATGTTCCAGTACCCAGGGAGAGAAAACCAGCAAAGTGAGGTGCACAATTTCACATACTCTCAACTGCACAGAAAAGGACATGTTTTAAAAGGTCTCACCTCCAAAGAAAATAATCCAGCACAATTAAACTCCAGTGTGCAGCACACACCTGAGAGCTACAACATCTCAAAAGATACATTGTGGAGTGACTTCACAGCTCTGTCTGGTGAGACAGGTAAATCGCTGTCAGCCATGCATTAGTGCAACAGTTTGCCAGCAGAAAAAATGTCAAATTTTTCCATTCCGCCAAATTCATATCCTAGCACTGGAGAAATAGAATCACAGAATCACAGGACTGGATTGGAAAGGACCTTAAAGATCATCTCGTTCCAACCCCTCTGCCATGGGCAGGGACACCTTGCTAGACGGGAGTACTCCAAACCCCATCCAGCCTGGCCCTGAACACTTTCAGGGATGGGATAGCCACAGCTTCACTGGGCAACTCTTCCAGTCTCTCACCACCCCTTCACAGCAAAGAATTTCTCCCTGATATCCAATCCAAACCTACTCTCAGCTTGAAGCCAGCTCCCCCTGAACTGTCACTTCATGCTCTTGTAACAAGTCCCTCTCCACCTTTGTTGAGGGCTTCCTTCAGGAACTGGAAGGCTGTAATTATGTCCCCCCACAGCCTTCTCTTCTCCAGGCTGAACAAATCTCTCAGCCTTTCCTCACAGTAGAGGTGCCCTATCCCTCTGATTATCTGGAGTCCTTCCAGCAGGTCCATTCTTTCCTGGTCCAAGGACCCCGGAGCTGGATGCAGCTCTGCAGGTGGGGTCTCACTGGAGCAGGGTAGAGGAGCAGTAGGAGGAGCAGTAGGAGTGTTCCCACAGCCTCAGAGCTATTTGTAAGCTTCACTGAGTTGCTATTCACCAGATTTGAAACCTAGGCTCTGTAACAAAGGCTAGAATGCAGCTGCCCACAAGTTTATCAGAGACAACAGTGACAGAACTGCAAATAAAAGTAATTCACTTATCTGGAAAACATCTGAAAGACAATGTCAACACTATGTAATTACAAAGTTACGCTGCTGCTCTTACTCAGAGGTGTTTCTGAATCCTTTTTGATTTTCCAAGTAACTCTTAAGTTCTCTTAACAAACCAAGTAGTTTGTTAAGAAGTTAAGAAGCCTTACACAACTTAATTTCTGCCTCCCAGCTCTCTTTTCCAAATAAAGTCCCTGCCACGAACCCCTGGGCAAAGGAGGCACTAAAGCTTATCTGAGCTTCTGAGAGCTTGTCAGCTTGGGTACAACATTGAACTAACACATCCATCTAGTCTATTAAATGGCATTTACTCAAGTTTGTGAATGAGATTTGTGGACACATGTCCAAAATTATCTTTCTATGAATGGTCAAAGCAAGAAATTAAAAGCCTCCTTCAGACTCCTCAAGCACGAGGCTCCAATTTAGCCCATGTGGACTATTTCCAGCAACAATCTACTGCATCTACGTCTTTGGTTTGAATGCTGGTGCTCAAGGAGGATGCCAACTGCACATATTTGTTTTCATCCTCACTACGAATCATCTTGGAGTAATTTAGACCAGTTGCAGCTTGAACTCCACTAAGGTTTAGCAACTAAAAATGCTTTCTGTGGTACGTAAAATGGAAAGTATAGGAAATAAAAATGCAGATTTAAACTAGTTTACTGAAATGACCACAATTACACTGCCTTTGTAGTTCAGACCTTTGTTTGTAAACCCGAGTCCCAGCTCTCTTATCTGTTCAAAACATAAGTACAAGATTATTCAGTGTGCTAGACTGTAAATATTAAGACTGTATTTCCTGATTCCTAACATGAAAAAGTTTATCCTTAACAACACAAACTACATTAACCATGCTGTACCCAGAGTTGAATAAAACAGAGTCTTTTGCATAATGATCCTGATAAAAAGAAATTGAATGGGAAATGATCTGCTGTTAACAGTGGTACAATATCTGAAATTTCACTAGCATTTCTTTAAGGCTTTAAACATCAACCTTGTTTACGCTGTATCAAAAATCATGATAAAGGCTCCTAGCAGAGCAGATGGGCATTTTCTGGTGTGCTCTAAATTGCTTAAAGGGAAAAAAAAAGAAGAAAAAAAGACAACCATTAAACACAATGAGACACTTCCAATGAAAGAACAACAGCTGTTCTTACTTGCAATTTGAAATCCCAGATCTTAGAGAGAGTACCAGGCTGCCAGTGCAGGAAGGGCATAATGAAAATTCTGGTCCATGTACACACAGTGCATAAAACGGGATCTGTCTCCTTTTTGACACGGCCTCTACCTGTGCTCACCTTTCAGACTGCATTTAAGAAAGGAAACACGGCAGTGTCTCCTTTTTAAGTACAACTCATTATTTTCAGTGTGCAAAAAGTCCCAACATTCTAATGAAAGAAAAAATGAAGCCATTGAACATTCTACTTCATGTGACAATGTGAATTAGTTTTTAAAAATCTCAGTATTTTATGTCCTAAAAATATCAATGGCATAATATAAATGCTAGACAGAACAATCGAGTTCCAGGAAAATGAGAGAAATGGGATCTGGCAAAAAGGTTACCATTAGTTTAGACTGCTGAAGTATTTACACACATCCCCATCATATATTCAGGCATCTTTTTTTTTTTTTTTTTTACTTTTTTCCTTAATTATTTTTGGTCTAATAATCTAGCCAAGTTCAAAATTTTTCTGTGCTTACAAATAAATACAGACTATAACAAATACACTCAGATTCGGGGGGGGGGGGGGAAGAAAGAGAGAAAGAGAGATCGTCACAGATAACCAAAAACATTTGGCTCTCCATCCCCAACGTGACTGAAGTCAAATGTGAAGTATGTTGTGTACAGAGGTACAAGTAAATATTTGAAAACAGTTCTGAAAACAAAGTTATTTTCTTGAGGCTCTAAGCCAGCAGTTAATTCATGAAGGATGCTCCAAGATTATTTTCCTTTGTACACCATGACAACAATTATAGAGTTACAGAAGCATCTGGAACAGATCTCAAGTTAAGTGTTTCCTTTACAATGTTTTAAATGTTTCCCTCACTATGTTTTAAAGGTACCCAAATTCTTGCATTCCTCTCCCCCAAGAAGCCCACTGGGCACGAGTGTTGGCTAGGACCACACACAGCTCTCCAAAGGAGACACTGATGGATGAGCAGGCTCTCCTGGAGCCAGGTGAGTCCTGCCCAGAGAGGGGGCCTCTGGCAGTGAGACCTCAGGAGCTGTGACTGACAGCACTCCCAGCTAGTGTGGCTGTGGACGCCCAAATGGTTTGTGAGCCAACAGAACTGATGCTTTTGAATACTTTTGTCACAGCAGGATACACTGCTGAGCTTCTGAGAGACCTAGAGATGAGGGAGGGTGAGCCCAGAGGCAGTCAGCACTCCCCACCTTTTGGGGTATTTTGGGAGGCAGTTTTGCCTTGATGCTTTTTATATCCCCTGAGGTCTCTATATATACTCCTTCCTAGGCTAGGAAGTGTTTAAATGCCACAAGAGCACAGAAACGCAGCCTGGCTCCACACATCCCTGCCAGCCCCAGCCCACCTGCACAGAGCTCAGCCACTGCATGGCATCGTCTGCTCCCGTCTTGGACATCCCATGTCCTGGACACCAACAGCAGAATGACAGCACCAGTGCCATGCAAAAGGAATTTAAAGGGCCTTTTCATTTCTTATTTTAACTGAGCTACTTAGAGGACCAACAGAAAGGTTTGTTCCACCAAACTTTGGAATCCAGTCTAAATGTCACTCCAGAAGATTCTGAAAATGAAATAAAGCACAACATTCATATATACACTGCTTTTTCAGGCTGTTTATACTTCTTGGGTATTGGGTGCATTTTTGGAGCTTCCTTACAACCTCATATCCTGCCATAAGTCAGTTCCTGTATTATTCTGCATTATTAGAAAATTTCATGCAATCTAAAACCAGCAGCAAACAAGGAACTACTGTTCTTGTCCAGAAGACTATATCCAACTCTGGAGCACTGGGGCGAGAGGGCTCATTATGTGCTATCCAAACCCACTAAAACAGTCCTGCTCAAATTTCAGGAAAAAGCTATATTTGTTGTAGTATATGGGAGAAACCCTGCTTTATACCCTAAGCCTTCAAAGCCCTGGCAAAATGCTCTTCAGAGGTCATTCACTTCAAAATGGCCACATCACAACTGCCTGCCTCAAAACTCTTGTTGCCTCAGAAGGACTTCTGAGGTCTCCAATCAAGTGCAAAATGTAAAGGGTAAAACGGTGCATGCCATGATTGGTGTGAGAGAACACTGCGATAAAAGAGGCTTTCCTCAGGCATGAAGTCCTTCTGGTTTCTTGAAGCCCTCAATGCTTGAGGGACTTACACTCATGGACACACCACATCCAGCTCTGCCTCCCTACAGAGGGTAAGAGAATAGTAAATCTGATCCCTACCAAAAAAAGACTTCAAGGTTCCCTGTAGGGCTCCACCCCCCTCTTCTTCTTTCAATTCACTCCAAGCATGGGTTTAACAACAAGGTTCCGACAGCCCTCCCTAACTGCTATTTATGATTTCCACCAGTCATAGATGTTCCCTCCCTGCCCAGTGGTCAATTATGCCAGCTAACCTCTGAAGTGACCATCTTCCCTCAGCCATAAGTTTCTTCTGAAAGCAGAACTCTGCTGAGCCACATGAACAAGTCCAAAGACTGAGTCTCTAGAGAAGTCAGGAAGTATTAGGAATAAGAACAAAATGTTTGTAAAATCGGATACTGCAAGGGGAAGAAAACCACAGTGGGGTGGTTAAAGAAAAAAAAAAAGAAAAAAAAAAAAGAAAAAAAGAAAAAGAAAGAAAATGAAGATCAGGAAAGTACAAACTGGAACGGAAATGTTAAAATAAACATACTGGGGCAATAAAAGGCACTTAACTATGTCACAGGCTCTCATCCCACCATCATCTTCTTCAACAAGTAAAGACAGCCACTATGCATCTTACCACTCTGCTACCAGTAGGTAAAAGCTTAGTTTTACACACAGGTAAAAACTATCCTTCACAGCTGGGACTTTATCACACCCTTCAGACAAAAATATTTGCTTTACATCATAGAGAAAAAAGAGTTACTGAAACCTTGGTGTTCCTGAAGACATCCGATCCTTTAAAACCAGCAGAAAAAGAGCCAGAAGCAAAAATATAACTTCCATATTCAGCATTTACACTGGCTCAAAAGTTGAAAAGGAAACAGCAAATTGTATCCATTGTCAGAGTAACTGCAGGTATCCACAGGGTAATGGTTTATCCCAATAATTATCTACACGACAATAACTGAAACGAGGAGCATTAATAAGTTCCTCATTATTGCATTTTAACAGGTATCACATTGATATATTTGTGCTTGTATCCCATACAAAGGCAAGCTGCTTTTCTGGAGTTGCCTGTGTACATTTAAGTCTAAATTTGAAAGCTTTACTGCAAAACTATTCAGGAAACTTCAGAAATGTTGATTTAAGAGAATGAATAAAAAGTAAATAAAATATACTGCAAATTACCTAAGTGGAATTCAGTAAGTGTCTAACAAAAGCCACCTCCAGATTTCTAATGTCACCCTAAAAACTTCAGCGCATAACCAAAAAAAAATACACAGCACTGAACTCTTATTGGAATGTAGTTCGCCATTAGCAATACGGCTGCCACTTTTACTTTGTGCCTCAACTTAAAATAATCTGTAATTCTTTTAGAGCAAGCAGGTAGGGCATCTCAGACCATAAAGGGGAGCAAAAAGCCACCTGCCACCTTCCCTGCCAGGGACAGAGAGAGAGTGGCTAGTAGCCAGGAGACAAGCTTAAAACAGGATATTCAAGAAAGCACCTAGTCTCCAACCCCTTAATGCAAATCTGTTACTGGTAGGAAAGTGATACAGCATGATGGTCACAAATATGTGGGATGATAATCTATTTGATTTCCCATTGCATTCACTTCAAAGATGTGCCAGCAGCTGCCTTTGTCACCAGTGAAAATCAATGTAACGCAGCAAGATAGACAGCTTGGTTTGCTCTCATGACTAGCTCAGCCACAAGGTAAGCAAAGCAGCAATTACATCAACTGAAAGAGTAATTACATCAACTGAGAGGGCAGAACAGAAGTGTAAGAACTGCACAAATCAAGCAGCAAGCTGTTTGAACACTGAAATGTCATACTCTGCTCTGCCAAGGCAGAGACAAGTTTGATCCTGTCTTGCAGATAAAGACAAAACCAGCAAGATTAGCAACATTAAAACAAAAACAACAAGCCAGCAATTAAGAAGCTTGGTAAACTTCCTATTACACCTATGCAAATAGCCACAGACTATGAAAACAAGCATTCCAGGAGACTAGAAAAATAACACTTTTATTACACTGTGTCACAACAACAGTAGTGCACTCAGGGAGGAATGAGCTATTAAAATAAAACCACTTGGATCACATTTTACCAGCTATAACGCTATCCAAAATCACCTGACCAGAAACTTTCTCTCAGCAATTCAGTTTGGCTGCCCATTCAAAGTGTGACCGTGCCCCTACTCTAGTTTCCAGAGATCATTAAAAAAAAAAAAAAAACAAAAACCCAGAGAAACAAACCCTGTCCAAGCCCTGCAATTAAGTATTAACTGGCGTCACTGAAAGCATCAGTCACTCTCAGAGACGCTCTTGAGGAAACACAGAACAGAGGACGAGGTGTTCCCTCTCTCCTCTTTCAGATTAGGGCTAAGAAAACACCTGAACAGATTTTTCACTCCTAAAGTGTGTTTCCTCCAGTGACCGTATACAGCAGGAAATCCACAGGTGTGGATTTCCTTCATGTCATCATAAACTTCTGTCTCTTTTTCCTTCTGTTTTCCTGTGCTAGCCAAGCCTGCTCTTTAACTGGGACAGCTGACATTCTTCAGCACACCCCCCCTACCCATCACACTGAGGCACACACAAATAGCTCCAGCCTAGAGAGAAGCTCACACGAAACTCCTGGAAAATAAATAAAACATGATTTTGGTTCTCCAGGAGATCCCACACAGAGCTGTACCTGTGGGAACATCCCATGGCAGATGGCTCTAGAGATGCTGACACTTAAATCCCGGGTGCTTCCCAAATCTAAATGTTCTCTCCAAAACTTCAGACACTGGAGCATTTGAGCTGTTATACCAACAGGAGATGGAAGAGTTTGGTGCCATACTGACCTGTTTCCATAGCAATCTCTAACCAAACCACTCCTAGAAATTTTGTTTTAATTAATTGCTTGCATTCTTCTACCTAACACTAGTACCAAAGCTGAATTATTTATACAAAAGAGATGTTGAAATAAGAAATGCAGTATATCTAATTTTATTTCCAGACACACTTTCTAGGTCGGATGCATTAGTTTCCTTCTAAACAGTCAAGAAGTTTACTTTGCTCAGGATCACAAAACAGGAGCCAAAAGTCCTTCCCAAGGCACACTTAAATGGTGCAGTGGACTTACCCACAATCAATTCTTCCAAAGAGTCCATGGCTCAACAGAGATTTACACATCAAAGAAAATGAAGTATGTACATTTCCACAAATCAATGGGGGGTTTTTACCCCGTGGCAGAACAAACGCCACAAATTGCAACTTGTCTCACAGCATCTCCTCATTAATGTTCCTGAGCAGCTAAAAAAAAAACACCTTGAAGATTGCAAGGTCTCTGTGGAAGTGCAGCAACCTCCCTAGACTTGCCTGAGCCCTGCTTTTAGCAGTGGCCGGCTGCTGCCAGAGCAGTCAACCCCAAAATTAGCTGCAAGCTCCAAAGATGGAATGATGCCAACTCCATCCCAAAGTCTGTCAGGTCCTTGTCTGTCCTGACCAGTGGAGTAGGCAAGCACAGAGTTGGTGAACAGCCCAGGCCTGGCTCCAAGCCACCCTGCGAGCTGAGCTTATGATCTATTAACCAGCATCCAAGGACCAGCTCCATGTCTGCAGAGTGGACAACTGGACTGGCACAAATCCTTAGGTACAGCACAAGGCACTCCACATCCAAGGGGATGAAAAGTGGTTTAGGCTTGCCAGAGATGCCATAAGGCAGCCTACATAGCACTTACTTTTTACACCTACAATACTGCCCAAATATCTCTTGAAGATGGTGAGAAGTTTACCAATTTTAGCAGAGCCAAAAGTGACTCTCCTGATTCTGCAATTCCAATACGCATCCTGCGTTTCATCTTCCCTAGGTGGGAAGGGAAGCAAGGTCACCATAAAGTAAGATCATTTTATATTTCTGCAGTTTGGAAGTGATGCATCCATAACAGAAACCATAACAAAGATTATTTCCTAATCCTTTCTTTTGAAAGATATTTTGTCCACTTAGCAGGTGTCAGAAGACAAAACTTTCACACAGAAGCAACACAAAATAAAGAAAATTTTTGAAGAGATCATATCTGTCTAAAACAAATCAGGCTGACAATTTTCTTGACTTGGGACTCTATCCAAACTTGCAAGGAAAATCTATTACTATCAAGCAATTGAGGTCTCCTGACAAAAATTAAAAGTCAATATTTTCTCACTTCAATCTCCTGCTCTTAAAGTAGATTTCTAGTGTTTGGGCTTCAGAAGTCCTTGCTGTGAGGTAGGAACCTGACCACACAATCATTGTCATTAGTCATGAATGATGTTTATGAAATACTTTTCTACCAAGTTCAGACTCTCACAATACATACAAGAATGACTCTTGACCATTACTGTTCTGGAAAACCATCTCTCAGGAGAGACAGAAAAACGTGGAGATCAATATATTGCTACATACTTGATCCAAGGTGTAACCAAGTACATATACTGACTTTCAGAATGTCAGACAAACTTTAACTCTCAGGTTTTATTTTTAAAATACTCCATCATTCGACAGCAAATTTTATGCAGCTGAACAAAATTAGCAGAGCAGAAAGTTCTTTTAGCAAGGAACTGTGTCAATTTAGAAAGCTATTGGGCTTGCTAAACAAAACTATGAAGAAAGAAAACCTGAATTTAGCCAGAGTTCAGAATGAAGAGGTCCAAGAATTACCAGAAGCTTATTTGATCTCATTATTGGTCTGTTTGCATTTCAGACTATGCATCTGGGAGAGTGACAGATGAAGTGTTAAGGCAAAAAATTAATCAGAACCAAATAGCTTCCAGATCACTTTCTACACATAACTTTCATTTAACCTAACAGTTAACACTGAAAGAAGATTTACAAATGTATGGCCCTGTTTAGACACTTATCCAACCACTGATTGCTCCAGTCTCCTGAATTTGTGGCTGAAGAGTCAGGTGCAACCCCACAACCAGCTGGAAACACTTCTCCTTCCCCATGTCACACTGAAGGAGGAACAGCTGGCTTCAGCCTTACCACTAGGACTGGCAAGATTAAATGACTACTGCAACATGAAGACCATGCAGACCTCACTCTGAGCCACACCACCCACACCTGCAAACAGCACCTTGTCCTATCATTCATCCTATTTTAAAGTTTGCATTATGCATTTATGATGCTCTGGCTGTCCTCTATGAATCGGCTCATTTCCACCCAGCACAGAGAAGACCAAGCTTTAACTTTCTTACAGTTACCATTCATACATATCCAACATGTGTCTGCATTCATCATGAGAGGGTTTGTTTTCTTTTTTCCTGCATTGCACAAAGATAAATTAAGAGTTTCAGATATCAAAAGGCACACTATATGATTCAAAGATATTTAACACCTCGAGGCTTCCAGGAGGCAGTCTGGACTTTGAAAGAAACAGATTTCCTTGAAAACAGACTGCTTACTTTACAGTGCTGTAATACTGGCTACTGCTAACAGTTAGGGGGAAATGTTCTGAAATGCACATACCAGGGCCTAAGCGCATGAAAGAAAAAGAGTAACTCATTTTCACTTCACTTTAAAATATGTCTGAGCTAATAAAAATTCATTTTGGGGGAGTGGTGGTGTGATTTTCATTTTGGTTGCTTTAATCAACAGATCTTTTGAGGAGAGAGACAGCTGGTACCATCTGTTCCCGGACAGAATAAAAACTAAAATTTCTTTGCTGTACTTACATGTGAGGACTGAGTTCATAGAAGTTTCGGTTTCTGTATTCTTCCACTTTCTCTGGAGTATAAATGGGTAGAGATCTGTAGGGGTTTATTGATATCACCACGCTGCCAATGTATGTCTGTTGAAGGAAAACAGAAAATTATTGCAGGCTTTTCTTTTTAACATACTTTTGCTGCTTACATATTATTTGCCCATTTAATACTTTTGTGGAAACAAACAAACAAACAAACAAAAAAAAAGGCCTAATTGTAGCAATGAATAAATATGTTCATACATTCTGAAACACCTTTCAGACACTCTCTCTGTTGGGTACCAAGTAGCTATTTTTGCATAACTGAAAGTCTCTTATGAACACTTTCCAAAAGAAAGCTCAATCATACTATATTTCTGTGACTAATTCGGTTGGGGGAGGGAAAGGCAAAAGGACACAGATGTTCATGAAGAACTGACTCCATCTGCATGGCAAATGTCACACGAGCTTTGCTGCAGCCCTTGGGCACTCACATCAAACCCCATAAGGCAAGGCTGGCACTGGATTGTGCCCCTCATCCCAAGGAGAAACTTTGTGTCACTTCATCAAAGCCTCAGGCACAGAAAAAACCTGAAGGGCAACAGCCTAGGACAGGTTTCTGTCAAAGGAGAGATTTACTGTGAGGGTTCAAGCCACACAAAGTCCTGCCACGGTTCCTCAGCAGACACAAAGCGCAATTTTTATTTCCAGATTCTAAACGTACTCACTGCCACCCTTGGAAAGCAAAGGGAGACATGTGTTGTTTCACTTTGTTGGATCCCATGCACTGCTGGCCTGAAGGAAGACCAAATCTGCACACCATGTTTGCTCATGACACAATTAACTGGAATCCTTAAGCCTACTGTCACATATCCCACAGCTTTCTGTGCCTCCAGCTCCAAGGGCTGCACTCAAATGCACTGAGTGGCAAAAAAATGCCCAAACCTCATTCCATCCTGCCTGCAGATAGTGGCCCAAGATTAATAAAACCCCAAGTGTTCGGTATCTCTTTCCACAACTGTGAAAAAAATAAATAACACTTGAGGAAACATGGTTTTCCAGTAACCAGTGCTCCCTGGGAGGTATATGTGCTCTACACAAAACCCACAGGTTCCCATTACTCGGATTACATCTGCAGTAACTACAGGAGAGGGGGGAAAAAAAATAAAATAAAATAAAAATTTAAAAAAAAAACCACAAAAAAAAAACCACAAAAAACAACCACAAGAACCAAACAATCGTTTTTTAAATGTGCTGTGATTCTAAAGGGCTTCTGTGCAGTGATATCTCAGCACCTGACAATCACTATTTGGATTTTTCCCCACAACATTTCTTAGAGAAAATACTGTAATATGCACTTTAAAATGGGAGCAGAAGGATGAAGAGCCCAAGCTACTGACCAGCATGTTCAGTAGAGCTCCAAATTATGGCCAGGGCTGCAATAGCAAATGAAAAAATATTAATTGCTGCAACCCTTCCAGATCTAACTTCCATGCCTAAAGCAATTTCCTGCTAAATGTTACTAAATCTGGTCCTAAACAGAGAGGAATATTTCCCATTTTCCATTGCACACAGATGCACAGGCGAGCTGTGAACTCACATGCCATCTTCTGTCCCAAACTGAGTGGGATAAACCAGGCTGCAGTGATAAAACAAGTGGCATGAGGCCTCCAGAGACTCTCACACCTCATCCTTGTAGTGTTTCCTACTCCTGGGATGGATCAGAAGCAGCCAAATAATTAAGAGTTTTGCTTCTTTCAAGCACACACCACAGTGTGTGCTTATGTAAATGTTCTTCAAATAAAAAATTGTTCTAGTTTTGTGGTCATCCTCCCCCTACGGAGGAAATAGTTTTCCAACTATGTCTAATCTCTTTGGCTGAACAAGATGGAAGTGCTAAAACTGCCTTTCAACAGTGTTTACTTTGCTCTCTCTCAACACATGCGGCCTTGGCAATTTGGAAGTCTACAGATCGTTGGCAAGAGTAACAGATGCCCAAAAGAAAGAAGCTTTCTAGTCTTCCCAAGTGTACAGATACCCCAATTAGGACTCTTCTCTGATAAAACATTAATAAATTGTTTCCTCCTAAATCTTAGGAATTTGTGAGCTCAGCCTGTTGTGAAACCAGTGTTGCAAAGTATCAGCAGAAGAGAGATGAAGGCCAAATCTTGAACATTATATTTTGATACATGAATTCTTTGGAACACAAAGACTTGTCCCTATTCTGCTACCATAATATCATACAATTTAATTGCTAAGTCCCTTGAAGTACCCTGGGACATCAAGATAAAGAAAGATGACTGAAAGCGAAAACCTTGATTTTTAATTTTGAATACAGGCATTTAAATGAGATTTATTTAGAACCACATCTTCATAGCTAAGTGATGCTTAGACAACTGTCTTTTAGGAATTCAAGTCAGCTCTTTACTGCCAGATACGAACAAATACGGACCATTTCCTAAAATACTAATATTTCAAAAGGTCAAATGGCTATATTGAAACAAAGACATACTCCAATCTATTTTAAACACCAAGCCAAAGTGTGCCAAGAAGTCATTGGGTTTGTTGCAAAGCTGCTTACAAGAACTAATACATTTCCTCTTCTGAAAATGCCAGTCCCTCAAAGCTGATGCCTAATAGCTACTTGCTACTGGTGGTCTGTGAGATTCCACATAACAGGGATAAACAGATCCGGAAAATAGCTTTCCCACATAACATCTGTCTTCCCACCAGAACTCTATTATAAACAAACAAAATAAATGGCTTAAATCCTTGAGTGAGCGACAAGCACAGAAACATTCCAGTGCTGAAAGCAGAACGCCCAAGAGTAGTGGGAGACCATACCACAGCGCCCCAGGGACTAAAGGGATTCTTGAATTGCCCTCCTTAAGGACAAATATGAAAGAAGAAGAGTGGCTTCATGATGATATATGCACAGAATACAGCCAGGAGATTTGATTACTTTCTTGGTTTGACACGGTCTCGTTATGCAAGTTTGGATGAGATCTGCTGTCTCCTCAAGTTTTGCTAACTAGACTCTTGATAACATTCTTTCCTCCCAACTTCTACTTTATTGCAACTCACAAAGGCAAATTCTGTGTTTGCTCAGAAGACAAAGCAAAAGGACCCTCACTCATCGTTTCTCAGGGCTAAAACATCAGCTTCAAAACAGAGCATTCAAATTTCCGCCAGCTTAAATGACAACACATACTGCATTCTCCACCAAAACAACACATACAATTCATTCCTGTTCAGATAAGGGGTTAACACCTCAAGCAGGAAGAAAATTCCAAATGCCAATTCCACTGGAAAAGCTGTTAATGTTTGTCACACTTCATTTCTAAATACTGGTCGAGATGCAATGACAAGGACTCTTTGATGCCCCACTTTCTCCCCCTAGGACTGGAAGCCAGTGTAACCAGTTGGGGCAAGATATCAGTGCTATTTCAAGTTTACAGGCACCGTGCAAGGCCTTCTGAGTCTTTCTCACCCCAGCAGACTGGCTTAAGAAAACACCTCAAATAACAGGATGATAACAAGGCTCTCACTGCTTGTGGGAAATGTACAGGCAGCAGCCTCTTCCCAGTCAAGGGCTAGGGAAAGTTACTGCTATAAACTGGACATTTCCAGCTGAGAGGATGCAGAAACCTTACAGTGAGCCCAGTGAAAGGTCCCCAGACACCTCTGCAGCCAGGGTGCACAAGCACTGCAGTGAAATCTGATACACAGGAGAGATGCAGTGCAGGCCAACCCAAGAAGGGGATCCTTTAGAAGACCACTAGTACAACTTATGGAGAATATTTCACACCCCGGGTTACAGTATATTAATAAAGCCATTTTTCCTCCTGTCAAAGGTTGACTTACAATGCCCCAAGGGCCAGAAGAGAGGAGATTGCATCTGCAGAAGCCAGGGAACACTACTGACACCAGCTGAGGCAGCAGCACAGAAGCTGTACAGCTGGGGCTGTCATAAAAGCCCGCCCCATATCCTTAAAAGCTTTTCTGGATCTGTAGCAATCTCTGCAAAGCAACCTTCTGCAGAGGTCAAAATCATTGAACATCTACACAGATTTGTTGCAAGCCTTTTGGAATTGTACCCTACATCCCTTTTGTCCGCTCTGCTAAAAAACAAACCCACTGCTTCTTACCTCTTGTATCCTGTAACAGCCCAGAGAAATTGCTGCTGCACAGAAGTCAGTCCTGCTGTAAAATGCCCCAGGTGCTAATGTACCTGGCAAGTGCACTAAATTCCCAAGGGGCAACAAGGTTTCTCTCTGTTTATTTAATTTGTTAAATTTTGGAGCACAGAAATAGAAAAATAAAGAAATTTAAGAAAAATAAGATTTTACTAAAATTGGATTCTTCCATTTATGCAGGCCAGTTTTAATACTCCAGATATATATAATGCACATTCCTTTAGTAATGGCTCTGCTCAAATAATCATTTGGTTCCTACAACTTTGAAGAGTTACAGATCATGCCACCCAAACAATTCATTGAAACAGGAGACAATAAAGCAGGATCAAAGAAAAGTGTGACTAGGTTTTATTGGCATTAATCCAAAACCAAGGCTCACCCAGCACTGTTTTCATTGTGGTGGGGGAGGGCTGTGCTTTGGTTCTGTGGGGTTTTTTTTAATGTGACTTATGAAAATTGTATTTCTAATATAATAGTCATCCTCCTTTGTATTTGCCTGACCTATTGCAGTTCTGGATCTTGCCAACTCATAAGCATGTGTGCCGCTGCATGTTCAGAACAGCTGAAGCCAAAGAGATGGCAGAGGAAGCCTGTACTTACATGTTTTAAGTTACTTGAGCTGTCTCAATCTCAAACAGAGCTGGGCAAATTTAAAACTACAACTTTACTCTATAATGAAGTTTCCATTTTAATAAGCATTACCAGCTAGATCAGTAAGGTATTAAACTATCACCTGTTATTTGAAAATCATGTTGCAAGCTCAATTTTGTTTTACATTGTGGTTGGCCACAACAAAACAGTTAAATGCACTGTGCCTCTGGTCCATTGGTTTTTTTCACATTGGAAACACGAAGTTGCAAGAGACAATGTTTGAAAAGAGTAAGGAGAAGAGCAACATCAAGACTAAAAGCAAAACCACCTGAGCGCACTGCTGTTTCTGAGGCTTTGACTTACTGTATTCCTGTGTATGGCAAAGGAGGTGTTTGTATTGCTCGGTGGAGAGGGATGGGCTGGGTACTTGAAAAAGGTAAACAAACAAACACACGGATTTCATCCCGCAACACTCCAGGGTTTGCCAGCACCAATTCACAACAGCACACACAAAATTAACTCCACCTGTGATCCAAGCTGAGCAGCTGCACTGCAGGTTGGGGCAATGCTGGGCTAACACTGCTTGTGCTTCAGTGAGCTGGGAGCTTCAGCAGAGAAATATATCACTGGATTTCTGAACAAACACAGACCACCTTCCCAGAAACAGCATTTTAGTCCCAGAAATACAGTGGACAAAGTCTGTATGTTGTAATAGGAAAAAACCCCAATCCTAGTAAGTTACTCTATGTGCTTAATGCAGTTAATTAACGAGGACAGGCAGCCTTGTAAAACCTAGACAGGACAGTAAAGGCTGTAAAAAAACTACCCAGAAGAGCAGTGGGTGAGGTCCTGAAGGGATGAGAAGGGAAAATCAAGGAAAATAAGAAACTGAGGAGACAAAATAACAGTCCTGTACAAAGTACATTAATGGCTGATATAATGACTCAAGAAACAAAGCTCAAAGAGGTCACACAAAGGCAGAAGTCTACATCCCAGAGCAAACAATCACAACACAGGCAACCTATGCCAAAGAGGATGACCACACTACTAAAATATTTTTCAATATGGGCTTGATCCTGCAAGCCACTGTGCAAGCAGCAGCAGCCTGGACAAGCTGTGGGCAACCCACACTGGCCAGGATCAAGCCCTTAACTGCACTGCAACCTGTTTGAGATCCAAGCCCTGAAGTAAGAGCAGATCATTTGCCAGGGAAAGACACCCACACTGCAAGTCGGAGCGAGTATGAGAAGGGGATGCATGAACGCAGATGATCGGGTTTCTCCTCTGAGCTTCTCCAGGGCACAGAAATCTCTGTCCTGCTCAGTGAACATTATCATTATGACAGACTCAAGTGCTGTTATTAATGAAACTGACTAATCCTCTCCACTGGTCCCCTCTCTGGCTACACTGGGATGATTTATACAAACCAAAAGAGCTCCTACACAGGATACAAATATAGGCAAAACCTGAAAGTAAACAATGAAGAAGTCGACTCAAAGGTGACACGAGGAACTTTCAAGACAGTGTTTAAACACCCCTGAACATCAGTGCTTGCCCACTTCTCAAAAAAGGACTTGTTTTCACAAGCAAACAGTGGTTGGAGACTGGCTATGTCTGTGCCAAGAAACCACTGGTGAAAACATTAGTGAGAACATTCATTCCAAAATGTTCCATTATTTCTGTATGAATGGTATGTGGGGAGAGAGAAGGGGAACCTTCTGCCATGTTGCAGCCAAGGCTAACTTATGCTCCTCAGGGTGAAAACCATGTTTTTACGGCCCTTGGACACTTTCGCTTCTATTTCTCCATTTGTCAATCTTTCATTGATCTTCCTTTAGTCTTTTGGTTTCATATAACATGCAGTGAAACCATCAATAAATGCCCCAATTATCATCATCACCTTAGTGAAGAAATACACAGCATTTTGAGGCAAAGGTAACACTATAACTGGAGGTATTTCCTATACTTTCTCCTCTCTTTTTTTAAAGTATCACTTCAGAGGAAAAAAAAAATGTGTAGGGGAGGAGAAGACCCCCTACACACAGCCCACCAAATGCATTTAGTTTTCTCTGATCCTTATTACTGTTTCCTTACTCCTTTATACAAATACTGCATGGAGCCCTACAAACAGTGCCTCAAACATGAGGCTCAGAATCGTGGGAGCTGTACAAAAAGGAAAGGAAACAAAGCACTGCCTTGAGATAAATAACTCTCCTCCCACAAAGCACTTCAAGGTAAAATGCAGCCAACCTGCTGTGAAAATCTTTATTCCTAACTCTGGGCAAGTTATAAAGTTTGTTTTGCTGGAGCAGGCTGATGTGAAGGGCCAGAGGACCCACAGGATTTTTATCTAGATAACAAAGCAAAGCAAGATTTGCAGGGTGGCAGAATACTTCTTAGGCCACAAGCTACCAGAGCAAAAGAAGTGCCTTGGGCACACAAGCCTTTCTTCACATCTGAAGAAGCAGCAGGCTTCAAGGTCCTAGCCTGTGGCAGCTGCAACAATATTATTACTACAACTCACTAGCTTCCCTCAAAGGGCAAAACTGTTGAGGCACTGATGGGAAAATTGCTCAAATCGACACAGGCATTCCCCAAGGGAGGAAGAGAAGGAGATGGGAGGAAACTCAGGTCCCCTGGGCTCCCATCACAGGCAGATGGCTGTTCTGATCCAGCTCTCAAACCATCCTGCCTTTAAGAAGCTGGTCAGCCACCACACCTGCCACTCCTCAAACTCCCAAAGGAAGACCAGCAGCCCAGGCTGGACTCACTAGATGAACACAGGTAAACACATGAAAGCACAATGGAGCAGGGTCAGATCTGGCAGGAGGAAAGGCTACTGCAAAGCACAGTCCCGCTACCAGCCAGCACACACACAGCTACAACCTATGCAAAATCCACAGGGGACAACAGCCGTCATCAAAACCCAACAAAGGACACCACCTGGCCTCAACAACAACATTTTAAAGGTGAACATGATCATGCTGACATCAGGAGGTAATGAAACTGAGAATAAAATGGAACTTCAACAGTCACTCAGTTACTACTACCACACAGATCTTCCCAGCAAGCTGCATTTGTGTTTCCCATATCACAAGACTCTCTTCTTCACAGCATCAATGGGATGGTGACACAAAGCTGACACAGACTAGGACAATTGGTCTCACTCACATAATTCTGTTCCCTACCCTGCTCTGGCAAATGTAGCACCTGGAATACCAGGTAAGAGTGCAGCAGGAAAAAAGCTGCTGTGCTTGACAGCAATTCAGTGAAGTCCTAAATAATCAAAGGCAGCTGAAAATGGGATGAATCAATAGCATAGACAGACACAGTGGAGTAAAGGCAAGTCAAAAGCAGAAAGGCTAACCCTTAAATATTAAAGCAATCAAGATCAAGAGGAAGCAGCTCAGTCTATGAAACAAGCACACCACAACAGCCATGCCAGCAGAAGGCGGCCACAAAGATGGTACCTCAAACAGATAAAACAGAGTTATTACCCTGGAATGCCAAATATTTAATGTTTCAGTGATAAAACAACAAATGTTCAGTAACATAAGACTGCTGCTGCCCAAAACAGCCCACAAACTCCACGCACCAGAAAATACAAATTAAACGCTGACATCAGAGAAAGATTCTGTTTTGTTGTAAGAACAAAAAGCAAACAAACATTTTCTTGTAAGGAACAAAATGTTGACCTCTGCAAATTTGGGAAGACTTCAAGAAATAACATAATTGTGGGGAAAAATGTGCAGGGCAGCAGAATAAAGCCATATCTGACCTCTAAAGGCTGACTCCTGTGAGCCTACGCAGCTCCACTCCTCTCCAGACTCCTCACACCTCCCTTGACACTTCCACATGCCTCACAAAGCAACAAACCCAGCATAAAAATAAGTTTCAGACCAACAGAAATACTACAGTTTATCCAAAATCTCTACCATTCATGAGTCACTGTAAATGCATATATAGACAGATGCCCCCTCCCATCTGTCAGCATCCCAAACTGCAAAGGAAAAATAATTGCTGAACTGGATTGGGTGAGCATATTTCAGCCAACTTAGAAAAAAAACCTTAAGAGAGGGAGTTCAACAGAACAAGTCAGAAATTCATCAATCACACACAAACTGAACTTTATGGATGCATTTAAAGTTTTCCATGTGGTCTGCAGGTCACACATTTTAACCACACAAACTGCTCCCTGAAACCTTCAAATAACCAACATTGTGGGATTCTTTCCTACTTGCTAATGCATTGCCCATGAGCTACATTTTACTTCGTAAAGTTAATGAAGGACTCCCACGGGCTTTTGTTACCAACAGTTACAGAAAAGGACTTTTGTGGAACAGCAATGCAAATTTTATCAATGTAAAGTTTAAGAGTTGCAAAAACAATATAATAAACAATTACAGCTTTCTAATGAGATTTTTCTTGGTCAGACATACCTCAGACATTTCCAGACATGACTAAACTCTAAGATTCCCATTTCCAATTAACACAAGCGTGTTACCCCACAAACCCTCCCCCTTCCAAAGCCACTCAGCATGAGATTACTGCAGAATCTGATGGTCTTTAGTAGAATATTTGGCTGAACTCCAGCTCCACCAGCCTTCATGCTTATTTTTACAGGCACAGCCTCCAGCTTTGCGCTCTAGTATGTAACACAACACCCAAGTCTATTAAACTTTCCACCAAATACACATAAAATTGAACAACAGGTAATCAAGCCACAGTCTGTGCCCTCACTCTTAGGAGGAAACTCATTGCCCTGTTTGCACCATGGCATGAAACTTTGCCAATGTTCTTGAAGGGCTTACAGTGAATGCGACTGAGATGATACAGAAGGACCATGAGAGGACCCAGATTGAGCTGCTTTTGCAAAGAGAGCTCCTATGGACAAGATCTAGAGTTTCAAAGGGGAAAATGGAGCTGGCACTAAGATCTCCAACATCAAACATAACAACTGTGAAAGAGACAAGAAAAGGCAAAAAATCTTCTAGTGGAATGAGCCCAACTATCTTGTCATCTTTGGCTATGGGGAGGGGAGAGGTTTGGCATTGTTCAGTGAATGCTTGATCTGACTCTCACATTTCACAGAATCACAGAAGAGCTTGAGTTGGAAGGAGTATTTAAAGGCCTGTAGTCCAATCCCCTCTGCAATGAGCAGGGACATCTCCAACTAGATCAGGTTGCTCAGAGTCCACCTCCATGGGGACCTTGAATGTTTCCAGGGATGGGTCATCTACCACCTCTCTGGACAGCCTGTTACAGTCTTTTACTATCCACATCATTAAAAAAAAACCAAACTTGCTTATTATCTAGTCAAAATCTACCCTCTCTGAGTTTAAAACCAATACTCCTCATCCTGTCACAACAGGCATTACTAACAAGCTTGTGCCTGTCTCTCCTCTAAGTCCCCTTTTTGCATTTACCTACCAAGACTGGCTACCACAATTGTGCAGCATCTGGCCAGCCTTACAGTATCTTCAAAGCTACCCATGTTACAGGTCTCATTCCTCACAACAAATCCTTCTGAAGGTTACAACTGCAACCCCTTTTTAAAACTAACATGTGTAGCACAGACACATGTTAGTCTGCAGGAAACTGCTTAGAAAACCATGTTGGGTAAGCCTGGTTTGCTACAGCTTGACTTTGTTCTTTGAACATGGACACAACTTCTGGCAATGCCTGTAGTGGAACACTGACATCAGGGCTGAACTTAAGCCCACAGCTGAGCCATTAAAGGACAAATCCATTCCCACTGCCCTCTGAAAGGACCCTGAGAGGTCAATTTCTCTACGTAGCTTGTTGCAGCAGCAGCAATCTGCAGTCTTGGTTAAGCACCAGCAGCAGCTCTTGAATAGCACAATTTGGTTTCCCCAGGATGCAAACTACAGATTTGACATGGTAAAACAAGCCCTACTTCCAGGTGTAACAGAGAATCCATTGTCCTCATCAGAGTCTAAAACCAGCAATGCAAAGTGTAGTTGCCGTGAGCGGTGGCAGCAAAGAGAAGGTAGAGAGGAGTTTGTACTTGAAAATTAATGTGGTTGTTACAGTGAGCACCATTCCAACTGTTACTGTTTTACAAATTTTCTGGAATATGCAACAGAGGCATGAAAATTTGCAAGGCAGCAAAACTCAGCTGATAAGGAGAGAGTATTCCTCAAGTGACTTGGTAAATAAAACCATGCAGCATCATAAGCCAAGTAACTTGCATACTTGGTAGCAGCATGGGGCACAGGCATGAACATCTCTTTTTTCCTCCATTGTGTGTAGTGAATGTTTTAATACTTGCAAAGATCTGCAAAATTTGGCCTTCATATTGTGGATTCACATACAGAGCTTGTAAGACCTTGAAAAAAACAGGCTTTCCCACCTGCAAGCCAAAGGATCCTACATTGCTAGGGAAAAGTGGCACCTGGTATCACCTACCAAGCACATAATACAGATAATTACATTGCACATCAGTGCCAGGTGCAGCAGAATCAGAAACTGGGGGAGATACATACTTCACTGTCACCATCTCACAGAACTGTGTGTTTGGACACACATTGACAGCTAGCTCATAACAAAACACCCATTTGCCATTAAAACATTCAGTTTCTTTCAAGAAAAAAAACTATCCAGTCTGAATTAAGGAGAAACATGTAACTAAATACTTCCCAATCCCTAGTAGTTGACAGAGAAGAAAAAAAAAAAAGAAAAAGGAAATCCACTCCCATAAGATTTATAGCAATCCTTCATGAGAAACTGCGTAGTCCAGGGTGCCCTCACAGAACAGGTTTGCATCTTTAATGCTTTAAATAAAACTTTCAAATATAACCCAAAGATTGGGCTGGGTGCTACTGCTGCCTTTAACCTCCAGGCAAATAGCTCTCTTTCCTTTTATTTTCCTTCATATTTTCTTGAGTTAAATGGAATGAGATGATTCAGTATCACCCACTGTTACTGTAGGCATCAGGATTAGAGTATTAACCCTAAAACTGATGTGGAACATATTAAGTACACAAGCCACTGACTGGAAAAAAAACCTCTGAATCCCAGAGGAGGCAGCCACTGCTGTTGTTGAAAATGAAGGATTTGCCAGAAGCAAGATGAAAGAGCAGAAAAGAAAAGTCTGGTATCTAGTTGCCTGTATCAACATCCAAGGGTTATCCATAGGGAACAGAACCCATCTTCAGGGAACAAGGAAAATTTAAGACACAAAGTTTTGCAAATGTAACTCTCAAAGGTATAGCAGAAGTTTAAAAACAAAACAAAACAAAAGTTAATTTTTTTAACCATTGAGGAAGAAATGTTTCCACAAATACACATTGTTTTGGTTTCTTCTTCAACAAGGTTTTCATGGATATTGAGAGTCTTTTCTTAATCTAATTTTTTGGTTTAATTTAAATTGTCATTACAACAACAAGTTGCAAATCAATGGAAATGATACAATAGCAGTTAGGAGCAATTAACCTAATTAGTTAGGTATTACCAACATAATGTCTCCAGAAAAGGGAGCAGGCCGGGTTGAACAAGAAAACTGTTTGAGAGCAAAGATGTGGCAATGAATAGCAGAGGGACAAATGCATAGGCTATAACTAAGGGATAGAAAGAGCAAAGAAGAACAGCACAGATTCTCCCATACCTTCTCCTTCCTGGTCTCCAGTATAATGAAAACATGATGGTTCAAATGCTTAGCAAGAATGAAAAATATAATCATACTAAAAATTAAAAAGGAGGGAGGCTAAATTATAATTAAGTACAGAACAACTATTTGATTTTGGTAAGCTGCAGACACAATTGCCTGCAGACCATAGATATACTTTGGCTTAAATATTTAGGCTCACCAGCAGCCTTGGAAAGTCTCTACAAACCATTAAGTTCACACAGCCTAAGCAGTATAACAGACACAATACTGTGCACATTTTAGCAAAAGTGGAACAAAGAGATGAAGCAGGAAATGAAAGGCTTAACTGGAATCACCATTTGCCTCTTCATTCCCTGCCTGTGTTTCAACTGCCAGTTCACAACATCTCTCTCGTTGATCATCACTCAGAGATTAATATGCCTGAAGACTTTGATTACTTCCACATATATCCAAGCCCATTGTATTTAATTTAAAATCCAACCATTTTTATAAACACAACCTTTTTGCAAATCAGAGATAGCAGGCAATATTTAAGTTACCCTTAGCATATTCCAAGCATATATTGTTTCTGCTTCAGCCCACTCTAATATCCTGGAAGAGCCATCTCTGTAAGTGAATTATTTATAACTGCAATACCCTCTGACAACAGGAGCATCAAAGTTACTGTCAGCAGCAGTTCTGGAAGTGTTCTTTATGAAAATCAGAGGTCTCCATGCAATAGGGAAAAAGAAAAAGGAAAAATATCCCAGATGGGAAAGATCAAATGCAAAGAATGCAGTACAGGAAAGACTACAGCACAAGTATGGTTTAAAACATCCCTAATACAATAGATAAGGTTCAGGCACTCAGTCTGTGTGTATCCTTATAAATAAACACACATCTGAAGAATGACAGCATAGCTCCCCATAGGATGTTATTTCTTAACATATACTCACATAAACTTCATTGTGATCAAAGCGCTTCTTCAGGTTATTGATGAAGGAATCTTCATTAAGTGGCTCTAAAAGAACCATATCTCCCACCCCTATCATGTCGTCTAAAAGCGATGTCTTGACCTCCATTTTGGCCATTTTGTCCTGGGAAAAGCAAAAGAAACAAGAATAAAACAAACAGCAAAGGTTAGCTCAAGGTTATTCTAATTATTCGACTAACACGACTACTTCAGGAATAAAAGTTAAAAGAACACTACATTAAAATTATGTTTCCAAGGAACATTCTCAAAGTCATTGCATCTACCCAGGTAGTACACAGTCCACATGATTCCAAAATTTAACTGCTAATAGTGAACAATGCCTTCTGGTCCCCTATACATTAAACTTTCCTAGAAACAGGAATGATGATTCCAGTGGGCATCACAACCAGAGTATTTGGATGACTGAAGTGCTCAAGTGCATGCAAGTCTGTATTTTATCAAAAGCTTCAGGATCTCCAGACTAGGGTTTATATTTGTCAATAACACCCTAATGTGAATTTCTTTTTCACCCTTATTTGCATTTCTCCAACTCCATTAATATTGAAACAGAAACAACTCAGTGAACCCACTCAGAGACAAAAAAAACACAGTATTTGATTTTAGTTCATGAACCCTGGGCTCTAAAGTGCCTATATTCCAGTACAGTGCTGGTAATTGGCTACCTGAAGCTACCAAATGACTTCATTTATTTGTAATTTTGTTGCTTGAGAGAACATTTTCAAGGGGCAGCAACAATCCAGCTGATAAGTGGAGACACTGCATCAATGTAACGGGAGTGGCAAAAGCCAGAAGCTGGGCTTGAACAGGGCACCAGGATCAAACAAAACAAAGTAAGCAAGTCTGATAAAGGAAGTCATTTAAACAAAGAAGTCAAGGTCAGGCCAAAACTTAGCACTTATTTGATCCTCCCAGTCTTTCATCCCTCCAATCCAAACTCTGGAGATTACTGAGTTCCCCAAGAACTCTGGGCACACAGTTAGCGCTTTCAGCTTTCCTGAGGAGACTGAAAAATGGATGGATTCAAAGGGGCAGCCGGCACACAGGGACCCAGAGGTGAGAGAACAGCTTTGCCGACCACACAAACCAAGGACCAGCTACACAAAACAACAGGTCAACTTCACCAGTCAGCTGTCACCTCCCATCCACAGAATGTTATCAGGCTGTCCTTGGTCCCCCTACCACTGCTGCACACTTTAATTCTAAATATTTTTTTCTGGTTTCCCAAAATGCCACCGAGCAGCTATTCCCTGATATAATCAGTGCTACCTTGCCACGCTACTTCTCTATCACATGACTAATTTAAAACAAGCAAAGTCTTTTATCTCTCTCTTCTGCCTGCAGCCACCACTTTACTAAAAGTTATTTGACCTTTTTCATCAGTGAGTGACACTTGAGGGATTTTAGATCAAGACTTAAGTCTTGCTTGATGTGTTTCCAAATTCAACGAAGAGAAGCACAACTCCACAGGCAACTAACAAAGAGATACAAAAAGATTCCCAAAACCTGAACCAAGCCTGGGAATTACTAGAAATTCACATGGAAATGCAAAAACAGTGCTGAACTATGGTAACCAACCAAAGCTGAGTCAACTCTGCTAAACAAACAAAAGAGAATTTATTTTAAACAGAAACACTGGACAAATATTTTTATAGAGCAACATACTTTTATTCTTAAAATTTCACCTCTCTGAATCACCAAAAAATTTTAAACATTCATAGAATCTTTTCAGAGGTATCACTTCAACTTCTGAATCCCATTAAGACAAATTCTTTAAACTACCAATCTTGTTTCAGTGACCTAATTACTTCCCATACGTCAACTAATGCTCAAATAATTTCTGAAGGCTGAAAAAATAAAGCCCTTCTCAAGCATGGAACTTATTAAATAATGGATTTGTGGCCAAATATATAAAAAAGGCAACACAAAAATCCTAATAAGGGCAATTTAAACTTAAAATTTAAGTTCTAAGTACAATACCTCATTTACCATTGTGAAATTACATACCACCTACCACACTTCATGCATGACTGCTTGGGAATTTCAAGAGCAAGAGCAGCCAAACCCATCAAAAACATCCATGTATTCCCAAACTCAGTGGCATGTTTTGCAGCAGAGGTGCAGGAAGACACTATATCTACTATTATAAGTTGGATCAAGAAGCTGTACACAGATATTGACTTATCAATATATTGGAAAAGTTCAATTTCATGGCCAAATGTTAATTTTCAGCTTGGTTTTTTCCCCAATAATTTACAGCATTCTGTGATTAAAATATTTTTTGTTCACTTGCAAGTTAGAAAATACTGGAAATGCAAATGATGAAAAAATTGAACAGGCCGAGGCAACTTATTTAACCCTGATTGCTCAAAACCATTTTCAATAGCCTAGCCTTTGCAAAAGTTCATTAAAGATTACCTCCTACACTTACATATGATTCAAGAATGTTCAGCCATACCTGTGTTGTTAGCCCTTTGCTTTTGTGCAATCCAATGGTAATCCCTGCTCTGGTTTAGCTAACAAAGGAAAATCCATAATTTGGGATAATTTGGTTGTCTATCTGAGGTAAAAAGTGGGGGGAAGAAGTACTGCGAAGAGAAGCCAACAATGTTTAAACATATATTAATCAATTAAATAGGGCTTAATAACTGAAATAATTCTACTAGAAGAATGTAGTATAAGATCAATATATAGCACTTTCAAGATAACCAAATGCTAATTTTAGAAGTAGTCTTATTAAAAAATGTCGAAAATCAGCACACTACACAAAAAGAAAAATTAATCAAACCCTTGCAACATTACATGGCTAAGCTTCAGAAAAAGCTCAGAAACTCAATCCAAGCCCATGTCCAAGTATTTGCCATATACTCAGAGATGCCTCGCAGCTGTTAATATTTCCCATCAGCACTGCTGACAGCGTGCTCACCACAGTTGGGAGAGCAGTACATAAAAGTGGCTTCCTTGTGCATTTATTCACACACCTTTAAAAAGAAGAATGCTTCTCAAGAACCATTTTAAAGGACCAGATCTGTAAGAGGGATGGGACCAGAACCTGCTCCCAGTGCCTGAGAAATCAGGATCAGATTGTTACTCCAACGTTCCCTGGTCTCACCCATACCCACTTACCACTTGAGGCTTCTCCCAAATTTACCCTCCTTGTCCCTAAAGGAAAGATCAGCAGCATTTCAAAATATCTCCTTTCTCTGTAGGCAGTTGTCAAATCTGTTCTTCCTCCCTTCAGTCTCATATCTAAGCCTTAATTCAATGGAGTGAGAACTTTAGCAACATGTTTCAATTCTCAGAAATTTTTTTTAAAGTCTATTCAGTAATCCTTCACAGTTTGATCTGTTTTATGTTGGACAACATGCTTGGAAGGAGAAGTGCTGGGCAGGCTATGTCTTTAAAATGCTTTTATCCACACACTCCCACGCCACACAGCCTTTTAAAACACAGACTGTTGTACCCACTGCTCGAAGTGCCTGGGATTGCCATCCAGCCAGGCCAGTTGAATCTAAAACCCTCTTGCCCCTCATGGCCACAGGGATGGCAAATTAAAAATCACAGCATCCCACAGCCACAGCAGCCATATCATTGGCCATTCTGAAACAAGAGCTAATGAGAACTATAAATAGAAGAGGATACAGTGAATAGGCAAAACCCCCAAAGCCTTGTACAATTAAATGCACACATTCTCAACAAGGGGAAATGAAGTAATGCCCTGTTATTGGCATACAGCACATTACAGAATTGTCCAGGGTTTTCCACATCACCCTCCAAAAGCAGAACAGAAACAATTGTCAGCAGCTTCCTACAGCTGCGCAGCCCTTACCTCACACTCAAGAGTTTGGTGTGCTGCAACTATCACTGTCTGCAGAGGTGGCTTGGTTTTGTTAGTTTGTTTTTTCTTTCCAGGCATTGTAGCAAGAGGACAATTTCCCTACCATCAAAACTGACACAGATGCACTCACATATGCTTCAAGCTCTGATTATTTAAAAACAAAAAACAAAATAAATAAATAAATAAACCCCAAGCCTTTGGTTTCACTACAGCCAGCTCTCTGTAGAAGACAGCTCCCTTTTTCTTTTATAACTCTTACCAGGGACAATGTGCAACATCAGTAATTCAGTTGTAGAGCTTAAACTGATTTCATGTTCCAGGTCTGATCCCGAGCTCCTGTCAGGCTGTAATTATGCTTGCCCACCCCTTCCCGGTTTTCTCTGTCCGGGAGCAATCAGCCCACACCGAGTGGGGACATTGACAGGCCACTGCTACAAAAAGCAGCCAGGGACACAAAGTCATCACTTGAACAAAACAAACCAAAAGGGGCTGCAACCATCATCTCCTGCTGCTGCTCATGACAAGCCTAAGTACCAATTTAGCAAGAGGGAAGATTTAAATTTAACCTGTGCTGCTGCCCAGTAAACCTTGTGTCTCACCAGCCTCTGACTGATACCCCAAAGGTGCAAGTTCATTGGAAACACCCTGTGCTGCTTCGCCAGGCAAACCGAGGCAGACTCTGCAGCTGAACTGTTACAATGCCCTTTTCACTCAGAGCTACATTTCCCGACATCAGCATGTGTGAACAAATGTTGATATCATCCAGAGGAAACCTTTGCTTTCCCTCCAGACTCCTCCCAGCTGCTGCCTGGCCACGGTCTGCAGGAACACCTGCACCCTCCTTCCCACCTGTGACTGCTCGCAATTGCTGCTCTGACAAGATGTCCATGTCCTGTGGAAAAGGGCATGCAGAAAACAGCTCGATGTTGCAGCCCACTACTTTTTCCTGCAAGAAAATGGACTTGAGGAACGTGACAGACAAATTGCAGGAAGGAATGTTAATGGATATCGCAACATCAGTAAAAGCACTCAAAAGAACTAAAATGCTTCCTCAGACTCTCCATCTTTCCTTTGTTTTTGCCAGTGTCTGAATAGCTTCTGAATTCCTTTTCTTTTTTTTTTCCTCGCAGTCCTACTGAACAAACCAGTGTTTTCCAAAGTGGAAAAGTTTATAATTCGGAGCTTTTGAATTAGCTACCACATCTTATCTACCAAGCAAGTGCTGTTATTTGAAACCTTGTGCAACCACTCTTAAATTTCCGTGGGCACTCAACATTACACACGTGTACCGGATTCCTTGAGCACTTAACAACAAACAGCTCTGGTGAATTACAAAAGTAAAATGCACTTAACAACAAACAGCTCTGGTGAATTACAAAAGTAAAATGCACTTAACAACAAACAGCTCTGGTGAATTACAAAAGTAGAATGCGGCATTACGGGGTGTATTTGTATCGGGACCGCAGGAATGTTTGCATTCAGCATCAGCTAAATAGGAACAGCCCTTTAGCAACATCAGATTAGGGCAGTTTCGCACCAGTGACTGCAATTTAGATGACAGAAGATCTGACCAGAGAATTCCATAGGAGAAACGAATGCTCCGCTGGCCTCTGCTACCAAACACCACGCGTTTATCTAAAGATTGGGTAATTTTCAAGAAGGAATCAGGCCGCTTAAGGTACTGTTGAACAAACAGCTGCAACCACGTGAGGCAATATCATCTCTTAATAGTTTAACAATGGAGACTTAACTGCAGTTTAGAAAAACTGATAACTGCGGTAATTAGACTGCATTAGGACATGTTCAAAAATGTTTGCTGGGACATTATCTCCTCCTGACGTAAACAGTGGATGAAACTTTCTTCATTAACAAGACTCAGGCTCTTCATAAATGCAGAAGTGAGAGGTTTGGTTGTTGCTGAAGTTCTTTGGGGCTTGTTGGGGGGGTATTGGGGGTTTTGTTTTGGTGTGGGGGCGGGGTGTTTTCTCCTTTATTTTTTACATCAGCTTAGTTACAACCCACACTCAGCAGTAATCTCCCCTAAAGTGAGAGAGATGCCTCTCTTATTCTTCTGTTCGTATTATGATGAGACTATGAACAACTCTGGTATCACCGAAAAGGTGCACAGTACCTTACCACAAGACCAAAATCACGTGAGCCATGAATGCAGAAGGTACAGTTTTGCCCTCCTTCTCTTCCTTAAAACAAACAAACAAAAAATCCTAACTCAGCAGCCTAAGAGGGCTGTGTTTGCATTTCTCTAAGGCTACTTTCTGTTATTTTTTTCCAAGTAGTTTGAATAACATTAGCATGGATATTACCTGCTCTACGAGACCATGGGGTATATCTATTCTATTATTCCTCCTTTACAGTCCCAGCAGTACATGTCTTCAAATTACTTCTGATAATTATTTTGCAACCACAACACAATAACTGCCACCAGTAATGGCACTCTAGGGTTGATCTATTTTCTAAGTCAACTTTCTGCCTTGCTTTAACTCATCTGGGTCAGTCATACAGTCACACCAGGTTTTGGGAAAAACATCTGGGTCTTTCAACGTTGCTAAGGCACTCTTCTTTAGCAGCTGTGAAAATACAGTCAAAATACGTCTGCTACTCCATTTTTTATTCTGCAAATGTTCCTTTACATTTTGGATTATACTGACAGGCTTCAAAGAATATAGGTGTGAAGTGGCCTTTTCTGTAAATGGTTATTCTGGCATCCTTTTTTTTTTCTTTTTTTTCCCCTTTAATTAGTTTAATGGGGAAAACACCTCAAGTGTTTTCGATGCATCTAGAAATAGGTCTTCACTACCAAGGCTATTTACAGTCCAAAATTCTGGTTAAATTCCCACTGAGTTCAGCAGAAACGGGATCCATGGTGGTTTCTTATATTTAGGCTTTTCTTAGTCATTGCCTAGCCACAGAATTTTATAATCATTCCAGGTCCACATCTACAGAAAGGGATAAAGTATTCAGTAACAAAGGAGGTCAACTTTTGGCACATACACCTTGCTAAGATTTCCTTGAGTCTTTTACAAAATAAGGAACTAACTATGACTGCAAAGCCAAAAGTCATCAAAGGTCCTGCCTTGTCCCCCTAAACCAAAAACTAGATTTCAGGCTGACAGTGTTCTTTGGACAACACAACTTTCAAAAAGTTGTCAGGACAGGATATGGACATGTAGAAAACACTGTCATTCTTTCAGGGGAAAAAAACACACACACACAAAAAAACTTTTACTACTGGATAACCAAACTCCACTAAGCAGTTTTTAGCAGGTGCCCTTTTAAACTGATTAAGAAAATCTTTCAAGCTACCGCTTAAAGTTTTCAGCCAATTTTGGGGGATCCTGCCCAATCCAAAGGTCACGTTTGCAGAACAGGGACACAAAAAACAAGGTAGCTTTTATTTATATTAGGGGATCTTCTTTGTTTGCTGTATGTCACACACCAGTAGCTTGCCACCACACCAGAGCTTGGATTCAAAAGAGCTCTCAGTAGCAGATCGCCACAAAACACTTTTACAGACAATCAGCGCTCACAAAGTCAAATCACTTCTTACAACTGAGGTTTCAGCCCCTCAGGAGCAATCCAGCAATCAGCTGTAATCGAGATCTTTGATTAAAATAGGATTTTTACTTTCTGTTCCACACAAGTACATGGGCAGAAATCAGACCTTGCTTTCCTGCAGCCAGCACGGGAACCACACATCCCTGATACAGGAAAAGAACTGGTGTGGTGTAGCAACTGGAGTCAACACTAACGAGCATCGTTGGTAATGTAGGTACTAAGAGATGTCCTAATCCTACAGGGTTAAAATACCAGAGTACACGTTAATCTTCTGCTCAAATGCTTTGTTGCCTGTTAAGCAGTGGGTGATAAGCCCTGAAGATATGCAGAAAACGAAATAACAGGCCAGGTAACACCCCAGCTTCACTCGGCTGCCAACCGCAGAAGGAAAAGCAGCCACAGAAAGTCGTCACAACAGCCACTGAACCAGGCTTAAAACCGGTCACAGATGAACACAAACCTAATCAGGAGCTTCAGGAAATCCCGATCCCAGAAGAGGCATTGGTGCCTGCATCCATGCAGCATGAAGCCAGACACAGTAACTGAGTGTACCCTAACTCCTAGAGCAGCTGGCACTCACACGCTTCCAGTTTCCATACACCCACATTGTCTTCCAAGAAGTAAAAGTCTGAGTAAAGCAAAAATTTCCCTGTCCTTTTCCATTTAAAACAGGAGGAAAAGAAGTCACCCAAACAGAGATCCTACATCCCTTCCTTGAAACCTCACTGTCCTTGTAATACTTGTAAATAAAGTTTGGTATGTTTTTAGCCTAGTATTTTATGAAAATAAGACAAACCATGACAGTTGTACATCTCTTGGTCTACACATCTACTCTCTCAGACACATCTAATGTTGAATTTCACTCAAAAGGACAGAGTAAAGGACAACAGAACAGCTGATTTTCCACACAAAAGCAGGCAGGAGAGGAGATCTGAGCATAATCATTCCATCTGAGACATGGGTTGCAAGGAGAACAAACCCCTTATTAAGTACCACAGAGCAGAAAAATTGCTCTGCAAAATTCCCTAGCTGCAGAAAAAGCTTCAAGTGGAAATTATTACTTCTTTGCAAGTCAATCCATCACAAGAGAAAAATCTGCAGGAAGTCAGACTCGACTAGCCCCATTTCTCCCAGGAGTAGCTGCCAAGGTAAAACAGTAGTGCAAGGTTTCACCCTACCACTTGTCATTACTGTCTATTTTGCACATCAATTTCTGCCCAGCAAGACACTGCTATTTTTTAATGAAGGAAAGGAATAAAAGAATTTGGATGCAAGTGCTGTGGGAAAAGGAAGCATTATTTGCCCAAACCTAAGATAAAAAATAATCTATTTAAGGGAAGACAAGTCTTAAATAAATTACATGTACTGTTTAGACATGTTTGCTTGTCTCAAGCAGTTGACCTGTATCCACAATTCTGTCATTTTCATTCTCAACAGTCATTTTCAGATGGACGCCAGATTAGAGGATAAAAGTCATCAATTTTTAAATCAAGGCATCTCCAGCTCTTCCTGTGTATTGTATCAAGAGATATTTCACACAATGGGAGTGGTTCATGAAGTTGCATTTCAACACATGGTAATCACTCTTGTCCAGATGTCCATGAAGTTAAAAGCCAGCAGACAGTGTTTTTATTAACAACTAGCACGATAAACAGAGATTTTCCAAATAAAATATAACACTTCACAGATTTAGAGAGGGACACCTTCTTGAAACATCAATAGAAAGCAACTCCTTCCACAGACGGGAAACAGCCGGTCCCAAGGCAGGCAAACTCAGCACACTCACAGCTACTAAGTTTCCCCTCACTGTGTTTCAGTGAGAACTATCATCTGGCAGTTTTTAGGAAGCAAAAAGTTTTATTCACACGAGATACAGGCAAGCCCCCGTGATCCAGAAATCTGTTACAAGGCACAAGGAGGTCCAGCTATACCCTTGCTTGCCAAAAGATTTTCCAGGGTTTCTCCTGGAGTGAACTTTGTTTCAACAGAGCCCTGCACTCTTTGATCACTGAAGGTAATCTCCAGAGCCTTTTAACCTACAGCAGCCTGGCAAGCTGTGAGCTGAACAATGGCAATTGTAGCGGTGTCTGTCCTGGGTGCTCCAGACCAGTGCCAAACCCACTGCATCCTACAGCCACAACTACAGACACTGCACTGCTCCTGAGTGCCAGTTTTCAGCCTTCTCCATGAGAAATAGCTCTTATGGTGTGCCTTATTTCTAGACTACATTTGTTCCTGAACAGCTAATATCCACTTCTTCTTGCTTTTGCTAATGCTGCTGGGGGTGAGTTTTGGTTTTGAATTTAAATGTGTTTTCTCCCTCACAGGGAAGTATTGACAGAGGTTCATTTCAATGGACTTCATTCCAAACAATGCATAGCCAGTATTGCCTATTTCCCTTTCAGTGGCTTTTCCATCCCAATCATCCTTTTCTGCTCCCTCTCCTATTTGAGCCCATCTTGGCCCAGCAGGGTTTAAACCAGGCTGTACAGAGGATTCCTGCTACATCATGGCAGCAATACTTCCTCATCACTACCAGGAACATTCCTTCATAGAGAGAGGGATTCATTTTCACCCCCTCCATTACTTTTTTCCTCTCCAAACGTTCACAGAGAATTAACACTTCCCTAGCTTACTCTACACAACCAACCTAAAGTTCTCCATCAGTCACAGACCTACTGACACACATAAAAGTTAGGAAAGTTCTCCAGACACTCAAGCAACTATGTGTTTATCTTGTAGGCTTAACTAATCCCAAAAATTATCTGTCTTTTAACTCCTACCACCTTTCTGCTGCCCTGTCTCCAAGGTTCTCTTGATGACAAGGCAGAGCACCTGTTATTTTTGCTGAAAGTAAGATATCCCAGGTATCCCTTCTTTCACATCAGGTAAGCATGAGCTCTGCTAGAAGCTTTCTTCTCAGCCCTCAAACATGAAGCTCTAGCCAAGCTATTAAGTGGACAGTGAAATTGTTCCCAGAGGCCCAGAAAATATGGCACCCCTTCATCTCTTCACCAGTGTCTCCATATTAAGTTGCTTATTTGCTTCCATAGAGGAACAGTGCAGAGGATTAATAGCAATTCACTCCCTTTAACAGCTCGCCTAAAAGCAGGGCTGACTTCTCAGTAGAGTGCCATCCACAGAGTCCTTACGCAACAAGGACTTTAAGGATACCTCTTTGATCTAAAAAGATACCCTTAATTGTGCTTCAAATTGTTTTAACACAAAGGCATTAAAACACAGAGAGTGACTTCCTTTGCTTGTGCTTTGCCAAGATACAGAATTCAGCACTTCATCACCCAGCAGTTTCCTCATTTCTGAGGTGCAGGTTCTCAAAGGTTTCTGACCAGGATTTAAGCACAGTATCAGGACGCTGCATATGCTCCATTGTGCATAAAAACTGGTGGTTACCTTGAGGCCCCGTCTTTTCAAAGATCTTCAAACACCAGTACAGCCTTGCAGACAAAAGGAGAACAGATTCCATAAAGAAAATGCATAAAAAAGGGTAGAAACTTTTTGGGATGTGACAAAACATTTCAGGATGTCATGGCTCACTACCTGTTTTTCTTTCCATTGTAGCAAAGCCTACAGTTTAATTATTCTCATTTGCAATTTATATTTGTACTCTTATTGCAATTCAAAATACCTCCAGTAGCACTTTAGAGTGTACAAACTATGAAAATTACAGAATATTACAGAAAAAAGCATAGTGCAAACAGCAAGAGAGCTCACATACAAAGCATATTTGTGGGCCCAGGAAACTTGTACCAATGCTGACCAGGCTGTGGTCACAGACTTTTAAAAACTAGTTTCTGCTTACAGTAGGGAAAATGAGTCTTTCCTTGCTGCCTCCATTAAGAAAATAAAGAAATCTACAACAAGCACTTCTGAGAGTACAACACCAACCAAACCTTCTGTTACTCAGCACCTATTCCTCACAATGATCTCCTCTTTTTCCCCTTGATAAAAACGCTTACTTTGCTCCTGGTGTCTTTTGCACTCATGGTCCTCCTGCCCAACAACATAAACATTTCTGCCCATATAAAACCCTTGGAAGGGCTCTCCAAGACAGGGAGAACAAGGAAATGTTTACTAGTGCACCCACACTGAAGAAGCAATTCCAAGGTAGCATTTCACAAAGCCAGAGACAAGGCAATTACCTAAGCCCAAGATACACTCACTCCCCACCCCTGCAAAGGAAAGAAAATCTTAGTGACAGTAAACATTTCTCACCCTTACTGCTTGGGACTCTGGATATTTGGATTTCTTATCTTGAGCCTTTAGTTTGTTTGCTGAAGTGTTAAATCTGGTCACTTAGGCTGGAGACCACCTCATGATTGCTTTCCTCCCAAAAGCTGGAGCACTGGAAAAAAGATGTTGTTCTGGCCTCCGGGGTCCATTATTCCTGTTTTACTGTCTGCATCGAAGAATTCCCCAACCAGTTTGCATCTGGAAAGGGGACTTGATAATTCTTCTTCATCTCTGAAACTGTATTTTTAAGCACTATTCTTTCTCACTGAAACTCTCGCATCACCAAGGTGACGTCGCTATCAGACTTAAAATATATATCAAGAAATAGATACTAGTTTACTTGGTGACACCAAAGGAGAAAACAGTAAAATGGAGCTGGGAGAGGCAAAAAGATTAACCTTCTGTCTAGTATTCTCTAAAAGCTATGCCACTATCAGGAAACAAAAAACCAAACAAAACCAACAAAAAAAGATTGCGGTCTCTACACTGTTTAGAACCAAAATCTGGAGCAATACACACCAAAAGACCAAAGCTTTCCCAAACCACCAGCAAACTGGGGCACAACTGCAAAGAACGAATGTTTTGAGACTAATGCTCAAACACACCAGGAAAGATTCTCTAAAAGACCCTTGTTGCAGTTATCCTCTTTAACAGCTACTTCACAGCATATGACAAAGAGTTGCAGAGATTTCCACTATCCCATCAGCACAAAACTAAAATGATTAACTTTTGGGAGGATTATGGGTTTGGGGGCTTTTTTTTTTTTTTGATTCTGGGAACTGCAAAACAGAAGAAAATTAATGTTATTCTTTACTGTTTCTTTATGACAAAGCATGCCTTGATGTTAGCTTATACACCAGAAATCAAGCTCTGGTTTCCTTCTTTTTTGGAGGATATGAATGGAGAGGTTACATAAGGGTGTAACAAGAGCTGTTACTTCCTTTCCCAGCTGAAGAGAAAAAGCTGTAGATCAAGTTACAGACTCCAGGGCTGGTCATTGCTACTTTAATCTTCCTAAAATTTTTGCAAGTAGTCCCACAACAGGCAGAAGAGGCTACTTAGAAGGCTCTGAGAATTTAATAGACTAACTACATAGCTATAAGGGAGGGAAAAACCCTTTACTTTTATCTTTCATCAAACTCAGGAAATTCCCTAAGCTTGATGCATACAGTCACTCAAGTCACCACTTTCCATTTCAGTTTGCTGTTCATTAGTAAAAAAAGATGAATGAAATATAGGGTATGATTTATAGGACAGTCTGGTACGTGAGCTGTGCTAAATAAGCTCAGCAGTCTGAAAGGGCACTGAACTTTGGTGGGTATGTCAGCATTTGACCCAGCTCTGACCACACAAGGCAAATGAAAGGAGGAATCAGTGTCCAGCTTGGCCTACACCAGAACTAAGCTCTTCTCCAAACCGTCCCACTGGCACTTTCTTCACCTTCCTCTCCAATTCCCAAGCCACTGCTACTACTGCTGCCGAAGGAAGATGAGATCAGACTCCAGCATGAGGAATTTCTGTTCCCACAGAGCTCAGGGAAACCAGATGATCTCAGAGAATCATGTGAAGCAAGTCCCTGACACTTCCATGAGGCAGAGTATCTCCAGTATGTTGCCAGCAGTTTCTTAAGAGTGCACAGTGGGAAAAATTAATGGCTTTGCTTATGTTTCCAATTGCTCTCTCCCACTTCCTCTCCTCATTTGCCAGACTTTTATTTTCCCTTCCCCCAGAAGCACTAGTAGGCTTGCAATGTACATTTGCCCTTCTAAAGGCAATCTCATCAAGTCTTTCACAATGCCTGAAAGGGCTAACACAACAGAGCCAAACTACCGGCCCCTGGCATCATTTCCTCAGAGTTTCTCCACACAGGTGTGATTTAACAAGGTCTCTTAAAAAAAAAAAAAAAAAAAAAAAAAAAAAAAAAAAAAAGGCAAGCTTCTGTGATTTAAGATGCTTTCATGAGTCCTTTCATCCTCACTTTGCTGAGCACTCAATCTGTCCCTGGTGCTCGTAAGGAACCAGAAGCCTTTTAGATATCCAACACCACAGACGTGTTTCAGAAACATCCTAAGGATATGGAGGAACGTGTGGCAACCTAACACGCCAGTAACTGCTACAAGCCAACATAAGCAGTGACCACGTTATGTTACTTTGGGAAGAATGGGAATGCTCCAACCCCTACACCTTCACACAAAATTAAGCCAGAGGCAGCGCATTTCGTTAAGCACTAAATTGAAGACATTCTTAAACTCAGGTCTGGGACAACTGGAAATAAAAGCACACGATGAGAAGAATGTCGTTACCTTTCAGATGTTTAAAAGCAGCCAAGGACTGAACTTTACTTTAACAGATGGGCTGGACTATTTCTGTTCTCTAACACTGCACACTTTTGGGGAAAGCCTTGTTTTTGATACAGGGCTTGACAAAGTGATGATTCATCCAGGGAAGGATGGGCAGCTTGTTGCCAGCCTTAATTCACAATTAACAATAGGACAGACGGATATGGAAGGCTCATGATTCGACACAAAAATCACGAAGTCAGGAGTTTTACCTGACCTTTACGTCAGTGGTCATTTCCAATCTGGATACATTTTAAATAGTTTCTCTGACATAAATTTTAAGTGTAGGTAGCTTTTATTTCGTTACTGTTACATTTGTCCCTTGGAACAGTGGTCCTGACTAAATACATAGCAACTGATTTAATGACATGGTCTGAAATCTCAAAGCTTTCAATTACTCGAAAAAGCAAACAGCACGTGTGAGCGCAGAAGTACCGTGGGCAAGGCAAGTGAGCACTGGACCACTTGGAGCCTGCACCGCCAGCCCCGCTCCCTGGGCTCTGCTAGGAAGGCCATTGTTTTCCAGCGGGGAGTCTGGCCACTCCGAGGAACAAAGGGATGCCCTTCCCAAAACACAGCGGCAGCAGATGTCCCACACCGAATCCCAACAGCCTCCATGGGCGCAGACAGGCGGTCGTCCTTGGGAGGCTACCCAACCCGTCCCCTCAGGGAAGTTCTCCGGGACAATGACCCTGCCCCGGAAAGCCCTTCCTCAAATCTCCTCTCCAAGTGTATCCCGACAGCAGAATCCATCATCCTGCTCTAAGTTACCAGCACTCTTCCCACGGTTCCCCCGAGCCCCAGAGCCGAGCCCGTTCTTTTGAGTTCAGCAAAGCCGCGCACACAGGGTAATTATTTTAGACAAGAAGAAACAGATGCCACACTCTCTTCCCAGAAAGAGCACGCACACACACACACATTCATATTTGAGGGAGCGAGCCCCGGACCGTCCCTGCGTGTGTGCGCACCGTGTCCATGCCTAAACGAAGCTGTCCCAACCCCGCTGCCATCCAGCAGACACTTCACGCAGCCACCCGCACGCGGAGCGTCCCGAAGCCGCAGTTTGGCGCGGGGAAGGGGAACCCAGGAGGAGCCGGGGCTGCCGTGCTCGGCACCCGCACCCTGCACCGCCGCTCCCTCCTCACAGGAGAGCCGGCGCCGAGCCGCCACACCGCCGCCCCAACCCACTGCGGCGCCGACCCTTTCCCCATTCCCCGCGGCATGTCCCGCCGGGGCCCCCGGTGCCGCGAAACAAAGCGGAGTCCCGGGGGGAGCTGTACCTCTGCCGCCGATGGGCGCTACCGCCGTCCCGCCGCCTCCCGCCCCGAGCCGCCGGCGGACGCTGCCCTGCCGAGGAGCCGGCGGAGCGGAGCGGAGCAGAGCGGAGCCAGCGGGGCTCAGCCCCGGCCCCTCCCCGCCCGCCCAACAGGGGCGGAGGCGCCGCCGCCCGCCCGCCCGCCCCGGGTCCGCAGCGCCGCCCGGCGGGCACCGCTCCCTGCGCGGGGTCCGGGCTGCACCCGCCCCCGGGGCTGGACCCAACCCTGCACCCGCTCCCGGGGCTGCACCGAACCCTGCACCCGCTCCCGGGGCTGCACCCACGGCCCGGGTTGCACCGAACCCCGCACTACACCGATCCCCCTCGACCCCCGAGCCGCCGCCCTCCCCACCTGGTCTCCCGCGCTTCAGACCCGCCTGCTCTGCAGTTCTCCATTTCTTCCAGCCTCACCTTAAGCCGTCCAAAAGAAAGCGAAAAGAGAAATCGACCTGTTATGGTGTGAAACCCAACATCTCCCACTCGGTTTCTGCAAGAATGTTTCCAGTAGTTCCTCCACTGAGTGTAAGCACCCGAAAGTATTTACAGCAAGCTTTGACAATAACATAGCTTGTCTGCCCAATCCTGCCCCTGAGAAGCGCAGGAGACACCAATAGTGGAGAGCGACAGCCCCATTGTGTGAAAAGAGGGGCAAAACCGAAAAAAGTTCTAAAGGGACTTATTTGGTGTTTCAGGGACTGAGGGCAAGGAACGGAGGTTTCTCCCCACCCCCGTGAAAACTCTCCATTCACAGATGAGACGGAGAGTGTAGGTCTGTGTATTACACTGACACACTTCCTGGCGAAATACCCCGTGTGAAAAGTTTCACTGCTGGTGCTTTTCTCCTAAGAAACCAATTAGCACTTTCTCATGTTTGCAAGCAGGCTTTCCCCAAGCTGGGTTGTTTTTAAACAGCAACAAACTTCCATTCAACCCCAAGCTAAACCTACATTTGCTAGATAACAGTGAGAAGAGGGGCTGAACTGCAGATACACAACCAGAACTCTTTAGCATGTAGGAGAAATCACATTCCAACGTGATTAGAACCGCACAGTGAAGATGCAAAATGCATTCTAAAAGCCTTCCTCATTAAGACATTTGGATATTTCAAAGTCACTACTGCATTTTCAGATACACATCTCCTTGGTAGTCCTTCTATTTATAGAAAGAGATTGTGTTCTCGCACAATTTTCAAATCTGTAACTGTACAAGTGTTGGAGACAGCTCTCAGATGAATCCCAAGAATTAGAACCTTGACGCCCTGCTGATTCATAGACTCATCGCTATTTTATTGTTTTCAGCACAGATGCTTGGCTCCTAAGATTTGTTTTGCCCTTAATTTTTAATATCGGTGAAAGTAATTACTGCTTTCATTAGAAGTGCTTGAAAACTACTTCAACAAAATATTTTTCCTGCTGAATAACCGAGGGCTTGGTCAGAACTCAGTCGTATGGAAACAGTGACAGTCTGATGCAGGTATTCTCAGGAGGATAATTTACCTTTGGGGTAGTCTGTAAGAGGCACAGGCAAGAACCATTCCTGAGCAGCACCATGACCCTCTCTTTTCACCTCTTTCTCGCTTTAGGTAAGTGCTTTGCTCATGACTCAACTTTCTTTCTGAGAGGTAGTTATTGCATTCTTTCCCAAACAACGAATAATAATAATAAAAAAGGCAATTTCCTTTTACTCCAAATCTAGATGAAAACTAAATTCAAGTTTCAGTAAGGAAAGCAACTACTGTCCAGTCAACACTATTTATCTACAACATACACAAAACAAAAAGAAACATCCCAGACAGTGACTGCAAGCATTTCACTGAGAACGTACACATTTAACACATTAAAATTACCATAAGTCAATCACCATGGCAGTGAAATACAAAATTGTTTATCTCAGAGGTTAAAATTCTCCATTTGATCCAAAGAGAAGGGTCACAGGGCAATAAAGCAGTGCAGCTTTCCTTCCGCAGTACTTCAAAAGGGGTAATGTGGTTAATTCTCAGGTGCACTCTTCATGCCCATTTAATACTTAGATTCCTGTAAATAGAACTTCCATCCATGACCACTGGTGATATTTGGTAGAATTTATAACACAAATATTATTATTATTATTGTATAATAATAAAATATTTTCATGAAGTTGCCTTGTCCTCCAGGAAACCAAAGTTATCTAGAGTTTTCCCCAGCCTTCCAGCACTCCACTCCCCACCTTGTTTCAGGTTTGTGTGAAAGAAGATATCTCACTATCCATCCTTATTCTGATGCAATTTTCCAATTTCACTATAAAATGTGAATTAGCAGCCTGTCACTGTACCTTACATTCTTTGCTTTGTAGAGCAAGCAAAAGAAGAAACATAGGTCCCAAAACCTGTGTTCTTTTCCTAAAGCAAGTTAGTGTAATGCAAAGAGTATCCAATGCAATCTAGAATATTTTTTCCTTTTACTATATCTACTGGACTACATAATTACCACTGAAAAAATCTGTAGTAAATAATAATAATAAAATCTAAAATAGACTAAAAGACATGCCTGGTCACAGATGATCAGTTATTTTCTGTAAGATATGGCTCATTTCTCATAGCCAAGTAGTATATCGTGGGCCATATAAGAGCTCAGGGATAATCAGTACTCAGCACACATTCAGGTCTCTCTCAAATGCAAGGTATAACCTGGAGGATGTTTAAGGGGAATTTCCAACTACTGAGTCATTAAATATGCTTTCTTTAGCACACAGATGTCACCCTGAAGGGGCACAGGCAGAGGTTTTGTTCACCAACAGCCTACAGCCATTTCAGAGAAGAAAATGGGAATGTGTCTGCATCCCTTTTTTTGCAGGTTCTGCATCACAGTTTACCAAAAGCTGTGAGAGACATCCATGTACATCAGAGCAGTTTAACAGCTGCTTATTTACAAATGATCTTTCTCTTTTTTTCTTCTTTTCTTTTTCTGGATGTTTCCACAGGGTGAATTACAATTTCTTGATTGCAGCCCTAAAGTCTACAGCTTCACAAGGCGAGAAGCTAGGTACAAAACCCACTGTGAAACTGGCTGTTGCTGAACCTGAAAGGGCCAAATTGGAGATTTTGGGTATGGTTTACCCTGACAAACCATGCATCAAACACACAACAGCCCTTGGAGTGGCCTCTGACAGTCCCTGGCAATCAAAAGAGCACTAGCCAGTGGCTAGAAGCACCTCCTAGCCAACCTTGTCAAGAAGAGAAGCAAAGAACAGCTGACCCAGCCATATCAGAGAACCAAACTCCTGTGAACTGCAATTTGCACAGCCTGTCAGGATTTGCAGCAAGGCAGGAGAGGGATCTAGTCCCAGTTCGTGGTGCTAGGATGAGGATAGTACACCAGAAATACAGAGACGCCTGATGGTATCAATGAAAACTGGATGGAAGGTTTCTCAAATGCATTGAGTTGGTTGAACCATGTATTTAAATACCAGAATTAACAAATCAGTACTTAAGACAGGTATTATTATTTATAACTTAAAATTAGTTTGCAATAGCTAAAAAGAAAAACATATCAACCCTTATTTTTCTTAATCTTTCTTTCATACAGAAGGAATTTACTGATTGACATGATTTTATTATTGCATATTTCTTTGGATATACAATTTTCATATATGGAGAGATTACCTAGGCAAGATCAATTTTTTTCCTATTCATACATGAAGAAATTGGGTCAGCAGGAATAACTCAACCAAAAAAACACCCATAAATACAGCATTTCCTTGATAAAGTGGAAAACAGTTCATATGTCCATGTTTCTAAGCCCATTCTTAGCCACAAGAGCATGCTTAGCCATTTTTCCTATACTCAGTGAGAAAATTCTACATGTTCATAAAATGTGGCAGCTATGCCTCTGTACTAAGTGTACCAGGAGTTGTGGGAATATACTTTACAGTAGTCAGAATACTGTTCTACTTCAGGCAAAAAAACCCCAGTACTGATAAAACAGCAGAAAATTTTACTCTAAGACTGAGCAGGAGATTTAACAATAACAGTCTCTGGCTTCTTTGTCATGGAAAATGGCCACAGGTTTGAGCTCTGGCTGTACACAAGTGAATGATTCAAGAAACAAGCTGCCAGTGGTCCAGGGAATTCCAGGTTTTAGACTAAAAAACTCAGCACAGCTCATCCTTCACCCAGCTGTGGCAAATTAAACTGCACACAATTAGGAGAACAGCAGTGGCTCTGTACAGCCACTCACTTGAATGCTCCTCAGGTGCTTTGGAAAACATCAGTTCACTCAGTACTGAGACAGATCATCTGCCTTCCCCGAGATGGATCTTATACAGAATTTGTATTTCCACCTGTCAAAACACTGTCAGCCTTCCATTTTGCTGTAATGTCTCCTCATTTTGCCAAGGAGGGACTTTGACTTTTTGTCCAGAGGCTGCAATATGCCTCCAATGAGCATGGTATCTTTCTCATTGCAGCAAAGACCTGCATAAGACAGTTTGAAGGTCTAGACCTAGAATTTAAGAGAAGAGGTCCCTCCAGGAGAGATTTTACCTTATGTGTTAGGACTAAGCACAGGACCTGAGACACAGTGTTCACTTAGTAATTCTGCTTTTCAGTTTAAGAGTAAGTACACCCAGTAAAATTAAGACAAACACAAAAAAATAAAGATATGAGATATACAATACAAACAACATATACATGAGATCTCAAAACAAACGTGAGAGCTGCAAGAACCTTCTGAACTGCCATCTTGCTAATTCTGCAAACTTGGAACATATTTCAAGAGTTCAAGGAACAGTCTGATCAGAGGCAAGTCTTGAAATTGCAGACTACCTAAGTTTTATTTCCCCACTTTCCCAAAGGATTTTATCATTGATGTAACAGAAGAGGAGAAAGTTCCATTTTTCCTAATAGAACAAGTTACTCTTTCCTCTCTCTGCAACAGAAATATTTTTGAGACATCCCTGCACAAGTATCCCCTCAAGCAAGTCATAGAAACTGTAATTAGGAAAGGCCCAGTGTCCTGTGAGATCCAAAAGTTCATGCCAGATCACTCAGCACGTTAAGTGGCAAGAGAAAAATCTTCAGTTTGAATAAACACAGCACCAGGGAAATGTCTCTTCTTGCAAACAAAATTACCCAACACAAAGGCATTGAAGTGGAACTGTAGGTATATGAAAGCTCACTTTCAGAATAAACTCAAGGTATATGCAAGCTTACTTTCAGAATAAACGCAAGTATATTTTATAATTCTACATCTCCCATGACACACATTGAGGTGGAACAAGTTGCTAGGGTCTGGGAGTGACCACCCCTGTGTGGTAGTGTGAAATGATGTGAAATTCTGTTGAGGAGTTATGCTTTATTATTTTTTTTTCCCACTATTTAAAACTGGTCTGCAATTTCCACTAGAAATTTTTAAATGCACGCCCACTCCTTACATAAGCAATTGACAGAAGATTGTGTTAGAAAAAGAGTTGCACCACTTCAGCCAACAGAAGTTGAAAAGAGAATGACTTTTAAAAAGGTCTCATCCCAAATACTAATGCTGAACAGTGTCCAGGCGGTTTACAGACAAAGAAGTTATGATGCACGTGTTTTCTTTAATGTATGACTCCCTCACCTGTGTGATTTTCCTAAAGAAGGGTTTAAAAGGGAACTGACTATGCAAGTTTTAAGCTGTGGATCCAAACCCTTTCTGAGTCCAAGCAAAAGTGCAGATGGATGGACAATTCAGCCAGGCTCTTGCTGGCTATGCACCAGTCTATAAATGGCAGCAATGATGGAAGCACTAGAAATAAGAAAGAGAATCACAGCATGGAAAAATCAATGGCTTAAGAATTTCAAAATTAGATGTTTCTGGAAGTTCCTTCTTACTAATTCTGTAAACTTGAGAGCTTTCCACTTCCCCTGCCAGCTAAAGAAAAGAGATCAACTTATCTAGGGCACAATTATTTCTTCCACCTTAATTTCAAGAAATGCCCATGAAAGGTAACTCAGCTGTGAAGGATGTGACTGCACATGCCAGGCAGATGTTGCCAGCACCAGAGCTCTTCCTCTGTTGCCCAAATGTTAACTCCTCACTGGGGATTATGCATGTCTTATATGCAGGCAAAGAGCAATTTCTTTGTTCTCCCGCTTTATTACAACATAGTGAACTCTTTCGGAGTGCAAACTTTTGCCAAGAAGCAGCAAATTAATAACATATGTCTGTGGTGTGCTCCCGCTTCTATCACAGGTGAACACAGTGCTTGTAAGAGAAGATATTTACAGCTTTCTTGAAGCAAGGATCTTGAACCCAGACCAGCCAGAACCAACTGCAGTTCTGTTGAGAGAAGCAAGGCACCAGAGATGAAACTGCTTCCTCATCAATGTTGCTACTGAGCTGTTCCACAGCCTGTTTGAATCCAAGAATATACTTTATTAAATGTCACCAGATTAAACAGTCTCTCTCTGTAAAAAGTGTAATTTATAGGAGCATTTCCATTGATTCACAGATGGTGCATGATTTAGCAATTCTGTGATTATTATTCTGTGAAATATCTAGATTCTCATTCTTACATTGTTATCAAATTCTATGTATTTATGGTGTTTGGTCCTATGCATGTCCTGTCCTGTAATATCTATTCCAAACCATTTGCTTTCATAGATCACTTCAACAGATGATTACAGCCTGTCTTTTCCTCAAAACATCCACTTTATTTCATACTCACTTATTAAGAAACATCTTTATTGTGCAAGTAATAAACCACATTTAACCCCAATAGTGGTTTAACTAAAAAGGCCCTGCTACTTCTCAAAGGGCTGCAGCCAGTGAAGTTCCTACACCATGTTCACATTTAAGTGCTATTCCTAAATGAACACGAATTTGAAGCAGAAGAATTGGTCTAAGCCAGGCTTTGAACAGAAAATACTCTCTGCAAAATCCATAATAATTGCTTAACAGAGGTTACTGCTTTTTTTCCTCAAACAGATGCACAGGTTTGGGGCTGACAATCCCACAAAAGCCCTGGGTATTGCGCCCACTTCCAATATGGGGCAAAAAAGGTGAAGAGAGAAGATAAATTAAAACCCCATGCCAAGACATTCTGGAGGTATTACCCAGCAGACCACAAGAGGTTTGAAGGTCACATTTCACGTGCATATATAGAGATTTTTCTAACTGACAGTTACTAAACAATCAGACTGGCTACTTGCTTTAGACAGCCCTGAACAAGTATTAATTTAAATCACCTGTAAGACATGCTATCTCCGAAGTAACTAGAGATGTTCAGCTGACTTTGTACTAAATTACCCAACAGCTTCCACACAGAAAAAGCACATTCATGAAAGTGATTTACTGTTTTAATATAACACACACAACTATAAAGGGCTCAACCACGACCCTATGGTTTCTATGATTATTCTCTTTAGGAAAGCAGGGCTGAGAGAGAAAAGCAGCTAAAAGCTGTCTGTTCTTCTGCATTATTTGTCCATGAGCTCTGAAGTGCCTGATTAGGGGATGAATTACCTTTTTGCCTTAAAAAAGTAAAGGCAGTGGGGGATCCTGAGGGAATGAGATAAAAAATAAACCTTTCCTCCCACACATCACCCATACCAGTGAGAGTTAGATGTGGTGTACTGAGAGCACAAGGATTGTTCCTGCCATACATTTTATAAATATCAGCAAACTGATGAGGAAACAGTCCCTGCTCCTCTTACCCAACACATTTACTTATGCAAAAATAATAAGAAGAATCCAGACTGGTCAAAATTCTTTGCTGTGCTGCTCCGTATCTAGCAAGGGAGATTCTGCGATCTGGTGAAAGGATGGCTAAAACACATTTGTCTCATTGGAAGAATTAGGGTTGATATCTATATCAAGATAGCATAGCAAAAAAGATAGCAAAGTCTCCAAAAGGCTGGAATCTTTACTGCAAACAAAGCTGGTAGACTTCAGTAAAGCAACGTAGGCTATAATGAATGTTTTTGACTGTAGGGAGAAAAATGAATGGCTCGAGTCCAGGAACTGTCTCAGCCTACATACAGAACTAGGTCTGTGGGAGATCCTTATTCAGCACGTTTCCTACAAAAGACATTAATTTACATTTTCTTGTTTAAAGAGCAGATAACTTTTCCATGTGAGAAATTCCAGCAGACAGGGGTTCAGAGGAATGAATGAGCACTGCAGAGACCACTGCACATTTTATACAAACACTCACCAACTGTTGCCACTTTGAGACTTCAAAGCTTACAAAGAAAATTGCTTTTTTTCCCCCAGAGCAGAAACTAGGATATCAACCCTGATTACCTTACACAGTGCAGTTTGAGAGGAAAGAGGTCTTAATCAGGCTCAGACACAAGGAAGGATTTCCCTTAAAGGCCATCAATGTTAATGAACAACTAGGTCTTCTTTAAACATCCACACTGTGATATGGGCAAGTGTCTGAGTTTATCATGTCCTCAATCTTTTGAACAGCCAGATTTTATTTGCTGAGCATTGATCAGGCCAGAAGGAATGAGCTTATCCCGAGTGGCAGTAGCTGGACTTGAATTCTGGACTTTAGATTGCAAAACGTTCAGGATTTGATGCAATTTTGCCTCAGACAGCTATGCTGAGTTTTGGGCTGTCATTATAAACCTGGAGACTAAAGGAAGCTGTCCACGAGTACACTATTGGAAAACAGAAAGGCACATCCTCACTTTAAAATACTTGTGTATCTAAAAGTTAAAAAGAGATGCTGAAGCTTTGTGCCACAGGTAACAAGTCAAACACAACTGGATGTACTGATTTGCTATTTCTTGTTCATTCTAGGAGAGAGGATTCCAAATTAAAAGCCATACTGAAACCCAGAAACCAAATACCACATCACTGTTAAAAACAAACCCTTCAGAAAACTAATCCTTTCACCTCATTTATGAGGTGAATTTATACAGATGCTTTTTATCCTTTGATTAGTTATTTTATTGTCTTTTGATTATGCCAAGAGTCCACAGCTGTGATATTGTTACAAAAAGCATAGAGGTGTTTAATTTAAAATAAAAAGGCTTTTGTGCAATTTTTTTAATAATGAAACTATTTCTACTAGCATTAGATTTTTACGAAGCCTTTAGAACTTATGCTTTTCATATCTATTGGTTTAGCTGAAACAGTGAAATATCTCCTGCAAAATTATAATAGCCCTGCATAATTATCAGTCTGCTAAAGGAAGGTTTTTCAAATGCTTACTCACTGACCTGTTCAGTGTCCTGTTGCACAACAGCCCCTCATGAACGTGTTAATCATGGACATATCACTCTTGAGACATTCAATATGTTACACTGGAGCTTCCCACTCCTCCCCTCAGGGCAGAATCCTCTCTTACCGCACTAGCTCACTCAGCATCTGTATTATTCACTTTTGCAGTAATACTGCAGTTTAATCTTTGAAGCTTTTCAAAAAGGGCTGCAACAGAAAAGGGGTGTGAAATAGCAATTAATATGTCCAGCAATCTGCAGAAACAAAACCCTACCCTCTGCAAGCAAGATTCAACTAGCTAGGGGGCAAGTGCACTCTTACTTGCCAGTGATACTGAAGATAATTCTGCAGCCAGCTATCCTTATTGCTTTTTCAGTCCTCAGTCTAAACAAACTTCTGGGAAATTTGGTAGAATTCCTACTCAGTGAATAAACTGCTTCCTGCAAATCATGCACTTACCCTGGAGCTTTGCACGTTTCAGGTGATGAAGGACATCACCTTTTTTGTTTGATCCTGCAGCTGTATTAACACTTCCTCAGGAAAGCCTAGGGTTTTTTCTGATGCTCTTCTTATCTGCCACCACTCCAAATACAACACACCACGAAGCTCAGATTCCAAGCTATTTACAGAAAGATGTGATGGAAACCTCATTGTTACCATAATCAGCCTTTGTCCACTTTACATGGATATTTTAAAACAAACACACGTTTCAGGGCATTCGGTTTAGAACTATTTTATCTCTGTACTTCAGAAAAAGCATGTAGCAAGGGCAGCTTCCTGAAGCCCAGGCACAGTGCAGGATCATACCACTGCTTCATATTAATTTCACCAGCACACTGTTATCCAACAAAAGAACACCCACTTATCACTGAAATAGAAATTTTTTCCTTCAGGACACACAGTTCCTCGGTCCTCTTCAGCAGAAGACCATGGCACAGCTGAGAAAATTGCTCCCCTCAACTTGTATTTTCCCATATTATTCTCAGAAATAAAGCTGAAGCCAAAAAAAAAAAAAAAAAGAAAGGAAAGGAAGAGCATCCCTTTTTCCAGATGCCAGCTAAACTTGTTAGCTTAGGAGAACACCAGCTACAGCAGCTGGAACTGTGGCTGGGAGCCCCAGACCGACTCTTGAACCACCTTTGATAGGGCCAAGAGCACAGTCAGGGTGGAATGGAGCATAACAAGGACTCCTACCACGAGCTGAAGTCATCTTTTACTCCTCGCTGCAGGTGTTCCCTTAGAGTTGATGTTTTGAGATATAATCACCCATTTAATCTAATATTACAACAGTTAGTAATTTTAACTAGGGACACCATACATTCCTATAGTCCCGCCTTATATATATATATATATATATATATATATATATATATATTTTTTTTTTTTTAAAGTAAGGTTGATAGCTGAACTTAGATATCACATTTTTTCAGTTCAGGCACTTAAAAAGTAAACCAAAAAACAAGCTTGTTTGGTGTTTTGTTTGTTTAAAAAAGAAAAATCTTGCTCATTTGCTTGTTCTCTTCCAGTCTCTGTGTTAAGAAAACTTGAGCAGCATTTCCTTCCCCTGCCTCTTCCCTTGTTAATCACTTAGCTATAGCTGCTTTCTAACACAACAGTAATGTATGGTAACTCATTTTACTGGCACAAAGGATGTGCTAAACATTGTCTTGTTCTCTTCCTTCAAAGTGTATGCTTCCTAGGAAATGAAAAAAGCATTACGTATTCCCACTCCGCAGGATGCCAAACACAGACATCTCCTGAGCAAACAGAATAACTTATTCTGTGTAATAACTATAAAGGCAAGAATGAGATTACAAGAAAACATCCTCTACAGCTGTAAACACTATCTGCAAGGCTTACTATTCACCACCATTACATTTCCAGGCTGAGCCAATTCCAATCCCTTCTCTTCTCATTGCTAAAGCAAGCACGGTTTTTTTTTTCCCAATATTTTGGGTCTCCTATGTACTATTTTTGCATAGACGAAGAAACATGTGTTGATAAATGAGTCTGAAAGTCAATCACAACCAACAATGAATCATGCCTCTCTCATTTTAAGGTTTGATCCCCCCCCCAAAAAAAAAAAAGTTTAAAAAAATCAGGAGTGAATAGCCTAGGGAGTTCCTGCGTTGGCAGAACTAGAGTAAGGCAGTAGCCAAACACATTGCTACTGGCATTCAGTCTTGGATATTTTAAGCCAGCAAAATCATAGCTTGATTCAGTAAAATTAAAAGAGATGTTCAAAGGGGGCACTGTAAGGCTAAGTGGAGAAATTATACAAAATGTATTTTAACAATCAAAATTACTTGGGCAATCAAAAGACTGGGGAAATTGTGTTTTCTACGCTTTGAAACTAAATCAGGAAAACTGAAGAAGAAAAAAAAAAGCGTATAGTAGTAATTAGATGTGAATTCTCCCCAGTTCCCTGAAACAGTCTGTTGGGAACAGGGCTGTGTATTGAATCTTGCATGCTCCAGGCCTGCATTTTTGTACACCCTGAATCTTTTGCAAACAGTCAAAGATTGTACAAAGAATTGCAATCCACTAACCAAGGTCTGCCTAAAGGCAGGTGTTGCCCTTTTCTTTAGAACAATGTTGGACATTTTGCTGTCATTGCAAAATGAACAAACTTACATCCACATGGAAAGTCTTTCCTAGCGTTATCCACTGCAGTGTTTCACTGCAGCTGCTTTATCTTGATTATGGTGGGGGAAAAAGGCCATTAACCAATTTGATGATTGGTTAAAGAAAGCTCATGTCTAAAACCGTTAGTCTCATCTCAGCTATTCTTGTCAAGCTCCATATGGTCCCTATAACAAACAATTATCACTCCAAGAAAATGTGAATTTCTATCCAGTTTGTCCAGTTTCTAATGGAGTTTGGACATGTTCTGCTCATTCTGCTCTTTTGAAGTCACTCTTCTCATATTTTTAATGACTTTATAAACAGAGCAATGAACAGGGCTATTGTGTTCTGCTGCTTCTGATTTACATCTGCATTAAATACTCCTTATGGCTCCCTCCAGCAGTGCAGAGCACTTTCAAGGAACCATATGAAACTCAGCCTAAGGCCCAGGGAAAATGCTAGAATGAAGTTAAGGGGTCTCATTACTAAGAGAGAAGTTGGGGTCCCTATCACTTAGAAGGAGATGAAGCCATGCACACTGATTTTATTTTTTGCATGCATGACAGTGATCCACATGGTGACATTTCATCAATAAATTTATTAGCAACATTAAGTAACAGCTTTCTGGTCTTGCATTCAGAATCAATGCCCACCACACTCAAAATGCTATACTGGACTTGTGGCAGGGAAGTTGTGAGAATCTTTGACTTCCAAGCCTTCTGCATTGGATTTTTGGTGACATAATAAAGGTAATTCAGATCGCAGTATTTTTATAATCAGGCTGTGTAAAGCCACATGGATAAGATACATGTATGGCATACGAGATACACGATAAAAGAAACTCCCTTTGTCCAGCCCAAAGCATGGTCCCTGTACTCCTCAAGATCCATGGTAGAGGAGGCTTCCTACAGCTTCTCCTTAGAGAAATCTGATGAGGGATCATAAATCAGGTCAATATATTAAGGCTGTTAAAAGAATGACTAGAAATATTAACGTATTTCCGATTCAGCTTAGTCTAAATTGCTTTACCGAAACACAGCGGCTGCAGAGGGATCACAAACCGCTCATGGCCAAGCCCATGCTCTGTCCTACCCTTCCAGCCTTTTTTTACATCACCTTTCAGTGCACTAAGCAGTCTGGCTCCAGGCATCATACAGAGCAATTGTTCTACATGCTAAGAGACAACCTACATGTCACTGGTAGATGTAACTGGTCTTCTGACCTTATCTTCAAACAAACAGGATGATTATCTTACTTTGGTGGTGTTTCTTAGGTGTATTTATTGGCACATTTTTATCATCACTTGGGAATGAATGTGAATCCAGAGAGTACAGGTGGTGTGAAATGACATTTTACAGTGGCTTGACTTTTTCAGAAAAAGGATAGAAGGCACATGAACCTGTAATTAAACTTAAGGTTAATTCTGTATTTATCAAAGTTATTTTGATCAACCTTACTGTGTACCTCACACAGTATTAAAAAAAAAAGGGGGAGAACATAAAACCACCATTCATTTACCAGGTAATTTTTCAAATGCATTGAAAAACTCTACTCAATAATATAGAGGACCACTACCCAGCCTGAAAATCTGGTAGTCAGGCTATCCATAGTGATCTCATGGTTCTGCTATGATCCAGGAACACAGAAATCCATTAAAATGCTTTCATTAATCCCTGATGCTTTTACTGTATGCAAAAGGCACGCAGCTTAAATACCGAGCCATACAACAGGTTTTAACCTTCTGCCACAACTCCTTCCTGAATCTCACTGGCTTGGGGAGGGAAACAAATGATGAATCTGAACTGCAACAACGAAAAATTTAGATACAAGTTAGGGCAAAAATTTTTGCAAGACATGACTACCATGACCAACACCTTTGAGTGAATAGATGGTATTCTGTGGGCCACGGCTCATCACCTTTCTACATGAACAGGAAAACATTCAGCTTTCCCTTGCTGGAAATAAGTTGTGCAACTCCCATACAAACCAGCGCAGACAGGAGCTGAAAAACAGAAAGTTAAGGGAGAGCAAGAGCCTTTTTTTATTGAAAACAAGCAATTTGTATTTCACCTCAAAGTAGCTCATTTACATGCAATGTTACATGATTGCTTTTGGTGTTGCTGCTTTGAAGACAGAAGTTAGATGGCAAAAATTAAGTTCCATCCCTTGTGTTTTCATTAAGCCAACAGCAAAAAAAAAAAAAAAGGCAACATAAATAAAAATAAATAATTGATAATAATAATACAACAATAATAAAAATCTTATAAGCACACACAAAAGGTACACACTAACTCATCACCTCTATATTCCCATTGAAAAGAGGTGAACGCTGTCCTGCACAGCTGCTTCCAGAGCCATTGGAACTTATCCTACTCACAGAAATCAAAAGAAATAATAACTGTGGCCTTAAAAAAAACCTAAGCACTTCCACGAACCCAAGAATATGGCTTTTTATCTCCCAAATCTTTCTGGCAGCTCCTGCACACGTGGCAGCACTCAGGCAACTGCAAACGCAGGCAAGCTACAGAGCCAGCCCTGCCAGCCAGACAGCTGCCACCATCTTCAGGCTGTTTGAAGGATTTAGCTGCCTGTAGCTCTCTGCCACCTCCACACTGTTAACTTTTTCCTGAAGAATTGCACTGATGCTGAGTCTCTGCCACTGTCCCCTCAGCCCCACACAAGCACCATCCCTGTTAGCAGAGGTAAACTCCTCTGCTTTGTCCCCACTGCAATAGTGAGGCACCGTATCTGGGATTTTACAAGGAATTGTCTCCGTGCAAACACGTTACCTCAGATGCCCAGCTCCCCTGTCCTGATCAAGTAACTTCAGTTTTGTTACCAATGCCTAGAAAACACCCGCCACACCCATCTTTTAAAGTTCACTGCAGCAATTTTAAATTAGTCAGATCAAGGGGAAGAAAAAAAAAATGCCAGAACTAAGGAAGCAGAGTTTGCGTCACGGTACATTTGCTTGCAAGCTTCTTTCAAATCTAAGTCAGAACCCATCATCCTTTTGTCTGCCAATTTTTTTTCCCAAGCTCTGCTAGAACCTTAAGCAGCACAATCACAATAGCAGGTCTTGTAGCATTCAGTGATAAACATTTACCAGAGCAACAACAACATAAATGTCTTAATTTAAAAATCGACCAAGAAAAATAATTTTTCCTTTAGTAACCTAAACTGTCCTTCTTTATTTCCTTATTTATTTTTAAGATAAATTTTAAATAAACTGCTATGCTGGAAATACATCAGGGGAATTCATTCCTCTGTTTCAGATTTGAAGGATTAACTCTTCAATTATTAAGTTGTACCAACATCTGATCACTTGCTGTGCAGTCTATTTTTAAAAGTACATGAAAGACTATTGTAACCAGAATACCTAGAATAAGAACATTTAGCAAAACCCTGCCTTGCAGAAATCTGAAATTAGTGTTTGAGACCAGGTATATCAATTTACAGTTAATGCCAGGCTTGCTCTCAGTGGGGCTCAGGTCACTTTTTAATGGCCTTCAACAGCTGCACACACACAACCCTCCTCCCTCCCCAAACCACCACCCAACATACAAGTATTGTTTCCAACTGTGGGGGCAATTCAAATCCTTACTAAAAACATCTGATGCCTGCTTTACATTCAAAATTTCATATTAACTCAGAAAAGGAAAGACATCACTATTGTATTTTTTAAAAAATGGATGTGGGAGTGGGCTGTTTCAAACTGGGATTTATGCGTTCCTCTAGAGCTGCCAGCAGGTCCCTTTGAGGTCCTGCTAAAATCCTGGTGGCCATATTCCAGAGGATTTGTATATTGCAGAGCTCCGGGGTGAGAAGCGGAGAGAGAGGAACCAGAAATCCCTTCAAAGCATCATTCCCTGCTTACTGCTACTCTTTGCAAGTCCCTCTAACTGAGGTGTTTCTCCTCCAGGAACTACAGGTGGATTAGGAAACAAGAGCCCCTCATGCAGGTCTCTGTCTCCTCTGAGGGTCTCCTAAATGTCTCACCCTGCCTAAAAAATGCAGTTATTTCTCTGATCAGCCCCTCAGTATGCACCTCTCTGCATCAGTTTCTTTAAAAAATTCAGGACGTCTAAACCCCTCAGAGTACATCCTTCTGTTTAAAGGAACACCTATCTTTGCAAGAACTCACTTTTTCAGGATCTGTCCCCAGGCAGAAAGTCTAGTAAAAGTTGTCCAAATGAATGAGGTTTTTCAGCACATACTTCTGAAAACTGCACCCCATGAAGGGTTTACTGCTGCACCGTGACCTGCCAGCTCCAGGTTACAAGGACCTGGCAAATAGAGATATCAAACACAAGTTACCTTGTTTTAAGTCCTTTAACATAAATAAAGTATTGCCTTCAGAACTCACTCCATGGACCTGAGGAAGCCAAGACAAGAAGGGACATGAAATAAATTAAGTCTTAATAAACTTATGTGAACCCCTTAAGCACAAGCTTTATTTCTCTGGTAACTTCTGCACTTTGGTGCAAGCCAAAGCAGCAGAGAACTCGGACACAACAGCAGACAGGTGAGAGGGTACACAATGACTGATCAGCTTTGAAACAAGAACTACAACTCTAGCAGGCATCAGCAAATCATCAGCACAGCAAGAGTTAAGAGCACAGCCTGTACTTTACTGGTGGCAATAGTTTGGGAAGCACAAATAGTAGGAATAGGATCCTTTAAAATTACTTCAGTTTTTATTAACATATTTTTTACAGGACATCCCAGTTAAGCCAGGCAGAATGTTTACAATAGGGTCCTGTCTAAGGACAGCTTAAGACTATTATACAGTACATACGGAAGGACAATACAGTCCCAGTACAAGCTACCAATAGGCAGTAAATCACGTCAAAACCTCATGTTACACCTGATTAACTGCTTGGCTCCAGTACTGCAGTCTACTCCAAAAATGCTTGCTTCAGTGTAGTTTGGAGTTGTCAGAGAATTTATGTCATCTGATGGCAAGTTACATAGAAGAGTGCCCCAGTGTATCATTTAAGAAGCATTACTTGCCATGAGCTGCAGGAGTGCGTGGCTTCCCACCTGCAGTATCCTCTGGTGCTGTGTAGTCCTTAAAAGTGGACTCCATCTAGATGTCTCATTTACTAGAAGAAATCACCTCTGTCCCAGTGGGATCATATGAGCCTGGATTACAACTCTATATGAATTACAAGCACATCCAAAATTTTATCACTCATGAGTCAGTCTACCCTCAACACAGCAATGCAATGAAATTAAATTTCCCACAAAATTTTCCTTGATTCTACAAATGGCTTAAAAATAGATACCTTTGTAAATATGAAGACCTTACATCTTTCGCTAAATGTACAAGCCTGAGAATGGACGAAACAGTAAAATATTTCCACCACCTGCACACAATGGAAACCTTGTTTCTCTGAAGTTCAAAGTCAACCCAAGCCTCTAGAGAGGCAAATTTCAAGAGCATCCCAAGGTCCATAGATTGGATGTTAGTCAAACATGCAAGACTATGAAAACCAAGCAATAATCCTTATGAAGTATGTGTTTATCCAACAGTCAACCAGCAAGACATCTGGCATTATCTGAGATATTCTGCATCTTGATCAAGAGCTGGAATCCTGTAAATCAGCAAAAGTGTTTAATTGTACAGTCTGCTAGCCCTGACTCTGTGTGCTCCTGCACAGCTTTTTTCAGAGTTGTGCAGGAATTTAGCAGAAAGCTGGATGCCAATTTTAGCAGTAATATCATCTACACCACACACACAATCAAATCAAATATTTCTATGGAGTTTCTCACACTTGGCCAGCAGGAGGCTTGCTTATACTCTTTCGTAAGATTAAGTAATCATCACATATTTTTAAAGCGCAGTCTTATTATCTCTTTCCTCAGGCAAGGCAGTGATACTTCAGAGCTTTACCCTGGATAAACTGTTGTGGTGGTCTGCATTTCAAGTGTCCACAGGAAATGTAAACCCAGCAAAGAAGACAAAGTCTTGCATGCACGTTGCAATACACACAGTCAGATGGATTCCTGAACTCCTCCTCTTACTTTTTGATTGAGGCAATTATGTATTATAACAATTAGATCACAGAAAAACATTTTCTTCTAAAATTAAACAAGGAGTTTAATTAAAATCAGAACAAGTCTTCTAAGATAACAGCAGAACAACAGAGCACAGATGTCTGGACTCCAAACGTATTTACCTACTTTTTCTGCTCAGTCATAAAGCACTTCCACAGCTATCACAAGAAGAGCTTTAACAAACAAAAAGCCCAATGTTAAATCACTTTTCCCTGGTAGAAGATGAAAAACAGTTCTTCTGGTTTTAGTAAGGGGTAAGACCCAAGCTAAATGCTGAGGCCATGGTGAAATAGATACAAAAAATCCATTAAAAATCCTGATATGGAAATGCAGATCAATGCATCCACCAGCTGTAATGACATTTAAGGGAGAAAATCCGAATGGTGGCCTTCAGACACAAGCACCTGAGTAATTGAGAGGAAAGAAAGAAAGCAGCACCTGTTTTCTAGCAAGGTGTGACATGCGACATAAGCACCAAGCACCAGGAGCTGCAATCTGAAATGGAAATGCACACAACAGCATCAGGGGAGAAGGTTTTTGGCTAAGCAGTTAATGCTGGGAGAAGTGTTTGAGGATTGTAAGATGAGAACAGCTGCTCAGAGGACTTCTCTCTCTGAACCCAGAATGGCCCAGGACTTGTCCTTACAGATGGCAAAGTTTCAAGGGACAGTAGCTCTGGCAGGAACATCTCTAATGATGCCACATTTTTGGATTCAGAGCTCGTAGCTGGGAAAGGAGGAAATGTAGGTGGGAGGGAAGCAGCTCAGTCATCACTGAGCTCAGCAGTTGTAAAGTCAGCAGGCCTGAACACGAGTGCTCCCAGGATTTACGGAATTGCTCTCCAAGCCTTTGGGTGACATGTGGCCAAGGAGCTGTGACACAAGCCACTGGGCACAGTCCTGGATCTTTGTAGCTACCAGTCGCTGCAGGGCACAGCGAGGTCCAGGAGTGTGCTCACCAGTTGCCACTGCCATTGAGTTGCCATTTACAGAGCACAGCACACTGTGCAGCCTTGACATTTGCAGATTTGAGGTGACCACTTCAACTGGCTCTGGTTTGGAAAATACAAAATTAGTAACTTAGCTTTTACCCAGCTTTCTAGTCTCCAGGTGCTTTTATTTAATGACAAGAAAAACCAGAAGTTCAGTCTCAACTAAAGTTTCAGTGAATTTAACAGCTGAAAATGTGACAAAGGCTGGCTGTGCCCATTGCCTTGCTCAATCACCTGCAAATGCACGAAGTGGAAGCAGTGGTATCTGCCTGTACAGACTCAATGACTAAGTACAGGAATTACTTTTATGTGATTTTCTTTTCCCAATCTTGCAATTCTTCACCTGGAGCATCAAATACCAGAGCCATGATGTGTTGACACCACCATTCCTGTGGGGCTGTGCCCTACCACTCCACAGCAGGCTTCCAAGAAGCTCTGTGCCTCTGGTAATTCAGAGTGCTAGAGACACTCCTAAGGCAAAACTGAACGGAAACTGCTCTATATCCCTCTGAATGGGTCCATGCAATTTTTAAATCGACTTTCAAAAATGCACCAAACATACCCAGGGGAAATAAGCTAACAATGTGGATTGCTGCCTGAAATAATTATACAGATAGCTCAGGGCGTTCAGTGTAGTGATGAAAGAAAAGAAACAAGAAAAAGCCATTACCAGGCTTCACAGCAATAACGTGATTTAGCAAATCCCACACTCTCCATTCCACAACGGAAACTTTGACATCGCCTAGATTTATAAACACCGTACTGTATGTGTTCGTTCACCCAGTTTAGGAGTCCCAACTGAGAAGCTCAATATTATTCTGGAAACACTCCAGTAGCAGAGGGCTATCTACCACTCTCATTTTGACATTCCTACATATTTGTGACTTCATTGTTATTTCACTCCACAGCTTTGTAAGGAGTGATTTTACTGCAAGAAAGACCACCTGCTCATAAAAAGACTTGTACGTTCAAATGAAGTACCGAAAGACAAAGCTATGCTTTCCAGGGTACCAGGCTAGATCAATTCTTGCTAAGGAGCAGCACAAAGATGGGTAATGGACTTCAGGATGTCTCCAAGCCAGAGATGTGAGCTGAGCTGTCTAAATACACAGCAAGACTCAAAATCCTAACAAGCTTTCTCTTATTGAGCTTCAAGAGAATTTAAGGGGAACTCAGACACAATTTCTAGGTGAGCATTGTTTGACAAAGCTCTGAAAAATACGACTTTGGGATTTTTTTAGTATTTCCTTTAAATTAAATATTCATCTGATAGTAGTTAAACAATACAGTGGCAAGTTTTAACATGTGCAAGGAAATGGTATTTCACTACCTTCAAATAACAAGCAGGTGAGATATCAGAGACATTAACTCTGATTGTATTATTCCTCCATTGAAACTACACCTACAGTATTTCAGCATTACAACAATTTGCACTTGCATCATCTTTTCCTTTATTAAAAAACCCCCAACACAACTTGACCAGTGTTTCTACAAGCAACTCTTGCTCAATTAAAATACTATATCCAAATAGATTTATGCTACACCCTGTTTTGTCATGAAAGTACTAAATTCCAGATGATGAGCATATGTGGGTGTCTGCTTCTGACTCTAAACCCTATTTTAAATATATATTTCAAAGATACTTTCCATATAGTCAAGGTCAATGGGGAGGAAGCAAGAAAAACTGAATTGTTAAAATTGCACAGAAGGATTAAGAAAGTTATGCACAAGGAGTTTGTTCCAATGCTAATTTTAAAAGGATTCAAATTCTTTTTTTTTTTTTTTTTTCTGTCTTAGTTTGTTGAGGCTTGAAATCTTGGAATCCACAAGAGACAATCACTGAGTAGAAACTACCATGTGAACACAAACAATAATAAATAACCTAGTTTAGAAGATGCCTGTAAACATTTCTAGTACTAAACCTGCCAAATTACACCTATAGTCACTTGTTGGTCTCATCTCAGCAGTATTTCCTTGGTTCATTACATATCATATCCCAGAATGTGAATTTCAACAGAAACCCTGGGCTGTTTGGGATCCATGTGTCAGGGGCACAGCACACCTCCCCCAAAACCCAAGAAGAGTAACAGGGATACAAATAAAATAAAGAAGGAAAGAACACAAATTAAGAGATGAAGACAGAGGTGATCCATAAAATCACCTATGCTGTACCCAAATATCCTGATTTATTTGTTTATATTATGGTGATCTTAATAACACAGTCTCCTTGAAAAAAAAAAGTTTGGTAAGACAGTTCTAATCATACTGCAAGCCCCTATTAACAAAAATACTGCCAGTGCCATCACAATGGCATTCCTACGCAAAACCAAGAACCTTGCAAGGAAACACACTTTCCAGGTGGATATAGCTACGTGCAATTTCCAGACAGGGAAACAGAGCCACTGAAAGCCAAAAATTCTGCCCCTAAGGGGCTTGGCCACAAAGTTTGAGTTAGAGATGCAGCTGAGCAACTTGACTACTGCTTCAAATGCTGATCACTGCTCCGCTTTCACCTTCTACTCCCCTTTCTGTATTTCCAGTGTTTATTCAACTGCACACCCATTTACCTCTGAATAGTGCACCCTTGGGCTGAGACAGGCCTACAATGTTTAGCAAAACACAGCCAGGGTCTCTAAACATCATCACTACACACACACTATCCAAGTGGCAACAGTCCTAAGGCTGGCTATAGGATGAATGGGAAAGAATGACTGCAAGAGGGAAATTTTACTGAAATAAAGTACATTACATATTCATCTAATACTTCTATTCTGCAAAACTTATGCACAAACTCACCACTCTGGAGCACCTGTGCTGTTATGAACATGCTTTTTTCTTCTCCAGATCAAACAAGAATATCTACTAGAGATTAAGATATAAATGCTAAATAAGAACAAAAAAGGAACCATAATTAGAAAAATCCCTGTTCACACAATATCAAAACACTAAAGTACTAGAATAAGTGAAATATTTTATTACAGTGGAGAAGTGCTTAGTGCTGTGATCTGGAAGATACTGTGACACAGACAAACCTGAACGCTGATGAAAGAAAAGGTCTTCTACGATTTGAATCTTGCCCTTGCTCCTGGACTGCTTGAAGCACCTTTTCCAAGCAGCATTCTCTTTGACCAATTTTCCATATTCAGAAAGGCTATTTGCAACTGATGGGAGAAATACTGATCTCATGTTTTCACGGATAACAACTCCTTGGATAGCCTGAATCTCAGGGCGAGACACAGCTTGCTTTACAATGTGCTGGAATTAAACACACCTCATAACACCCGTTACTTTGGCGTCATTTCAAGAGATCCTCCATGTCCTACCCAGCTGGCAGACAATGAAGCCAAGCCAAGCCAATGTTTAGGCAAGTAGAAGTAGCTATGGGAGGAAAATCTGCTTTGGAAAAAGGCTGTGTCAAACAGGTCCAGAGGAGTGCCATGAAGATGATTGGGGGCTGGAGCATTTTCCCTGTGAGGACAGGCAGAGAGAGTTGGGGTTGCTCAGCCTAGAGAAGAAAAGGCTCCAGGCAGAGCCTATAGCAGCCTGCCAGCACCTATGGGGATCCTACAGATTAGATGGGGAGGGACTCTTATCAGGGAGTGTTGTGGTAAGATGAAGGGTAACAGTTTTAAACTGAAAGAGGGCAGATTTAGAGGAGATAGTAGGAAGAAATTCTTTACTGTGAGGGCAGTGAGACACTGGAACAGGCTGCCCAGAGAAGCTGTGGATGCCCCATCCCTGGCTGTGTTCCAGGCCAGGTTGGCTGGAGCTCTGAGTAACCTGCTCTAATGCAAGTTGTTCGTGCCCATGGCTGAGTATTGGAACTAGATGGTCTTTAATATCCTTTGCAACCCAAATTATTCTGGGATTCTGTATCCAACTATTTTCTTTCTGAAATATGAAGTAGAGCCTAATTTCAGGTAATGTCTTCCTCAACAGGATCTTTTTGAATAGCAACACAGTCCTTTTAATGTTGGTAACTACATCAGGATAACTCTTTATAGCTGCCTCCTTGCTAATTACTCATTACCTTGCACAACACTCGGGTTTGGTAAAGAAAGCCACATGGAGAACACAGTATTTACCTTGGTGAACTCAGCAACACAACCACAGTGCTTGAAAACAAATGCATACATGAAAATGCTGCCACCTCTGAGTCACCACCCAAGTCCCACATCAGCACACAACCTCCTGTAACATGAGAGCCTCATTAAACTTATCAACAGACATATCTTTTCAGAGTGATGAAACCGGAAAAGTTTCAAGACGGCAGCAGCAGGCTGTGCTGTCCCCTAGCTATAATATGCTGAATTTGGGAATTCCCTTCAGAGTTGTTTCCCCTCTTAATTCTAATGGGCATGGCACAAAGACCATAGATTCTGCATTTATTCAGAAAAATTATTCTCCTATTGAGAAAAAAACATGAAGCCCACAAAGCAATGTAAAGATACTTGTTCTCAGCAGAACTGCAAAGCAACATATCTTCAAATAAGCAAAAAAAGTCTGATTTTTCAAGAAACCCACTTTAATTACTGTGTGGTTTGTTCAGTTTTCTTTTGAAGATGCCTAACATATGGTATGATTTACACAACACTGGCAGTGAGCTTGAGACAGAAGATTCAAATCTAACTGCAGAAGTATGCAAAACTTAACACTACGCATCAAGATTGTCCTTCTCATCAGCTGAGTATGGCCATTTAAGTCTGCGTTCATAATTAATTCCTATTGCTAAATATTCTTGAAACACTTAGACATGTAAACTTTTTTATTTTTATATGAACAGCTTGTCCTGGTAGCTGGTGACACCAGAGTCACCAAGGCGCAGAGATCACTGGCTTCCTCAGACAGGGCAGTCCCCTCGTTTCAGGAGTGCACTTACACTCCTGGCTTCAACAGGCTCCATTTAAAGAAAAAAATATTTGTACACAAAGGAAACAGCACTTCATAAGATGCAGCCTTCAAAGTGTGCAGCACACAGACTCCAGCTGTGCCTCCCTCCCTCAAGGGTTTGTGCAGGTCCTTTCTGAGGCACCCCAGGGCTCATGCCCCCACAGCTGTGCCATGCATGGAGCCACTGGGCAGCCACCTCTCCAAGCAGGCTGGGCAAAACCCCTCAGCTGCCTGTTCAGTTTCTAGGGCATCAAGGGAAGAAGCCGCAAACAGGGCCATGTACTACAAAATACTTCAGCCTTCAATAACATCTCTCCACCTCGCTCAGTGCCCAGCACCTCCCAGTGCTGTGACCGTGCCATGCGTTCAAACGCAGCATTAGGTTATTTCCTTTTCAGTAGAAGCACCTTAAAAAACAGCAACACAGGGTTTGTAAAACAAAGTTTGAAAAAAAAAAATACCACAAGAATTTAACTGAGAACCTCTTGCTCACTTCTCAGGAGTTCAGAGAACCCAGTGGTTTCTTTTTTGACAAAAGATAACTTACACCACTAAAACTATCTGCACTGCTGTAGTGTTGGTGCAGCATTTCTCAGGCTCTGGGTCACAAGTAGGTCATAAACCCTCACGGAGTAAAACAACTATACTCAGAGTAAGATGTTTTTAGAAGATATCTGTACCTTCCTTGGTATGGAAAGAACTAAACAAAATCAGCACTGGAAAAATTATAGTAATTCAAAAGCTTTGCCTCATTATTTTGATTGTAAATGATAACTACTGTGGCAGCACTCCACAATGCATTTGTGATTCATTTTTTCCCCAAAGAGGTTAGGCAGTTCTCAGATTTTTTCCAACAAGTTTAGCAGGCCTCACAAAAACCTTGAAAACCACTGGTCTAGACGGCCTCACCATCAAGGTTGTCTGCCTGAAAGTCTCACTTGCAGATTCTCACCAGGCTGATGATGGGGACCCTGAACTAGAGGAGAAGAGGAAAATTGAGATCACAGATTTCCACTGATGTTGGTTTTAGAACCAATTAGACAAACGATACAAAAAGGAATTCTTTATTCTGTGTTCAAAGCATTGAAAATTGTGATAAATACATGTCATTAAGTATTAGAAATTATAAAATATTCAAAGGATATCAGGAAATAAGGGATTTATGGCCTATATTTTAACATAGTACCACCATTTTCATATTTTGGCTGTATTTACATTACTAGACACTTAGGGTGGAAGCGGAAAAGCCCTGTTTTAATTCCTGTTCACCAGTGGGAATCGAACAGCAGACTGCTTGCTGGGATGCTCCCCTGCACACAAAGGCCTGCCAAGGACAGATGCAGAAATAAATACTCGAGCAGTTCCTTCCCGTGACCCATCCACCCGACACAGCCACAGTGTGTGCAGAGCAGCAACAGCAAGGCAGGAGTTGATTGTCACCCACAAGGCATCATAGCAACACAAACCTTAGCCTCATTTTTAATTCAAGGCAAGATCCTAAATGCACTTAAAATGAAATCTGGGCAGCAGTTAGAAGCCAAGCTGAGGAATACATCCTCAGAATTTCTGTGCAGTCTTTTACACACCCAGAATTTGTGGGTGTCCAAGTGATGCCAATCAAGTTGTGCTGCCCATACCCACCTTTGTTCAGAGCCTGCTGCCCACTCCAGACCCAACCCAATTCTGATTTGGGACTCTCCAATTTCGGAGTCTCAGCCTGCTCTAACCCAGAGCACATCTCAAACAACACGCTCCAGTTTCAGGGAGGATTTCCTGCTGCAAACGTCACCCTCCCCTTCAAATTCATGCACTGAATTGCAAATAAATCATTAAGCCAGTATTTAAAGCACTCAGCAGGACTCAAAGGCCTGCTGTACTTTCCTAAATGGACTGAGGGAACCCAGACATATTCTCGCTTTTCCTCTCCCAGCAGACTCCTGCAATCCTGAAACTGCAGTCTGCTTGAGAGTCCTACAGAGGGAGGATGTACTTAGTCCCACAGCTGAAGCTATGCCACTTCAACCAGACTAGGAATGAAAGCGTCATTATGCCCAAAGACAAAGGCCCTCAGCTTTTCCTAGGATGACAACTGGGCTTTGATTTCTTCTGCTTGTATCAGACATCATCACTTCTTCCTGTTAAGCACAAACTCCTGGACTCTGATGCTGAACTGCCTGAGTGGCCATGCTGCAGTGAACAAGCAAATGAACTCCTTGAACCTCAAATCTGTTCCTTCAGGGGAAATAGAAGAACACCCATCCCACTCTACAGGAGCCTCATGACCAGAGCAGTTTCAGAGGCAGTGCAAGACAAGAACTTGATAATCACAAACTGATCAAAGAATTGAGCTTTTGCTTTCCTCAATTCCTTTTGTGGCCACAAGCTGCTTTCTCATGTGCTGGCATTTCACCTCACGTTAGCCAGCCCTAGAAATCACTTTTCTTTCTCCTTGCGAAGGCAAGGGAACAATATGAGTATTGCTTGCATCAACAGAACAACTTCCAGCATTAAATTTCCATATACAGTCTCAGTTATTTTTGTCATCCCAATTGTCTCCCAGTGAAAACAAACCCATATTTGTTTCTGGTATTAACTGATTGTACTAAAAAGTTGTTTCATCTGAAAATTTTGAAACATCCTATAAAAAGCCCCTAGGAAATTCAGAAATTTACAAAATAAAGGACAGCTACACTCATCCATGATGCTCCTCCTTCCCTGCTGCTATGACAATTGCACTGAACAGGAAATATGCCAATTTGCAGCTAAATTTCCCACCACAAGGCTCCTTATCTACAGCATGCTGAGAGGCTGAGATCCAAAAAAAAAGCAGGTTTACAGAAATAAAATCTCGTCTGACCTGGGGTTTTTTATAGAAGGCTGGACAAGGATAGAAGCATCCAATCAAATACCACTTCTTGTGCAACCCAGAAGGAAGACAATGAGTCCATAACAGGTGTGGGATTGCCATCCTGCTCGTGATAGCCAAAAAGATATTTACGATCAACTGTACAACTGCTTCAGATTTGTGGGTGTCTTATTGCCTAGCCAAGCAAAAAGCTGACATTACTTCTGAAGATGTGTGCTTTGTTATACAAAGAATACCAGAATAAGGAGGTTCAGAGAGTAACATAAATCAAGAAGTCCTCTTGGTACCATCAGAGTTAAAACCTATTACTTGGGTATATCATATTTTAAGCATTATCAAGCAGAGATGATCAGATTTGAGTTTAATTGCTCCCTTTGTGAAAACACTTCATTAAATTAATTAACCAAGTTATCTTCTCAGTCCACAATACATTATTAATTCTAAAATTATTGATCTTTGTGTTTGGAAGTCACTGTTTGGCTTCCAAATTGCAATTGGTTTTTGCAATTAGCATATGCTAGCAGGCTTTAAAAAACGCACGGACTCCTCTAAGAGACTACAAAATGAAAATGTCCTTAAGTATGCTCAGAAGTTACCATTATGAATGGTCATCTTGACCCTAGGCAAGGAAGGCAGTAAGAACTCCAGCAACTATTGACAGCACAGGTCTCAAGTGAGCTAACTATGAAAAAAATTCTCTTTTCTCTTGTCCAGCCAACACTGACCTATGTACTAACCAAGTTGCAACAGCAAGTCTTCATTTTACCCTCCAAGCTCTACTTCACAGGTACACATATAAAAACCCACAGCATTCACTGACTAACACTGATTTTGTATTCCTTTCTCACACTCTACTTTGGAAACCACTCATCTTAAAGTCTTCAAGATCTGCACGAACAAAAAGTGATCATTACCAATTGTCAGGGAAGCTGTTGTATAAGAGAAAAGCTTCCTGAGCTCCCACAGACTATACTGAATGAAAAAGCCTGCTAAAATAACACTACCAGCATTCCTAACAATTTACATAATCACAACCAAAAAAGGAAAGCTGACTCTAGAGTAACTCAGGAAAAGTAAAACTCAAATTTGCATTATATCATTCAAGAAGTGGACAGATTAAATCAATCACACATGGTAAGAGCTGAAAACTGCTGAAAAAATGATGACTGGAGCAGACAAACAAGGTAAAGTTTATTTACAGTAGTGTTCCACATACGCAATTTTTAATTTATACTACAAGGTAATTAATACAAGGTTCCCAGAATTTCTCACCTTCTCCTGCCTCTTCTAAACTGCTGCCTTTATCCTCAATTCTTTCCATGCTTCCTTCATTTCTCTGCACATGTTCTTTCCATAAGCAATGACAGACAGGCACTCTGGTGGAATTGAGGCCTTTAATGTAATTTCTTCCTACCTTAATTTTGCCACTGTAGAAGTTTGCATGGTGACTGTAGGACCCCAAGTGGCACTGGCCTTAACTTCTACAAGATGCACAGTCTTCTTTCTTCTTAAGAAAAATCTCACCAGAACTACACAAATCTTTTGAGACTAAATACCTCCAGGTTTTCCCAGGATACACATTGAAGCACCCAGTGCAAAATTGCAAATATGATATCAAGAGATAAAGTGATGAAAAATGCATGCATCAAAACAATACACCTGTTGTTCAAAGACAATAAGAGATGAAAATTCCTACTGTCCCAGCTGAACAGAACCTCTCACCTTGACCTTGCTGTGAACTGGTGTAGAAGATCCTCTCCTCAGTAGCAGGGATGGACATGGACCCTCCGTTAGGGCCAGGGCAGCAAAAAGGACAGAAGTCATCTACCTACAGGTCATTCATCCTGACCTGCTTGTGCACTACCAGGCAGTCACTCTACCTGCACCTACCAAAAAAAGCAAAGCCAGAGACTGCAGTCTCAAAAGGCCAAACCACCCTGAAAGCAGAGACCTGAGCCCAAGCCAGTGGAAGAAAACTTCATTTTCTATAATTCCTTATTTCTCATTATTCTCCCTGTGGCAAGTTAATTTCTTCTAGTTGATATCACATTGAATTTGGGAAAGATATGTATCTTTATGACAGAGGAGGTAAAAGTGATACCAAAGAAGGCTTCAAGCATCAGCACCTTGATATTGAAAAGTCTCTCATACCTTTTCTATGAAGCCTCCCACGGGCAGCTCCACACAACTCTGGCTCTTTCCCCCTTCCTTTTGCATCTCTGGCTAGCTCCTTCCCATCCCCAGCATGGCCACCTAACCATGTCTGCCCCTCATAAAACCTCCTGTCTCTCCCTCCTCACAGCACAGCCAGCAGACACCAAGTGACCACTCTACCAGTTAACTCACTCTCTTATCACACCCCTAGCTCCGAGGGCAAGGATGTTCCCACTCTTTGGTAATTAATACAGCTGCAATGCATCAGGGCCAAGATTGCCTTCAGCAGTATCTCTGTCACCCCACATCTTTATATGGATTTATACATCTGCACATACAATTCACTTCTTACTGGAAGGGGGAAAGCAGTTAAGTATTTCAGCAATTAAGAATCACCAAAGAGCCAAAACTCTCTTTTTCTAGGCATAATGACCATTCTTTTAGCTACATACAAACACAGAAATAGGAGTTCTTTCCAGCATTCATAAATAGATTATTATAACACGTAACTTTAGGTCAACATTGCTGTTCCTGTCTTTTTTCTCCAAACAGAGGATAGTACAGGATGTGACCTGCACACACAACTACTGATTTATGCTGTGCTGACTAGAAGGAACTACACTGTCAGCAGGACAACTTCTCACAATTACAGTGTTTATTCACCTCACTGAGACGAGAAGTCCATGTTCTGAATGCACAAAAAAAAGCTATGAACAGTTCAAATTCAAGATATAACACATGTAGAGCATGTACAAGCTGAATGTCTCCTTTATGTAAAAGACAGATGACACATGCTCTAATTAAAGATTAGTCAAGGAGTATAATGACATGGGGCCAAACATGAGAGATGGTAACCTTGATTACAGGTTGGTCAGAGAGATCAAAGTAATAAATTGGCTCAGCGTTCCTAGAAAAAACATTGTGAACTTTTGATGAGAAAATTACTATGTCCTGAATTCCTTCTCTGTCGCTTGAGACCTTTTCTTCCCCTAAACAGCCCACATGATGTAGACACTTGCTCCTTGTTCTCCTGCTCTGACCAGTGCTAAAACACCGATATGCTGGGTGAAATGGAATGAAACATAACACAGTGAAAACTAACTTTGACTCATCAAACCCAATGGCGGTTTCAACCTTTCCTGGCCTGGCCTGTGTGTGCTCACTGAACTCCTCCAACAAGTGTGAGCCACAACTCCTTGTCCCTAAACTTCTCCTTTCAGCCCAGGCACTGCCTCCTTCACAGCCTCCTCCTGTGCTAGACCAGCAGTATCCACCACACGCCTCAAGCCATCTCTTTCAGGATCCTATCCACACAGATCTCCTCCAGAGCTTACCTGAACTGACCTAGATCATCTCTTTCTTATCTCAGTCCTGCTCCACAACAGTTTCCCTCACACCTCCAAACACCATCACATCCTTCACAGTGTGCTAACATGCCCCCAACCCTTGTCCAAGAGCACAGAGCTGAGCTCTGCTTCAGGCTCAGAACAGAACCCCTCAACCTCCACCACCCTGACAGCTCTGCTGCTCCACACCCTCCTCTCCCACCTGTGGTCCTCAAACAGTCCCCAGATTCAGGCTCAGGCTGTCCCTGCACGCCTCAGGCCTTTTCACACCCAGCCACACCTCAATGCCTTTGATAACCCAAATCTAACGCCCTACGACCACAATCCTCTTTATTCCCCTCTCTCAAAGTAAGCGCCCTTCCCTTCCTCATTGTCCAACGAGCTCCTCCCAAGCCCCAGAGGTCCGCGACTCACTGTAACATCACAAGTGACTCCATCCATTCTCCTGCACCCCTTGCTGTGAGGATCATACCCCTGTTCTCTCACCTCCACAGCCATGGCTCACATCCAGCATTCTGCACCCCCAACAGCTGGCTCCACAGCTGGTCCCCATCCCAGCCACTGACCTGCCTTCCCTGCTCTACCTGCCAGGAAGTGGTGAGAAAAAGGAGGGAAAAGGGAAGGGGAACCATCTTCCCAGAAACTGATCTCCAAACCTCAGATGAAGAATGACCTCTGATTACCATGGATTTTGAGATCACCTAGCTGAACTTCAGGCTTTATGGCCTCCTGAAGCAAGCCTGAACAGATGCTTCCATCAGATAATAGGAAACATTGTATTGTCTTAACATCAACCACTTCACCACACAGATTATTTTCTAGATTAAGCAGTGAAACAGCGAGCAAAAAGGAAATTGAAAACCTAGTACCATCTTGTTTTGTTGCAATGGTATGAACTACCTGTCTTCTCATCATTATAGACAGCAGTTGTTAAGGATGCTAATAAAACGAGTGCTTAATGCAAAAAGAAAAATAGTTACCAATATTTATTTAAAAGAAATACAGTGCAATAGTTCCCCCTACTGACAGCACAAAATCACATTGCTAATCAATGTTATTTCCTGGGTGGTCCTCAAATTACTAATTCGCTGTTCCGATGTGGTCCACGCAAGCTAACCAGCCTCCTATGCTTGCTGGAACCTGAAGGACAGAGGGCAGGTCTGAGCAGAGTCTTAAGTTAGTCTTGAGCTGCACCAGGGGACGTTCAGGTTGAACATCAGGAAGAATTTTTTCATGGAAAGGGTGGCTAAGCCTGCCCAGGGAAGTGGTGGAGCCACCATTCCTGAAGGTGTTGAATATTGACAGCGGGTTTTACGTTGATATGGTGATGTTTAGTCATATGTTAGACTCGATGTTCTTGGAGGTGCTGTCCAACCTCTGTGATTCTAAGCCACAAGACACTTTGTTCCACTGCCCAACTCCTCCAAGCACCGTCCTTTGCCTTTCCACCGGCCTTCCCTGAGCACAGCTCGGGCCGTGGGGACACCGGTGCCTCCGCGGCTTTTGGGGGAACCCGGAGTCCTCAGGGATGCCATCGGGCCCGCAGCGCGGAGGGACCCAGCCCTCTGCCCTCACAGCACGAATGGAAAAGATTTTTGTATTTTTCAGCTTCCTGAAGACAAGCAGGAAGGTTGTCTTCAGGAGGTGAGCCGTGAAGAGCTCAGCCGAGGCGCCCGCCGCGGCCGGCGCTGCCGCGATAGCGGGCAGGGCCGCAGGGCTGACGCACAGGAAGGCGCTGCCGCGGGCCGGGGGCGGGCACGGCCGCTAAAAGCCCGCGGGGCGGGGGCAGCCGGCGGCAGCGGCGGCGGGGCTCGGCCGGACCCGGCACAGGTAAGCCAAGCGGGGCGGGGGAGCAGCGCGCCGAGCCCCGGGCGGGACGGGGCTGGCGGCGACCCCCGGCACAGGCGGCGCCGATGGGAACGGGCTCCAAGGCAGACCCGGCAGCCGGGAGAGCACCTGGGCAGCCGGAAAGCGGGGCTGGTCTGCGCTGTCCGGATGGACACAGCTCCATCCCCGCGGCACCCGCTGCTGCCAGCCGCCTTGCAGTAACAGGGTGGGTTGGGGCGGAAGGGACCTTAGAGATCGTGTCGTTCCAGCAGCCTGCCGTGGGCAGGGACAGCTTGCACTAGAGACCGGGTTGCTCAGAGCGCCGTCCAACCTGGCCTCGAGCACCTCCTGGGATGGGGAGTCCACATCTCGGGGCAACCTGTTCCCACCTTCACAGAAAAGTTTTTTTTTAAGTCTAATGGCAACCTACTCTCCTTCTATTTGAGCCCATTGCTTCTGTGCTCTCGTAGACTGGGTTGCCCCATCTTTCTTGAAAACTCTTTCAGTTCCCTTCAGGTGGCATTCACAATGAGCTACAACTGGCCGACTTTCTCAGCTGTCCCTGCAAAACCTTTTGCACAAAGGGAACATGGGTTGTACCGAGCAGGTCACAAAAATCCCAGGGACAAACCCTACCCGTGTGCTTTGCAACAGTTTATGCACGTGAGCATCCCTGTAACTTACACAGCAGGCCTAAGGGGGCTGCAGGCTGGATAAGATCTTGCCTTTTTTTTTAACTTCACATAAAAATATTAAGTTTCCTCACTAATCTTGTTAGGATATCATAATCACCAGCATTCACTAGCATTTACAATAAAAACTCCCACCGACAGTGCACAGACTTTAAAATCTGTGGGTTTTTTTTTCCTGAGTGTGAGGTCAGGAAAAATGTGACAGACTCCTGGAGGTCCCTTCCAAACCTTAACAATTCTCTGATTTTATTCTATAAATTATCAATGCATTACAATTGGATTCCTTGTATGTATCACCAGAAATAAGGTTTGGGATTTTTTGTCAATACAGCAACACAGACAGCGAAACACTCCTGTGCCTAACTCCTCCTCAGCAATTTAAAGAAACAAAAGTAAATATTCAGGCAATATTTTTTTCCTCTCAGAATGGAAGTAATAAAGAGGAGGGAAATGTCACTGGGCACATTTCCACTGACGTTATATACAGTGTCCTAAAAAACACACGCAGAATCATCCTATCAACCTTTGCTGGGAAACTAAAACCTGTCACTTTTACTTTTGCATGACTAAGTGCTCAGGACTCCATTAAACTTGAGATACTACTTTTTTTTCTTCTGACTTTAAAAATTGCAAAATGAAAGACTACAACATTAAAAATATGATGTCTTTATCTGAAACTGTTGACATTCTAAAACTACAGTTCAGAACTGGAAATAGAAAAGGTCAGCTTTCTACAAAAATGTCCATTTTGATGAAATCTTGTCTTTCTTCAGGAAAAGTTTCTATCAAAAATGTTCCAAGAGATCCATAGTTTGTTGGCCCACTTCAGTCTTTATCCCCTGACTGTATTTTGTGTCTTTTGTTCAGATGAAATGGAAGACCACCTCTGGTATGGGATCAGGGAGTTGGCAGAGCCCACCACTCTCAGCCCTAGGACTGAGATCCCAGGGCACATCAAATATAATTCTATGGCAATTTAAAGTAGAGAAGATGTACTAGATTTAGGTTGTAAAGCAGTACTCTCTGAACAGAAAACGTGGGGCTTTAGGAACAGCACAGTAACACACAACCATGATGACTTAAGGAAAAATTTGGGTGGCATCAATTCAACTAGAAGAGAGCAAAATCATTGCTTTCCACCCCCCTTCAATAGGAATAGTTCTACCTGGGTTTGAAGAGTACAGTCCTAAACAACTTCTCTTGATGAGAGATGGTGTGTAAATTTTGCCACTTCATAAGCATCATAAAGTATCTCAAAAAATTTACATGAAGGAAGGGAATTGACAGAGGTGCCCACTCAAGTCTAAGAGCCAGAATTTCTTTAATGTGGCCTTGCTCACTTTTTTCCCTCTTCCCTTTAACTGACTAAATTTACTCAAGTATCACTGTTTTGGAAGACAGAATAAAATGTCAAAGTATGTAAGAGCTACAATGAAAAGAACCAATTTGGATTAGTAATTTGGATCGCCATTTGGATTAGTAATTCATATTGATTTTTCAATTGCAAACATGTTTAATTTCTTTCTTTTGTAGTATGTCCCAATGGAGTCAAGTTCAACAACTGGAAATAAAGTTTTTGGAGCAGGTAGACCAGTTCTATGATGATAACTTCCCCATGGAAATCCGGCACCTACTAGCACAATGGATAGAAAGCCAGGACTGGTAAGATTTAATTCATTCTGCCTCCTATTATTTCAATCACTAATAATTCTTTTGTTTGCTGGCAGGCTTTAACGTGCTCGTTTACAAACTGTGCAGGTATCTACAATCCAATAATACTATTTCAGTAGTTCTGGATTTAGCCATTTAAACTTAAGGAATATTGGGAGGTGAAGTTTCACATTTGAACTTACTCCTAAATAAAATCCAATTAAAATGGATTTAAAAAAATAATGCAAGTTAATTTTCAATGGAAATGTTACACATTTACCTCTTGCAGCATAAAAATTATTCATTTGTCCAAAATTGCACTTAAAGCTGGATAATTCTGGGGACAAGCCAGCTGTTCACAGGAACTGTTCGCTAGGAGGTCAGTCTATGCAGAAATTTGGATTCAATTCACTTGAGAGTTATCTTAAGAAAATTCCACAGTAAATGCAAAAAAAAAAAAAAAAATCAGTCACAGAGGAAGAGACGTCTCAATTTTTCAAGCTAAATCCACAGTACTATTGGAGGACTACTGTGCAGGAAAAAAAAAATCTGCTAAGGAATATAATCTTTCTTTACTGTTTATGGGTCCATATTTATGGGGCTGTAGCAACATGGGTAACATTAAAATCTCCTTTTTGCCAGACGTGGAGTTAGCAGGTGTATCTCAAACAGGCACCTGCTATTTGTGAGGCAAGGAGAGAGGCTGTCCCAAGGACAAGGATGCCAGGCTTGTCAGACTTTTTCTTCCTCAAGTTTTGCTCACTGATGCTATTGCCCTGCACATACCAAGCTGTACACAAACAACAGAACCAGTAAAGCCTGGCTGTGTCTGCGTCCTGTATCCCCTACATACCCTTCACCAGTAGCCTCAGAGTCTTCCTGTATCCCCAAATAGTTTGGCTGGAGGAAGGCTCATCTGGTGCCTGGTGTGAAGAGATGTATCTGCTGTCTGGCCATCTGGCTGTTGCCTCCTGGAGCAAGTTATTGCTGCCATTTTCCTCGGTGGAGGTGCTAATTTGGATTCCTTTCTTCTATCAACCTGCCAGATTGCCATGAAATTTGTAAGAACATTCTATCTTTTGGACTTCAAGGCTCTTGCCAACTTTGTCTGAAAGCGGGCAGCAAATTCAGAAATTATATCTGTGTGACCGAGTGAGAGGGATAGTTTGCATAAGCCCCATTTCCTCTGACAAGTGAGCTGGAAGTATTTAAATATTCACTGGACCAGAGACTAGAAAACCCTGGTTGTCTCCTCTGGCTGACTCTACTGTCTGTGCTAACACCTCACCCTCTTTTTATAAGTGCATATCTATAGGAATACTAAAAAAACCACAAAATCATAAAAATCATTATTCACAAGCTCTAGCTATATGCAAGTCACCATATACTTAAAGCCTTTTTTTTTTTTTTTGCTGCCGAGATTTTTGAATAGATTTTCATTTTCTGTACTGCTAGATTGACACACCATACAACATTATAAACATGCATGGTTGTTGTTCATTGATTCTCTAGGGAGGCTGCAGCCAACAATGAAGCAATGGCAATGATCCTTTTACAGAATCTGATCATACAAGTGGATGATCAGCTGGACCGAGTTTCACAGGAGAAGAATCTGCTCTTGATCCACAACCTGAAAAGAGTCAGGAAGCTGCTGCAGGTGGGTCATTACTTCAAATGACAAATTGCACTGCACACCCTTAGTGGTCTCTGGAGGCGGTGCTGGAGCTCTGTGGGATGCAGGTTGTTCCAATGGCCAGCTCAGAGCTGCCCCTATTGCCATAGGCTCCAAGCAGCTATGGCAAGGCTGAGCCTTCAACAAGATAATTCAAAATAACAATTCCACTGTCTTTCTGTGGAACAATAATTCCTGTTTCAATCCATGCAGCTTGGATACAAATGCTGTGACTTCTCAGCTCTGTGCATATCTGCGTTTCACTGAGCTCTTACAAATAACACTGTACAGTGCTTATAGATGCTCACGTTTATTACAAATGTAATTACCACCTTTCAGACACCTACAGCTATTTAACTATGGAATAAAATACATGCTTGGGGCTTAAGACAGCGCCATGAAAAAGGAACCCCTGTAAATCATTAGCATGCTTGCTGTTTTATGCTTTTTCTGGGATTATATGTTATAAATTACTTAAAGGATTTACCATCAGGCTTCTGCAAAATACGTATTTTGATTGCCTGAATGTTTCTCCAATAATTGTTTATCTAAGGCAAGGATTCTCAGAGTTCCAATTCATTAGTCACCTACTTCCTGACATCTGTCTTCTGCATAAAGCAGATATGCCATTGAGTTTAATGAAAGTTTGGGGGTTTTTTTCCTTCTTTGATGGTGTTTTCCATAAGTACTTAAATGATAATTACATTGCTTGCCAAACATTTTCTTTATTTGAGACGTAGGTACATACACACACACAACACTGGCCTGGAAAATCTTAGCATGACTTCATCAATTACTTTGTTCTCTTTATGGCTGTGTCTGATTTTTTTTGTGTCTTCATCCCTAGTGGTAGCCTCTTAAAAACATGACACTATTTCCATCGCTACAGCTTTTTCATCCTATGTTATGCAAGCAGCCTCCTGTAATTTAAAAATAAAGTAACTTTTTGTTTCTTTTCTGGTTTTTGGAGAAGCACTTTTCATAATTTCAGTACTCTTCAAACACCAGATTTACTCAACTGCAGAAATCCTGTTGTTTCCGTAATGATCTTGGCACATTTTGTCACAAAACTGTATCACATTAGTAAAGGATTCTTCCACAGGGGCAGATGTGTAGAAAGAGCATTTCAGGCCAAGCAGTTGCAGTGGTGCATTCCTGGCTTAAAAGACTATGCATTTATGATTGCACCATCACAATGTGCACAGGCAGAAGGATTAGAACATATTTACACACAAGCTCCACAAAATTAAAGCCTCTCATTGTTGTTCCTTCTGCTCTTTGCACCATTTTTGGGTTTTTTTTGTTTTGTTTGTTTTGGGTTTTTTTTTAATTATTCTACGCTTTTTACCAAAATTTGAAGCATCAGCTCTGTGCCAAATTGGGCACACCAAACCAAGCAGTCAGGCCTTGGGTGAACTCAAATGAGTTCATATAATAAGCAGTGTGAAAATAGCCTGAATGAAAACCCTTTCTTTCAAGTCCTGTCACATTTGGAAATTATATCATGACATGCTTCAGGAAGAGCGCAAAGGAGGCTTATTCTAGAAAGGCAAGAGGAGAGGAGTTTTAAGTGATTTGTGATTGAATGGCTTCTCAGGTGCTACGGTCTGAGTCATAATTCCAGAAGAAAACAAAATGCTCAGGCATCCCCATTACAGCTGAAGAGTGTTACGAACTCCCTGAGAGGACATGTGTGATACTGGAATTATACTGCTTATAAAACATGATCTGAATCTTAAGCATTGCAGTAGAATGTTTCTAGGTGAGCAAAAACCAAACCAGCAGCTATCCCCATCACTAATAATGTTGAACTTTCTTCATTGTATCAAGATAGCACATAGCCTGAATTTAGACAAAAAGCTATCCATTCTCTTTCAAAATACACATAAAAACCACCAAAAACTGGATGGCACTTTCACTGCTGGAGCTTTTCCTGGTCTTGAACACTGTCATCCACGGTCTGTGTTCTGATTTCCAAAATAGTTAGAACAGGCTAGAGTAGGACCAGGCTCTTGCAATGTTTGAGGGTTGTTATTAGATGAGAAAAATAATTTATACTGTCTTTAGAAATCTGTGACACCAAAATTTTCGACTTCTGTGTAAAACAGTATGTTACAAATTTAAGTTATAGAACATAGAAGATAAATGCATTTTCAGCCAAAGTATGGGCTGGATGTTCTGTACAGTTACACAGGCAGTCTCCTGCTTCAGCTGTCAAAATTATTTCTCCACTGATTAGGTAAGTACATCAGTAAAGAAATGCTATAGTAGTTGAAATCAGCTGACAGCCTATCCTTGTTGTCAACTGTCAAGTGTTATTAATGGACTGGACATGACACATACCATGGACAGTATGTTCTGTAACATTCTTAACGTTGAGTATGCAAATTATCTGATTATGGGTCTCATCTTTTTTTAATGGATCGCTGGTTGCATTTTTTTGCTGAATATATGAGAAGGTTGGAAACAGACACTTGGCTTCCCACCCACAGCTGGAAGCCCTTGCAGATACCTAGCTCTTGCAATTTGAGCTACTTTTTGTCAGGTTCATGAGACAGCACCAGGAAAATATAACTGATGTGCAAAGTAGAATGCCATGGTCCTTTTTGTCCCAACACACCACCTAGGGAAAGGGAGGCTGGAAAGGTACGCTGTAAAACTAAGGAGATTTTTCACTGACTGATGAAAGAAAGACTGGGCTCCTAAATAGGTACATCTTTTCCTATCTGGTGACTCTGTGAACAGTGTTGGTTTGACTTTCTCTGAAGGTTAGTAACCATGAACCCACCTTTATCTCTGCTTCACTCTCTAGTGTGAGCACTTCTTTGAAATTTCACAGTTCCCTCCCCTTCCTTCCCCTCTGAACCACACACAGATGCACAGACCCATGTGCATTGTGCACACACACAAAGCTGTCCAACCTCAATACACAATGTGAGTACAACATTTGTTCATTTCTTTGAACCAAATTGTTGAGTAATACTTGACAAAAGAGATAATGCTGGAAACCAGCACTTATCACGACGTACACAGCATAGTATGTTGAGCTGTGGTAAAGGTTCCTAAATGCTAAGACAATAGCAATAATAAAGAAAAATTCAATTAGAGAACACACAAAGGCTATTCAAGAGCAACCTGCAGTTCCTGACAAAACACAAATTGAGAGACTAACGTTTAGTCAGAAATACAACTGGATGGTTAGTGAAAGGCAGCCTTAGAAGAGGAGGCAATGCACACTTCATAAGTGGCCTGTGCAGCTGTTTACTAGACGGACAAGGACTCCTTAGGATCAAGATTCCTGGTGCTGTTACTGAGTCTGGAGAGTGTTATTTCTAGGAGTCTCCACCACCACAGCCAAGCACACCTCACCTAAAAGACTTCCCTGAGATTTTTGTTATAAAACTGAGAATATTTTCTATTCTGACTGCTTACTGAAACATCTTTACATAAATATGTTAGTTGTTCTGCGAAAGCAAGAATGGAGATAGTGAAAGAAGAGAGAAGTTGCCTGCCTCAGCTGCAAGTTTTGGGCAACCTTGGGGGTTGTGAAGGGCAAAGAGTAGAAGTCTAAGCCCAAGAAGTCCAGGAAGGTGGGTCTGCCTGGCACCCCTGCTTTTAAAAGAGAGGGACCACCCTTATTCTCTCACTATTAGAGAAGTAACTATAGAATACGGCATTCCTGCTTAGACTGCTTACGTTTCCAAAATCATCTGCAGGCAAAAAAAAACATTGACCAGGAAATATGTAATTTGAAAAAGTTATAAGTACTTGAAAATACTCATGAGAAACTTAGCTAAGCAACTGTGGTCATTGCTAGCTCTCTGTAATATGCTTCTCTATTTCTTGCTTTCATTGAAACATCTCTTCTTTTTGACATTAATCTGGTATAAATGCACACACTATTAAAATCAGGGTCAGCATTTTAGGTTAAAATCCTTCATATTTGCTTCCTACATTATTATTACTTCTCTAGTCAGCAAATTGGATTTATTTTTACAGCAGAGCAGCCTTTTGTTGCTGTGCTCTTCAGTGGGAGACAGAACAGCACAGTCACTTTCTAAGGTTAAATTCTCTGTCTGTCTTCCTAGAGAGCTCCTGCTCCCTCCAGCAGCAGTTTTGGAAAGGGAAGAGGGAGAAAATGTTCAGAGGCAGCGGGAGAAAGAGCAGGAAAACCATGCTTATAGTTCTTTCTCCTTCTTAAAATCTAGATGGAGAAAAGCAAAGTAGATTAGTTATAAGGAGATGGTTGTGTTGTTGTTATGACAACCAAATGTGAAGGGCAGATGTTAAGCTTTGAAGAGCTGCCTAGCACTTCTAGGTACCAAAGTACAGATGTGAGAGTCTGCATGACCTTGGCCTGTGGACAATTACATCCCAGTTTTCAGAAGGAACGTTTTTACATGACAGTGTACTTGTCCCTGATGCAAGCCCCTGTGTGATACAGGAGTGGATTTAGTGCACAGAGACTCTCATAAAATGCTGCAGCAGCCCTGTGGTTAGAAGGTGGAAATGAGCTGAGACACAGACTTCTTGTTTGTCACAGCATGAAAAGGGCCCTGGTTTATTCCTCTTTACAGCTCAGCCATCCTGACTCCAACCATTCACTGACTCTGCCTGCAGCAAGCTCGTACTGGAGGTTTCCCTTGCAGCCTCTGACTGCTGCTTATTTCCTGCTCAACTCTGACTGCAGGCTTTCACCCAGCTAAACTGTGACTTCAGGTTCCAACAACAGACTTGAACTACAGACCTAGACTGACCTCACAGCAGTGATTCTCTGTCCTCAGGATCCTTCTTCATGATCCTCTGGTTCCCACTTCCTCAAGGTTTCTTCTCCTTCATGATTTCCCCCTCAGCAGCTCACCCACTCCCTTTTATCACACTTATCTTTATTGGATACAGCTGTGACTCATCAGGGGCCAGGCTGCATTGGGTAATTAACACAGCTGTTACTTATCAGGGGCAAGGTCACCTGTAGTCCCTTCTCCTAAACTAGAAGACAGACACTGTCCACATTCCTGACTCACATGCCAAAATTCTGGGCTGGGGGAGAGAAGCCAGGCTGCAGTGCAGCCAGGGAGCCAGGGCAGGGTAGGTGCAGAGGAGCCTGGGAATCAGAGATGGGCACTGCGCCCCAATGTCCCACCGCTCCATTTAGGAATGATGCTGGTGGGCAACTGCCTGTTCAGCTCTGGGATGTCCTCCCCCCTACACACTCCAAGCTGGAAACCTGCAGCACTCCTCAGGTGCTTGCTGGACAAGAAGGAGCTCCATGGAATGCAGCCTGGCCCAAGTGAGCTCTCAGGAGGAACAACTGTCTGTGCTGTGCTCTGTGACGGATGCAGGACAACCCCATCAGGACAAAAGCAGAAATTCCCAGAATCATCCTATTTATAACTGAAGCCCTTATTTATGCTCTAGTCTCAAGATGACTTCTGAAAGCACTCCCTTCTCATTAATGGCAACATGCATCAGTGTCACTTCTCTGTTTATGGTATTCAGGGTGAAATCTGATTATATAAATCTTCCTTTATAAAAGTGAAATAACAGATTTCAGGAATAAGAAGGGCTGCTCTGCTCATTTACCATTGAAGCCTGAGTTAATGAGCATACTGTGTGCTCTGGGGAACAATTTGCTGTAAATTATGTATATTCATGAAATTCATTTAATTCTCACAGCAGATTCTCCAGTATTGGTGAACTTTACCGACTCCCCAGCCCTGCCAGAGCCTAAAATGAGGGGAGGGAGGGTAATGAGATTATGCCTGAATGAGCAGGTCTGTGGGCACACACACCATTAACACCTTGGGGTCTGTTTACAAAGGGAGAGGTCAGGCAGAAGCACCAGATCTGCCGACCCACACCAGCCAGTTATATAAAAACAAGCTTTTGGAAGTTTTAGTAAGTAGTTGGGAAATAGTTCTTTAGTTACATTACTTTATCCTACACTGCTCTGGCTGTTTTTATGGAAAAGTCTGGAATAGCTTCTGAGGGTATCTTCTGTCATCTAAAACAACATATATTAAGGCACTTTTTTCCATGTAAAATTCACTGTTTCGATGTAGTACAAACAAATATATCTTTACATGATGCTGCTTGAAAGAGTAACACAGCAGTACGTTCCCGATTCTGTGTCATGTTCCTGGTTCTACTGCCCAGTCTGTTTCCATCTGGGCACTGAACATCCCTGTGCTTCTCCAGACAAAACTAAGTGAACATATAAAGGTTCCTTAGTTCAAGTGACTGTTTACAAAAGCCTCTGTACCAGAAAGGAACATGCATGAGGAATCCTAAGATTATTTATTTCAGTACATCAAAGTGGACAAAATAGCATTAGATCCGAAACAGGACATTCCAGTTGGTGCTTGACAAACAATTCTAATAAGCCCTGTGCTGAGAAACAGTTGCAAAGAGTGGAAACAGCCATTGATGTTTAAGTTGCAGTTTCCTGTTAAAGCTTACAAAAGGGTGAGAATGGAACAAAACAGAGAAAGTTCCTAATAAACCACAGAAGATCCATTTCAAAATGTTATTTACACATATTTAGCACTCGTGTAGCCTGCCAGATCAACAGCTCAACACGGTAAAGTGGGACATGTTTTGAACCAGCGTGTCCTGCTGTCTAACACAATTCAGATCGTATTAGACTGCTCCCAGTGAGTTTTTCAGTACAACCATTAAAGCTGTTTACAGAAAATTTTGGCGTGCAAATGGGAAACCCCGCACAGAAGTCTGTTTGCTAAAGCAGCTAGGTGTCTGCTCCTAGCAACTACAGCCTAGTGACTGCATGTCAGCTGATAAAGGTTTTTAAAAATGATTGGTACAGGACTGAAAAAGGTTACTTGTTACGAGTAAAATACTTTGGGATTTCTAGTTATTACGCAAAGAACTCAACTCTCAAAGTTTAGAGATGTTTTTGTAGAATGAAAAAGAGTTAACTTGCAGACTGAAGCAAACTAAATAGCCTCTTGTGGGCTTTGTTCATTCTGAAGTATTAAGAGCCCAGTTGCAGCTGAACATCTGCCTGAGAGATTAGTTAATAATACTCAGGTCTTTGTGCCCAGAGGAGGAGGGGGATGTGGGGATCAGTCCACTCTGTCCTCTGATATTTTACCCTTTTTCACAGGGAATATGGTATTTTTATTTACTTTCAAATAAATCTCATTTAAACAAGTTATTTATTCTCAAGTAAATATCAACTAAGAAGCATCACTACATTATTCACCCCTCCCTGTCTATACAGTTCTACTATCTGATGATGATTTCTACAGAAATGTATTTTCTGTAGCTCTATCTCACCCTACCTGCTCAGAAATCTGCTGTTTTAGATTATTCCTTGAGTGGTTTTAGTGGCTGCTGGGAGGGACTCAGCAGTGGAATTTGAGGGGTGGAGAAAAAGACCTCTGCCTTCACAGCTCATCCTCTGTGCTTTTACAGCTTTGCCTACTGCAATTTAGTTGCACAGGACCTAAAAAAGTGATGATCATCTGGAAGTTACGCATCATATGCTATGAGAAAACTACAGGACTGCATAGCTGTGTGTTAGGACTTCCCACACATCATAGGAGTTTTCTAAAACAATGAGGTTGCCTTTAAGTTCTCTCACATATATTGTGAGGGGGAAGGGGAAATCTAAAAATAAAAGTACAACAAGAGCGGTCTAAATAGATCGTGTCGCAGGGACATCCTCTTAA